>NC_141695.1:832239719-832878886 GCF_964263255.1 Lissotriton vulgaris
GAATAGTTGGGTTAACCTTGGGATCTGAGGGGTATGACAACTTAGTTGGCACACTCACTCAGGCTGTCCTTGTCTGTACAGGGGATATGGATATATCCCCTGATGCAAGTCCCAATACTTTGGGCAAATACAGGCAGACACCTTTTATAAATGGAAAGATGGCTCAGGCCTATAGGGACACTTGTGCCAGTGTCACAATGGTGACACCTAACTTTGTGGACCCTGGACAGATCATACTAGGTACAGACTACCTAGTGACCAATGCCAGCAATGTCACTACCCACCATAGTATGGCAATTGTGGCTTTCTCCTGGGGAGGGGTAAGTGGCCAAAAGCAAGTTGTGGTTAGTTCAGACCTCCCAGTTGAATGTTTGTTGGGCAATGATTTGGAGTCATCACTATGGTCAGAAGTGGAGCAGAGGACTCAAATGGAAATGTTAGGCTTGCCAGCACATGTGCTTGCTGTGACTAGGTCACATGCCAGAAGATGCCCCACTAAACAGGTGCTGGATCCTGGAACAATGGCCCAGACACCTTCCAAGAAGAAGAGCAGTAGGGTTAAGGCATTGCCTTCCCCCTTGCCCCAGGTTGAGGATCAAGTCTCAGAGAAGGCTGACCTCAAAGAGCTGAGGGAAACTGAGCCTAAAGAACTTGAACCTGATCAGGTTGAGTTTCTGGGTTCAGGGGGACCCTCCAGAGAAGACCTGGGGAAGGCACAGTTAGACTGCCCTTCTCTTGAACCCCTCAGACAGCAGGCTGCTGCTGAGGCTGCAGGGAACGCCACAGGTAACCACAAGGTATACTGGGATAATGAACTCCTGTACTCTGAAGCAAGAGACCCCAAACTTGGTGCAACCAGGAGGCTGGTCATCCCCTTGTCACAGAGAGGTTTCCTTCTTATCTTGGCCCATGAGATTCCCCTTGCAGGACACTTAGGCCTGACAAAGACTTGGGACAGGCTTATCTCACACTTTCACTGGCCTCACATGAATGAAGATACCAAGGAGTTTTGTCGCTCCTGTGTCACTTGCCAAGCCAGTGGTAAGTCAGGTGGCACAACAAAGGCCCCCCTATACCAATGCCTGTGGTGGGGGTGCCCTTTGAAAGAGTGGGGATTGACATTGTTGGTCCAATGGAACCCCAGACAGCATCAGGGCACAAGTTTATACCGGTGGTGGTGGACCATACCACCAGGTATCCTGAAGCTATTCCCCTTAGGACCACTACAGCACCTGTTGTGGCAAGAGCCCTAGTTGGAGTGTTCTCCAGAGTGGGCTTCCCTAAGGAGGTTGTCTCTGACAGAGGTGCAAACGTCATGTCAGGATATCTGACTGCTATGTGGAAGGAATGTGGTGTCAACTACAAGTTCACTACACCCTATCATCCACAACGCAATGGGCTTGTTGAAAGGTTCAACAGGACCCTAAAAGGGATGATTCATGGACTACCTGAAAAGCTCAGGCGTAGATGGGATGTCCTGATACCCTGCCTTTTGTTTGCTTATAGAGAAGTCCCACAGAAGGGGGTTGGCTACAGCCCTTTTGAACTTTTGTATGAACATCCTGTAAGAGGACCCCTGTGTTTGGTGAAGGAAGGACGGGAGAAACCTCTCAAAAAGCCTGCAACCAACATAGTGGACTATGTACTTGGTCTCCGCTCCAGGATGGCTGAGTACATGGAAAAGGTTTCTAAAAACCTTGAGGCAAGCCAAGAACTCCAAAAAGCTTGGCATGACCAAAAGGCTGTCCTGACTGTGTACAAGCCTGGACAGAAGGTGTGGATGTTGGAGCCAGTGGCCCCAGCAGCACTCAAAGACAAATGGTCTGGGCCCCACACAATCATTGAGCAAAAGGGAGAGGTCACCTACCTGTTGGACCTTGGAACTCCCAGGAGCCCCCTCAGGGTGCTCCATGTGAATAGGCTCAAGGCATATGTCGACAGGAAGGACATGAGCTTGCTCATGGCCACAGATGAGGGACAGGAGGAGGAGAGTGACCCTCTCCCAGACCTGCTCACTCAGAACCCTGATGATGGGTCAGTAGATGGTGTTGTCTTTTGTGGCAGCCTCTCTGAACATCAGCAAAAGGATTGCAAACAAGTTTTTCAATCCTTTAGACATATGTTCTCTCTGACACCCAGTCAAACCAATTGGTGTACCCATGAGGTTGACACTGGTGACAGTCTGCCAGTTAAGAGTAAAATCTACAGGCAACCTGGTCATGTCAGAGACTGCATCAAAACTGAAGTGCAGAAAATGTTGGAGCTGGGAGTCATTGAGCCCTCAGATAGCCCTTGGGCTAGTCCAGTAGTTCTAGTGCCAAAGCCTCACACCCAGGGTGGTAAGAAAGAGATGAGGTTTTGCGTAGACTACAGAGGCCTCAATGCAGTCACTAAGACTGATGCCCATCCAATACCAAGGGCAGATGAACTTATAGATAGATTGGCTTCTGCCAACTACTTAAGCACATTTGACCTGACAGCTGGGTATTGGCAAATCAGGGTAGCTGAGGATGCCAAGCCCAAGACAGCATTTTCTACCCCTGGTGGGCATTATCAGTTTGTGGTAATGCCCTTTGGTTTGAAAAATGCACCTGCCACCTTCCAAAGGCTGGTGAATCAAGTTCTCACTGGGCTGGATGACTTCTGTGCAGCATATCTTGATGATATAGCTGTCTTTAGTTCCACCTGGGAGGATCACCTGGTCCACCTGAGGAAAGTGTTAGAGGCGCTGCAAGCAGCAGGTCTCACTATCAAGGCCACAAAGTGCCAGATAGGGCAGACACAGGTTGTATACCTGGGCCACCTTGTAGGTGGAGGCCAGGTTCAGCCACTGGAGAGCAAGATACAGTCCATCAAGGACTGGGCTCCTCCAACCACCCAGACTCAGGTTCGAGCTTTCTTGGGCCTGACTGGTTATTACAGGAAATTTGTCAGAAATTATGGATCAATTGTGACTCCACTTAATGACCTGACAAGTAAAAAGATGCCAAAGAAAGTTCAGTGGACAGCAGGCTGTCAAAAAGCATTCGATGACCTAAAGCAGGCCATGTGCACAGCACCTATCCTAAAGAGTCCAGACTACTCCAAACCATTCATTGTCCAAACAGATGCTTCTGAGTTGGGTGTGGGAGCTGTTCTATCTCAGCTGAATTTTGATGGTCATGACCAGCCCATTGCTTTTATTAGCATAAGGCTGACCCCCAGAGAGAAAAATTGGTCAGCTATTGAGAGGGAGGCCTTTGCTGTGGTTTGGGCCCTGAAGAAACTGAGGCCATACTTGTTTGGCACTCATTTCAAGATTCAGACCGACCATAAGCCCCTCTTGTGGCTAAATCAGAGGAAGGGTGAAAACCCCAAACTGCTTAGGTGGTCCATTTCCCTACAGGGCATGGATTTTACAGTGGAGCATAGACCTGGCACTGATCATGGCAATGCAGATGGGCTCTCCAGGTAATTCGACTTAGAGCAAGAAGACTCACCTGGTCAAGGTTAGTTTATTGTCCCAAAGTTTGGGGGGTCATGTAGGAGAGTAGGGTCTGCAATTCTATGATCACCCCAGATTTTTGCTTTTTGCTTCACTGGTTTACGACTTCTCTGGCTGTGGGCCTGCTAATCAGACCCACAGCCTTGCTGTTCTCTCACTAAATTGACACGTGTACCTTAGGTGCATTTACCAATTGGTACTGGGCCACCTTATCAGACCCTGTAACTCAGGGCATAGGTGTACCCAGGGCCCACCAGGGGCTGCAGCATGTATTATGCCACCCCTGGCTGGCCATCTAAATCTGACACAACTGGCTGCACGACAGCTGGGGCAAAGTGGTATAATCACCCTTTGCTGTAGATATAGTATACCTATATCTAACCCTAAAATGGACACATGTATTCCTATCAGTCACTCCTATGGCAGGCCTTGACAATCCGCGCAGAGTGCTTGGAATTATGTGAGATGGTGCTCTGGCATGAGCTGAGCCCGTCTGCAGCTTACGGAACCAAGTCCTAATAGCTGTTCTATGATAACTCGTACAATATACTCTTAAACAGTGGCGTCACTAGGGTTGGTGTCACCCGGTGCGGGTAACTCTTGGTGTCACCCCCTCACGACTTACCGCATGGACCTCCTCCGCTCCGAGTCCGCCACTGGACGGATGTACGTCGTTACAACGCATGCTTTAACAACGCATGCCTTTACGACACAACTTTTACAACGCAAGTCGTTACAACGACTTGCGTTGGGGGGCGCTGGCTAGTGAATAGTTTAATTTACTATTCCAACTCCAGTCCCCGTGGATAGTAGGGAAGGTGTTGGATAGTAAATTAAAACTATTCCCTATCCTAGACTGCCCTCCCCAGCGCAAGTCGTTGTAATGACTTGCGTTGTAATGGTTGCGTCGTAAAGGTACTGCGTTGTTAAAGTTGCGTTGTAAACGCTGTTCCCCCCAGTGGACATAGTTGGCAAATAACGGGACCATACAGAATCCTTAGTAAAGTTTGTAAATTTAGGTCCATGATAAACCATTTGCAATGCTCCTCCATTGACACTAATATTGACATTTGTATGCTTTCAAATTTCACTCTGCTTTATAGGTATTTATAACAGCATTTACCAGCCCAGCGTAGTTCATCTTTTCCTATTTTAAGATCACAGAACGTAGTTAGCAATGCAAGATGAAAAACAGAGCTGGAACTACTACTATAAGTCCACAGCAACTCTTCCCAATGGCCTTTTAACTTGATTTTACAAGGCCCAGTCCAAAAGGAGAGTGATTCAATACATTAATCCCAGTTCCTATGGAGTATGGCGTCTATAGGTTTGGCTTGCGTTTGTTAACTATGCCATTGCCATAGGATCACCCAAGAAAATTTGTGTGGAAATATCCGAGTGTACATTAATTCTTTATAATTTGATGAAGAGGTAAAATTTAAAAAAAAATGAGATCTTAAAAAAATCACGTGCAATATATTCAAGATCATTCTTGTGCCTCATTGTTAGCTTCACCTTTCACAACTCAATGACTTAACAGCATTTTTCTTGGGGACAGGTCTTTTTTTGTGTTTACACAATTATTACAGCTCCTCTACAGAACAGTGGACTGAATTTTTAAGAATACATCAGTGCCTGAGTGTGCTTAAAAACTTAGGCCCTCTACCTTATTGGCTCGAAGACAGACACTTATTTAGAACAGCTTTGTTCGAGAACCCAAAGCCACCCACAAGCATTCATTAGTGAGATAGTAATTGGCAACTGGTCCAAGCCCTTTACAATGTATAGCCATAGACCCATCTTTTTCCACCCTGTGGGCTGTAGAGAAGGACTCTGTGTAGAATAATACTAGCCGCAGACGCATTTTCCACTCCTAAACAATGAACTCTCTAACTGGCAAAAGCCAGCTATCCGATCTGTTATGGTATGCAATAATAATATGCCTTAATCATCATAACAGTGTGCATACTCTGTTAGAGGGACATTCGTGACCTATTATAGAAATGTGAGTAAGCAAATTGTGAGACGGAAGCTACACCCATCCGTTTTTCCAGTGGCGCACCTTAATTGCTTCATGCGAAGATCACATCTACCAAACAGCCAAAAGGTGCACTCTTTTGCTTTGCACATTGTGAAAAGAAATTGCCAACTCGCATGGGTGCCCTTCAAGCAAAAAAAATGCTCACCGTAACAGATTCCTCCTGGCACAAAGACTGGGAAAGAGCAAAGGTATATTTTCATCAGATTAGGACATCCTTAGCTCCTAGAGACCTCAGACTTTCAACCCTATCTTCTGTGAGGGAGCCCTAACTCGCTGGGATGAGGCACTTTATCACCTTGCCTAGCTCATGTTTAGATTGTCCGCTTTTAATACATCTATGACCTGTTCATTATATGAAGATAAGACCCTACAACAATAATAAAAACGCTTACTATACCATGTAAGCTTTAAAAGCAGTGTGCAATAATAAACGCTCATAGGAGTTTGTGAAACAAAGCCCTTGAGCTAGAATTACATTGTTGGATAGACAGGACAGTCTGCCAAACTACCAACTACCAACGGCCCCTACTGCACCCTACGACCATCCATCTTCCTAACCCCCAGAAAGGTCAAAAGACTAGGCCACCAAACCTGTAAATCACTTTAGGCAAAGGGCAACATCAATGATGCCATTTCCTGCTCCTAAAAGGGAGACCCTCCGTGCTATGTACACTTTTGAAAAGCAGACTGGGTGGGTTTTGAACGTCTTCGAGAACAAATAAAATCCCACTTCAATGTAAAACTGCCGTTTCTAATATACATACGATTACTACACATAGAATTATTATGAGGGGACTGCACTGTTAGTACCTTATTGCCGTACAAGGAATGTGAAGTAGGCATCAATCAAAAATACTTAGCACATACAGCTACGATATGCTGCTCGAGCGCGTTATCAGATGCTGTTAAAATGCATCTATAATGCTAGAGTGCAAGAGATCACTGGACAGGATCTGACATCTGAGCAGGAGTAGTAAGCTCTGGCTACGTGGCAAGTGCTACCTGCAAATGACTAAACCACTCGCCTCCATGCCTTCTTCCGTGTGGGAATGTTAAAATCAAAATCACTACAGTTCCCTCCCACCTTCCCTGTAATTCTGCACCCACTGACCTGAGGACATCTGCAAAGACTCGACTCACACAGCTGGGTCACGAGACTCTGAGCACTGGAACAGGGCCTCGTTGAGCTGAAAAGAGAACAGTTCGCCCCCTTGCTGCTGCAACACTTGACGTCAATAGACGTGACGTCCAGACGTCAATAGATTTGACGTTCAGACAGAGGGGTGACCCCGCCCGGCGCTCGTAAGCGCGCAGCACTTTTCTTTTCATATGTAAAGTTATTTCAGGCCTGCTCAGAGGGCTGCCGCAGTAGAAACGAGTTGGTTATTACCTGATTGGTGTCACCCCATCTGATGGTGTCACCTGGTGCGGGCCGCACCCCCCGCGCACCCCTAGTGACGCCACTGCTCTTAAATGCATTATAATCCTCGCGGTTATTTACTATCTTTGGTATCGCTTTATCAAAACATGTCGAGTAAGGTGTCATACGAATTGGAATACTAACCCCTCGCCAATTCTGGCGATGGGGTTAGCATTCCACCCTTCTAGAGGGACACGACATGTATGTAACTGTGAACCCCGGTTAAAGTTAACTCGAGCCTCAGCATCACAAAATGGATGCTGCCACCACAGACACAAGTCTGACCCCCTGCAGCTGGGAGTCCTTCCAGCGAGGGGAGCTTGGACAAAGGGTTTCCGGTCAGGGGCGGTGCTAGCACCATCCCAGACAGGGTTTTGTGTATCCTACGTAGGCAGGGCTGAATAGGAAGGTGACTGCAAGTGGCACCCCGGTGCTCACTGTGCATCTGCCAGTTTGAACCAGTTCTAGGGGCACACCAGCCCCTGAGCTGGGGAAAGTCCGGCATGGGAGAGGGGTGTAACCACCCGCCTTCCTGGTCCCACCCATGGGCAGGACCTAGTCCCGAACCAGCCCCTTTCTTTAGTATAAAGGTGGGAGCGGGGAGCCTTCCAAATTAGATCATCTTTGAATCCTGAAACTACTTTCTACGAAAGGAACTTAAGACTTCTTCCTAAGATTTCTCCCTTGTGACTAAGGAGTAGTCACCCTGCATCTGCGGGCACCAACTAAGAACACTGCGGTTTGCTGCACGTCCTTCCTCCGGAGCCAGACCGACCAGCACGACGAGACCCGGCTTCCCTGGCACCTCTGACCTCTACCTACATCATCAGCCCAGAGATCCGTGGGTGTGATGAGACCTCGAGGGACCGGCCATCTTCAGAACTGCACGATGCTTATCCAGCACGACCGCCGAGGGATCCTCGAGTGAGTGCTTTGGGGTTTGAGAAGCCCTAACCTTGAGCAGCTCCAGCACCGAAGTCCAGCCCCCCAGCATCCACTGCTCTTTGCTGCTCACCGCATTGTCCGGCCACTTGCCTGCTGGCTTGTAGCCCTCTTGGCGACGAACGATGACACTTCCATCGCTGGTCTGGTTGCTCCAGGCTGGCCCTTGCTCCCCTCCAACAGAGGAGCACCCCGGACCCTCCTGGTCCACTCCAGACGCCATTTTGAGTCCACCGCTGGGCTTGCATTTGCCAAGAGTTGTTGCCCCAATCCTGGGTCCAGCATCACCGACAGCAGATACCTTCGTGGGACAGCTCGCACCTCCATCCTGGTCGCCGACAACGCCTCCTGGTCCGAGAGACTGCAGAGCCCAGCGTCGCCCACTCACCTGGTCGAGGTGACTTCGTCCGGTGCCATCCTGGTGCCCACCTAATCACTGGCTAGTGATTCAGAACTTGGTCCCCTCTGCTTACAGGTATCCTTCATCATCGACCCAGGCTTGGATCACATCGAACTTCATCACTGGTCGCCTGCCAGCAACTTCTTCTTTCAGGCTCCATAGACTGCAACGAGGATTCCCGATTTCTTTTCAGCCCTATGCAGCCGCAGCCCCTGGGCTAGGTAACCTGAGCATTTCGGTGCTCCAGCATAGCTTAACTATCTAAGTATCCAGATCCTTTTTCGTTTCAGCTCTACCTAGTCAGATTCGTCCGATAACACTAACTTTACGAAATCTAGCATTCATTGACTTTGTCCCGCATCCCGCGTGAGAGTGCACACTCTGCACCCGATCTCCCTAGGCCTCCTGCTCGTAATCTGAAGGTTCAGTAGTCCAGTCCTAGCGATCCTAAAGCCTTTGAGACTAGTTACTTACCTGCTAGTATTTCGCATTCCACTTCCAGAGTATATGGTTTTTCGTGCCCCTCGGGCATTTGTGTAAATTGTGCGACTTTCAGAAATTCTTTAAGAGCTTTGTATTGTGCTTAGCGCCCTGTCCTCATAAAGAGTCCAGGGCTGTTATGTTCTAAATAAATATCCTTTTATTTTCATAACAACTTGTGTGGTGTCCTTTCACTTGGTGTTCAAGGGGTATATGTGATGGTATAACAGCTGGCTTGTTATGACCAAATGGAATTTTGACTGCGCACTCTGTGTTACTTGGAACAGTAAGGTTTTTTTTATAAACAGTTTCTGAAGTGTCGTTGGTGCTGGGTGTGGATGCCCTTCTGAGCCTGAGGGTCAAGTAATCAGTGTCAATACGTGTTTCCTGTGTCACAGGATTCACACTCACATCCGCACTCTGTTGGGTATTTTCATATGTCGGTGAATCAATTTGTCCAATAAATTTCTTTACTCAATATGTTGATTAATTTCATTTAATTCTCATGAAAGTTCATTTGTCATTATCCTTTTCATTTCAATCACAATGTAGTAATCATTAATTTTTACATTGCCCGATGCATTTCGAGCTACACAGCTCTTCCTCAGGGGACTCTATGTCTGCAAACCAAAATATATTCATTTACTGATGGGTAACGATTTAGTGTGAAAGCAAACAAAATACATCCTTAATGAATCATTAACTGTCGTTAGTTGATCGGAAACACTTTTTTATGGTTCCCCAGCGTGAAAAACAATATACATTCAGTGATTGGCAATGATACCTTATATCCCCGTGTTTAGGTCGGAGACTTAAATACAAGTGAATTCAGTAACTGACCTGTACCTTCATGGTTTGTGTATAGAGCTGTGCGCTGTAACGAAACAAGTGAACGCGCTAGAGTTACAACCTTGGCTAAGCGTGACGAATGTTTGTTTCCCACCCGTGGAGGCTTCTAATCTGATCTTACCGAATATTTGTCCGTGTTAGTTCCAACGGAGAACCGCCGGCGTGCGTCGCTCTCTCTGCCCGGTATCTCTATGGTGTATGTGCCGGTCACGTGGGACCGCTTTATTTACTTCCGCGGAGTGACGCTTGGAGCGCGCTGGCTCTATGTGTTGTCAATTACGCGTGTGCCTGTGGATGTGGTCTAATGCGTGTGCCTGAACATGGCGTGAATAAAGATTTTGAATAAAGTTAAGTTACCCATCAGTAAATGAATATATTTTGGTTTGCAGACATAGAGTCCCCTGAGGAAGAGCTGTGTAGCTCGAAATGCATCGGGCAATGTAAAAATTAATGATTACTACATTGTGATTGAAATGAAAAGGATAATGACAAATGAACTTTCATGAGAATTAAATAACAGCTGGCTTAACACGCCCTCTAGAGTTTAGCCTAAAGACTGCTCTTGTCCATGCTACTAGGATAGCTGGTCTAAAAGGTTGACTTACAACCAATCATCAATAAGGGTCGTTTGGAATGATACACAGTGATCACTAGAATAGTGAGCACTACATATCAGGCCAACTTCTCACAGCGTTGAGTAATGCTGTGGCGTTAAGTGTTGCTGTGGCATTGAGGGATGCTGTGCGCTCAGTGGTGCTGTGACATTGAGTGGTGCTGTGGCGTTGAGTGGTGCTGTGGCATTGAGTGGTGCTGAGTGATGCTGTGGCATTGAGTGATGCTGTGGCGTTCAGTGATGCTGTCGCATTGAGGGATGCTGTGCGCTGAGTGGTGTTGTGGCAGTGAGTGGTGCTGTGGCATTGAGTGGTGCTGTGGCATTGAGGGGTGCAACAACAGCAATTCTACCAGCATAGAGCAGCAAGATTAATGCAATACAAACCAAAAGAAATAAAAATCTACCCTACAGATTCAGATACACCACAAAGCAGGCTTGCAAACGGAACACTGAGCGTGTTCAGGTTTAGTAGCGGCTTCGAGGCCAGAAACGTGCACATGCTACGTTCGGCGGACATCCGCTAAATGCTGTTCTCGCTTGACTAGGTAAGTTAATGGACACAGCGGGGGAGCCCTGAGTTTTCCGTAGAATTAAATCGAGCTGCCTTTGAAATGCGGCTCGGCCGTGAGGAGGCATAAAAGGTTGATTGTAGTAAATAAAAGCCTCGCAGAAAATGTAGCCCAAGCCTGAATTGCTGTCCAGTTAAGCGGACCCCATGAGGAATGTGAATGAGGACTACGTAAAGTAAACTGCAAATGACATTTCGCAAATAAAAATTTGCAAAAATGAATGTTTATGCGCTCTGATGACACGAGAACATACAATTACACATAAAATGTATGATGAGTTCATTATGGCTGCAGATTAAGCTTGCATGCGTCGTAAAACAATGAGGTAACATGAGGAATTGTAGAAGTGCGGCTCGGCCGTGAGGAGATATACAAGGTTGATTAAAAACGAACGTTAGCAAAAAACGCTCACACAATGCTCGTAAAAGGATTGTGTGAAACGCACAGTAGTTGGATACTGAAATGAGATGCCTAATAAAGGTAGGAAAGAGATACGAACTTCTAGTGTGATGGGGGACATAGCAAAGTGGCTTAATAATAGGACAGCAGCTGCAAACCAATAACGCTAGTTTTGTGAATATTGATACTACGTACATAATGGACCCTAAAGTTGTAGTGAAATGTTTGCAAACAAGTACGGAGTAGTAGTTTGTTAAAATATTTTATAAGAGGCTTAGAATGGTGGAGCAGTCATCACGAGAACTTTGGATGGGGGTGGGGGGCGGGGGAGCGAGCGAGTGGGAGCATAGGTGTCCGGCTGGCATGTGGCATACCCGTGAATGTTATATCCTGCGGGATATAATAGCTCGACCTAAAAAGGATCAAATGGGCATCCAAAATATGAGGCCCCAGAACACAAAGTGGTCCTCAAATTTAGAGCAGAGCGTTGTCGATAACTCCCGAAATTGCATTCTGAAAGTAAGAAAAAATTGGTTTTGATAATACATTGTAAGCATGTAGTCTCACTATTGCCGCTATGGATAAGCTGCATACCAGACATTATGTCAGTCCCCAGAAGTCACCAAGGGATTTCAACTCTCTGAAGTGATAGGGATGAAAGCGCTAGTGGCAAATGGTGACCTGCAGAGCGCGTGAAAAACAATCACTTCAGAACAGCGCATTGCTTTGAAGTCTCATGGCGGGGCGGGGGAGCAGCTTGGGAGGCAAACAAGCATGTGGGGATGGGGTGTGAGGCCAAGCGTGCGCCTGGCGAATAGTCACGCTTCAGTAGACAACATGCATTGGGAGGAATCCTCTTGTTCAAGAGTGTTGTTTCCCCTGCAATAGGTCAGAGCTATAAATAGCTCGACCTAACAAGTTACAACAGTTCAAGCTTCTTCGTCTAACAGACATTGAAGGAAGAAATAATGCGCGGTACAGTGCCTCAAGTTTATAGATCCTAAAAATGTTTTTTGTATAGAATACATAAAATTTGCAAAAGAAAGTGAGTCTTGGATTGGGTAGTGCCACTATTACATGGGCAAACCATTGCTTCCAAGTTCGGCTGATACCCTAAAGGACAGCAAAGGAATTTCACTGTGCCAGCTCTGAACCTGAATAGCGCTGCCAAGCCCTGCTTGGTTTCCACACAAAGGTATTTGAGGTTGTCTCCGCACTTAAAAACAAATACTTTCTAATGGACACTTTCTGTGACTCAACTTCAACTCTCTTATCATGCAAACGAGCTAGCAGCATTGCAGACGCCTGTCTTTTGTTAATAGAAGCACATGAAGTGGTGTCATAAAAAGCTTCAGAAAGACCATCAGCAAAAACGTTTTTCACATATGACAACCAAGGATGTACTTCTAGAACTTTTCTGTCAGGGAGGGAAGCCTGTACTGTTGTTATTATGCTGTATGTGTTCATGAGAAACAGAAGCTTGCACTTCCCATTTGGAGCTGTTCTGTGAGGGCTGCTTGCACAGGTTATGGGGGCCTGTACCTGCTCTGTGTCAGTGTAGCTTGAACTTCAGCTGCTGTGCTGTACCTATTTTGTAAGGATTGGATTTCAAACCTGTGGATAGTTTCCTATATATTTTCTCTGAGAGAGTGAATCTTGCACTCAAGCTGCTGTGTTGTACTTGTTCTGTGAAAGGGGGTAACTTGCACGGTTTATGCCTACCTGTACCTATTATATGAGGGGCACTTACCACACTGATGGTGGTCCTTCCCTTTTGTTAGAAACACTAGGCACACATGCTATGGTGTACCCACATGTTGGTGTCCAAGATGTGTATCTGGGTATGGGTTTTCAGCAGGTGACCTTGACTGTGGGCATTAAAGGAGTGTCCCAATCTTTGAAAATCTGCAGGGCTGGACTCTTGTACTACTACTATAATATTACTAACCCTGCTCTCACAGCCCCCCCCCCCAAGCCTGGTCTGCTTATGTTAGGCCCGCCTGTGCTGGTGCTAAGCCTTCTATCTTTGGTCTTCCTCCCTTACATTGCTGCGTGGAAGAACTGGACTGGAGCACACCGAGAAGTATAGACTACTTACTGTTGCCCTGTGCTGACCCACCCTCAACTCAAAATTAATGTTCCTAACCATGTCCATTAATCCAGCCACCTACCGCAGCCTGACCTTTTGTAGTTGACTACATCATGCTGTTTGTTGGAAAATCTCAGTCTGACACTCCACCTAACATTATTGACTAAGTTATACCACTGAATAAAAAAGCTAGCGATTACTACTAGCCAGGTATCCTCTCGAGTAAAAAACAGTGACTACTACTGGCCAGGCATCCTCTTGAGCAAATGGCAGGGCTTACTACTGGGCAGGTTTCTTCTGGTATACAGGACAACAACTACTACTGGCCAGGTATCCTCTCGAGTAAAAGGCAGCGACTGCTACTGGCAGGGTATCTGTTTGAGTACAAAACAGCGACTACTACTGGCCAGGTATAAATTTGAGTAAGATTTTGTGACTACTACGGACCAGGTATCCTCTTGAGTAAAAGCACTCTCCTTCAACCAACTTAGCCCACTTAGCAAAGAAGCCAGTCTGGCATCGGATCACTGACAGAATATCGGAAACAGAACATCATGTGGCCATAATACTGTGTCAAAAATTATGGAGGACCAAAATGTCGAGAAGGGAAGTGTGAATAGGTAAGTATAGATCTACTATTCTTTACTCCACATATATGTACCTTAAAGATATATAAATCGTCAAGGTACATTTATGTGGAGTTATATATGGTAAAACTTTGCTTACCTGTAGAAACTTACCTTCGCAATATTTGTATTCTCGATGTTCTTGACCCAATATTTCTGTTTCCAATATTCTGCCTAAATACCCTGGTTTGCATTGAATAAAGGAATTGTATTGGTTTAGCAATGGCACGTCCCTTTTAATATCAAACCACTCACACCCATTCATGTTTCATTGACCTGTATCCAAGTCCTAATCTCATCCCTTGTTCACAATTGCTCAAAATAGCCCCACCTCAGAGACTTGCCTGTCCACGTCAATCTGCCCAACATGACAGAGCACATTATCGTGTTGAAGGTGGCGTATAGATCCAGTAGATTGAACTCATGAGCCAAGGCTAAAACCTCACCCCACACAACCTCCAGGGCTGACTCGGTTTATGTTTATATTTGTAATTGTGTATCATTGCAAATGAGACTGCTGTGGAGCGTGACAACTAACCTTACAAACAGTCTTGGCATGAAAGGAACTCTACCTGCCCTTTAAACACAGAAAGATCACCCAAGCAAGAGGTTTTCAAAGCTTGGTGATCTTATGTAGGGGCGAAGGCTGTAGAAAAGTTGGGTCCACTCTGTTGGATTTCCTTTTCTGACCTGCTGCATACCTGCTCCTCTAGTAAACTCAACAAACACAAGGAGATGATGGACGGAGTTCTGAAAATGTTCATACACTCACCTCCAGTCACAGATCTGGGTTGAATCCATCATCGTTCTTTAGCTCACTGTGCCCCCCCCCAGTTCAGATCCAGCTATATGCAAATCAGTCTTGACCCTGTGCCTCATGGGAACAGTCCAGCCCGAACTGCCAAGCTAGGTCTTCCCTGGACCGGAAACAAGCATCCTGGGACCAGTTTTGTGGTAACATCCCTCGTCAGCCAGGCTATCTTGAATCCAATGGCAAAGTGAGCAAGTGACCCATGTCTGGGCATACCCTGCCAACTTAAGGCGAACAAAGCAAACACAAGGAGATGATGGACGGAGCACTGAAACTTCTCAGACACTC
Source organism: Lissotriton vulgaris (assembly GCF_964263255.1). NCBI lineage: Eukaryota > Metazoa > Chordata > Amphibia > Caudata > Salamandridae > Lissotriton > Lissotriton vulgaris. The sequence continues at coordinate 832,254,731 of NC_141695.1, forward strand.
ACCCCCCAATCACAGATCTCGGTTGAATCCATCATAATTCTTAAGCTCACTTTGCAACCCCAGTTCATACCCAGCTATATGCAAATCAGTTTTGATGCTGTGCATCAAGGAACAGTCCAGCCCAACCTAAACTGCCAAGCCAGATCTTCACTGGACCGCAAACAAGCATTCAGGGACCCGTTTTGGGATAACATCCCTGATCAGCCAGGCTAACTTGAATCCAATGGCAAACTGAGCAAGGGACTCACTTCTGGCCATACCCAGACAACTTAGGGTGAACAAAACAAACTCAAGGAGATGGTGGACGGAGCGCTGAAACTTTTCAGACACTCACCCCCAGTCACAGATCTGGGTTGAATCCATCATTGTTCTTTAGCTCACTTTGCCACTCCTGTTGAGACCCAGCTATAGGCAAATCAATCTTGACCCTGTGCCTCATGGTAACCATGGGACCAGTCCAGCCCAAACTGCCAAGACAGATATTCCCTGGACGGGAAACAAGCATCCTGGGACCGGTTTTGGGGTAACACCCCTCATCAGCCAGGCTAGCTTGAATCCAATGGCAAAGTGAGCAAGGGGTCCACGTCTGGGTCTACCCGGCTAACTTAGGGCGAACAAAGCAAACACAAGGAAATGATGGACGGAGTACTGAAACTTTTCACTCACCCCATGTCACAGATCTGGGTTGAATCCATCATTGTTCTTTAGCTCACTTGGCCAGTTCAGACCCAACTATATGCAGAACAGTCTTGACCCTGTGCCTTATGGGAACAGTCCAGCCAAAACTGCCAAGCCATGTCTTCCCTGGCCCAGAGACAAGCATCCTGTGGCCAGTTTCGGGGTAACACCCGTCATCAGCCAGGCTAGCTTGAATGTCCCACAGATTCATTCCTCCTAAACATCTCTTTGTGTCTTTCAGAGGGCTATCCTCGCTGCCCATCGAGGTGAAAACTAATCTTTTAACAAAGCAAGCAAAAATTCTTTCAAATGATCTTGATGAGCAACGGGTCAACCACCTCTTCCATGGATCCTGGGCCGCCAAACTACACACCTCAAAAACCCTTCCGTCGTACCTTGCTTCATCAGTGAAAGTTCATATAAAACTCCAATTAATGAGACTACGCTTCGGATTATTCCCACTGATGGCATACAAGTTTGGCCAAGGTTACAGGAAAAAAGCCCCCTTACAATGCCGCTTCTGCAAACAGGACGAGGAAAATCTTATTCATATCCTGTGCATTTGCCGAAAACTCAGAGCCCAAAGAAACTTCTGGCTGCGCCCAATTTGGCTCTTACTAAACATCAGGACTTGTCAGGAAGCACTAGATGCATGCATGAGGGGAGACTCACCGCAGTTGGCTGCTCGCTTTGTTAAGTTTATCACAGAAATCAACTCCCCGAATTTTCCTACTGTTAAAGCTTGAGCTCCCTTCTCCTCTGTGACATTCCTGCGCCTTTTTAACTTGATTTGCAATCTCTCTGTTTTTAATTGACTTTTATATTGCTTTCTTTTTTTTAAACTTTTAACCCTCAAAAGTTACTTTCCTACTGTGTATCGTGCAACGATTTTAATTAATTGTGCAAATAAAATTTACTTTACTTTACTTTACTTTCAGAGGGCCACACCATTTTATACAAAGACGACTGCATTGACGAGATACAAGTCTTACAGTTGGGGAAGGCACTGGGTACCTCCCTAAATATTAACTTGTGACCAGTTTAGAATGTAAATGTCATCTGGATACTAACTACAGCAGTTTCGCAGACCCCCACTGGCCCCGTAAGTGGGATACCACGGAACTTAAGATGCTGTACAGATTCCTTTCCTTCAGCTCCATTTGAGCTCCGAAAATGTCCTTGAGTAAGCCTGACTACCCAACTTCGTACTTCTGGAGAGTCATGAATGTAGATGGGGTAACTTGTTTACCAACTGCAGGGGGTGGTGTTCATGGGTCCGGGTCACCACCAGTGATCAAGAAGTATCTGCTTAGTGAACACTTATATCTCCAGAACCCACAGAAAAGTCCTCACGTCTGAGCAGCATACCTCTACTTATAAAGTGGTGCCAAAACAAGCCTGTTGTGGTCACTAGTACGTCATTAATGTTGAGAAGCGACCCACTGACTTTGTTAAGGGCATCCAGAAGAGATCCCAAGGTGCAAGTTGACCTCGCTACTATTGTTTCTGCTACAAATCACTTCTATAGCTCTCGGTCCGCAAATTCAGCGGTGAAATCTGCCACGCCCCCTTATCTACCCCTTGATATGTGGAAATGAGTTAGCAGGTAAATGTTCTTTTAACATGCTCACTACTCAGAAGTGTAGGGGTTCTGTATTAACAAAAGCGCAAGTGGATACCAAATGCTCATTAGCTGCTTTTAAAATATATTTTTTGTGTCTCCACAGGACAAATATTTTCCCCTGTGGATAAATCCCTCATCCTACAACCCCATTGTTTTTGGAGATGTTTCCTTTCATTGATACTTAGTTCCTGCTGTTGACAAGAGTAAATCTACAAGTGAATTTGGGGTGCAATGTTACCTGCAAAACATTGAAGAATTCCCACCGACCTGCTAGTTAGTGGAAGTGCGCCACATTTGCAAGTAGAAATTAATTTAAAACGCCCATATTCTTGGTCGTTAAGGAGCAGAAAATTCCAACACTGAGGCGTAATTAGTATGTCAGTAAATGGCGGTGAGTTGGGGAGTGGGGGGAGTGGAGGGGGGGGGGGCAGGGCGCGCCCAAACCTAGTGGAGTTTGGTGGTGGGAGAAGTAGAAGACAGAGCAGCACACAAGGCAGAGAGTAGCACAACACGCAAACATTAGGCGGGGGAGAAGCACGTTAGGGATAGTGAATCGAAAACACATGCACTCTCATGGCGTGCTTAACAAAAAAAAAACATGCATTGGTATAGCCAATAGGTCTCGCCTTTAGGACCTTTGTGTTTAGCTAGAGCAATTACCTTTGCCAATGAGTTAACGTTATGTTTTGGAGCAGTGCGGCTGCTGTCTAGCATGTTAAAAGTTATAATACATTTTTTTTTTGAGCATTTCTGTTTCCGACTAACGTATTACGTTTGTACTGTTGATAAGGGGGGGTTAGGGGTGTGGCCGAACGCAGGGAGGTCCCCCCCCCCCCCCCCCGGGCAGTTTGGGAGGGGGAGGGGGTTTGCTGGGCACGGTCCCAACATTTTGTATATTGGGCTTCTAAAAGATAGCCCAAAAGTAGCCCAAGGGGAGCCCAACCATAAAAGGGTTGGGCTCCTGCTCCCAGCCACCATTTTGAGTTTGTTGACCTGATGGGTGGGAGCTTAGGTGTAGGGGCGGGAGCGCACTTTTCTCCTGATCGGATGTGAGGTCGTGGGGCTGCGGGGGAGAGCAGGGCCGTGGGGGAGGCATGGGCAGGTCTTCGGGCCCGGCTGTAGCTATGGTGCAGGCCATGATGGATTGGAGCGAGGATGAGGAGGTGGGGGATACGGCGCAGGGGGGGCGCATCGGTGGTGCTGGGCTAGTGGGGAGCAGGCCTCGAGTGGAGAAGCATGGGGGTGTTATGGAGGAGAGGGGTAGAGGTCCCAGCACGGCAGTCCAAACTTTTTTTAGGACCGGTTGCGGCCCACGTATGCCGAGGAGAAGGAAGGGTAGAGGCCAGCACGGCACAGCCTGTACCTCCGAGGGACCCCGTCTCAGCCAGCACACAAAGTCCCGGCACGGCTTCGCTGGCCCCAGCGGCTAGGGCATTACGAGGGTCAACTTTACCAGCGGATGGAGAGTCATATGGAGGTCAACGCAGGGGGGAGCACTGGCGGGTACAGTCGGCTACCCCGCCCGGATGAAACGCAAGGGCCATTAAGGCCGGTGTGGGACAGCTGGGGCCCGGTAAGGCCCGGGTTGTGGATGTGGATGCAGGGGTCAGTTATGAAGAAGAGGTTGTGGTGTTGGATTATGATGATTATATCCCTGAGGAGGGGGAGCTGAGAGAGGGGGATGAGGGGTGGCCCTCTTGTTTTTTCTAGTGTGTTGCAGGCACCGGCGGGCAGGAAGGTAGCGGCGGCTAGGTCTACGAGAGAACACGGCCCCGTGGTGAGGGCTCCTCGGCCAGTGGCATACGTAGAAGAGGCGGCAAGGCAGTTGGCGCCTGTCCGGACACCCTCTTTGGAACCAGGTGAGACGAATAAACCACGGGCCAAACCAAAAATGGTGTCTGTGGGGACGGGGTGTGAAGGGGATGGGGGGTGTCCGAGGGGAGGCTACACAAGGGTACGTTTGTTAAGGATACAGGAGTGGGACCGTAGGATGCGGAGCGGGGCAACACGCCAAGGTGGAGAGCGGGACAAACACAGACGTGGCTAGGGGGGGCAAGGACCCGTTGTCCAACAAGGAGTTGAAAATTAAGAAGCTCCCGTGTATGGGCTCACTAAACCATTTAATGCTGGCCGCCAAAGAACGTATATGGAAGGGGGAATATGTAGAGCTATTGAAGCTCTTGCACAGGGAGGTACGGGCTAAGGAGGGCTCGAAGGAGGAGGAGTATGATCTGGTGAAAAGGTCTAAGGTGCTGGTGATGATCAAGAACTGGACATCGGCTTTTTTAATATATGCAAGCGTGTACTGTGAGAAGTTTCCGGAGTGCTGCGTGGCATTATTTAAATACATGGATGTCATAAGGAAGGTGCAGATCACGGGGGGTGGATATGCGTGGGGGGTGGATATGCGTGGGTTCAGTATGATGAGGAGTTCAGAGCGCATATGGCATGGGACACAGAGGCTAAATGCGGGGAACTGGACACAGATTTGTGGCAGCACACCATGGGGTCAGCTACAGGTGGTAAGACCGTGTTCACAGCGAGCGGACCGCTGCTGGTATATCGGCCCTTTCAGGGGAACAACTGAAAATGTTACAGTTGTTTCAGGGGAATGTTGTTGGCACAAGGAGTTCACCAGCAGGGACGGGAGCGTGCTGGAACTTTAACAAGGGTCTACGCACAAGGGAATACTGCAAGTTTCGACACAAGTGTTCGAAGTGTGGGAAGCGCCATCCCCTCGTTAAGTGTTGGGGTGTCAAGCCACAGGGAAATCAGCAGTGGCAGCAGGCAGGTGGCAGCACAACTGGCCCCCCTCTGCAGTTCCAGAGCAATAGGGGGGAAAAGGGTCGCAAGGCGCTGGGTCCAAGAGCTCCTACGCCAGTTAGGGTGGAGAAGTTGGTTGAGGTGCTGAGGGGGTACGGGGACCGAGAGGCAGGTAGGGTTTTGATTGACAGTTTTCAGTGGGGATTCCATTTGGGGTATCAGGGGCCGTGGCAGAGAAGGTGGGCGGACAACTTGAAATCTGCAGCAGAGCACAGGGTGGTGGTGCAGGAGAAACTGGACAAAGAGGTGAGAGAGGGGAGGATGGCAGGCCCTTTTGAGGATTGGCCGATGGAAAACCTGATTATTTCACCAATCGGGGTGGTACCCAAATATGAGGTGGGTCAATATCAGCTGATTCAGCATCTGTCATGGCAGAGGGGTCATCAGTTAATAGCTTTATTACTGAGGAGGCGGCCTCAGTGTCTTATCCCTCAGTCGATGTTAACATGTCACTAGTGGTGACTGGGTGATCGACTGCAGAGATGGCAAAGTGTGATGTGAAGTCAGCTTTCCGATTGTTACCGGTGCATCCGGATGACTGGGATCTTTTGGGAATCAAGTTTGAAGGGTAATGGTATGTGGACAAGGCGCTGCCGATGGGCTGTTCCATGTCATGTGCTTTAGCACCTTTCTGCAATGGTACTTTACGAGATGCACGGGGCATACATTGGTGACGCACTATTTTGATGACTTTTTCTTTGTTGGTGCACCAGGCTCCACGGCGTGCCAGGCAGCCCTGGACACTTCCCATGAGCTCATGGGTGACATGGGGGTGCCATTGGCACCTGCGAAGACAATGGGTCCGTGCACGGCCATGTCGTTCTAGGGAATAGATATTGATTCTGTGGCAATGCGGGCTCGCTTGTCTGAGGACAAAACAGTGAAAAGGCTACAGTTGTTAGATGGTATGCTGTCGAAACAGAAGGTGACTGTGAAGGAGGTACAGGTGCTCCTTGGCCAACTCAAATTTGCATGCAGGGTGGTCAGAGCAGGGAGGACATTTTGCAGGCGGTTGGGGAGGGCATTGGCAGCCCAGCACTTACAGCACCACAGTGGTGGCTGGTGACATTTGAAAGTGGTGAGGCGTAAAGTGTTTTCCATACTGCACCATAGCGAGTGCGCGTAGTGCGCGAGCCCGAACAATCTAAGGGGGGTTTAGGGGGTTTTCCCCACAAGAATTTTTTTTTAAAATTGTGGAGAAATGGTGCATTTTCAAGGAAATTTGAGAAAGCAGGAATGTTAATAAAGCAATTGTGAAATTGCAGTTATTACATTAATGAAGAAATGTCATAACATAGGTAGCTGCTTATTGAGTATAACCACAGAGCTTCATAACAGACTTAGAGATACAATGCATTTCTGAGTACCTCACAGGCTTTACCAGGTGCTGAAAATAAAAATATAACAATTTAGGCAACCAAACACAGACGGTCCTCTCACAGATAAGACAGCGCCCCTCAGCCTTCACATGCAAGAATCAGTCCATCCTTTTCAGGGCTACTCATGTGGGTGGCATAATCAGTGCTGCAGTTCCACTAGTAGCATCTTATTTACAGGCCCTTGGTACACCAGGTGCACTTTACTAGGGACTTACCAGTTAGTCAAATATGCCAATCAGGGATAATAAATTAGAATAACAATGTACACAGAGAGCATATGCACTTTAGCACTGATTAGCAGTGGTTAATTGTCCAGAGACCTAAAGCCTACAAAAACAGGTCAGAAAAATAGGAGGAAGAAGCAAAACATTTGGGGATAACCCTTCAAAAAGGCAATTTCTAACAGGTACCCATGTATCTGCTGCCTTCATTACTTATCAGCTATAATGTACTGTGTGTGCGCTATTGTTTTTCTAATGCACACATTTTAAATGGAATGCTCATTTAAGCAGAGAAAATAACAAAAAATGCTAGCACATTTAAGGTCTTTCGGCATTGCATGCTAGAAAAAGCTGTTTAATATGCATACGTTTGCCAGTTTATGTTTCCAGTTTCCGCGATAAAAATAACATGTTGTACACTCACAACAGGAATTAGACCCTTGAGTAGAAAACAACTCAACAGGGATATGTGTTGCTGTTACTTAGCTGCAGTGTATGTGGCATGCATAACATATTTGAGTTGTCATTCCTATCTTTACATTTAACACGCCACCATTGAGTTCATTAATCTTACCAAGTGCCCTCCGACTCCAAACAACCACTTACTCCCTACACCCTCTAAAAAAATGCCAAGTTTGGTTAAGGCTAAAAAATGCATTGACAACGAACACTTGGTTTCCCTGTCATTGTAACTCGCAAGGAAGATGGTGATTCATCACTCCAAAGAACCATGCATGAATGTAATGGCCACATCCTGCCTCGACTAAGGCATGGCCTGGTATGCTGTTCTTCACACAAAGCAGATCAAGAGATTAGGATATGCCCAAAATGTGTCTGTATCCCACCTTGGTGGTTTAAAAACACACCAAACTGGGTTGGCCCACCTAGGGGACCTTCCCTGACTCCCCATGCAGCTGTAAGTGTTGAGTACAAGGCCCTCTGACTGACTTACAAATCCCTGGAATTATTTGTTACCAAATACCTTCAGGATACATAAAAAATACAAACATGGGCAAAAGAAAAAACGATACCAGGCTCAACATGGCTCCCAAATGCTGGCACAAACAAAGCAAAATTTGAAAAACATGCACTGATACGGCAGGTTTCCATGTGATTTTGTTCTATATATGATAGCCTTTCAGTTGTGCCATGCATTCTGTCATTATCATCTCTGAACGGAGGTAAAAATAACTTACTGCCTAACCTAGCACTCTAGTTACAGACAGTTAAAATATAACAATGTATGTAACTTAAGCACAGAACATAAATCACCATCTAACTTGGCACTCGAAAACCTATCCAAATAAATGAACACAATTGAAAGCTAATATAAAAAAATAACTAAGTAAAAAACACAATTGGCCCCAGCGTCAGCACCGTCGGCATAGCTAAGGCTACAATGCACTTTATCAGTGGTTTACAAAATCATGCCTTGTCTATAACTTTGAAGGTGGCGCGTTAACGAATTAACAGGGAGAGTCGAGCCCAAGGTCTAGCTCGGCTCTTGGAGTCCATGCACCAGCCAAGCCCTGAAAATGTCTGCTATTTAAATCATACAAACACATCATGTAAAATGCATGTCTCTTCCAAGTAGTGTATTTCTTAAGCATGTGGAAGCTTTGACTTTAATAAATCACTTAACAACACTGAGTAGTCTTTACCATACTCGAGTACCAGTTACATTACACAAGGTCATATTCATGTTTTTTTGGTAGGCAGGGGAGATTAAGTGATTTGCCCAGAATCACAGCAGGTTGAGTCCATGCCAAAACTCAAACCTGGGTCTCCAGTTACCAAGTGGGCAGCTCTGGGCCTAACACCACATAGTGCGTAGAAGGAGGGCAGCAGGCCGAAGCCACATGAAATCTCAGCTCAGTATGAGCTTGAGGTTCCAACAAGACCTCACGCTGAGCCAGAGCTAGGCTTCTGGCTCGGGCTTTCTGTATCTCTCCCACCTCTACACAGCTATAGTACACGTTTATTTATGTTAAAAGAAAAGCATAAACATTTTCTGAGTTAGGTTACCGTTGCTGAAGATTTCAGAAAGATAAAACCTAGTCTGCAAGAAAATGCATGGAAATGTACATCAACACTCACTTCCTTTGTGCTTTTTCTTTTGGCCTGTCTCTCCTGTATTCCCATGTCTCATCCCCGCCACTGACTTGAGTCTGCCCAAGTCAAACATGCAGTAGTGTCCAATGGTGGGCACTGGTACAATCAATGAAAATGGCCCCCTTGACTCCCGTTGGGGCAGTAAACTACAGGAATTATCAGGGTTCAGTAGACCTCGCAGACTGATCAGTAAAGCAAAATGTAAAACGGGCCGCTCTAGAATCTCTGTATCATCGTTGCCTTTTGATCATTAAAAGGTCCCGAAATCTGGCTAATAGTCTGAACCTGCAGATCCTTGTCTGTTCATCCGAACAACAGGTACTAAAGCGGCGTCTGAAGTAAGTAGTAATTACACATTCTGCACCTCATTTCAATGGGCTGTTGTCAGCTTTTAAGGATGCGGTTCATTACAGCTGAATGCACCATTAATCCACCTACCGCCGCAGCGCACTTTCTTAAGTAGAGCTTTCTGGGAGTGAAGAACCGGGTTTTAGAACCCAGCGGCGCCAGGGAAAACGCCCGATGTCTTCGGGTTCACCTGTCTTAGAATACAGAGACATAGGATACTTCTCGGTGACGTCAAAGACCAAATTTATTGGCTGCAACCAGGAACAGAGGTCTACGAAGCACAACACGGGTGGTTTGCTAGAGACTGCACAAATTCATAGAGCGTGTCGTAAATAATTAATTTACCAGTGCTTAATTTCTATAATCAATAAGAATAACTCATAATAAATAAGAGGCAAAATCCGTGATATTTGAGGTTTCTCAAAAGGGTTTTATTCCTATAAAAGGAATTGGGTGATTAGCATATTGGCTCGAGCCAAGGTGGCATACCATTCCGTCACCACATAGGTTCGGGAAGGGACAGACTGACAGAGTCAATGGTAATATGCGAATATGCAAGTATGCGACAATACATAATTGACAGACATTCATATATATAGTCAATGCATTACAGTAAAGGCATATGCAGGAGGCGTAACAGCTGAGAAGAGAGATAAGAATACGTGTACGTAATACAAAAGGCGTTACAATAGGCGTGCATGAAGGCGTGGACAAGAACGTCATTGAACATGATGTCACAAATAGGTGGATCCATAAATGAATCCGGCATCAGCAAAATTACATGGCAGAGATGCGCGCGCAGCGGGATGACGTATAATGTACGTGTAACTTGAGGGGTGAAGGGGGACTTGACATTTAGCCCTACAAGTGTAGACGGATGTCTGGATGTCAGATCAACCTAATCCCAAATCGTATCTAATATCTCATGTTTAAGGAACTGCATTATCTGGAGGGAAAAGGTCTCTCGAACAAGAGGCTATTTCTATACTGGTTATGAGTGCGTGTATGAGCGTCTGCGTGTCTACATGAGACGCGAGGGGAGCGAGGGGAGGGCATGGGCCTACCATGGAAACAGGGCCATGAATTACTTGCATAGAGACAGTGAGGCCTAACCCTCTGCCCTGCAGCTGGAAGGATGTTGACGTGGATCTACTAGACAGGAATGTATTTTCGAGGAGTGGAGCAGATAATTCGAAGGTTGAATGCAGTCTTGGCAGGCAACGGGCTGAGCCGAGCACCGTTAGCCGCGCCAGAAGTAAGGCAAGGGTCACTGGCACAGAGGCAGCCTGGGCTGAGGTTTTCGGAGTCAGAAGGCAGGAAAAAGACTCGATGGCAGAATTCAGGCCTACTTCGCCAGAGCTGAAAAACGTGTAAGGTATACCACAAAAAGACGTTGGCATAGCATATTTAGGAACTGAATATCCAATCCGTTCATGGCGGATCGGAAAGAGAACATGTTAACGTTGGACGCAAATGTATTTGCGTCTTCATAGCTAGCACAGGAGGGAAGTTACATGCACTTCAAGCTAGTACATGGAGTCGGTGGGGTCTAAGATAGGGGACACAATCGATCATAAAATTTATATTACCTCATTCCCTCCTTGTCCCCTACGGACCCTTCATGATATATCGATCTGCATGAATCGATCAATCTGTTCATGTAACATCATTTGCTCTTCTTTCTTCTTTTGACGTTTTGAATGGGAATTTGAATGCGGAATACATGATGTGGCGCACAAGCCGCAAATCGCCGGCCCACATTGTAAACACAGGCAGCAACTGAATACTATGAGAAGGCCAATACCTAGGAAGGATAGGATCTTCCATCCCCAAGCGGTTAACGTTGTCCAGAACCAACCGGACCAAGTCCAGGTGCCTGGATTCTGATGTATCAGACTTGCAATTTTATGGAGACGTGTTATAGCTTTATATACCGTTGGCGCGTTTTCTGGAATGAAAACACAGCAACTTGACCCGATGACCTTACAAGCTCCACCCCTATCAGCTAGGATGACGTCAATAACGAGACGATTTTGAAGAACAACAACCCGCATAGCGGACTGCTCCTCTGTTAAGTTACCTAAAGCTGAGGTAGTTTCGTTCACTACTGCTTCAAGGGTTCTAGTTAATTTGCGTATCAGTTTACTGTTAAAAACAGCACCTAAGTAGGGGAAGAAACCTTTATTGAAGTCTGTGTATTGCTCCCATGCCGTTTCAGTGTAGTCGACAATCGGGAGGTCTCTTCGGAGTCTATTGTTTACTAGATTGGTGTTTCGGTGATAGTCAGGAGGGGCTAGGAAAACAGGTGGCAGAAGGAATGCAATGTAACAGGTACCATCCCAATCTGGAGGCAAACGTATGTATGCAATATGACCGCAAACAAAGTAGGAATGACGTGTAGCTCTAAACGTGGACTTGCCTTGATCACTGAATTCGATTACAGTAGTACATTTACTATGACCTAAGTGTATGGAACCATTTTTCCTGATACATAATTCACCTTTGACTGGTAACACTGACATGGCAGGCAATACTGGTGCAGTTTCGGATTCAACAGTAAGAATCATGAGGTTGATTGTGTAATTTCCTAATCCATATACTTCATTTTCTAGATCAGTTCCTGTTCTAGTGGGAAGTCCTTTCTTGTCAGGGTAACAGACTTTAAGTAGAACTGAGTTCAGGTTTCCCCAAACCCAATTCCCATCGTAAACAGCAATGTCAGAATCTAAGGAATTAATCAATCTAAACCATGCCCCACAGGAGCCATTGTGAGTGAACGGGTACGGAAAAAGAGGCAGAACTCCCTTGTATTTCTGGTAGGGAGGGAGGCGGCCACATATCCAACAGTTTGTAGCATTGTTAGTCTGTTGAGAGTGATGTAACATACTAATGAATGTGTTGTTGCGCAGCGCAAGTCTGTAAGAAAGCTCGTGTGGAGGTAATTCGCTAAAAGAATGTTCGGCAGTGACGTTATAAGCAGATTGTACATGCTTGAAAATAGGGTAGTAAATGTGCAGCAAGATACTAGCAGCAATAATCAGAAGACTTAGAAAAAACATGATTAACAATGTCACTATACAGTGACTACGAAGTGATTTACAATATGCACGTTTCTTCAGTATTCTCTGTCTATCTCTCTCTCTGTCTCGATCTAGGGGATACATGTCAGAAACTAATTTAACCGATTCACCTAGGGGAGGACTTAAACAATTAAACTGTCTGACTTGCTAGATCGTAATTTTAGTCTATATTTTTCAGAGTCTGTTTTCTCAACCAAAGGGAGCTTTGAGTCAGTTTGTGTAGGAGGGCAGGGTTTAGAGTCCAAGTCCGAAGGGAGTCCGTGGAACTTTTTCACGTGGCTGGAATGCAGCCACCCCTTCCTGCCCTCTACTTTGACGGCTGTCCTCGTTGTTAGAAGAACCAATTTCGGGGTTTGCCAGCGGGGCTCCAACGGACTTCTCCGATCAAAGTTGCGGACGAAGACATAATCCCCCGGGACCACCTCGTGGGGCTTCACATCGGCATTGTCGGGAAAGGCTGCAGCTACCTGTGAACGACAAGATTGTAGTGCAGACATCAAGGAGGCAAGGTAATCTGTCAGCATAATACAGTCAACATCTGTAATTTTTCGCGGAATAGGCGTCCCCCACATATTCGGAGGCCTACCAAAGACCACCTCATACGGGGATAGCCCGGTTCGAGAATGGGCAACCATCCTCATATAGAAGAGGGCTACCGGCAAAGCAACTATCCAGTCAACGCCCTTCTCTCTACAGATTTTGGAAAGCCGGATTTTTAGGGTCTGATTATGACGCTCCACGAGACCTGCTGCCTCGGGATGCCGGACACAGTGGAACTTCCACTGATAGCCTAACAAGAGTGTAATGTGTTTCACAAGCTCGGATGAGAATGGCTGACCGTTATCTGAGTACACAATACGGGGCAAACCGTACCGCGTGAAGAACTCGCGAACCAGTTGCTTGGCTGTTGTTGGAGCAGTATAATCTGAGACTGGGTATGCTTCTGTCCATCGGGAAAGTGCACATACAACTACGAGGACATACTTGAAACCTCGGCAGCGGTCCATCTGGATGTAATCCATCTGGAGGACTTCAAAAGGGTGATCGGGAGGCTGAAATCCACCTTGCTCTACAGGGATGCTTTTACCTGGATTAAACTGACAACAAATCATGCAAGTACGCACTTTCTGTTTGGCTGCTGCTCGTAAGTTCTTGTTGTACCATATGTGTTGAATGCTATCTAGCATTGCCTTTTCTCCTAGGTGTGCTGGACTATGTATCGTGTTAATGATGACCTGAACCATAGAGTCGGGGAGAAACCATGTAGATTTTCCCTTCGTCATCCATTCCTGATCTGTTTGGATCCCTCCTAGTTCAGTCCACTTCTGGATTTCGTCTGGTGTGGCATGTGTCTGTATGTCAATTACATCATGGGCGGGATCCCTGACTGTCATGCAGTGTGATGGTGTCGGAACTATTGTCTTTGTCGAGTCAGTTGCATGCATTTGATTCTGAGCCGTTTGCTTAGCTGTTCGGTCTGCCAGGTCGTTACCCTGGGAGATCGTGTCGGTAACCTTTGTATGTGCTTTACATTTCATGATAGAGATTGCAGTAGGTAGATGTATTGCATCTAATAAACCTTGAATGAGAGGACCGTGTTGGATGTTGGCACCGTGAGAAGTTAAGTAACCTCTCTCTCGCCAGAGGACTCCAAAATCGTGAACGACTCCGAATGCATAACGTGAATCAGTGTATATGTTGACTCTCTTATTCTTGGCTTGAATACATGCTTGTGTCAGAGCGATGAGCTCTGCGGCTTGAGCTGACAGGGTGTCAATACAATTTGTTTCTATAACTTCGGTATCTGTAGTGACTGCGTAGGCTGCCACTAATTCTCCTGTACCTGTTCTCATACATGAACCATCCACATAAAGTGTCAGGTCCGGATCTGGTAATGGGACATCTGTCAAGTCCTGTCTGGGTTTTGTTGTAATAGTAATGACTTCAATGCAATCATGTGCCAATGGATCTACTCCGTTTAATGGCAACAATGTGGCGGGATTTAATGTGCTACAGCGTCTGATTTCTATGTGTGGTTGAAACAATGTCAATTCATAACCTGTCAGTCTTGCTATGGTCAAGTGTTGGGTCTGTGTGCGATTTAAAAGAACTTCCACGGAATGTGGAACTTGTACTGTCAATTGATGCCCTAATACTATGGCATCGCTCTGCCTGATTGCTAAAGCTGTCGCTGCAACTGATTTCAAACACGCAGGTAAAGCCTGAGCCACCGGATCTAATGTGCTAGAAAAGTAAGCACACGGTTTGTGTGAACCTGCTTGTTCCTGGGTGAGGACTGACAAGGCAGTACCTTCACGTTCTGTGACAAAAAGTGTAAAAGGTTTACTGTAACATGGTGTTGCTAAAACAGGTGCTTGGCATAAGGCTTTCTTTAAGTTGTCAAAAGCTTGTGTATGTTCCTGAGTCCAAGGGAGGACAGTCGATGTCGCTGCCTCCTGGGTTGTCAACTGGATGAGTGGCTTTGCTAGAAATGCATATTGGGGAATCCATTGTCTACAGTACGAGGTGAGGCCTATGAAAGCCCGCACCTCCTTTTGTGTCTTTGGTGGTGACATGTTTACAATTAACTGAATGCGATCAGGAGTGAGCTGTCTCCCCACTTTGGACAGCAAGTGACCCAGGTACACAACTTGCTGAACACAGAATTGCAGCTTCGAAGGGGACACCTTGTGCCCCTTGTCGGCCAGGAAATTCAGAACTGTCAGTGATGCATTTTCACATTCGGGTTCGCTCCGTGCGGTGATCAGCAGATCATCGACATACTGGAGTAGGGCAGTGTTAGCTGGCATGTGGATACTGTCGAGTTGTCTTTTCAGTGCTTGACTATAGATGCTGGGGCTTTCTGTGAATCCTTGAGGTGCGCGTGCAAATTTGAAAGATCGTCCATTTAAACTGAATCCGAACAGGTATTGGCTTTCTGGATCAATTGGGACACTGAAGAAGGCGTTCTTGAGGTCAATTACAGTAAAGAACGTCGCTTCTGAATCAATAGCTGTCAGTAATGAAGAGATATCTGGGACCACAGGATACTGTGGTACAATACATTTATTCAATTCGCGTAAATCAATAACCAATCGATAAACAGGTGGTGCATTTGGATCAGTACGTTTAAGAACTGGTATGATAGGAGAATTACATACATTGGAGTCGGTTTCCACAACCACTCCTTGTGCAATGAGCTCGTCAATAATTCTCAGTAAAGCCACTACAGCATCTGGAGGTAACCTATATTGTCGAATTCGTGGTAATACCACTCCTGCTTTGAGTGTGACTCGATATGGTGTAATGTGCATACACCCTACATCAGTGGGGCCTTGTGCCCACAAGTGTGCAGGTACATTCTGTAACCGGGGATCCATATCTCTTAATACATAATGGCCTTTAAAATCTCGCAAAAATAAGCGTACTCCTTCCGGAGAACAGCATATTATAGCTCCTAGAGCTTTTAGTGTCTTTATTCCTAATAAGTTTTCTGGGCATGATTTTGTGAGTAATAAATCTGTAGTCCGTGTCAGAGGACCAACTGCAAGGGGGAGTGGCTGTGATACTTCATTAATAATAGGTTTTCCTGAAAATCCAAGGGAAACATTCTGTGAGCCTGAGAGGGGTGCCCCTGGAACCTCATTGTGACTGATTGTGGTCCTGCTTGCCCCTGTATCAATCAAAAACTTTCTGTCTTTTCCTAGCACCTGACTGTGTACATAAGGACCCTCTTGATCTACGGGAACTTCAATAAGGGGCAAGCCAAATTCCCTCTCTAGGCTGTTTCATGTGTATCGTTGATAATCAGGGTAGTCGTTCTGTGCGTACTGGTACATCTGTTGTGTTGTGTTCTGCGTTGCAGTTATAGGCTGTTGCTGTGGGACTGCCACAGTTTGTGATGAAGCTGGCATAGGCGGAATATGTTGTATATTCTGTGGTACTTGTTGCTGGACCTGATCTTGTCTAGGTACGCGCGGTCTCTCCTTGGTCTTACCCGTGGAGATATTGTGTTTCAGAACGGCACAATCGTTTACATAATGGCCTGGCTGTTTGCAGTAGTTACATGTCCCTTTAACAGGAGCTGTCGTATTACTAGGCTGGGTCCCACCCTTTTTATGTCCTTCGGCGGGAACTGACTGGGCAACTAACATTTTCATTTTCGTGTCTTTCATACGTCTTTGTTCATGTTCTTGTTCTTCTCTAATTCTACTCTGGTGGTACTGTAACATTTGTAACATTTGTGAAGGGGTGTTAGCTTGCCAAGTACTTTCGACTTTCAATACTCTATTCTTAACCTGGGGCAGTGAATTCTCGACTAATTTCGTTACAAAAAGATGTGGATATGACTCGCTACTTGCTTTCAGACCGCTATTAATGCCAAAACATTTTTCAAATCTGGTATAGAAATCACTGGTATCTTCATCGGGTTTCTGTTTACAAGCTGAAATGGCACCCCAATCTTCCTTTTTGGTACTTAATAAACGTGGCAACACTTGTACTAACAATCCTGGTAATGCTTTAACTTTATCCCCGAGCCCTTGGCCCGGAATTCTAGTACTTTCTTCGTTTTCTAATGCAGCCCAATCAATCTTTGTGTCTCCCACCTCCCACTCTTTTTCTTTGAGTTTCTCATATATACCGGGAGGCAGTAATACTTTCAATATTTTCATAATATCGGGATAAGTATAGTCACCCATTAGTATCATGTCTTTTATTTCACGGTGGAAACCTGCGGGATCTTTGTCATGACTAGGTACTAATTTTTTCATTTCCAATAGTTCTATTTTAGTTATGGGGGTGTACACAAACACCCGTCTAAACGTATTGTCTGCGTTCTGTACTGGGTGCACTTCTCGCAACGGATTCTGTCCGTCCATGTAATACATTTTTCTTTCCATGACATGAGCTGAGTTGGTCTGTGGACATAGGAAGGCGCTATATCTGTGTCGGTGTTCTAGAATTATTTTAATTAGATCGGTACCTAGACCTCTCCATTTGTTCATGAGTAGTTCTATTAATATATCAGGCAAGGGGCCTGGGTCAGAATGTTGGCTTCTATACAATAAGAGCAGGTGTTGTATCATGTATGTACCAGCTAAACGCTGTTCACTCGGTGTCAGGTTCAAAAACGTATGCGCTAACGCATCATCACCATATTTCTCAGAATTGTCAGCCCATTGCACGGCTGACCTGGCTAATTCTTGTTCATCCATAGAATCGAGTACATGGTACCCCATTCGTTCTCGAAGTCTGTTATCAGTAGCTTGGAATAAGTGTTCAGGAGTTCTTGGATTGCACATGGCTTCTTGGAATATTCTTTTACTTTCTGGACGTACTGGCCGTATTGAATTATTGAAAGGTCTTCCCTTACCTACATATGCTATCGTTTCTCTGACTGGTAATTGTGTCTGCTCTGGGGTCTGCTCATGCTCATCCTCCTCCTCTGAGGATTCAACTTTGTCTGAATCTATTTCCGGTGGTGGCTGTCTTTTCTCATGCATCTTTTTTATTGCATTTCTTATTCTTCGGTACATATTTTCTACACAGGCCTCTTTATCGTGATTCCCATCTGCGATATTCTGGCCCCACCGGTGGAGTGCTATCACGTCTTCCGGGTTCATACCCGGCCTATCCACTTCCCTTATGAAACAGTTTATAAGAAACCGTAATATCTTGGCTTTCGTATCCACTTTCTGATAGGTCATGGCCTCCTTAATACTTTCAGGCCCTACTCCTGTCTGTACGAACTGATATATTCGATCTAGATGATCTACCATTCCAGGTAGGGTTAATAAGAAGTTCGTAACTCGTCGTAAGCGTACTGATGCGAGCAACATTCTTTCGTCATTCTTTTTACCAGGCACTGGATCATATCTACAGTCTGCAAGACGATCTCCATGTAGTGTAATATCGCCTGTTCTAGGTGTACGTTGCTGTGCTAGGTCTCTATAGGTCAGCCGATGGGCCGATGGCGGGGTCTGGTAACCTGTCGCTCCTCCGGACGCGCCTCCTGAGGCGCCAGCTCCGAAGGGGTTCGTTGAGTGAAAAGCGGAGGGAGCAGGCCCAGGAATAGGTGGAAGGACAGCTGGAAGACCAGGAGGAACAGGAGGAGGAGTGGCTTGTCGGGGAGGAAGGAGCTGACCATCTTGGTCGGCAGGAGGAGGTGTGCGTGGCGGTGCGGTATTTACATATGCGGGAGCCACATCATCTAGGTAGGACGAAAGGAAAATGTCCTTTGCTGTTTTCTGGTGTGTCTTAGTCGGGAGCAGTGGGGGTGGTAGTTCTTTTGGTACCTCCGGGGTGGCTTTAGGCAAACCCTCAGTCAAGAGGGGGTACATGCCGTTCATGAGTGTGTTTCGCTGCCTGTCTACCTGTTCTAATTTTACTCGGGTACCTTCCTCAACTAATACGTTTTCCTGGGCTTTCTCTGGATCCTCCCTCCTTTTCTCTTCTTTTCTAAGTGCTTTTTCTGTACGCCTATGTGATTCTTTACGCCATAATTCAATGGCATCCTTCTGTGACTGTCTGGCTTTCTTTTTCCACAATGCTTCCTCTACCCTCATGATGCAATCTGCATCCCATGTCCCAGCAGCAGGCCATCTCTGATTCTCGGATAATTCTTTAGTGTAGTCCACCCATAAGTCGAGGAATAAAACGGCATCTAGGCCATGTTTGTGGTACATAAAGTACCCTGGAGTGTCCCTAGGTGGAATGGGAACAGCTTCTTCTAATACCCCTTTTCTAGTTTTTATCTGTCTTAATTTGGAGAACAACGGCATCTTGAAATCTGGCTACTTGGTTCTTACTCAGATATGAACATACTGAACACAATAATCACAATAATTACGATCGAACAATCACTCATACCACAACATTTTGAGACACATTAAAACATTTTAACATGAATGATGACAATTAGAAGGTAACTTGCTAACTGCATAATACTAGATACACTGCTCAACAGTGCAGACTGGATATACTGCTAAACAGTACAGATACACTGTCTAAAACAGTGCAGACCAGGTCTGTGTACCCACACCTGTCACCTAGCACAAACTAATGCGCACGTCTATATGCGTCCCCAGCAACGGTACTCACCGGGAAGCACGGAAACGGAAGGCCTCGGAAACCCTGGACTGGATTCGGACTGGATTCGGACTCGACTCGTGACGCTGATACTTCGGAACGTCGGAACCTGGTGGGCCTCCGTATACCTTGGATCTTGCTCTCTCAGCTAGGCTCTGGTCGGGATCCTCCGCACTTCTCACCGCCTCGTCTGGGTGTCGATCGCAGCCTCAGTCACCTCCGCTGGCCTGAGGGAGATACAGGAAATCCTGCGGGTACGCGTAGTTGTCCGTCCGGCTGTGGCAGGGGGCCAGGCCTGCAACGCACCACCGGCGCGTGAGATGGGGGAGGGGTCCCTGTTCGGGCGCCAAATTGTCGTAAATAATTAATTTACCGGTGCTTAATTTCTATAATCAATAAGAATAACTCATAATAAATAAGAGGCAAAATCCGTGATATTTGAGGTTTCTCAAAAGGGTTTTATTCCTATAAAAGGAATTGGGTGATTAGCATATTGGCTCGAGCCAAGGTGGCATACCATTCCGTCACCACATAGGTTCGGGAAGGGACAGACTGACAGAGTCAATGGTAATATGCGAATATGCAAGTATGCGACAATACATAATTGACAGACATTCATATATATAGTCAATGCATTACAGTAAAGGCATATGCAGGAGGCGTAACAGCTGAGAAGAGAGATAAGAATACGTGTACGTAATACAAAAGGCGTTACAATAGGCGTGCATGAAGGCGTGGACAAGAACGTCATTGAACATGATGTCACAAATAGGTGGATCCATAAATGAATCCGGCATCAGCAAAATTACATGGCAGAGATGCGCGCGCAGCGGGATGACGTATAATGTACGTGTAACTTGAGGGGTGAAGGGGGACTTGACATTTAGCCCTACAAGTGTAGACGGATGTCTGGATGTCAGATCAACCTAATCCCAAATCGTATCTAATATCTCATGTTTAAGGAACTGCATTATCTGGAGGGAAAAGGTCTCTCGGACAAGAGGCTATTTCTATACTGGTTATGAGTGCGTGTATGAGCGTCTGCGTGTCTACATGAGACGCGAGGGGAGCGAGGGGAGGGCATGGGCCTACCATGGAAACAGGGCCATGAATTACTTGCATAGAGACAGTGAGGCCTAACCCTCTGCCCTGCAGCTGGAAGGATGTTGACGTGGATCTACTAGACAGGAATGTATTTTCGAGGAGTGGAGCAGATAATTCGAAGGTTGAATGCAGTCTTGGCAGGCAACGGGCTGAGCCGAGCACCGTTAGCCGTGCCAGAAGTAAGGCAAGGGTCACTGGCACAGAGGCAGCCTGGGCTGAGGTTTTCGGAGTCAGAAGGCAGGAAAAAGGCTCGATGGCAGAATTCAGGCCTACTTCGCCAGAGCTGAAAAACGTGTAAGGTATACCACAAAAAGACGTTGGCATAGCATATTTAGGAACTGAATATCCAATCCGTTCATGGCGGATCGGAAAGAGAACATGTTAACGTTGGACGCAAATGTATTTGCGTCTTCATAGCTAGCACAGGAGGGAAGTTACATGCACTTCAAGCTAGTACATGGAGTCGGTGGGGTCTAAGATAGGGGACACAATCGATCATAAAATTGATATTACCTCAAGCGGAGCATAGTCTTTTATGCTAAAATTCACATTCCTGGCTAGCATCAGTTACCTACAAACGAACCAATCAGATGATGACATTTCAAACATATCGCATGACGACAAACCCACTTTCCGTTGTCCAGCCCATCAGAAATGACTAGGCAAAATCCAACATTCCTGCTCGGACAGGCCGGACGAACCCATAATTAAAGACCTCAACCCATATCAGAAATTAAGCCATAAAGTAAGGAACAGAAACAGATGAAAAGCAAGATAGAAGGGTGTGTGCATGTACCATAAACTCAGCAATGTCCTGCTCTTTGATCTCTATCTGACCAGCTGCCTAACAAGGAACTGGCTTAACGAGGTCAGCCTCGGGCAAGGGAGTCAGCTCGTTCAGGTCACACAAAAGTCAGCTAAAGGTGTACATGTCCCAAGGACTCGTTCGGCCGTAGTCATGGGCCTATGTGAGGGCAACCACAAAATGGCTGCCGTACACAAAATGGAACCCAAAGGTTCAAACGAAATCCCTGAATGCGTAGTGTTTCCATTGATCGATTATGGCGAAAACACTCGTACATGCCGCACTCGTCATTTGCGGTCCGCTGATACCAAAATCGTCTTTATCCGACGACCTTTATTGAACGGGTTCAGAATCACGGAACCTCAGCCCCTCCTTTTGCCCTTACATAGGCAACAAACCCAAACCCATGTCAGTCTGAATCCAGGTCTATGTTCATCAGATCATCAAGATGTTGCTGTAGCATCATCCTAGTACTTAGCAACTCTCTCTTGACAGGTCTCCTCGCACATGAAGTAGCACAAAGGCCACAAATAGCAGGAGCACACTGTACGCAAAGACAGAACAGGAAAAGGATAGCTAAGATCATACCAATGACCATCAGAATCTTCCATTCCCACGTGGATAACAATCCCCAAAACCATCCCATCAACAACCAATCCCCTTCGTCTATATGTACAGACTCGGAGATCTTATGTAGCTTGGAAATGGCTTGGCAAACTGTTGGAGCGTTGTCTGGAATGAAAACGCAGCCGCTCGACTTAATCAAGTTCCATACCCCTCCTCTATCTGCAAGTATGACATCTAACGCAACTCTGTTCTGAAGAGTCATAAGGCGATCCGACTGGAGCTCAGCAGTCAAGTTACTAAGGGCACCGGCAGTTTAGACTATGGTGGACTCAACCACTCTCGTCAACTGTCGAATGTTCCTGCTATTAGCCATAGGTCCCCAAAATGGCAGAAAACCCTTCAGAAAATCTCCTAATTCCTGTCCTGCGGTATCTTCCTTACTGAAGACACCTCTAGCAACTCTCGTCTTGTGGTAATCTGCTGCAGCTGTAAATGTGAGAGGCAACAGGAACGAAACAAAACATGTGCCCGAAAAGTCAGAAGGCAACCATGTATATGCTTTATCCTAACAGATGAAATAGGTACCCTTAGCTGCTAGGAACGCTGGGGAAGTCTGAGACGCAAAAACATAAGTCTCAGGGCAAACACTCTTCCCTAACTGAGCTCTCGGATTCTTGCCATTACCTTGCAGAAAATACTGACCCTGATGGGGCACTATCCAAATCGGAGGGGATCTCTTCGCTCGCTGGTTAACACTCAGACTAACTCCATATCCAGTAACGTTCCATCCAATGTATGCCTGTGTCTCATCTCTCTGGATAGTCTCATAGGAACTAATTCCCCTAATCATGTCGACTATACCCTTGACCAGAGCACTAGTCTTCGGGCTATCTTTCACAGAACATTGGGGATAGACTCCATGAGCATAAATGAACATTGTTCTGTATGCCCAGACAGAACCATTATAGCTAAAAGGCAAAACCAGGTAAAGAATACCTTTATCCGTAGTATGGGGCATAAGGCCACACACCCAACAATTTGTCGTGTTCAATACTAACTGGTGTTGGTGCAGAAGCTGAACAAAGGAATTGTTAGCAAATTCCAATCTTCTAACAGTTTCATGTTCGGGCAGAGGGTGAAAAGAATGTGAAGAAACAGTAGGAGGAGGCATAGGTTGCATAGTGGGCATGAACGCCACTTGAAAAGAGAATGTCACATATCCAATTAAAAACATCATTAAGCTAAACAACATAAACGAACACAATATTAAAAAAAACGTTTTCTGCTCATAACTGTACATATTTTGCTCTTAAAGCTTATTCTTTCAACAGGTCTCTCCATCTCGAAAAACTCCATCCTCTAATCGTGCTGCTCGCGGCGGTAGGGTGTTCCGTGCTAAGGAATGCATCTGTCAGTCCAGGGAAACGCCCTCAGACCAACCAGAACCGTCGACCTAATGTCTTTGGCTTGCACTCCAAAGACTTGACACCGGGACCCTACAGCTGAACCCAGATGGTGGTTCGAAAAACAAAAATCAAAATAGTTCCTCGGAGGAGAGCTTAACCGTAAAAGTCAGAAAAGAAAGAATTTATGTTATTAGTCCAGCGACTCTCGGTCGCAAATTATAACGCTCTTTGCCAGGCAATGTCTGTTCTCGGAACAAGAGCTCAGGTTCAGAAGTGTCCAAACGATTCGATGGAGGCACAGCTTCTTGCAGAAGATCTTCACTTTCTCGTTCAGTGTTCGTTCCAATCAAACGGGCATCACTAAAAGGCAATAAACGAGGCATTGTCTCAGTCTCAGAATCCGGAAGTCCTTTCTGGACCCACCGGTCGTATGGCAGAGGCAAAGGGGCCCTCTTACAATGTACGCCGTGGATCCAGTTCTTTTTACCGTGCATTCGTACTGCGGAATGCGTGGACAGAAGAACCAAGTAGGGGACGATCCAGCGGGGCTGATCGTTCTTGGTCCGCTGGAAGTTTTTCACAAGCACCCACGCTCCAGGTTCAATAGAATGTCAGAAGCTTGTGGCAGTGTATCATGAACCTGTTGGTGCAAAACACGCAATTTAGCCGTCAATTCGTACAGGTAAACAAGCAATACAGGATGTTCTATCTCGCTAAATTTTGTCGGCCGCGGCACTCCCCAAATATTTGCCGGGCGACCAAACACTACCTCATAAGGACTAAGTCCCATTCGTGAATGCGCAGTCATTCTAGTGGACAAAAGGGCTAATGGCAAGGCATCTGGCCATTGGAAACCAGAGCTCGCCTGAATCTTGGCTAGTTTTAGCTTAAGGGTGCCATTATAGCACTCAACTAGTCCAGCTGATTGGGGATGATTTGCAGCGTGGAACTTCTGCCTTATTCCTAACCCATCACACACTCTCTTCATCACTTGACCCACAAATTCACTCCCATTGTCACTCCAGATCATTCTCGGCAAACCATACCTAGGGAAAAATTCCTTAATAAGGGCTTTCGCTGTGGACAAGGCAGTGTTATCTTTCAAAGGGTAGGCTTCCACCCATATCGAAAAAGAGCAAACAACCACTAACACATAGTCCAGGTTGTTGTACCTCTCCATGTGGATGAAACCTAGATGCAAAGCCTCGAACGGATACGATGGAGGAGCAAAATGACCAGCTGGAGTCGGAGTTCCCTTACCAGAATTGTACATCAAACACACCATACAATTCTTAACCAGATTCTCTGCACACTTAGGAATTCCAGCATTCTGCCATACTGGAGCTAACAACTTGCAAATTTCCTTTCACACTGATATGAGCCATTCCATGAACCATCATAACCACTGGAAGTACATACGCATCGGGTAACAACCATCTCTGATGCTCTGACAATTCAATCCAACAACCATTCGAATCCAATTTACCCTTGCATACTCTCCATTCATTCAACTCTTTCTCTGTAGCTTCAGCTTGGATGGATTTCACACTCTCAATCGTTTTCACAAATACTTCTATCCGGAACCCATCTCACCGGACCCGCAACATACATTCGACTCTCGCAGTTTCTTTCGTAACTTCATCTGCAAACGCATTACCACGACCAACATCATCAGTAACTTTCTTATACGCACTGCATTTCACAATCGCAACTTGCAATGGCAAAGTAAGAGATTCAAGAAGTTCATTCACCCACTGACCATGCTGAATCTTAGTTCCATGCGAAGTCAGGAACCCACGCTCTTTCCACAAACGTCCAAAACTATGAGCCACACCAAACGCGTACTGGCTATCGGTATACACAGTCACTCGTTTTCCTTTCGACAACACACACACTCTTGTCAATGCAATCAATTCTGCTACTTGCGCTGAATTATGTGGGATACGTGCAGCTTCAACAATCGTATGCAAAGTCGTAACAGCATATGCCTCAGTCGCATCACCATTCGGCAGCTTAAAGCATGAACCATCAACCCATAAGGTACCATCACACTCTGGAAGAGGATTGTCCCTAAGGTCTATCCTCCCTTTTGTTTCTTCCTCTGTCCTAAGGAAGCAATCATGCTGTTCAACAACATCTGTCTCAACTGAAATCGGCAACAACGTAGCTGGATTCAACGTGTTGCATCTCTTTATATGCACATGACTCGCTAACAGTGTCAATTCGTAACCGAACAACCGAGCACTAGTTAAGTGCTGTGTCTTGGTACGATTCAACAAGGTATCCACTGCATGTGGAACCATCACAATCAGTGTATTGTCCATCACCAAACCAGCAGACTGTCGAATCGAAACAGCTGCTGCTGCAGTAGCTCTCAGACAACTCGGCAAAGCTCTAGCTACCGGATCCAAAGTCGACGAAAAATACGCACATGGACGTTGCTTATCGCCAAACTGTTGAGTCAAAACTGACAATGCACATCCCTCTCTCTCGTGGATATACAATGTAAAAGGCTTACTGTAGTCGGGAGTACCAAACACAGGAGCCGAACACAACGCATCGCGTAGTTCTGAAAAGCTTTTCTGACATTCGTCAGTCCAAGGAATAGGATTTGGAGTATCCTTAACAGTAAGAGCTATCGAAGGCTTCGCAAGTAACGAAAAATTATTGATCCACTGTCTACAATACGACGTAATACCCAGAAAAGCACGTACTCCTCTCTGTGTCGTAGGCACACTCATTTTCGCAATAGCTTGAATTCTTTCTGGGGACAGTTTCCTTCCCTCCTTCGATAAGAGGTGACCTAAGTAGGTAACTTCTTGTCGACAATATTGCAACTTCGAAAGAGAAACTTTATGATGGAAATCAGACAAATGACGTAACAACAACAAAGTAGCCTCTCTACAAATCTCTTCACTGTCTGCCACAACCAACAAATCGTCAACATACTGAATAAGAGCAGCACCATCAGGTAAAACAATCGAATCAAGTTGTGTTTTCAAAGCTTGACTATAGATCGATGGACTCTCACAATAGCCTTGAGGAGCGCGCTTAAACCGGAAACTTCGGCCTCCTAAAAAGAAGCCAAAAATATCCCTACTCTCCACGGCAATCAGGATGCTGAAGAAAGCATTCTTCAGGTCAATCACCGAAAACCACGTGGCTGTAGCCAGAATCAAAGTCAGTAAAGCGGTGATATCAGGCACAACAGGAAATTGCGGAACTACAATCTTATTCACCTCGCGGAGATCAATCACAAACCTATAAACAGGAGGCTGTGAGGAATCAGTTCTTTTCAGAACAGGCAAAACCGGACTATTGCACACATTACCTCTCGTTTCCTCAATCACACCTTTCTCAATCAGATCATAGATGATCGCCAAAAGTGCTCTTTCACCATCACTGGAAATCCGATATTGTGGAATACGTGGCAATCTAGCATTCGCTTTCAACATCACAACATATGGCGGAATGTCCAAGAGACCCACATCATTAGGACCAGTAGCCCAAAGAGAATCAGGGAGAGAAGACAATTCAGCTGGAAGTTTATCTTTAGACAAATACATCGGAGAGATCACTCTCTTACCCAATGTAAGCTGTACTCCCGAAGGAGAACAATATAACGTCACATACAATCTCTTCAGCAAGTCCAATCCCAACAAGTTCTCACCACAACCTGTCGTCAAAATAAGGGGTGCTTCGAATTCACAAGGTCCAACAGAAATAGACAACAGACTAGAAATTGGATTAGTAACCGGGGCGCCAGAAAAACCTACTGAAACATTTGTTAAGCCAGACAAAGGTGCACCAGGGAGTTTAGAGTGCATGATAGAACTCTTCGCAGCACCAGTATCCAACAGAAAAGGCTCTGACACACCTGATGCAATCACTTCAACATAAGGTCCACTCTGATCTACTGGAACTGAAACAACTCCCACTCTTTGTCTATGGCTGTGCTAGCAATCATTACCATCCACATCCTCACCTTCGACATAGTAATCATCCGCATAGTACTGAGCCGTCCTACCAGACGCACCATTCTGCTGATCAAAGTTATTCATAGAATTCTGTGGAGGCAAAGGACGCGCATTTTGACCACGACCTCTACCACTAGGAGCTTGCTGAACACCTCGACGTCTCACACCAGAAGCACCATTCATGCGCTGTAACAGAACCGGACAACTGCTCTTGAAATGACCCTCTTCTTTGCAATACGCACACTGATTAGGGCCTACGGGAAAACGCTGTTGAGAAGACTCGAACCTTTGCGAGTTTCTCTGATATTGCTGAGGTTGCTGATAATCGCACTGATTATTACGAGGCGGATACGCTTGCTGCAAAAGAACCTTAGTCTTAAGCTCTTTAGTCTTCTTGTCAACTCTATCTTTCTCGTCCTTATCTCTATTTTCGTAGTACTGGGCAGTAGCCAAAATCTGCGCTGACGAAGAAACAGCCCAAGCACTCTCAGAATCCTTCAACTTTATTGCATATTTCTGGAAGCAAATTATGCACAAACTTGTCAACGAACAACCATTGACCACCTTCCGTACTCATGTCCTGACCACTATGGTCGATAATCGTCTCTTCGAACCTAGTGAAAAAGTCAGACACACTTTCGTCTTTCTTCTGCTTACACGCAGACAACTTGTCCCAATTGACACGCATAGCAGGCATCAAAGTCTTCATGTAATTAATAATCCTACCAGCGAGGTCAGCAACCACATCCTCTGGTTTAGCACCACCAACTTGTCTAGCATCTGCGGCTCTAATATTATTCCATGTATCACCCAATTCCTGTGCATGATCCGTGTGACGAATCAATCCCCATAAAGGCTGTGGAACTACATTCCCAAACAACATGTCTATATCAGCCAAATTCATAGTGCATGAATCTGCAGTCTGAGATAATTCCTTATAGTACCATGAAGGATTTTTACGTGGATCAGGCAAAGTCTGCTTAAGGGCTAAAACTTCCGCACGCTTCCATGGAACATGTACCCAAACACGCTGAAAATGTGGCGGAACAGGTGGATTAGCAGCTGCATCACCCGATCTCCAAACCGGGGGAACCTCTCTCATCGGATATTGTCGCGCCTTTCTCCTAACTGAAGAATCAGGCTCAAACAACGACCTAGAAGGAGACTCACTCCTGAACGACAACAATGTCGCAACCACTTTCTCAACTTCAATACCCACTAGAGTTCCCTTCGCAAACTCAGACTGTATACGGAACAACTCAGGCGGAGCTTGTCCTAACTCACCATCTTCCCATTCTTCACGAAGGAAAGAACACATCATCTCAAAAACATATCTCTGTGTCGGTGCTCCCCATTGACGGAAAGCATCCATGACACACTCGAGACTATAGTGCAAAGGTAAGTAACCCATTTACGCGCTAAGTGATCCAACACTGTCCGTTCATCGGGACCAGGCAATTGGCTACGCAATTGCTTACGCTCTGCAACAGGAGACATACCCAATGATCCGAAAAGAGACCAGCAACAGTATTGTTCACTCTCTGTCGAACAGAAGGAGAAGTTGACAGGAGACAAAGCAGAATGAGAGGAAACCAAAGTCGGAACAGTAACAGAAGGAGCAGGCAATACAGGCGTAGGAGTAGCAGATGAAGGAGGTAGAAAAGGCGGCATCCCTTGAGGAGGATGCGCCAAAGGAGCAGGAGCCATCGGAAGAGGTGCTGGCTGTTGAGGAACCACAGGTGGCAAAGCAACCAGAGGTTGAGCAACTAAAGCTTGTGGAGGTGCGGTAGCACTCTGCACATAAGGGGGTGGCGAACTCAATAGGTGCGACATTAAAGGATCTTTCACGAGATCTTTCTTTTCATCCTGCTGTTGAGGTGGCAAAGCAGGATAGCACTTATCTATCGCCAGTTTACGTTGCCTAAGCAACTGTTCGCTTTTTTGTTCTTCTTCGTTATCCCTAAACTGTATAGCAGCTTGCACCATTGACATACCTCGTTCTCGTTTATTTCGCTTCGCTAACTTAATTTCTTTCTGTTTGGCTTCCTTTCGCCATAAGCGGAAAGAGTCAAACATTGCCGACCGAACTTTCTTCTTGAACAGATTAACTTCGAGATTGTCTAAAATCTCTGTTTCAAAGCTACCATATCGGGGCCACTGTAGGACACCGTCTTTCCTGGTATACTTAATCCATACTTCATTATACGCGATAGGGCCCACACCATGTTTTACATAGAGCTCATAGGTCGGAGTTCCAATCGGAGGAACCGGACACGAGTCCTCCAATCGGGAATCCCTATTACAACCACAGCAAAATATCTTTCCAAGTCTGCTAAGACCAGGCATCTTCGCTCACTAGTCTAGCTTCAAACTTCAAGGGAATGTCAAAGACAATAGTCTCGCGAATACCTGAGTCCCTCGGCTTTGAGGCCTGCAGGTCTCAAATCAAAGAATCCCAAGGGGATACCAAAACAAAACTAAGGACTGGGAGACGCTCCACTCATACTTAACTGAAATGTCGATGGCGTCGCCAGAAGACCCGTCTATTGTCTCACTTTACAAATCGTCTAATGGCTCCAAGATAGGGCGACAGTCAGGGCAGCAGTCCTTCGTAGCCGTCGGAAAGCGGGGAACCTCGCAGCAAAGACTTTCAGACCACCACGACATACAGGGGTCGATGAAGTGGCAGGCCTTCCTTCAGAATTTTCACACGAAGCTCCTCACGATCTTCAGGCTTGGACCGGTACCGCTGAAGTCGCCCCACGTTGGGCGCCAACTGAAGAACCGGGTTTTAGAACCCAGCGGCGCCAGGGGAAACGCCCGATGTCTTCGGGTTTACCTGTCTTAGAATACAGTGACACGGGATACTTCTCGGTGACGTCAAAGACCAAATTTATTGGCTGCAACCAGGAACAGAGGTCTACGAAGCACAACACGGGTGGTTCGCTAGAGACTGTACAAATTCATAGAGCAGAGCATCGTCTTTTATGCTAAAATTCACAATCCTGGCTAGCATCAGTTACATACAAACGAACCAATCAGATGATGACATTTCAAACATATCGCATGACGACAAACCCACTTTCCGTTGTCCAGCCCACCAGAAATGACTAGGCAAAATCCAACATTCCTGTTGGACAGGCCGGACGGACCCATAATAAAAGACCTCAACCCATATCAGAAATTAAGCCATAAAGGAAGGAACAGAAACAGATGAGAAGCAAGATAGAAGGGTGTGTGCATGTACCATAATCTCACCAATGTCCTGCTCTTTGATCTCTATCTGACCAGCTGCCTAACAAGGAACTGGCTCAACGAGGTCAGCCTCGGGCAAGGGAGTCAGCTCGTTCAGGTCACACAAAAGTCAGCTAAAGGTGTACGTGTCCCAAGGACTCGTTCGGCCGTAGTCATCGGCCTATGTGAGGGCAACCACAAAATGGCTGCCGTACACAAAATGGAACTCGAAGGTTTGAACGAAATCCCTGAATGCGTAGTGTTTCCATTGATTGATTATGTCCAAAACACTCGTACATGCCACACTCGTCATTTGCGGTCCGCTGATACCAAAATCGTCTTTATCCGACGACCTTTATTGAACGGGTTCAGAATCGCGGAACCTCAGGAGACGAAAGTGATCAGGTTATTCTGAACAGGGGCCACCTTCATTGACTTAGACCCGAGATTCTGATCAGCGCGGGTCCAAGGTTAAGACAAATAATCCCTGGCCCTCTTGACATTCACTTCCCTTGGTTTCATGACGGGGACAATCAGATGGATGGGAGGGTTAAGAAAGTGCCTGGATATTTGAAAGAGTTCTTAAAAACTGAGCTAATGAAACAAAATAATGGGGAACCGGAGGCCTTTGTTCGAGTTGCATTGGCAAATTAAAGCACAGCAGCCTTTTCACCCATGGTTTTAAGTATCCTGTCCCTACGAATAGACAAACAGCCTGTTTGTCTATTCGTTAAACTTTTCAGGCATCTCATAAAACTTGGAGAAAAAATGAGAGTTGTAGCAGTGCAAGCGTCTGCGCACCCAAGACTGATGTAAACAAAGAAAACAACAAACACACATTTCTGGCTTTACGACGTGAACGGCCTCTAGGCCGCGCCAAAAAGAGACCTCCCACCTTGGAGCGGCCGAGCGGGGATTTAATTTATTTCTCACCTAGGCTCGCCTACAGGGGTAATAATAATACTAAGTCTAAGAGATTTACTGTATGTGTGTATCACAGGAATCGCAGCCAGTTCGTTGTCATGTTGTGATGAGCCGGAGCGATATTTGAAATCATCAATCGAAGACGAATTAATAAAATCAATCAAGGCTTAGCCTAATAGCCTGTGAGGACCGACGACACGACTACACAGCACTGAGCACGAGGTATCTCGGTCTATGCGACGTCACGTCACGGTCCTTCGCCATCTGTCGGGCCAATCACTGTGTGCATAAAGCCACAGTGATTGGACAACTTACACGTACCAGTGTGCCAGTGCCACTCACGCGCGGCAGTCCTGCCGCGTGCCCAGCCAATCCAGACGCTGCTCCGGCAGCGCCAGGATTGGCCTGGAGCAGAGTCACTCCCTGCCCATTAGGAGACCTGGGGCTGCGGCATGAAGCAACCCCCGGTCTCCTATTGTGCAGGCCAGTGCACATGTTCGTGCTGCGCCTCAAAATTACCTGCCCCAGACCAAACATGCGCATTACAAGCAAGCCCTGCTTTCGCTTGCAATGCATGATGCCGAGTATCATTGAGCCTGCCCCTACCACCGTTCAGAGCGTCCTCCTCTGTCCTGACGCTGATAGTGAACACTGCCTTGGAGTCCGGAGTGCCCGGGGGAATAACTTGGAGTCGGGCGCAGGCTGCAGCTGCTGCGTCCGATGCCGAACGTGGCATAGTGGCCAGTGGGCAATGCACAGTGGCTGGTGGGGCAACGCCCAAGCGCCCCTAATGGATGCACCGCCAATGCCGTACCACCATATTCGCTTGTCAGCAGAGGTGAAGGAGGACTTGCGGATGTGGTCAGTTTTCCTGCAATCTTTCAATGGTGTGCCGTTGGCCAGGGAGGAGGACGTCCAATGGGATGTGCACATTTTTTCGGATGCGGCAGGCGGTGAGGGCTTTGGTGTCTACTGGCATGGAAGGTGGTGCGCTGAGCAGTGGCCACAGCAGTGGAAGGATGGTAGGAGGAGTATTGCGTTCCTGGAGCTTTTCCCGTTACTGGTGGCACTGTCCCTGTGGGGTGAGGAATTGGCGCATAAGAAGGTCTTGTTCAGGGTGGATAACATGGCAGTTGTGGAGGTCATTTACAGGCAGTCCGCAAGAGACGAACAAGTTCTGAAGTTGCTGCAGGTATTTGTGCTTGGATGCTTGCGTCAAGAAATTGCTTTCAAAGCGTTGCATATCCCAGGTGTGAACAATGACATAGCGGATGACTTGTCTCGTTCACAGTGGGTGAGATTCCGTTGACTTGCACAGGAGGTGGACAGGACACCGACCCCAATGCCGGAACATCTGTGGTATGTAGGCAACATAGGGTTCTAAAACTGGTGGTAGGCTTCCTTTCGGCTTGGGCATCGTACAAGCTGGTGTGGAGGGATTTCCTGGCATCTGGGGCAAGCAAGCGGACAGAGTTTGGGCGGCGGTCAGAGGATGTAGTCCAGTTCATTTTAGCACTTATTGACAGAGGTTTGACAAAGGTTACCATTGCGGGAAAGTTGGCGGGCATTGCCTTCATGGGGAAACTCCTATGTGGGTGCACCCCATCGGTAGGCGAAGTGGGAAGGAGGATGTTGTAAGGGTGGGCTAGGGAGAAGGGGGGGAGTGCGGCGCGTACCCCCCTTACCTGGCATCCATCTTTGGTTGGCCAGCTCGAAAACGGACCAGAGAGGTTTGGGAAAAGGGGTACGTTTGGAGGCGGCGGTGCCTTCTGCCACGTGCCCCGTGAGATGGGCGCGCCGTTGGTGTTCTATGTCTCAGGGAGCTGGATCGGAGGAGGTTTTCTCAGCATGCTGACGGGAAGAGGGTAATGGACTATTAGCTGCGCATGGTGTTGAGGAAGGCATTGAGCAGTCTGGGTTTGGATGGGGCTGAGTATGGGACACATTCTTTTAGGATCGGGGCAGCCACAGAGGCGCATAACAGGGGATGGTCACAGGGAGATATCAAGAGGTTGGGGCGCTGGTCGTCTGCTTGCTATCAGCGATATATACTGCAGGCCGCCATCCTCTTTGGTTTGAATCTCAATTTGTCTTTCTCGTTACAGGTTCTGTGGCTGGGCCCCACTCAACGGAGCTGACAATATGGATTGTGGGCCATTCTTTTGTTAAATGGGCTCAGTTTCATGCATGCCGGCAGTAATTTGGTGAAATGTTGGGGTTTAATGACCGAATGTACCGCATTGTTTGGAAGGGTAAAGGGGGGATCTTGTGGAAAGATTTGATCCCGAGCCTTAACAGATGGTTGGTAGGGGGCCAGTGCCCGGATGTGTTGCTGATTCATTTAGGTGAGAACGACTTGATAGGTGTGAATGGTGTGGTGTTGATGAGGGCCATGAAAAAAGATATGACATGTTTGAAGAGGCAATGGGCTGGGTGCCACGTGCTATGGACGGAGTTGGTGCCGCGTAGAGTGTGGAGGGGTGCTTTGAACCCTCGGCCCATTGACCGGGCCCGAAGGAAGGTGAACTCTGAAATCTCTTGGTTTTGTCGTCATCTGGGTTTTGGCAGGGCACATAGGGAGCTTCGGTTTGAGGCAGTTGAGTTTTTATGGGGCGACGGGGTGCATTTGTCCAGACGTGGTATGGACCTCTATCTGTTGGAAATGAGGGAAGCTTTACCCCGGTGTTTGCAGGTTCAGGCTCGTTCCGGTTGAACAAGAAGTGTCAGTTTTAGTTGGGGGGGCAGAAAGGGGGGTAGTCCCCCCCTTCTGGGTGGCGGGGATGTTTGTTTTTTGACAGGGTTAAAAGAAGTTTAGGTTATTTGTTGGAGTTGGTTTATTGTCAAGGAATGGGTAGGCAAGTTGTGCTGTATTCAAGTTGGGCAGGTGTGGGAGTGGACAGTGATAAAACGGCAGGGGAAGTTGTTTAATGGAAGGTTGGTATTTGGGGGATGTTATAATTTGCATTTAACGTGTAATGTTGTACGGTTGTAATGTTGGATTGTATTAGGTGGTGGTGGGTGCAAAAAGAATTTAGGGGCGGGGGCTATGCCAAGGGGTCAGGTATTTGGCTGGTCTGTGAGGTCTAGTTTTGTAAGGCGTTGCCAAGGTTTTTAGGTTTCGCCTATTATCATTCGCTTGCGAATGTAATAGGCGAGAATTCAAGTGCTCCATCGACTCATCAAACCACTGCGGTTTTTTCACAGTGCATGTGAGTCACGTGACCACAAAAGCGGGTCACGTGACCACACAAGCACGCGCATCTCCCTAATCCGCCTGCCACACTTCTCCTCCCCTCGCTCGCATTCCCTCCCCCCCACCAGGCTCTCCCGCCCCCATCCGGCTTCCCTCCGCACATCTCCCTAATCCGCCTGCCACACTTCTCCTCCCCTCGCTCACATTCCCGCCCCCCCACCCGGCTCTCCCGCCCCCATCCGGCTTCCCTCCGGCCATTTGCCAGCATTGCAAGGCCATTTAACTTAAACTACATGTTTCGGGCTGCTTGCTACTAAACAAATAATCTGCCAACGTATAAAAGGTAAGATACCAGCCACCTTGTGCGAAGGGACTAGATCAATGATGTGTCCGATAACCAATAATTAAATAAAATGCAGGTTTACTTGTTCGCCTTCCCTTGCAGTGAGATGGTGTGCGAACGAACCGCACCCTCCCGTAAGCGAACTCGTCGTATTTTAGACAGTGATGGTCTTGTCTCACAACCTACACTCCCCTCTACCCCCCACCGCCCCATCCCCCACCACGCCACTCCACTCCCAGTCCTCCCACCAGCCGAAAATACTCAACTCGAGGAAGTGACAATCACGAACAAATTTATGATAAAAAAAAGTGTCAATTCCGAACAACGCAAACCCATTCTCTTAAAATCAGTCAGCAAAAACGCGTTTCATGAAAACACACGGATTCTTGGAACAAACGATGTAATTTTTACAAAAAGAAATCGATCGTGAAAAAGGGTTTGGAAGTGTAAATTCTGCGGTAAATCGCCATTCACGGCATCTGCACTGCCGACCCCTAGTTAGTACGTGATGTGCACCAGTATGTGATGTGCACCTGTTTCAATAAAGCGGCCTTTTACACACATCACTGGGTTTGTGGTCTGCTTCCTCCCCCACCTCTCCCTCCCATCTGCTCTTGTTATGACTGTCTATTTTTTTTGTTTGTTGTTTTGTTGTAGATTTCTGTTGTTGCTATCTAGTTTGGCTAAAGGTTTTTGATGTAAAGGGGTGGTGAGTGAAGGTAAGTAAATTGAAGTAGAGTGTTGTGCTATTGGCATTGTAAATGTTTTTTACTTATGTGTTTTGGAGTGGAGTGGATTTATGAGGTGTGTTATGGAATTATGTGGTATGGTGTGCACTTGAATTTAGTGTACAGGAATTATGTTGAGTGGGATTGTTATGGAGAGTAACTATGTGGCATGGTATTTTGTGTTAAATGTTATGTGGTGGAGTTTGATTATGCGGTGTACTGTTTCATTTTGTAGTGTGATGTGGAATTATCTGATGTGGATTGTATGTATGTGGTATGTTATGTAATTGTGTTGTTGATTTTTATTATGTGGTTTCTTGTTGAATTATATGGTGTGTAATTGAAACATGTTGAGTTTTTTTATGTGGCGTGGAACTGTGTGGCGTTGAGTAAAATTATGCTGATTGTAATTATGTGGCAGAGTGTGGAAAGTATTTATGCGAGTTGATATGTGGTATAGATTGGTTTTATGTGGGGTGCATTTACGTAGTAGTGAGAAGAATGTTATGTGGTTTTGAATGAAGGTGTGCAGAGTTTATTATGGGTAATGTAAATATGCTAGGTGGTTTTGAATTGTGTGTATAGCAAAATTAGAATGCTTGACTCTACCAGGGTCCAAAGTCATTAACTTTACCGAGCTCCTCTGAAACGAGGAGGTGGCTTTTCAATCAAGGCAAGCACAATATCTTCCACGAAAAGTATGAACCCCCATTTACATCCAGTCTTACTCCAGGAGCAAAAATGTTAGAAACCAGAGGGGCATGTGGCTCTGTTGTTAAAAGTGCTTGGAAATCAGGTTGGCCCGCGCCGTTATGCTGACTTTCAGCAAACAAATGTGAAACATGCCCCCAACACCTGGTCACCCCCAATCAACATCTGGAACAAGAGACAACGAAAGCCTCAATACTGGGCAAAGAAAGTGGAGTGAATACCACAAAGACTACTACACCCCACGTGGGAAGGTAGGGAGAGAAGCCACGAAAATCTGGATGAATAGTATTTCATTCCATTGTCAATATCGGGAATCTTCAACCGTTACGCACTTTCCACGCCTGTATGTTGACTCTGTAAGGTTACGCGCCCTCACTCCTGCACGTTAAATAAACCCAATGCTCGTTTTACAGGCAGCAACTGTACTAAACTTCACAACAAACGCACAAGTGGATATATTTTTAGTATTACACTAGTCATACATTAAAATGTAAACTGAAAATGCTAATCTTATATTTGATGCAGACAGACTGGCACATTTCAACATATGAATATGCGTGGCAACTATGTGTGTGGAATGAGTGGACTTCATGAAGTTGGAGATATTAAACATGACAACCTGTAGTCGTTTAAGCAATTAAACACAGTCGTTAGTGCGGCAACATGATACTTTCTGAAGCAAAGGGCAATTAAGAATATAAGGAGCACTTTATACACAATTTAACTAACTTCCTCATAAAAAATGAAAACCTGCATCCCTGATTACGTTAGCGCCCAATATGCCAACTGCCTACATGGTCAGTGACTGGCTGCCGCCCCCTCCCTATGACCACACCAACCCCCGGACACATGAATATGAAACATGGTTATCTTTGGAAGGAGGGAGGTCGCAAGACCCCCGGTCGTATTTATTAAGACATAAAACAATACATTTTTAATTGCACGATAATCAGTTTATACAAAAATCAGCAGGACATTAGATACAATATTGTTAACAGGTGTGAGAGACTATCCTTACAAAACTCTAATACAGATTGTTTCCTAACCGAATCTAACATCCTCATCTGAATTTTTGTATACTAACATTTCTGGCCATATGACAAGGTCGCTAACCGGTGTCAGGTCCTACTAGCTGCGCCTCACCTAAAGATGTGCGCATGCGCAGCCGGGCCCGGTAATTACCCGGTCCACGCCGTGAACTTCATTTACCCACTAAAGGAGGGCCCTTACTCTGCGCCATCCGCTGACGTCATAAGTATGCGCGCGCGGGGTGGCTACCAGCCTAAGGAAAGCGTGACTACTCCCCAACCCGCGCCCCTTTGAAGCACCAGTTACCTTGCCCCTGAAGTTCTAAGGAGGGGCCAATGACCCCTCCCCCTGGGCGGGAACCTCCATAGGATGATGCCCGCCCCCTCAGACCTTAAAATAGCTGCTCACCGGTCATGACCTTACCGCATGCCCCATTCCTAATAAATACGACGACCTATGGGAAAAAATTCTAAAGGACAACTACACTGATTAAGTCATACGTCACGCGTGACACCGTAGAGCTATAAAGGGAGAAAAGGCCTAACACAATTGCAACACCAATAACATATTACAGTACCATTCACCTAAAAAGGGGAGAAAAATTGTAAGAGAAAGCATCATCAGCAAAAAACACAATCCAAATACAGTTTATTATGAATGGAAAATTAGGCTAACAGACATCCTAGCAAATTACACACTACATCGGACAGTAAAGCATCAACTGCGTTGTTCTAGGGATGGTGGGTGGGAAAACAAGAAGCCCCCGAGCGCGGGGCACGACCAGTGTGGGGGAGCGTCCAGGCAACAAGAGGGTCACCTGAGCGCTCCCTGCTTCTTTATCCTCGAGGGGCCTGGGGGGGTGGCTACGCCCCCCCCCACCCAGCCCCTCCTGCAGCCCGCCCCCCTGACCCGGATGTAGTTTAATCCCATCCGGGTCAGGGAGGGCACCAACCAATCGGTGGTAGGGCGCGCCCCAGAGGACACGCCCCACCACCGAGAGGCACAGGGGAGTGGACGGTCGCCGCACCGCCATGCGGGCGGGCGGTCCAAAAGCCCCCCCTTTTTTTTACATGGTCAGTGACTGGCTGTCCCCCCCCTCCCTATGACCACACCAATCCCCGGACACATGAATATGAAACATGGTTATCTTTGGAAGGCGGGAGGTCGCAAGACCCCCCGGCCGTATTTATTAAGATATAAAACAATAAATTTGTAATTGCACGATAATCAGTTTATACAAAAATCAGCAGGACATTAGATACAATATTGTCAACAGGTGTGAGAGACTATCCTTAACAAAACTCTAATACAGATTGTTTCCTAACCGAATCTAACATCCTCATCTGAATTTTTGTATACTAACATTTCTGGCCATATGGCAAGGTCGCTAACCGGTGTCAGGTCCTACTAGCTGCGCCTCACCTAAAGATGTGCGCATGCGCAGCTGGGCCCGGTAATTACCCGGTCCACGCCGTGAACTTCATTTACCCACTAAAGGAGGGCCCTTACACTGCGCCATCCGCTGACGTCATAAGTATGCGCGCGCTGGGTGGCTACCAGCCTAAGGAAATTTTCGCGTGACTACTCCCCAACCCGCGCCCCTTTAAAGCACCAGTTACCTTGCCCCTGAAGTTCTAGGAGGGGCCAATGGCCTCTCCCCCTGGGTGGGAACCTCCATAGGATGATACCCGCCCCCTCAGACCTTAAAATAGCTGCTCACCGGTCATGACCTTACCGCCACAGGCCAGCATTGTTAACCGACGATCTGGCCCCCCCCCCATCCTAGACCTAAACCAGGAGCGTGCTTACTTTGCAAATCCCTCCAACCAGGCCCAGAGATTACTAGACCACAGGACGTTCCCTGCCTCAGTCAAGTGTACGCCGTCCCCCAGGTAGAATTTCTCGCCACAGATACACCCATGTGGAATCGTCTGCAACCGGGTAATCGTCTGCAACCCGGGCCCGGTGGAGCACTATGGTGTGACCCCGAGATTCCTGGTCAGTTTTTGATCTCTGAATTGTCACCCACATAGTATCCTCCCTGATCTTAATACAGGTCCACTGTAGGCCGCCCAACTTATCTCCTTTTGACCCTACCACCAATTCACCAATTCACAGAGCCCCATAGAAAGCCAGGGAAAATGCAGCCTTGAACAGAAGTACCTCCCACTCTGAGCTACAGACATTGTGAAGTGCCCCCAATAAGGCTGTCAGCCGTGCTAGCCCAATGGGCCTTCTTGTATCCGCAGAGTGACACTGTAAGCGGCGCCAACCCCTCAACGCCTTGCGCACCATAAAGGTTTTAGTGGGGTCTCGCATGCCCTTAGCCTGCGTAAAGAAGGAGACCGCCGCCCTATGCCTGCTCGCAGCTGCCACTGAGCGCCCTTCCTTGTGCATCAGTTCTAAGTAGGCCGCAAAGCTGTCCTCCTGTGCCCACCTAACCTCCCAGTCCTGCCCCAAGAAAGCACGGTAAGACAAAAACGCCCCTTCGTAAGCTGTCTTGGTCCTGGGGGCTAAGCTAGCAGCCACGAGGTCCTGTAATCTGGGGCACCAATCTGCCTAAGTACTGCCGGGAAGTGCGCTGGCGAGGGGTCTGCTGCAGGAAGATGTTCCCTGAAAACCTGCATTTTAAAGCGAGAAAGGGAGTCAGCTGCATTGTTGAGAATGCCTGGGACATGCTTGGCTCTGAAAACCACATTCCATTTTAAGCACTGCAACACAATCTCCTTTATCAGGTGCAATATGAACGGACAGCGTGCCCCCTGCTGGTTTATACATTCCACAACTGTCATGTTATCCGACCAGAACACCACTGATTGATTACATAGGTGTTCCGGCCAGACCTTCAATGCCACCCATACTGGAAAGAGTTCCAGGAAGCCAATGTTGGCGGTCAGACCCCATGTTCTCCATTCTTCCGGCCACCGCTGGGCGACCCACTTAGTCCCTAGGATGGCGCCAAAGCCCACACTACCAGCAGCGTCTGTCCATAAACCCAACTCTGCTGATGTGGCAGGGGAACCGGACCACACTACCCTGCCATTAAAGTCCTCCAGAAATGCCATCCATATATGCATCAGATGACAGCCTAGTGTGGTGATGTTTCTCTCGTAGTCCTTTCATAGCTTGGGCAATAGAGCGTGAGAATGGGCGCGCCATAGGAATGACCCGCAGTGCGAAGTTCAGTTGCCCCACCACTTCCTGCAGCTGCTGCAAGGAAACCTTGTCTTTGCGTAGGCATTGACGTAGAGCTGCCCTAAACCTAGACACTTTGTCCATGGGCAACCTGAAGCATCCCTCCACTGAGTCAATTTCGATACCAAGGAATTCCAGGCAAGTGGACTGGCCGACCGTCTTCCCCGGCGCCAGCGGGACCCCAAAAGCCCGCATGAGCACGCAAAATTTCTGCAATGTCCAAGCACACTCATGAGAGCCCGCCGCACCTAAGAAAAGGAAATCGTCCAGGTAGTGCATGACCTGCTGGTGGCACGTCGCCTGTCTCATGACCCATTCTAGAAATGAGCTAAACGTCTCAAAGTAAGCACATGATATGGAACAGCTCATGGGCATGCATTTATCCATGTAAAACTTGCCTTCGAAAGTGAAACCTAGGAGGTGTTGATCCAAAGGATGGACTGGGAGGAGACGGAACGCAGATTCAATATCTGATTTCGCCATCAGTGCCCCTGGCCCCAGAGCACGCAATAAGTCAACAGCCTGGTCAAATGAGGCATACTTTACACTACAAATCCCCTCATCAATTGCATCGTTCAAGGACGCTCCTCTTGGGGCTGACAGGTTGTGGATCAGTCTAAACTCGCCTTTCTCTT
The DNA here is from genome assembly GCF_964263255.1 of Lissotriton vulgaris. Taxonomy (NCBI): domain Eukaryota; kingdom Metazoa; phylum Chordata; class Amphibia; order Caudata; family Salamandridae; genus Lissotriton; species Lissotriton vulgaris. The sequence goes on from NC_141695.1 coordinate 832,295,936, forward strand.
TCTTGGGTACTACTCCTAGCGGTGAACACACAAAATTGGGGACAGGCACCTTTTGGAAAGGGCCAGCTATCCTGTCCAGAGACAGTTCCTTGCTAATCTTAGCAGCCACCACTGCAGGATTATGTTTTACTGACAATTGGTTCCTGCAATGTGCGCTACCTGTGTACCCCTCAGCCGGGATCCTGAAACCCTGGGAGAAACCTTCCTGAAGTAGAGTGGCCGCTGTGTGGTCCGGGTATCCGTTCAACCATGGGATCATTGCTAAGACGTTTATTGGTGTGGGACCACCCAACTTATGCCCACTACTCTGGTTTTCCCCTCCCCCTCTGACCGTGATTTCCGTTCTTGGACCTGCAAGTTGACTCGGGGTGAGAGGGGTGACCACAGAATGTACAGGCATGTCGAAATCTGCAGGTGCCAGGCGCCCTTGTGCAGGAGCGCTTATTGAAGCCCCAGCATACCCCCTTCCTCTCGGACCCCCCCATCCTATTCTTCCCCGGGACCTCACTCCCCTGGGCTGACCGAAAGGGCTGTTGGGGTCTGGTGGTGAACACCTTGACTGCACTGGTGGACTGGGAAGGGGCTGTGTTCCCTGAGAACTGCTTATGCCAAGACATAGAGTCAACTTTGTCCCATGTCAGGGATGTGTCAAACTCCTTGGCTTTCCTGAAATTGACATTATACTCCTTCCATGCATCCCCAGAGTACTGTTCGCTCCATCCCACAATCCTGCTCTGGTAACAAGCCATTGATGCCTGCACATTAGGGGGGCATTCGGCCGTGGTAGCCGTAAAGACGGAAAAGGCCCTGATCCAATTATTTAATGTCTCCTCTACCCTGAACTTGGAGCACTGTGCCCTCCATTCACTCGGATGCATCCATTCCTTCAGTAGCTTGGCCTGCTCCATTTCCCTATTGTCCAGTAACAAGGAAAAAATGTAGACATACTTTCCCGCCCAAATCAGCTCTTTCACTGCCTGGGACACATGTTGTGCTAAATTTTCCCTCCTGGATGGCACTGAGCCGTCCCCCAAGAGAGGCAGCGCTACCTCCTTACCATTTCCGGGCACCTGGGCCGGTAGACCACCATCTCCGTTCGGTTGGGCGGGACTGGAACCTGTAAGTGAAGAAGATGAGGGCACTGCAGCACTGTCGGCCGCCGTTGCAGCTTTAATATTTTCGCCCAACTTTGCCGCTTCTGCAGCATGATCTGATGAAGCAGGCAACACCCCCCCTTTTGCAGCCAAGGCGATACCAACTCGACAGGGACCGGGTCCAGGTTACCTGCTGGGACCACAGGCACCCCCGGGGGCCCAGGTGGCACTGGGCCCCCGAGCGCGGGGCATGACCGGTGTGGGGGAGCGTCCAGGCAACAAGAGGGTCACCTGGCTCTCCCCGCTTCTTTATACTCGAGCCCCTCCTGCAGCTCGCCCCCCTGACCCGGATGAAGTTTAATCCCATCCGGGTCAGGGAGGGTGCCAACCAATCGGTAGTAGGGCGCGCCCCAGAGGACACGCCCCACCACCGAGAGGCACAGGGGAGGGGACGGTCGCTGCACCGCCATGCGGGTGGGGGGGCCAAAAGCCCCCCCTTTTCAGTCTGAATCCTTCGTTTTCCCTCCAGATGCAGTCTATGTAATAAACATTTTCGGTAAAAAAAAAAAAATTGAGTAAATAAGTACTTAGGATGCTTAGTAAAACCAGTAGTCACCAATAACGTCCGCTGTTGACAATTCACTGCTCAAATCTGTTTTGAATTGTTAGTCGTCCTTACCTCACCTACGCCACAGCTTCATGGGACTGTAAGGTGCCCAGACTGGTTGTTTATCCATTAGGAGATCACCTTTATTATCTGTGTCTGAAAAAGAATTTGGCAAAAAGGACGAGAATGCGCCAAATGCGACAACCAGCAACTAGGAATAATGCTTGTATAACTACAATGTAAACACTTTATATACATTCGGGCTTACTACAATAATGAATTGCTATGACTGTTAGGAATGTTAGACTGGGAAATTACAAGTATTCACAGGCATCATGGTAGCAAGTTTAATTTTAAAAAAACATTATGACGGGCTAGTGTTGACTGTGTCACAGCGCTTTTTTACCAGCAATGCTACATAGGAGCCAGGCTGCGGTATAACAAGACAAAAACATTCGCAAGTGATGTTATAACAGCCAATGTTGCAATACAATCATTTATTAAAAAAAGTAATGAAGTAACGTTACAATGGAAAAGGATGGTGTAAGTGAAGGTGGGTGTTCGTGGCCAGTTCTCAGCGTTCAAATGCGTCTCTACAGAAAGCTGCAGCAGTTTTATTAAAATGTGCGCTCAGAGTTGTAATTTCCCAGCATAACAGTAATTTTATTGGGCGTGGAACGTCCTTTGAATGTAAAAATACCCGTATATAGCTTACATTGTAGTGATATAAGCATGATTCCCCGCCGTCGCATTTGTTGCGTCATCTGCCGTTTTCATTTTTGCTGTGTAACGTTACTTTTGAACGTGAATGCTAGCGACTGACTTTCAAATAACGTGCGTAAATCACACTTTTGTGGGAGAAAACTAAAATGAAAAGTAGAGCATAGCAATTCTGTCACTGCTATGTACATAACTTATGTGCCGCCTGTTTAGTAAGAAAATCAAACCGCGTCAAGGCGTTATGTAAGCGCCTGTTTTCAAAGTCAAAAGTCCAAAAGTAATTTGCACAGGCAAAGCAGAGTAAAAATCAACTCATTACGTTAAATGTAAATATAACTCTCATTTGGTGATGCAGTTACACTAATATGCACCAGCACACTTGGCAAAGGCAGACAACCCCCATCGCCAAGCGTGAAAGAAGGGTGATGGACTGGGGCACTCGCAAAACGGGCTCGCAAGCAGCACATCAATAATAATTTACTGGAAATGCTGCATTTTACCATAACACGGTGTGGCTGAGGTAACCAGGATTTAACGCTACACACTGCACGCCGCCACAGCCTACGTAGTTGCAGTGGCGTAACAAAACTTGAGGGGGCCCCCTGCAAAACACATGGAGGGGACCCACCTACCCAGTGGCGTAACGAAACTTGAGGGGGCCCCCCTGCAAGGTACATTCGAGGGGCCCCCGAATCAGGAGCTCTCGGGCAGATAACTGTTCTGAGGCGGCGCCCCACAGCTTGGGGGCCCCTGCAGGTCTGCGTATGCCACTGGGGTAGAGGAGGAGACAGAATGTGGAATTAGTCCAGAACTGCTGGAGGGGGAACCAGGTGTGAGTCACAGCAATCAGCTCAACATCAACAGTGATTCAGCAAATCACTTAATCTCCCAGGAATGTGTCCTTGTTTAATGTAGCCATTGCTCTTGTAAAGTACTCCAATAATTTCAGGCCAAGTTCGTGCTGTATAAAACTGCAAAAATAACTGGTTTCAATCACTCATTCAACCCAGTTTGCATCGCAAATGATGAAGGTGCTTCTGAATCTGCAAGGGGCAGGACCCCACCTGTGCGGCAACGCCTCCCGGCCTGCCAGTGACAAGCTAACTCTTTCACAGTTCATAATAGGCTGAATGAGAGTTGATTGTCCTTTGAAAATGCTGGGGTGTCAAAATGCAGGAGAATTGGCATCATGCTGTGCTGTGTGCCTTTGAGTGGGCAGTCGGGATAGGATTGCCAATCACAGGCCAAATTGCTAAAGGAAAACTGGGCTCAAAGCTATGGTTTGGGGCTGCAAGACACCTTTCTCTATTCCTCCCAGCACTAAATGTGCCTGCAAGGCCGAAGAGAGAGACGCCCCTCCCCTCAGCGGGTCTGGCAGAGCTGCAGCATAGGGGTGAGACCCCATGCTTATGTGCTGAGCACTGGGCCCTGAGCAACTGCCCATGCCTAACATTGGCCTTGCAAGCCAGACCCTTGGCTCGGTCCTTCCTGTTAATTTGTTGGGTGGCCTACCTCCACTGCACCCAGGCACGCAACGCCCATTGGGCTCAAAGGGCTTAAGCTTCCCCCACCCCCCATTGTGTGTGTCAGCATGGGTTGAGACAGCTTCCCGGGCACACACACAGGCGCACCCGAGTACTTCACAGGTCTTTCAAAGACATTTACTTGTTAACAAGGCTTTGTTGTGCTTTCACCCCTTCTTAGAGCCCCTGCATCTTCACTCTGCCTATTGCTGGAAGTATTAGCCTCTTCCACCCCCCAGAAATTGTATTAGCCCCTCCCAGAATTTGCCTCTAGTTGCGCCTCTGACTGCACCCATAGGGTGATCACTCTCAAGAGTTCCTCCCATGCATGGGGACTAGCCACACCATAATAAATAATTGATTATGAGAGGTTTTTAAAATTTTATGTAATGCAGTTTTGTATAGCACGAACTTTACCTAAAGGTGTCTGAAGGTTGTCATCCTCAAACCAAACAGGGTTTCTAGTCTATGAGATGGTCTTTTTCTTTCTCTTTGGTGTAAACACCTAGAGTGTTTCTAGCTTTCAATTTGACTGAAACAGTTTTTAAATTGATGTATAAACGTTTAGTAATTCTGCTCCTCGTGACACCGTTCTTCATGACTGTTCCTCACGGCCCCCTCTTTTCTGCACGGCCCCCCCACCCTCATAGCTATGAAGGTTTCAGGTTGCTTATGCGTGACAATTTCATAATTTCAGTGTTAATAATGAGTTACATTCAACCACTACGAGTGACACTTTCTCTCGAGCAAAATCAGGCAAGGAAGTCGAGGGAAACATAAATATCAGAAATTACACCCATTTGAGTAATGAGAAACTCCTTTTGCATCCGTAAAACTAAACAATGTAGTCCACAGAAAGATATTAATATCAGAAATTACACTTTTGAAAAGCTCTAAAAACAACTTTAAACTACTGCAAAATGCTTGGAATGGAAGATCACTAAAGTACAGCTGTTTTTTAGGACGACTATTGCATTTTCACACAGTGCTTTTTTGCTGGTTCGGACCTCATGGCACTATGAATAAAGAAATCAGTAATTCCCAAAGCACAAAACAGGGCACAAATCTGTCTCTCTCTAGTTACACACACAACCTACATGTGACTGCGTTAATCAGTTGAAGTTTCATAAGGTAAACGTAAAAGAAAAAATAATTCATTTTCCCATCAATTTAACTTGCATGATCTATGAGCATCTTCAAATTAAAGTATATCATGGTTGTATATATGGTTACCTGAAGAACAACGACCAGAATAGTTTTAGAACATTTTGTTCTCAAAAGCCATGTGATGTCTTTTACACCCACAAACACACTCTGAAAGACATGATTATTCCCCCATGATTATACAGCACTCACCTTCTGTGCTCTGCTGGACTGTCACCTCTTGTGCCACCAGAAGCCCAGCGAGCGTCTTTTGTTCGGCCAGGTTGTTGGTCAGGGTGGGCAAGTGAGCTTCACACAGTGCTGAGAGATAAGTAGCAGGTCGTATGTGGCTGCATATCTCTCCTCTAGGACCGTCGGCCAGGGTCCTTCGATGTAAACAACTAGTCAAGCACCTGAGTAGGTGAGGGCTGGCAGGCCTCGATACACAGGAAGATTGCAGGGAAAACAGCATCCTGCCAACACAACTCTCCTTCACAAGCATGCTAAGCTCTTGAACTGGCCTCTAATTTAGCAACTAGGGAAATGTAACAGCGGCCAGCAGTGGTCTTAAACTGCAACACACATCTGCTCTGCCAAATGCATTTCACTGTAGTACAGTTTGTTAGAAATGTATGCACAGCGCACAATCCATAACTCAGAAGTCTGAATGTGCCCTCATATGTCACAATGAATAGAAGTAGGCCCAGTGAAATTAAGTATTTGTCCAGGATCACACCACTTGGTCAAACAGGAAAGAGCGGGTGAGAGGCAAAATCATGTTGAAAAGTGGCCATTTTTACTGCAAAGCAGATCAGAAAGGCAGATATAATTCTCTTTCTTCCTGCTACCGGATGTCCCTCTTTAGACTCTCCAAAAGTGCATTTGTGTGCATGCAGGTGATAATTAACACTGCAGTGCTCAAATCACTAACCTAATACCAGAATGCATTTTTCCAAATAGGTTGGACTTTTTAACCATAAAATTCAGGCACGCCCAATACGGAACTCCTTCAATTTAGGGCTTTGAGACAAACATTGGCAAAGTGAACTAAGTGCTAACTGGATAGAGCTGCAGAATTTGGAAACGGGGAACCAGATTCTAGTCCGAGCATTGGCTCAACAATATTGTAACCCTTGGCATATCACTTCACCTTCATCTCCCCTTACCTTTAAAAAATACATTCTAACTTAAGGCATTCATATAGAATGCCTGGTTCTCGTGTATAGCGCTACTGCCTTGGGTCACGTTCATGCTGTATAAACTGCAATTATTAATACAAAAAATGAAATACCCCTACCAATAGTCTTGGCACCTGGAAGTTTCCATTTGTGTATAGTTTCCATCTGCCAAGCCGGGGACAGAACCTGCAACACCAAGTTCTAAGACAGAACAACTATAGAGGGCAAAGGGCTGGCTGTTGGAAACGAGCATTTACAATGCAATGGTTTTGCCTTTGTTAAAGTTAGAGCTATTGGCATTGCTCTTGACATTATTTTTATTTATGTTTTTTTTAACATAAACAGCATTGTCATTTACAATAGCAAATTCAACCACTCATCTAACCCATCTGAACACCCAGCCACTGATCCACCCGCTCATCTATCTACGCATGCGCTTGCCAATCTCTTCATTCACCCACCCAGCTGCCCACTTGTCCATTCCGGTACCCACTCATCTATCAAAGCAGGCGCCCGCCGACCTCATCATACATCCGCTCCCTCGTCCCTCCCTCCAGCTGCCCACCTACTCATCCATCCACTCATCCTTCCACCTATTCATCCATCCGCTCACACATCCATCCTCTCACTCATCCATCTGCTCATCCTCCCACCCACCCATCCGCCCGCTCATCCTTCCACCTACTCATCCATCCACTCATCCTTCCACCTACTCATCCATCCACCCACTCATCCATCCGCTCATCCTTCCACCTACTCATCCATCCGCTCACTCATCCATCCGCCCACTCATCCATCCGCCCACTCATCCATCCGCCCACTCATCCATCCGCCCACTCATCCATTCGCTCATCCTTCCACCTACTCATCCATCCGCTCATCCTTCCACCACCTCATCCATCCGCTCATCCTTCCACCTACTCATCCATCCACTCATCCTTCCACCTACTCATCCATCCGCTCACACATCCATCCGCCCACTCATCAATCTGCTCATCCTTCCACCCGCTCATCCATCCTCTCACTCATCCATCCGCTCATCCTTCCACCCACGCATCCATCCGCTCATCCTTCCACCTACTCATCCATCCACCCACTCATCCTTCCACCCACTCATCCTTCCACCTACTCATCCATCCACCTACTCATCATTCCACCCACTCATCCTTCCACCCACTCATCCTTCCACCCACATAGCTGCCAAGGTTTCAGATTGCTTTGTGTGACATTTTCAGAATTGTACTTTAATTATGAGTGACATTTAATGACTACGAGTGACACTTTCTCACGCGCAAAATCAAGCAATGAAAATGAGGGAAATAGGTATAGGCTGAATAAATAAGACTTTACGCAAATGAGTACAGCGTCTTGTTAACAAAACTGTAAATATCACAATCGAACTGCACTTTAACACTATTGAAATCATTAACCCCGAGCGGCCGCCCCTGTTGGCGCGCCGCTACCTGCCCAACCCCGCAGGCATCGGCACACATCAACATGACCCACCGGCTATCACAGAGGCTTTGCTGACAGACTTTGGCAACACCACTGGCACAGAAAATAATTGGACGGGCAGCGGCACCACTCATAGTCACAGAATCCATCAGTACTGTGACCCCGACCGTCTCAACAGGAGTTTGTGGGCTTAATGTCACTTAAGTCAGAGAGTAACTTCAGCTGTAACAGGGCACATGTACCTGGGCACACTGTACCCTCTCACCCCTTAGTTGAACCAACAGCACGCATTTTATGTGCAGACTTCTTTCTGGCATCCTGACGCCCTCAGACATCCCGAAGACTCTACCCGCTAAACCCCGCAATGGAGCAGCACCGACAAAGGCAGCAGTTAGGGTTATAAGAAGCAACAATTTTTAAGTTAGGAGGGGCACAGTTTACTAGTAATCCATTAGGGTAAGACACAGTTACCGCTTTCTTTCTTTCTTTGCGATGTGTTCCGACCACCGGCCGCTGCAATCGCCGATCACTGTGTGACGTGCAGCTCAGCTGTAACTGAATTAGGCGCGGTGCTGGTCCATTAGATTTTGACTGCACGCAGCAGCCCGGACCGGTGCGGGAAGCAGAAGGAGGCAGCGCTGCATGCGCCATGATTAAAGCGCCATCGCAAATTCGCCCGTAATAAACCCCCCGCCTTTGGAAGCAGGACGTGACGTCTCCCTCCTTCCGTCGTCACTCGTAGTCATTAAATGTCACTCATAATTAAAGTACAATTCTGAAAATGTCACACAAAGCAATCTGAAACCTTGGCAGCTATGATTCAGAACTGAACTGCAAGGAGAGACGAGATGGATCATGAAACCCACCTCAGACATGGAACAAGGCAAGCAATAGCTTCCCGGCCCCACTCACTTTCAAAAGAAGCCCAAAACAAACATTCATCCTACCAAAACAAGCTCAACAAGCATTACAATGCCGGATACACGGGGGGAGGAGGGAACGGGCACACAGTGGGAGGGGGGGTGCGGGAACCGGAACACATAGACAGCGGGAGGGGGGGCGGTAGGGCACACGGACAATGGGAGGGGGGGGCGGGGGAAGACAGCAAGCACTCACAAAAATGAGAAAAACATACCGGGCAAAGGCTTCAGTTCCAAGGGAGGGGTGGGGAATTCAGCGAGAGCGGACGGGAAAGGCGAGCACGCCCACAGTGGAGACGTCTTCATGACGTCGCCAAAAGCCAAAAAATCTTTGGAACGCCCCCGAATCTGGTCCGGCCTTGACGGACAGATTCGGCTCCCAATGGCTAGCCTCCATTTATGGAGCTAGCCAATGGGAGAGTGGGGACGGTCCAGTCCCCACACACAGAAATCATTACGTTTTTCCTAGCACATGCGTACTTCGTACGCATTGGCTAGGCAAAACCTAAAAAGGAGGCCACAGGAATGCATCGCAATTCAACTTTCATTCTGGCAAATGTGGTTGGGGTGGCCCAGTTGGAGACTGGATCCCTCCCTTTGGGAGAAGTTAATCTGTCCTTGACGTGAAGTGCATGGCTGAAACGTGGTGCGTGGATAGGGCTGGCAGCTGAATTACTGAGTTATTGTTTGGGGAAAGGGGGTTTTCAGAAGGGGTGGCGGCAGGCACAGGTGAAAGCTTCTTGGGTCTAATTGAGCCACCCCCTCCTTCTGTCCATGGCATGTCTGTCCCATCGAAATCGCCTCTCTACAGCAGCGGCGTTACCGGGATGGTGTTTCTCTGTAATTGCTCTTTAACCTTAACTTTGATCTGAAAGGCCACCACCATCCAATTACCGCTGTGACTTTCGGGCGTCCTAATTCTCTTGTCGCCTGCTCAGCGTGACGTGACTACGGCACACTTTGGCACCTGGGGAGTGCATGCAGAGCCATCAGCAGGGGCTGCAACCTCGAGGCGAGGGATTGTGCTCGGGACCCTACAGACAATACTAGCCCAGCCTTGCCGCACCCTATGCCTCCCCCTGAGGCTGAAATTAAACCACGTCGCTGCGTGCTGTGCAAAATGTCATCACGTACGCGACAGTTTATTTTGAGGCGCAGCGGCGGGAGTAACTTTAAAAGTACCCTGTGCTGTTGGGAAATGTACTGTCTGCCGAAGGGGCCCCTGGAGCTCGGGGGCCCCCCGCAATGCAGGGGCTGGGGGGGCCTTTGTTACGCCCCTGGCCCGGTGGCCCGGCCCACCACCTACCACTTTGTCCCCCTTTTTGGGTGGTTGGACGGTGGTACGGATGGATAGATGGATGTGGATGGATGTATGTGTGGCTGGGGATAGATGGTTGGATGAATGGATGGATGGATGGATGGATGAGCGGACGGAGGTACGGATGGATGGATGCAGATGGATAGGTGGAGGGTAATGGGACCTCTTTCGACAACCCCTCACACCGCCCTTTTGTTCCTCGTTATTGGATATGCACACTGGACCCAGGAGGCCTCTGTGGAGTATCCCGAGACCCAGATTGCCCAGACCAAACCATAGTGCCTGGGGGAGACTAGGCGATTTCATCCCGCGCCCCTCATACCTACCATACTGGCAAATTCCTTTGGATAACAGATACGATGCTCTGTCAGGACTTGAAGATCTAGACTGACAGGTAACGTACTCTGTAAAGGAGGAGGCACCACCTCCAATCAATACCCCACAACCAGTATTCTTATGTAACTTACCATCGGAAGAGTCAAACTTGACAACAAAGGATAGTTCAAGGCCACCTCAAACGGCCTTAAACTCGAAGGAAGGCTCAGCGCCACTACTAACTGGGGAAAATATAAAGAGAACTTTTTTAGACCCCAATCCTGTTTTGCATCAATCACAGCTATCCCTAAATGATTATATCCTTGTCACCCCCACGATAACAGTGGACCCACCACATGCACTCCCCTCGGATACTCTAATTTCAAATGGGAGACCCGGACACAACCGAGAGGATCCTAGTAAGAACTTTCACACACTGCTCTCATGGAATGTGGCGGGTCTTGGAAGTAAAACTACCTATAAGCCCTGGTTAGATATCATCCAAAAACACGGCATACTGTGCTTTCAAGAGACATGGCTCCTGGAGGAAGTGCACCTGTTAGGATACCAGACCTTTCATTCACCGGCTATTCCATCCACCCAGGGACGTAATAAGGGGGGACTTTGCATCTATGTATCCACCACTGAGGAAGTTACAGTGCGCAAATTCTACTCTAGCCAATACTTCCAAATATTATCATTTAAGTGGGGTCCTACTCATAATATTATATTAGTGAACTTTTATAATAACATGTCAAGTAGTGAGATGGAGCCTACTATGGCAAAAATGTTGAGTTGTATCAATCGACTGGCTGAAGAACTTGTAGGGGAAAAAATGATTGTGTGGGTGGGGGATTTTAATTGTACCATCTGCCCGTTTAATGAAACAGATTTTTGCGGTCTGTCAGACTACGGGGATGATGGTCCCATACAGTTCTCCCACACCAAGATGGGGTCTCTCCTTAATGATATTGTCTTCCACTTTGATTTTGCATTTGTTAATCGGATTTGTTCACCACCTGTCCCATTTGAGCCAACCTTTAATGGCCGAGGTTGTAATTCGATAATAGATTTTGTCTTATTTACCCCTGTCACCCCGGGATTTATAAGCTTCTGGGAAGTTGGGAAAGACCTATTGAGTGATCATTACCCACTGACCATTGGTGTAAATGTTACAGGGCTCAACTGTAAGAAAGCGACTGTATGCACCTATCCATATAAGATCAACTTAACTAAAACTAATGGATATGTTGTTAAATGGGAAAAGATTGTGCCCCGAGTGTTCCTCCCAAATGTGCTCACATCGTGTGCTGCTGACGTTTCTGCATGCCTAGAAGAACACAACGACCCAAAGAATGTAATGGCTGCTTTTTCAAAAATACAGCACCACATTAAAAATTTGTTGGTCCGAGTGCCCAAAGAGAACATTAAAAGGCCCCAGGGGTGGTTCAACAGCAAGTGCTTTAAGGCACTGAAAGACCTAAAAAGAGCCCTGTCCTTAAAACCCAGACCTAATACGCGAGACCAGGAGAGTATATAAATTATCTATTAAAGAAAGAAAGTTGACTCTGAAAAAGGAGGCATGGGAATCATTAATGGAGGCATCAAGGCAGAAGAACAGCTCTGCTTTCTGGAGGGTGGTAAAATCTTTATACCAGTCAAGGGATAACGATAACACCATGGACTTAGCCATAACGGGTGAAACGTGGGTAAGTCACTTTAGACAATTGTATAATCATCTAATCCCCGGAGAAAGTACAACATTATCAGGGGTATGGCCATCAATAGAAAAGGGACGACATAATAGCGCCATAGAGCATCCCCCAGCCCACCCATTCCCTATAGACCTATTATTCACTGTTGAGGAAGTTCATGACGCCATCAGGGAAAGTGCACCAGGCAAAGCCCCAGGACCAGACTGCATGCCGGTGGATGTTTATAAAGCAGAACCGGACTTCTGGGCTGCCTTGCTTACAAATGATTTAAATAAGGGAAATCAGAATGGGTTTATTGATACCTGGACTGACGCTATCGTGGTCCCTATATTTAAAAAAGGCAACAGGGACGACCCTACCTGCTATAGGCCGATATCCCTTTTGGATGGCCTAATGAAGGTGGCTGGAAGAATAATCCTAAAAAGAATGCAACTTTGGGAGGAAGACCAAAATGTAGTTTCCCATCTACAGTACGGGTTCAGAAAAGGAATAGGGACAATTGAACAGTGCCTAAATTTGTCCCTTCTTGTCTCCAAGTACACACACGCCAAACGCGGAGCACTTTTTATAACCTTTATCGACCTTAGCTCTGCGTTTGATTGTGTTGATCATGACTTTTTGTGGGCAACATTAGGAGAAATGGGCATTGATAACCGCATCATTACTTTTATTAAAGAGCTCTATGAAGATGCAGGGGCAAGAGTTAGGTATGGGAAACACGGGGAATGCACAGAGAAATTCCCGATTACTAGAGGGGTGAGACAAGGTTGTATACTGGCCCCGTTGCTTTTTACATACTATATTAACTCAATTGGCCAGCACCTTTCAACCCTACCTAATGATTACCCAACGGTGTCGCTGGCAGGCAGCAATAGACGCTAGGAAGCTGGCTTGTAGCCGTACCATAGGCGCCCTGCGTGCTTTTTCTGATAAAACTGGTGGTAAGCCTGTAAAGGAGCTGATCCAGATTTATCGGGCTAAATGCGTATCCACGGCCACCTATGCTGCTGGAATATGTGGTATTGAGAAAGACTACTCCCTACAGAGTTGTGAAAACCAATTCATTTGCCACCTTCTGGGAGTTGCCAAAAGTACCTCCACATATATGTCACACATTGAAGTAGGAGTTACATACCTTAAAGACATCATTAAGATGTCCCCCATTTTGCTATGGCACAAAGTGTGGGTCACACACGAAGCCAGTTTTAACAGAAACCTTATCGAAGACTGTTTAGCCCTAGGGGGGGGGGCAGCTAATGTTAAATGGCTATCTTATGTGAGATCCACACTTACTGATTTAGGCCACCCAGAGTATTTTGATAACCCTACAACTCTAGACGGGTTATCAAGATTAGCCTTGAAAAAAATGATAACCTCCCATCTAGAAACTGCCAGATGGAACAGCGAAAAATTAAAACACACAGTGTTAAACTACCAGGAAATTACACCAACTGAGGGTTTGCAAACCTACCTCGTCCTGGTACAGAGCCCATATTCCCGAATGTTGTTGACCCGCTTGCGTCTGGGCTCCTTCTTCCGCATGGTCACCTTACCTAACGTTAATGACTGGTCCTCTAATAAACTAATATGCCCTTGTGATAACACATCGGTGCAGTCTAACATTCATATTATGTTTTTCTGTAAATTATATACGAACCCCAGAAAACAATTTCTGATGCCGTCATCAAAACGATGGGGGTTACGAAAATGTAGACCAGCATACCAGAAAATGCTACAGTTAGAAGGAGATCATGTCATTTACGCCGTCTCATGTTTTCTAAAAATGGTAATAACGTATAGAAAATCATTGTATTAAATCATCTTCTTGTGGTATATTGTTATTTGTCACTAATGAAATGCTTGTATTTTATGGTTTTTATGAATTTTATGAAATGCTTTTTAATGATCAAGTAAGCGTTTATCTTGTACTGATTATGCACACGCCACTTTAAACGTTGTATGTATAAATGTTTTTGCAGTGCCTTTATGATTTTAACTGAAAAATCGAAGAAAGCTTACTTCGAATTTGAATTTGATAGGTGGAGGGATGGGTAGATAGGTGGATGGACAGATGGGTGTGTGGTGGCGGGGCGGACGGATAGATGGATGGATGAACGGATGTGTGTGTGGCTAGGGATGGATATGTGGCTGGAGATGGATGAACGGGTGGTCTGAGGTACGGATGGATGGCTGGATGAAAGGATGGGTGTGTGGCTGGGGATGGATGGATGGACGGAAGGATGTATGGATGAAAGGATAGGTGTGCGCTTGGGGATGGTTGCATGGGCAGACGGATGGATGGGTGGGTGGATGGATGAATGGATGGACGGATGGGTGTGTGACTGGGGGGATGGGCAGACAGACAGATGGATGGATGAACGGATGTGTGTGTGGCTCGGGATGGACAGATGGATATATCTGGCTGGGGATGGACGGATGAATGGATGGACAGAGGTACGGCTGGATGGATGAAAGGATGGGTGTATGGCTGGGAAAGGATGGCTGAATGGAAGGACGGACGGATGGATGCAGCAGCGGGTGATGCAGTTAAGCTAGGCGTGCAGGTGTTGTTGACTGATGTTGTAATAGGATTTATTTATTTACTTTATTCTATTGTCTATAGATCCCCCCCCTTCGGCGCTTAACTGTACTGGCCGCTGCTGGATGGATAGTTGAATGGATGGACCGGTGGATGGAATGATGGGTGTGTGGCTGGGGATGGGTGGATGATTGGTTAGGTGGAGAGTTGGTTGGATGGATGGATGGATATTTGGGTGAGTGGAATGGGTGGGCTGGATTTGAAGGTTAGAATGCATATGACGTAGTAGGCAGTGGGAGGCGATGGGACACTAGGGCCAGCTGGGGTCTGATTGCAGAAGTAGGCATGCAGCACTAGTGGCTGGGAGGCAAAGAGGCGCCAGTCACAGACCCTCCTCTCCCCAGGCCAGTAAGGGGTGCCACAATAAACAGACCCTTCCTTAAGCTTCTCTTGAGAGTCTCGACACCCCAAAGGGACCCCGGGCCCTTGCCAGACTGTCCCCGACTCATCAGTGAGTGGGGGCCCCATGCCACCCAGACTCGGCCTGTGATTCTCTGCCCCTAAAGGCCTCTCTACAGTCTCTCTCCAGCACTCATGTATGTGCGTGCGTGTACATGTATGTGGATGGCGATGCTTGTCTATGTATGTGCGCGTTGGTGCCCGCATGTACATGTGTGCTTGCATACCTGCAAGTGTGTGTCTGAATGTGCATATTTGTTTGGGTATGTCGGAGTGCCTGCATGTGTTTGTACTTGTAAACGTGCATGCGTTTGTGTGTGTGTGTATGTATTTCCCCTCGGTGATGCTGTATTGCTATGTGCGTGCTTATCTGTGTGCAAATCTATGTGAGCGTGTCTGTGTTTGTGTGTATCTCAGCATGCCTGTGTGCCTGTGCATGATTATGTATATATAGTTTGTGTGTGTTTGCGGCTGCACGTGTCTGTGTTTGTGAATTTGTGCGTGCTTGCCTACGTCTGCGTGTGCGTGCTTCTGTGTATGTGTGTGTGCGTGTTTATTCTGGTCTGTCTGTGTTTATTCTGAAGTTATTTTATAGCACATAGAAGGCGCGGGTGGTGAGAGTGCTTTATTGAGAACAATATATGTGACAGTAAGTAATAAGCATAGCACACATTGAGGTGCAGGAAACACAACATTAGGAGCCCAGCCGGACACAAGATGGGACAGTTACACAGCTGTACTGTTGTGATGCACAGGTGTCCTCCTCTGTGTTGTGTGCTTTGGCTAGCGTGTATTTATTTGCTGTCTTCTTTGTGCGTGCTTCGAAGCTGATCTCATTGCATGTCAGCGCTATATACACTGGATACACATATTCTAGTATGAATAACAAAATCATAGTCAATAAGTAAAACACTACACCAGCGCATTCTGTACAACACGGACATACACACAATGCAGCAAGATTAACACAGCTGATCCTAGTGACAGGGAAGGACTAACAGAGGTTTGGAGAAAGAGACATTCAATCCTCAGACCACACAGAGCAGAAAAACCAAGGGCAGGACACCAGGTGTGTGTCTGTGCTCCTGTGGGCCTGTGTATCGGTGTGTGTGAGAGTGTGTACCATTCCTTGTGTCTGTGTGTTTCTGTTACTTTTAACAATGTCTGTGTATAACTGAGTGTGTGTGTGTGTGTGTCTATCTGCACTTGTGAGTCTTTGTGACTGTGCATATGAGAGTGGAGGGTGTATATATCAGTATATACTATATGTGTATCTTTGGTGAGTCCCCGGCTGAGTGTATCACAGTGAGTGTGAGTGTTTAGTTATGCGTGTTTGTGTGTGTATGTGCGTGTGTGCCCCTATCTGCAGCAGTGGGTCCTTGTGCCTGTGCATATGAGAGTGGTCTGTGTACAGAACATATCTGCGCATCTGTGCTGAGTGCACAGCTAAGAGTATCACAGTGCGTATGTTTAGTTGTGTGTGATTATTGGTGTGTTACTGGGAGTGTGAATGTGAGCCTTTTGGTTGAGTGTATCCATCAGTATATCAGTGTGTGTGTATATCACAATGTTATATGTCTAAGTTGTGTGCATGAGAGTGGGTGTACACTGAAAGTGTGTTCTTGTGCATGAGTGTGACAGCACGCTGTGAGTGTGTTCGTGTGCATGAGTGTGACAGCACACTGTGAGTGTGTTCATGTGCATGAGTGTGACTTGTGTTCGTGTGCATGAGTGTGACAGCACACTGTGAGTGTGTTCGTGTGCATGAGTGTGACTTGTGATCGTGTGCATGAGTGTGACAGCACACTGTGAGTGTGTTCGTGTGCATGAGTGTGACGTGTGTTCGTGTGCATGAGTGTTACAGCACACTGTGAGTGTGTTCGTGTGCTTGAGTGTGACAGCACACTGTGAGTGTGCTTGTGTGCATGAGTGTGACTTGTGTTCGTGTGCATGAGTGTGACAGCACACTGTGAGTGTGTTCGTGTGCATGAGTGCGACGTGTGGTTTTTTTTGTATTTTGTATTTATTTATTTTATTGCACAGTTACTTAAAACCATCTGCAATATAACTTACATGCGGTTTTTAAAAACAAATTGGAACAATTGTTTTAAAAATACATACTTATGCAATAAAAGAACATTGGGTTTACTTGCAACCATTGAATACTAAGTAAGAGATATATTATATACATTTAAAAAGTCTGCAAATGATTGTCAGTTCTTTGTCGGTTCGGCCTTGTTGGAAAATACTGGTTTAACAGACGTGTGTTCGTGTGCACGAGTATGACTGCACACTGTGAGTGTGTTCGGGTGCATAAGTGTCACAGCACACTTTGAGTGTGTTCGTGTGCATGAGTGTGACAGCACACTTTGAGTGTGTTCGTGTGTGAGGATTCTGTGCATGAGTGTGGTTATCACTGTGTGCATGCGACCCTGTGTACCTATGAGCCTGTATATTTGAGTGTGTAACACTTCGTGCATATCACCTATTTGTGTATGTATGTGTTTGTGTTGTGGTGGTATCACTGTGGGTTTTTATGTGTGACTTGTGCTTATGGGTTTATGTGCCTGTGAGAGTGTGTGTATATCTGTGTGTGTGTCTATGCTGTGTGCAATGTGCAGGCCTGTGTGTCCTCTGAGATGTTATTTCAGGCACTGGAGTGAGTTCACAAGAAGGGGAGCTTGAAGTGTCCTGTCTTTGAAAACATCCATCTCCGTGCTCTGCACTAGTGAATGTGCCTCTGTATTTGTCACTAGTGAGTGCGCATGTGCCTGTCACCAGCCACTGTTATTAGCATGCTGCCGCCGCCAGGGTGCAGTAAAGAATGCTAAATACTTCTGTGACGTCATTAGGTTAAAGAACGTTGTATCACATCTGAAGAACTGATGCTGATTGTATTGCAATTGTTCTATAGCGCTTACTACACCGACGTGGGGGACTGAAGCGCTTGTCTACTTGGGCAGCATCTACACTATGTCCATTGGCCAAGCGACGTCACTTCCGGACATTGTGGTGTTCTCGATGGACGATTCTCAGTGACACATGGACCAATTTGGGTGCAGCGCTGTGGCCCCAAACATACTGTGGTTCTGCCCACAGTGTTGCTTCCATCGCCCACCTCTTTGTTAAGCACTCAACGTGTTCACTTTTTACCCAGAATCCTTCAGTCAGTAACACACAGACGAAGCAGGCTAAAAATGAACACGTTTCAGTGCCCCATCTGAGGACGACGTCAGATCCGGTCCGGTAATCACTCTGAACCCCTCCAATGATGGGTTTGCTGTTCTGCGACAGTAAATGCCTTCCACAAACTTGACTTCATTCGTTCGTCCTCTGTGGCTGTGAAATAGTTTCCAAAGGGTGCCCTGTCTGTCTTTCTGTCTCTCGCTTCACTTCCATTAACTTGTAAAAGCGAAGCTGATAGTAGCTGGAGTGAAGGTAGCCTCTTTCTGTGCAGTGCCCTCTCTGGGGCCCCCACCCCCATCCTTATCCAGGGCCTGCTCGTGGCTCTGACTGAAGAGATACAATGTTGCTACTTTGTTTCTCTTCAGTCCACAGCGCGTGCAGGCTGCTTTAGGGAGAGAGAGTCACAGCTCTCTACCCAGTTCTCTACAAGTGCTAAGGGGGCCCCCTTCACTTACTGAAGATTGGTGGACCCCCGCACCGCGGGGGCGGCGGGGGTGTTTGTTACGCCCCTGCGTAGTTGTGTATTTTGTCAACTAAATCCGGCGAACATCGCAAACAGAAAGGGGAGTGGCAGCCTTCTCGTTGCTTTCACTAAATTGATGACCTTTTAGTTACAAGGCACCTAAAGTAAAGCAAAACGAAACAAAACACAAACACTTATCACCATGGCTTCCAAAGCCCACAGTAACCAAGAGAGTGTTGCGCCCGTGAAGAAAGATCAAACACAGCAAATCAAGTGGACCGCACACAAGCGCAGTGGGAAAGCCAAGTTAACGATAAGGGAGGAATGCAGCTGGTCCAATGCGCGCCGCTGCTCGCTCCCGACACCTCTAGGCCATGGGAGTGAAAGTTTTTAGGAAAGGCGGGACATGCACCCGTCTTTGGCCATTTGCGTGCTTTCCTTATTGAAATTACACACAATGGGGGAGTGATTTGATTAAGGAATTTAGAGGCTGGAATCATTAATATAAATTTCAAGCATACAAATGCCTCAGAAACCATAAATTAGATTTTCTTGTTACCACAGGAGTCCTTTTAATTAACTACGGGCTTAAAATTCTTTTCCTTCTTTTTCTGTATACTTTTTACATTCAAGGTTCCTATCACCAAATATCTTTGAACATACCCTCAGGGTTTTTTTTTTAACAAAAAGCAGTATTTAACAATATTTACAGCACTTACATATACTGAAACATTAACAACACAAATATTTTTTTTCACTGAAGCAAACATATCTTTGCCATCAAGCACAGTTATAAAGGTTCAGTCACTTCGCATAGAAAAGGTTATTTTTAACGTAACTATTGTAGTCCTACTGGTTTGTGTATAATATTGGTACATTTATCTTTTCGCCCTCAATTTGAACTATTCCCTTGGTCCTGCAGAGGTCAGAGACTATTTAAAAACTGCTGCCTCGAGCTCGAACTTTCCCACTCGAGATGCCTAACAATTGGTATGTTTTTGTCCTTGTTTGCTCTTAAGCTCCTTATAGATAAGTGCCAACGTGTTTTGACCTTCGTGACGGGGGGACTAGGATGCTTTGTTTATATGAAGGCCTTCGTCAGGGTGGGACTGTTTTCTGGTAGGACATCTATTACATGTATTAAATGAGAATGACTATAATGTAAAACTATGCTTTCTACTATAATCACTAGAAAGGATTTCTTATACTTGACTCCTCGCGTACCTTGTTCTCATGTTTCGCTGTGGTGCAGTTGTTCACAGCCTGTGTGAATAAAATCATCTATCAAAATGACTAGGCTTCCTACTTTCTTCAATTATAAGGCTTTTTATAGATAGCTCGCATCCTACTGAGTTGTGGTGCAGTGGAGACTTCCGATGTTCCTTGCCTCCTTAGCTTGTCTTATGGATCTGTTGCCTTCTATGTGTTATCATTCTGAAGGTAAATCATTATTCAGAGAGGGGTATACAGTTTACATCTAGGCTTCTAGTGATCCTGCCTTGTAAATAGCATGCAGTATCACTTGTGTGTTTACTCATTTTAAGGACTCATGGTGATGTTATTGAAAGGCTTTAAATCAATACTTCTCATTTTACAGGCAGGCATACATGATTGATCCTATTTTGTAAATCGCATGCATTATAAATTGTGTGTTTACTTCGGCTTTGGGTATTTTAAGGTGCTTAAGGAGACATTATGAGAAGACTCTGTATTATTACATCTCGTTTAGCAAAAAAGCGGACACCATTAACTAGGTGTATTCATGTTTGGTGTTAGTAAGTATTTGTTCAGCGTGGGTCAAGTGCTCTCCATGCAAGGGGTTTGTATTCACGTATTCATGCTCCTGCTTTCCCCGTTATTCTGTCCTTGGCCGTGGCCACCAGTTGTGCAATCTGGTGAGCACGCATTGCAAAAGTTAAAAAACAAATTGAGCGCTGTTGCTGCATACCTCATTTTTCCCTCAGGATGGCGGCATCCATTTGGATTCTTTTCCGTCTTCCGACTCCAGCTTTGTACTTCTACCCTTCAGGCGTTTTCGTGTAATGGCTCATGACCGGCATTTCAACGCCCGGTTCTTCTCTCTCTCACTTCGATGTGTGACGTCATTGTGCATGCGACGTGCAGAGTGTTTTCTGACTTGTTGTACCAGACTTCCTGTTGCTACTTAGCTTCCGATGTGTACCGTTGTCATGGTGATCATATTTATGGTGCACCTTCAGTTTAGAGTTTCTCAATTAATTTTATTTAAAAGCATGCCTTCGCCTATTTTTTCTTTTGTGTTGTTTTCAAGGATTGCTGTGTGGCACATCTTATAACTTAAATTGGAGCGCTGTGTTTTTATGGGATACAAAGAGACTGGAGCTGCGCAACACCAAAGGATTTCGCAGCTGGGATTTGATAGGAATATCGAAAGTTGGAGATCTGTGGCAGAAAGGAGAGATAGTCACATTTGCCCATTTACAGGCCACTCATGGGTTAGCGCAGACAGAACTATTTCGTTACATGCAAATTAGGCATGCACTTCAGTCCTTGTTACCACCAGAAACGCGGCCCGAAGAATCCTCCCCGCTAGAGGATAGGCTATTAACAGACCTTCTCCACAAAAAGGCAATCTCCCAGACCTATCGAAAAATAGTAAATAACCATCGAGACCCCACGGCAGCACTAAAGACCAGGTGGGAGTTAGAATTGGGAGACATAGATGAGGCTGATTGGCAGGAGGCGCTTGCGTCCCCTAGAGAGGCTGCAATAGCATCAAGACTTAGATTGGTGCAATTAAAAATCTTACTCCGCACATACTATACTAGGACACTATTACACATGCTACACCTCATAGATACGCCGCTTTGCCTCAGACAATGTGGAGAGACAGGTACATTTTACCACACTATGTGGCTATGCCCAGAGATAGCGCGCTACTGGATTGCGGTGATGCGTACGCTCTCCCAGGTCCTGAACGTCACAATACTTCCAGACCCAAGGAGCTTTCTCCTCAACATCTGGGAACCCACTGATTTAAAAGCGGTTGCGCAAGACTGGGTAACTCTAGGTATTACAGTAGCAAAACGGAACATTGCACAACGTTGGGGATCCAGATTTAGCCCCACTCCTAATTAATGGTGCATGGATATGGACATGGCGACGATGGCGGAAAAGTCTGTATATATCCACCTAGGGTGCCCCAAAAAATGGACAAAGGTCTGGGGAGGCTGTAACGCTTATCGGGGCAACATATGTGAGCCCCCTCCATTAGACGAGTCTGAGTCAGAGACTAGTGAATGAGCACACTGTAATATATGATGTATATGGATCACACTCTGAGAGATCACTTGGACACACGAGATTGGGCAGATGAGTCTCCACTTTGAAAAACAATAGAAGTAATGTCTGTACAATATTCCATCTCTGTCTGCACACCATGTGAAATATACTATCAATGTAACGCAAAGCAAAATGCTAATAAGAATTGTTTTAAAAAAAAGAAATATTGTAAATACTGCTTTTTGCTAAAAAAACACTGAGGTATGTTCAAAGATATTTGGGGATGGGAGGAGGCAGACCCACATGGAGAAGTCTCTTGGAAGTCTAAAGTGATTCTAAGAGGCCCTCTCCTAGAGCAACGCATGCGTGCTGCGCTAGGTGAGACCTAAAAAGGATACAAGGCAGCCAATCAAAAGGATAGAAAAGAAGCGATCCTCCAGGAGAGGAACAAACACAAGAAGAGAAGTAATGAGCAGGCGGCCCTAAGCCCCTGTAAGACTTTTTTAAGCCCATAAAGGGCTTTGGCTGTCTGGTAGGCGACACCTACAAACCACACACATTCATGAGTGTTGTAGGCAGGCAGGTGGAAGCCCAACAACTAGAATTTCCTCACCCTTGCTCTCAGGTTCTATACGCTAATGAAAATCAAACATCAGCATTGCCACTGCACTGCACCGTGAATCAGAATAAACAACTAAAGTTTTACTGCACAGCTCTGAATCCTGAACCACTACTTTATGAGAATTGATACACAGCACTCAGAATCTAAGTGAGCTTCAAGGTGCTACATTGCAAGTCCTGTGTCACGGCCAGGCCCAGCAGTAGAGGGTGTGCCAGTCACTACCAAAACTGCCCCATGGCCTACCTAACGCCCTTTCACAAGTAGAAAACAATCCTTTGTTCTTGTATTTAATGAGAGAAATAATAAGGGGCGGTAGCCTCATTATCAACACCTAATGCCTTGGGCTACCATAAGTGCCTAAGGGGTGAGGTCACGAGGGATGGCTCCTATTACTATGCAAGTGTAAATAGGTGAGCCTGAGTCGCCCTCACTATAGAACTGAAGGCAGCAAGCTGACACAGTAATTAAGAGATGAGAAGAGTTTTCTGGCAGAAACAGAGTGAAGGATTTTGCAATTTCAAGATAAGTGAGTGACATGGTGGCGGTTTCTTTTACTTTATTTCTACTATGACCGGGGCCACTGGAATTATGCAGCTATGAAAAACCAAATTAAACTGCAGTATTGTCTAAACTATGTGGCAAGAAAAGGCAAATTACTCTGCGTACATGGGCACATTTGGTGATAGTATTACTTCGTTATGTTTACATTTTTATACATTAACACTGTATTGGCAAAGGTTACACTTCATTAGTACCAATTATACAGGAATAGACAACTGAAAGATGATTCATCAACCTGTGCGAAGGGCCTTCCACTGTGCAGCAAGAAGTGCCACTGCTTTTTTAGGAACTTTTGATCGGCTTGAGCTAGGCACAATTATTTTGTTAATATCTGAAAACTATACAGCAGATGATGGACTATGTGACAAACGTGTCAAATCCATAATCATACAGAATACCCTGCACCCGCAGAATTTATAATTCCAGTGGCTCCGCTCTTGGCACTATATTAGGCAACACCAAAAAACTGACAAGTGAAGAAGACTTGTCAAGATTCGCTAGCACAACACTGCTAAATGATGGAAAGGATCAATGCAAGTGTCTATGATGGAAAGAAAAGCACTGGCAACAACTCCATGCCAACAATGGCAACCGCTGTGAAGCCCCTATCTCCCAAGGTGCTTGCAAAAGGCGGAGCTTGCCAATATAATTAGAAGGAACTTAAGAACAGACACCCCATTTTGAGGCACTGACAGCCACGGCCCGTGGAGGGAGTTTCGGTGAGGCGGGGCGGGGCGGGGGAGGGGCAGGGTGGGGGGGTGCTAAAAACCGGAGTATGGATAATTGAAGGTACGTAAACAATGTAATAAATAAAACACATTTCGTAGCGCGCCCTGCATCACATTTTGCGATGCAGGGCGTGCTACAAAATTCGTTTTATTAATTAAATTGTTTACTTACCTTCAATTATCCATACTCCGGTTTTTAGCACCCCACCCCGCCTCTCTGCCCCTCCGAAACACCCTCCACGGGCCGCGGCTGGGCACTGATGACTGTGCATTTATTCTCTCCCGACAAATTATTTGATTTTTACCACATAAACAGACAGAAATGAAACGTAGTCAAGACAACTAGAAATATGTGATTCTGCAGCCAAAGCATTTTACATATTATGGAACATCATTATGAATTCGTCACATTTGCTCCATTATCCTCCATCTGCTGTAATTTGACAATTTTAACAAAAAGCTACCTTAAACGGATCAAAAGTTACTGAAAACAGGGCCACGTGTTGCTGCACAGTTTAAGACCTTTTGCAACGGGTTACTCATCACCTTTCAGCTGCTTACTGCTGTACTCACGTTTTAATCTGGTCTTGATGAAGTAAAACCTTTTTCCAGACAGTGTTGACTTGTAAAACATGACAAAATACTACCTTCCATTATGCTGCACAACTTAGTCAACCCTGCTGCTTCATGTGATCCTTCTATGCTGCATAAGTCCAGAGTCCCTGATTCTTATGCTGCTATTACTCCTCTGATCCTAAACTAGTCAGAGAGAGAACAAGCATTTACAATGCAATGGTCTCGGCAATATTATAGGTAGAGCTATTGGTATTGCTTTTTTTTAATCCCTAAATAAATGGCATTGTCGTTTCTGTTGGCATTAGCGTAATATTTTGCATATGTGATACCTATTGCATTAGCAGAGAGAGAGTGAGGTAGTGAGATATAGAGAGAGAGAGGTAGTGAGAGAGAGCGAGGTAGTGAGAGAGAGTGAGGTAGTGAGATAGAGTGAGTGAGGTATTGAAACAGTGGTGTAGTGAGGGAGAGGGATGTTGTGAGGTAGTCAGATGTAAGCAGAGAGTGATGTTGTGATGTAGTGAGATAGAGAGAGAGGTAGTGAAAGTGACAGTGAGAGTGAGTTAGTGAGATAGAAAGAGTGAGGTAGAGAGATAGACAGTGAGTGATGTAGTGAGTTAGAGAGAGAGAGAGTGAAGTTGTGATGTTGTGAGATAGAGAGTGAGGTAGTGGGAGTGTGAGGTAGTGATGTTTTTAGAGAGAGAAGTTGTGAGATAGTGAGGTAGTGATATAGATAGAGGGGAGTAGTGATGTATAGAGAGTTATGTAGTGAGAGAGAGTGAGGTAGATAGAGAGTGAGGTAGTGAGAGACAGAGAGTGAGGTAGTGAAAGAGTGAGTTAGTGAGGGAGAGGGATTTTGTGAGGTAGTGAGATAGAAACAGTGAGTGATGTTGTGACGTAGTGAGATAGAGAAAGATTGAGGTAGTGAAAGAGAGAGTGAAAGTGACTTAATGAGATAGAAAGAGAGAGAGAGTGAGATAGAGAGTGGCGTAGTGAGTTGGAGAGAGAGAGGGAAGTTGTGAGGTAGTGAGATAGAGAGTGAGTTAGCGAGAGAGTGATGTAGTGAATTTTTGAGGGAGTGAGTTGTGTTATAGTGAGGTAGTGAGAGTGGTATCGAAATAGATAGAGTGATGTTAGGGAGAGAGTTAGGGAGAGAGAGAGTGAGATAGTGTTATAGATATATTTTGAGTAGTGATGTAGTGAGAGTTTTTAGTGAGAGAGTGAAGTAGATAGAGAGTGAGGTAATGAGAGATATAGTGAGGTAGTGAAAGAATGAGGTAGTGAGGGTGAGAGTTGTGATGTATTGAGATAGAAACAGAGAGTGATGTTGTGAAGTAGTGAGCTAGAGAGAGCGAATGAGGTAGTGAATGAGAGAGTGAAAGTGAGTTAGTGTATTTGAGAGAGAGAGAGTGAGGTAGTGAGATAGAGAGAGAGTGAAGTTGTGAGGTAGTGAGAGAGTGATGTAGTGAACTTTAGAGAGAGCGTGTCGTGATATAGTGAGGTAGTGAGAGAGAGATAGTGAGATAGAAATAGATAGAGAGAGGTAGTGATATAGAGAGAGTGTGAGGTAGTGAGATAGAGAGAGAGTGAAGTAGTGAGTTAGAGAGAGAGAGTGAAGTTGTGAGGTAGTGAGAGAGTGATGTAGTGAAGTTTTGAGAGAGTGTGTCGTGATATAGTGAGGTAGTGAGATTGAGATAGAAATAGATAGAGTGAGGTAGTGATGTAGAGAGAGTGAGGTAGTGAGATAGAGAGAGAGTGAAGTTGTGAAGTAGTGTGTTAGAGAGAGAGATATTTACTGTGGCAGTGATATTGTGATGCTTTGAGAAAGAGAGAGTTGAGTAGTGAGGTAGAGAGTGAGGTAGAGAGAGAGTGAGTTAGTGAGAGATAGTGTAGTAGTGTGAGAGATAGTGAGGTAGTTAGAGAGATAGTGAGTTAGTGAGAGAGAGAGTGAGGTAGTGAGAGATAGAGTTAGGGAGAGAGAGAGTGACGTAGTGAGAGAGCGAGCCAACCCCACACACATACAGACTCACCCACACAGAGCCACACACATACAAACTGTATCACGCAGACATACATACAGAGCCACACTTACAGAGTCAGCTAGACACACAGAGAGCTATGCACACAAATATACAGAGCTACAGACATCCACATACATAGCCACTGACTTACACATACAGAGCTAGCCACAGACATAGAGTCACCTAACACACATAGTGAGCCAGCCACATAAAGATACTGAGCCATCTATACACACACATAGAGGCAACTATGAACTTATTGAGCTACACATACACTGAGCTACACACGCACAGCTACACACATAGAACCACACAGACATACACAGACCCACACATACTGAGCAACACACACACAGAGCCACACACACATACAGACGTTATAAGGAACAAAGGTCACTTAGCGTATTTAAGATTCAAACTGATGCAGTATAGGTACACAATGGAAGCTATACGAGTATCAAGTTTCCAGACCCAGCCGGGAAAGGAGTTTATTTTCTGGAAGCAATATCCAATCTTACAATATAAACAGTATAACTTGACACAAGCCTGTGCCGTACAAACCAGAAGGAAAAAAGCAAGGATAGCGTAAAAGTGAAAGGGGTGTCTTTCAGGCAAAGGAAAAGGAGCAAGGACAGGGTACTGTAAAGAGTTAAAAATTAATCACAGTATCGCCTGGAGTTGGGTGTACACAATCACAATTGAAAATAATACAAGTGTAACCCCACTCATGGGTGTCGACGTTTCGATCCCTTAGCTCGACTAGATACACGGGATCATCATCAGGACTTTTGTGATAGACAAAGACATGCCTGAATATAGTCAATAACGCCTCAATGAGGTGAAGAAAATAATCTCTAGTGGTTACCGGTCCTTCTCTTCAAAATATGGCAATGGTGCACGTAGATACACGTGAAGGAGAGCAATAAAGGGGGTCCGGTGGAAAGTTCCTGCGTTTACAAGTAACTCGAGGTCCGTTTTCAACTGCAGAGGGTAGCAGCTCTTAGTTCACTCTGTATGTGAACACGGAGTAGTTTTAACAATGCAGGCAGCGATGGCCGTGCATGTCGGGCGCCAACAATGTGGCGTTAGGGACGCACGTCTGGATGTGGGCGCGTCTCTCGTGGGGCCCCAGAGACGTGCGTCCCTAACGCCACATTGTTGGCGCCCGACATGCACGGCCATCGCTGCCTGCATTGTTAAAACTACTCCGTGTTCACATACAGAGTGAACTAAGAGCTGCTACCCTCTGCAGTTGAAAACGGATGTATGACGTTACAACGCATACTTTTACTCCGCATACCATTACAACGCGGTATTCACAACGCATACCACTACAACGCATAGCGCTTTGGGGTGCTGGATAGTGGTAAGTATAATTTACTATTCTAACTCCAGTCCCCGTGGACCCTAGGGAAGGTGTTGGATAGTAAATTAAACTTACCTCTTATCCTAGAGCGCCCCCCAGCGCTATGCGTTGTAATGGTATGCGTTGTAATGCCTGCGTTGTAGTGGTAGTGCGTTGTAAAAAATGCGTTGTAACAGGTGAATACCGTTGAAAGGATGTATGAGTTACTTGTAAACGCAGGAACTTTCCACCGGACCCCCTTTATTGCTCTCCTTCACGTGTACCTACGTGCACCATTGCCATATTTTGAAGAGAAGGACCGGTAACCACTAGAGATTATTTTCTTCACCTCATTGAGGCGTTATTGACTATATTCAGGCATGTCTTTGTCTATCACAAAAGTCCTGATGATGATCCCGTGTATCTAGTCGAGCTAAGGGATCGAAACGTCGACACCCATGAGTGGGGTTACACTTGTATTATTTTCAATTGTGATTGTGTACACCCAACTCCAGGCGATACTGTGATTAATTTTTAACTCTTTACAGTACCCTGTCCTTGCTCCTTTTCCTTTGCCTGAAAGACACCCCTTTCACTTTTACGCTATCCTTGCTTTTTTCCTTCTGGTTTGTACGGCACAGGCTTGTGTCAAGTTATACTGTTTATATTGTAAGATTGGATATTGCTTCCAGAAAATAAACTCCTTTCCCGGCTGGGTCTGGAAACTTGATACTCGTATAGCTTCCATTGTGTACCTATACTGCATCAGTTTGAATCTTAAATACGCTAAGTGACCTTTGTTCCTTATAACGTAGTTATACCCATGGTACTTAGCTATCCGTTGGGTCCCCTTGTACTTTGAAAAACACACACATACAGAGCCACACACACACAGCGCCACACACACAGAGTTACACACATATATCCAGCCTAAACTTAGGTACACAGAGACAGAGCTACTTTTAAATAGAGACACTTAGCCATATCGGAACCACTTCGTGCACAGCGGTGCACATCGCTGCAGGGAGCACGGAGACACCATAGACCATGTTGGACCTAGAAAAAAGAGAAAAAACATAAGATTAGCAAAAATCAAAATATGCCTTACCTCTAACATAAACAAAAAGCAACATACATACCTGTCTGAACAACTTCGTGCACAGTAGTGCACACGGCTGCAGGGAGACGCCACGGGCCATGTTGGACCTAGAAAAGAGAAAAAAACATAAGATTAGTAAAATTGAAAAGATAGCTTACCTCAAACTGCAAAAGAACCGCATATCGGAACCACTCCGTGCACAGCGGTGCACATCGCTGCACATCGCTGCAGGGAGACGCCACGGGCCATGTTGGACCTAGAAAAGAGAGAATTAACATAAGATTAGCAAAAAAAAAATGGCTTACCTCTAAACGAACACAACAACAACATACATACCCGTCTGAACAACTTCGTGCACAGTAGTGCACACGGCTGCAGGGAGACGCCACGTGCCATGTTGGACCTAGAAAAAAGAGAAAAAACATTAGATTAGTAAAATCGAAAAGATAGCTTACCTCAAACTGCAAAAGAGCCGCGTATCGGAACCACTCCGTGCACAGCGGTGCACATCGCTGCAGGGAGATGCCACGGGCCACGTTGGACCTAGAAAAGAGAGAATAAACATAAGATTAGCAAAAAAACCAAAATGGCTTACATCTAAACGAAAACAACAACATACATATCTGTCTGAACAACTTCGTGCACAGTAGTGCACACGGCTGCAGGGAGATGCCACGAGCCATGTTGGACCTAGAAAAGAGAGAAAAAACATTAGATTAGTAAAATCGAAAAGATAGCTTACCTCAAACTGCAAAAGAGCCGCATATCGGAACCACTCCGTGCACAGCGGTGCACATCGCTGCAGGGGGACGCCACGGGCCACGTTGGACCTAGAAACGAGAGAATAAACATAAGATTAGCAAAGAAAAAAACAAAATGGCTTACCTCTAAACGAAAACAAAAACAACATACATACCCGTCTGAACAACTTCGTGCACAGTAGTGCACACGGCTGCAGGGAGACGCCACGGGCCATGTTGGACCTAGAAAAAAGAGAAAAAACATTAGATTAGTAAAATTGAAAAGATAGCTTACCTCAAACGGCAAAAGAGCCGCATATCGGAACCACTTCGTGCACAGTGGTGCACATCGCTGCAGGGAGACGCCACGGGACATGTTGGACCTAGAATGGAGAAAAAAAACATAATATTTAGTAAAATTGGAAAGATAGCTTACCTCAAACTGCAAAAGAGCCGCATATCAGAAACACTTCGTGCACAGCGGTGCACATCTCTGCAGGGAGACGCCACGGGACAGGTTGTACCTAGATAATAGAGAATAAACATAAGAATAGTAAAATCGAAAAGATAGCTTACCTCAAACTGCAAAAGAGCTGCATATCGGAACCACTCCGTGCACAGCGGTGCACATCGCTGCAGGGAGACCCCAAGGGCCATGTTGGACCTAGAAAAGAGAGAATAAACATAAGATTAGCAAAAAAACCAAAATGGCTTACCTCTAAACAAAAAAAACAACAACATACATACCCGTCTGAACAACTTCGAGCACAGTAGTGCACACGGCTGCAGGGAAAAGCCACGAGCCATGTTGGACCTAGAAAAGAGAGAAAAAACATTAGATTAGTAAAATAGAAAAGATAGCTTACCTCAAACTGCAAAAGATCCGCATATCGGAACCACTCCATGCACAGCGGTGCACATCGCTGAAGGGAGACACCACGGGCCATGTTGGACCTAGAAAAGAGAGAATTAACATAAGATTAGCAAAAAAAAAATGGCTTACCTCTGAACTAAAAGAACAACAACATACATACCCGTATGAACAATTTTGTGCACAGTAGTGCACACGGCTGCAGGGAGACGCCACGAGCCATGTTGGACCTAGAAAAGAGAGAAAAACATTAGATTAGTAAAATCGAAAAGATAGCTTACCTCAAACTGCAAAAGAGCTGCATATCGGAAGCACTTCGTGCACAGCGGTGCACATTGCTGCAGGGAGACGCCACTGGCCAGGTTGGACCTAGAAAAGAGAGAATAAACATAAGATTAGCAAAAAAAATGGCTTAACTCTAAACGAAAACAACAACAACATACATACCCGTCTGAGCAACTTCGTGCACAGTAATGCACACGGCTGCAGGGAGACGCCACGAGCCATGTTGGACCTAGAAAAAAGAGAAAAAACATTAGATTAGTAAAATCGAAAAGATAGCTTACCTCAAACTGCAAAAGAGCCGCGTATCGGAACCACTCCGTGCACAGCGGTGCACATCTCTGCAGGGAGATGCCACTGGCCAAGTTGGACCTAGAAAAGAGAGAATAAACATAAGATTAGCAAAAAAAACAAAATGGCTTACCTCTAAACGAAAACAACAACAACATACATACCTGTCTGAACAACTTCGTGCACAGTAGTTCACAAGGCTGCAGGGAGATGCCACGAGCCATGTTGGACCTAGAAAAGAGAGAAAAAACATTAGATTAGTAAAATCAAAAAGATAGCTTACCTCAAACTGCAAAAGAACCGCATATCGGAACCACTCTGTGCACAGCGGTGCACATCGCTGCAGGGAGACGCCACGGGCCACGTTGGACCTAGAAAAGAGAGAATTAACATAAGATTAGCAAAAAAAATGGCTTACCTCTGAACTAAAACAACAACAACATACATACACGTATGAACAATTTTGTGCACAGTAGTGCACACGGCTGCAGGGAGACGCAACGAGCCATGTTGGACCTAGAAAAGAGAGAAAAAACATTAGATTAGTAAAATCGAAAAGATAGCTTACCTCAAACTGCAAAAGAGCTGCATATCGGAAGCACTCCGTGCACAGAGGTGCACATCGCTGCAGGGAGACGCCACTGGCCAGGTTGGACCTAGAAAAGAGAGAATAAACATAAGATTAGCAAAAAAAAATGGCTTAACTCTAAACGAAAACAACAACAACATACATACCCGTCTGAGCAACTTTGTGCACAGTAGTGCACACGGCTGCAGGGAGACGCCACGATCCATGTTGGACCTAGAAAAAAGAGAAAAAACATTAGATTAGTAAAATCGAAAAGATAGCTTACCTCAAACTGCAAAAGAGCCGCGTATCGGAACCACTCCGTGCACAGCGGTGCACATCGCTGCAGGGAGATGCCACTGGCCACGTTGGACCTAGAAAAGAGAGAATAAACATAAGATTAGCAAAAAAACCAAAATGGCTTACCTCTAAACGAAAACAACAACAACATACATACCCGTCTGAACAACTTCGTGCACAGTAGTTCACAAGGCTGCAGGGAGACGCCACGAGCCATGTTGGACCTAGAAAAGAGAGAAAAAACATTAGATTAGTAAAATCAAAAAGATAGCTTACCTCAAACTGCAAAAGAGCCGCATATCGGAACCACTCTGTGCACAGCAGTGCACATCGCTGCAGGGAAACACCACGGGCCATGTTGGACCTAGAAAAGAGAGAATAAACATAAGTTTAGCAAAAAAAAACAAAATGGCTTACCTCTAAACGAAAACAACAACAACATACATACCCGTCTGAACAACTTCTTGCACAGTAGTGCACACGGCTGCAGGGAGACGTCACGAGCCATGTTGGACCTAGAAAAGAGAGAAAAAACATTAGATTAGTAAAATCGAAAAGATAGCTTACCTCAAACTGCAAAAGAGCCGCGTATCTGAACCACTCCGTGCCCAGCGGTGCACATCGCTGAAGGGAGACACCACGGGCCATGTTGGACCTAGAAAAGAGAGAATTAACATAAGATTAGCAAAAAAAAAATGGCTTACCTCTGAACTAAAACAACAACAACATACATACCCGTCTGAACAACTTTGTGCACAGTAGTGCACACAGCTGCAGGGAGACGCCACAAGCCATGTTGGACCTAGAAAAGAGAGAAAAAACATTAGATTAGCAAAAAAAACTAAAATGGCTTACTTCTAAACGAAAACAACAACAACATACATACCCGTCTGAACAACTTCGTGCACAGTAGTGCACACGGCTGCAGGGAGACGCCACGAGCCATGTTGGACCTAGAAAAGAGAGAAAAAACATTAGATTAGTAAAATTGAAAAGATAGCTTACCTCAAACTGCAAAAGAGCCGCATATCGGAACCACTCCGTGCACAGCGGTGCACATCGCTGCAGGGAGACGCCACGGGCCACGTTGGACCTAGAAAAGAGAGAACAATAAACATAAGATTAGCAAAAAAAAACAAAATGGCTTACTTCTAAACGAAAACAACAACAACATACATACCCGTCTGAACAACTTCGTGCACAGTAGTGCACACGGCTCCAGGGAGACGCCACAAGCCATGTTGGACCTAGAAAAGAGAGAAAAAACATTAGATTAGTAAAATCGAAAAGATAGCTTACCTCAAACTGCAAAAGAGCCGCGTATCTGAACCACTCCGTGCCCAGCGGTGCACATCGCTGAAGGGAGACACCACGGGCCATGTTGGACCTAGAAAAGAGAGAATTAACATAAGATTAGCAAAAAAAAAATGGCTTACCTCTGAACTAAAACAACAACAACATACATACCCGTCTGAACAACTTTGTGCACAGTAGTGCACACGGCTGCAGGGAGACGCCACAAGCCATGTTGGACCTAGAAAAGAGAGAAAAAACATTAGATTAGTAAAATCGAAAAGATAGCTTACCTCAAACTGCAAAAGAGCTGCATATCGGAACCACTCTGTGCACAGCGGTGCACATCGCTGCAGGGAAACGCCACGGGCCATGTTGGACCTAGAAAAGAGAGAATAAACATAAGTTTAGCAAAAAAAAACAAAATGGCTTACCTCTAAACGAAAACAACAACAACATACATACCCGTCTGAACAACTTCGTGCACAGTAGTGCACACGGCTGCAGGGAGACGCCACGAGGCATGTTGGACCTAGAAAAGAGAGAAAAAACATTAGATTAGTAAAATTGAAAAGATATCTTACCTCAAACTGCAAAAGAGCCGCATATCGGAACCACTCCGTGCACAGCGGTGCACATCGCTGCAGGGAGACGCCACTGGCCACGTTGGACCTAGAAAAGAGAGAATAAACATAAGATTAGCAAAAAAAACAAAATGGCTTACCTCTAAACGAAAACAACAACAACATACATACCCGTCTGAACAACTTCGTGCACAGTAGTGCACAAGGCTGCAGGGAGACGCCACGAGCCATGTTGGACCTAGAAAAGAGAGAAAAAACATTAGATTAGTAAAATCAAAAAGATAGCTTACCTCAAACTGCAAAAGAGCCGCTTATCGGAACCACTCCGTGCTCAGCGGTGCACATCGCTGCAGGGAGACGCCACGGGCCATGTTGGACCTAGAAAAGAGAGAAAAAACATTAGATTAGTAAAATTGAAAAGATATCTTACCTCAAACTGCAAAAGAGCCGCATATCGGAACCACTCCGTGCACAGCGGTGCACATCGCTGCAGGGAGACGCCACTGGCCAGGTTGGACCTAGAAAAGAGAGAATAAACATAAGATTAGCAAAAAAAAAAATTGCTTAACTCTAAACGAAAACAACAACAACATACATACCCGTCTGAACAACTTCGTGCACAGTAGTGCACACGGCTGCAGGGAGACGCCACGAGCCATGTTGGACCTAGAAAAAAGAGAAAAAACATTAGATTAGTAAAATCGAAAAGATAGCTTACCTCAAACTGCAAAAGAGCCGCGTATCGGAACCAATCCGTGCACTGCGGTGCACATCGCTGCAGGGAGATGCCACTGGCCACGTTGGACCTAGAAAAGAGAGAATAAACATAAGATTAGCAAAAAAAACAAAATGGCTTACCTCTAAACGAAAACAACAACAACATACATACCCGTCTGAACAACTTTGTGCACAGTAGTGCACAAGGCTGCAGGGAGACGCCACGAGCCATGTTGGACCTAGAAAAGAGAGAAAAAACATTAGATTAGTAAAATCAAAAAGATAGCTTACCTCAAACTGCAAAAGAGCCGCATATCGGAACCACTCTGTGCACAGCGGTGCACATCGCTGCAGGGAAACACCACGGGCCATGTTGGACCTAGAAAAGAGAGAATAAACATAAGTTTAGCAAAAAAAAACAAAATGGCTTACCTCTAAACGAAAACAACAACAACATACATACCCGTCTGAACAACTTCTTGCACAGTAGTGCACACGGCTGCAGGGAGACGTCACGAGCCATGTTGGACCTAGAAAAGAGAGAAAAAACATTAGATTAGTAAAATCGAAAAGATAGCTTACCTCAAACTGCAAAAGAGCCGCATATCGGAACCACTCCGTGCACAGTGGTGGACATCGCTGCAGGGAGACGCCACGGGCCACGTTGGACCTAGAAAAGAGAGAATAAACATAAGATTAGCACAAAAAAAATGGCTTACCTCTAAACGAAAACAACAACAACATACATACCCGTCTGAACAACTTCGTGCACAGTAGTGCACACGGCTGCAGGGAGACGCCACGAGCCATGTTGGACCTAGAAAAAAGAGAAAAAACATTAGATTAGTAAAATCGAAAAGATAGCTTACCTCAAACTGCAAAAGAGCCGCGTATCTGAACCACTCCGTGCACAGCGGTGCACATCGCTGCAGGGAGACGCCACGGGCCACATTGGACCTAGAAAAGAGAGAATAAACATAAGATTAGCAAAAAAAACTAAAATGGCTTACCTCTAAACGAAAACAACAACAACATACATACCCGTCTGAACAACTTCGTGCACAGTAGTGCACACGGCTGCAGGGAGACGCCACGAGCCATGTTGGACCTAGAAAAGAGAGAAAAAACATTAGATTAGTAAAATTGAAAAGATAGCTTACCTCAAACTGCAAAAGAGCCGCATATCGGAACGACTCCGTGCACAGCGGTGCACATCACTGCAGGGAGACGCCACGGGCCATGTTGGACCTAGAAATGAGAGAATAAACATAAGATTAGCAAAAAAAAAGCTTACATCAAAAGAAAACAAGCATAAATACCGTCGGAAGAAGTACTCAGCGACTTCTTGCAGAGACGATCAGCGCAAAATGGCATTTACAATACTATGGCCATTTTCGGACTTGGGGGCGTGGTTTTGAAGTTCTGAGTGACAGACAACGTCACTGTCTAAAGAACAGCAAAACTTACGCCCCCAAATCCGAAAAAGACGGGGCTTAATCGGAGTGACGCATCTCTCCTCCAATGGATGGGTTCCGTTTAGGAAGCCAGCCAATGGAGGAGAGACGGGGCATGGAGGCGGGTACTACAGCGCTACTAAGAGACATTAAATCTCCGGCCCCAGACTGCGCAAGCGCAGCCTTTAGGTCCTCGACCTAAAAAGCTGAGGGACGGAAGGGTAATGAGGGGGCTAAGGCAGGAGGGAGGATAGTGACAAAAAAGGGGGATGGTGAGAGGGAGGGAAGGAGGGCAAGTTGGGAAGACACAGGAGGGTGAGCAAGTGTGAGGGACAGAGAAGAAGGCGAGGAAGAGAGAAAAGGGGGAAGAGAGAGATGGGAGAGGGAGAGAGAACAGTGAGGTGCAGGGAGAACGATGCATTGGAATTAGAAGAGTGAAGTGGAGTGACAGTAAGGGGACGCACAGTAAGACAATGGCAAAGTCAGGGGAGAGAAAGTACGATAAGGCAGAATGAGAGGAGTGTGAGGTGAGAGAAGTATGAGGATGAAGTAGAGAAAGAAGGGCTCAGCACGGAAACAAGTGGATAAGGTGGAGGGAGAGTAGTTTGATTTTAACAGAGTGCGGTGGAAAGAAGTAGATGCAGTGAGGGGGACAGCAAGGTGAATTGGAGAGAAAGGGGAGTGAAGTTGGGAGAGAAGGTGTGGCAGAGAGAAAGGAGTACGAGGGGGCAAGAGCATAAAAGATCAAACCCATGGGTTTCAACTAAGCGTGGGCGGAAAATCCGTTCCGCTCGCGGATTTTGCGGATTTTCGGGAAATCCGCAATCCGCGAGATTTGCGGATTTCCCGCAAAATCCGCAAATTCGCACAGAGCGGATTTTTTTGGCGGCGCGCGGCGTTGGTGATACAATTTTTGCGGCGCGCGGCGTTTATCATCGTTTGCCGAGTTGTTTTTCTCGATATTTTGCGAGTGCTGCGCCATTTTGGATCCTGCTGTGTGATCCCGCGGGAATTTGGCGAGCGCGATTACGTCATCGCGGCTTGCCAACTTGCACAGCGAGAGTTTGTCAACGCGAGTACGGCGAGATCACGTCTCGCGGTACTTCGCAATTGCGAGATTTGAGATGCGGCGAGCGAAAATATAAATTTGCAATTCTGCACAAGAAATCCACCAGCAAGCAGCATAAACCTTCTAGAAATGATGATTTTTATGTGAATAACTCCTTAGTTTGACATTTGCCTGCACTTTTTTAGCGAGGAGTCCATTTTGGGGAGGGGGGCAGGGGGGTGGGAGGAAGGAAGTGCCCCATAGTCTTCAACTTCCTGTTCCTGTTCAGCAGGCTCCTCCCAGTGCTTTGTCCATCTCCTGGTCACTTTTCATTCGGATGTGGACCTGGAAGGATTACTTTTTGTGGATGCTGCTGGATCTTTGGATTTGAGGCCTTTTTGACTTTCTTTGGATCACTGTTGGATTAGAAATTTTACAAGTAAGTTTGTTTGGGGCATTACAGTTGCTGCAACTAAAATTTTGGGATTTTCGATTTTTGGGCTGTTTTGGGGCCTTTTCCCCAGGGGTACTCAGTGGTGGGTGGACTGATTCTTTCTGTGGGTTGTCTTGAACTTAAACATCATGGAGGCCATAGATGAATTGGGATTCTGCTGATTTTTCTGTGTTTTTCGATTTTTTTTTTTTGTAAAATTTTGTGTTTTTCGATTTTTGACCTGTTGTTGGGGCCTTGACCAGGGGTAGTGAGTGGTGCATGGGCCTAGTCTTTCTGTGGGCTGTCTTGAATTTAAACATCATGGAGGCCATAGATGGAATGGGATTGTGCTGATTTTGCAGTGTTTTTCGATTTTTGGGCCTGTACTTGTGGCCTTTTCACCAGGGGTATTTGAGTCTAGCATGGGCCTAGTCTTTCTGTGGGCTGTCTTGAATTTAAACATCATGGAGGCCATGGATGGAATGGGATTGTGCTGATTTTGCAGTGTTTTTCGATTTTTGGGGGTGTTCATGGGGAGGGACATGCCATGTGGCTGGTGGCCATTTTGAGTGCAGCTACAGGCACTGGCCATGTGCTGGCAGGCAAGTGGCCATTTTGAATGCAGGCTTTGTTGTTAGGCCTCCAACCATTTTGCCTACTTTTCAACCTTTATTTATGCCCAGGGGTAGTGAGTCTTGCATGGGCCTAGTATTTCTGTGGGTTGTCTTGAATTTAAACATCATGGAGGCCATGGATTGAATGGGATTGTGCTGATTTTGCAGTGTTTTTCGATTTTTGGGCCTGTACTTGTGGCCTTTTCACCAGGGGTATTTGAGTCTAGCATGTGCCTAGTCTTTCTGTGGGCTGTCTTGAATTTAAACATCATGGAGGCCATGGATGGAATAGGATTGTGCTGATTTTGCAGTGTTTTTCGATTTTTGGGCCTGTACTTGTGGCCTTTTCACCAGGGGTATTTGAGTCTAGCATGGGCCTAGTCTTTCTGTGGGCTGTCTTGAATTTAAACATCATGGAGGCCATGGATGGAATAGGATTGTGCTGATTTTGCAGTGTTTTTCGATTTTTGGGCCTGTACTTGTGGCCTTTTCACCAGGGGTATTTCAGTCTAGCATGGGCCTAGTCTTTCTGTGGGCTGTCTTGAATTTAAACATCATGGAGGCCATGGATGGAATAGGATTGTGCTGATTTTGCAGTGTTTTTCGATTTTTGGGCCTGTGCATGGGGAGGGACATGCCATGTGGCTGGTGGCCATTTTGAGTGCAGCTACAGGCACTGGCCATGTGCTGGCAGGCAAGTGGCCATTTTGAATGCAGGCTTTGTTGTTAGGCCTCCAACCATTTTGCCTACTTTTCAACCTTTATTTATGCCCAGGGGTAGTGAGTCTTGCATGGGCCTAGTATTTCTGTGGGTTGTCTTGAATTTAAACATCATGGAGGCCATGGATTGAATGGGATTGTGCTGATTTTGCAGTGTTTTTCGATTTTTGGGCCTGTACTTGTGGCCTTTTCACCAGGGGTATTTCAGTCTAGCATGGGCCTAGTCTTTCTGTGGGCTGTCTTGAATTTAAACATCATGGAGGCCATGGATGGAATAGGATTGTGCTGATTTTGCAGTGTTTTTCGATTTTTGGGCCTGTACTTGTGGCCTTTTCACCAGGGGTATTTGAGTCTAGCATGGGCCTAGTCTTTCTGTGGGCTGTCTTGAATTTAAACATCATGGAGGCCATGGATGGAATAGGATTGTGCTGATTTTGCAGTGTTTTTCGATTTTTGGGCCTGTACTTGTGGCCTTTTCACCAGGGGTATTTGAGTCTAGCATGGGCCTAGTCTTTCTGTGGGTTGTCTTGAATTTAAACATCATGGAGGCCATGGATTGAATGGGATTGTGCTGATTTTGCAGTGTTTTTCGATTTTTGGGCCTGTACTTGTGGCCTTTTCACCAGGGGTATTTGAGTCTAGCATGGGCCTAGTCTTTCTGTGGGTTGTCTTGAATTTAAACATCATGGAGGCCATGGATGGAATGGGATTGTGCTGATTTTGCAGTGTTTTTCGATTTTTGGGCCTGTGCATGGGGAGGGACATGCCATGTGGCTGGTGGCCATTTTGAGTGCAGCTACAGGCACTGGCCATGTGCTGGCAGGCAAGTGGCCATTTTGAATGCAGGCTTTGTTGTTAGGCCTCCAACCATTTTGCCTACTTTTCAACCTTTATTTATGCCCAGGGGTAGTGAGTCTTGCATGGGCCTAGTATTTCTGTGGGTTGTCTTGAATTTAAACATCATGGAGGCCATGGATTGAATGGGATTGTGCTGATTTTGCAGTGTTTTTCGATTTTTGGGCCTGTACTTGTGGCCTTTTCACCAGGGGTATTTGAGTCTAGCATGGGCCTAGTCTTTCTGTGGGTTGTCTTGAATTTAAACATCATGGAGGCCATGGATGGAATGGGATTGTGCTGATTTTGCAGTGTTTTTCGATTTTTGGGCCTGTGCATGGGGAGGGACATGCCATGTGGCTGGTGGCCATTTTGAGTGCAGCTACAGGCACTGGCCATGTGCTGGCAGGCAAGTGGCCATTTTGAATGCAGGCTTTGTTGTTAGGCCTCCAACCATTTTGCCTACTTTTCAACCTTTATTTATGCCCAGGGGTAGTGAGTCTTGCATGGGCCTAGTATTTCTGTGGGTTGTCTTGAATTTAAACATCATGGAGGCCATGGATTGAATGGGGATTGTGCTGATTTTGCAGTGTTTCTCGATTTTTGGGCCTGTACTTGTGGCCTTTTCACCAGGGGTATTTCAGTCTAGCATGGGCCTAGTCTTTCTGTGGGCTGTCTTGAATTTAAACATCATGGAGGCCATGGATGGAATAGGATTGTGCTGATTTTGCAGTGTTTTTCGATTTTTGGGCCTGTACTTGTGGCCTTTTCACCAGGGGTATTTGAGTCTAGCATGGGCCTAGTCTTTCTGTGGGCTGTCTTGAATTTAAACATCATGGAGGCCATGGATGGAATGGGATTGTGCTGATTTTGCAGTGTTTTTCGATTTTTGGGGGTGTTCATGGGGAGGGACATGCCATGTGGCTGGTGGCCATTTTGAGTGCAGCTACAGGCACTGGCCATGTGCTGGCAGGCAAGTGGCCATTTTGAATGCAGGCTTTGTTGTTAGGCCTCCAACCATTTTGCCTACTTTTCAACCTTTATTTATGCCCAGGGGTAGTGAGTCTTGCATGGGCCTAGTCTTTCTGTGGGTTGTCTTGAATTTAAACATTATGGAGGGCATGGATGGATTGGGATTGTGCTGATTTTGCAGTGTTTTTCGATTTTTTTGTGCTCTATAACTGAACTGATGTTCCTCTGTCTTCCATTTTTTTTAGGTGCACAAGACTCAAGAGAACCACCAGTGCCAGGAAGAAGTCCTGCAGCGGTGTGTGTGTGCAGCATAACGTCACGCGACGTCACGTCTGGCCTCAGACAACTCTACAATTCGTGCAACTGCGGCCTGCTGTCTGACCTGCTCTGAAGAAGATGGCCCCGCCCCCAAAGAAAGTTCTCCGTAGCTCCTCTAGCAAGAAAGTTGCTAGTAAGGAGCAGAAGAAGCAAGTTACCAAGGAGGCTGGTGTGCCACCCGCCACTTTTTTTGGGAGCAAAAAAAAAAGTACGCCTGCAGCAGCAGGATCTGCTGGGGACCAACCTGAGAGCAGCACCCCTGCTCCATTGGGTTCAGTGCCTCCACCACCACGCCAACTTAAGTCAAAGCCCTTGAGTGCTTCAGAGGCAGTCAGTGTACTTCTCCAATCACCATCGACCAGTGATGTTGGCTCATCGCAAGAAAGTAGCAGCAATGTCCCTGAATCAACACAGGTTGTTGTAACTCATCTGACAAGTGTTGAACAACCACAGCCGCAACAACAACACCATGTGCAAGTACACGCCCAAGTACATGTGGAAGGAGAGGCAGCAAAAGGAGATGCGCAAGCAAAGGTGCATGGACGTTCACAAGTGCCCACAATAGTTGTTCCTCCCGAAGTAGGGGCACATTTGGAAATCGACATTGAAGCTGAGGTATCATTGGAAGCCACTCCTCCTGATGATCATTCATTGTCTTCCACATCCCTAGCAAGGAAAAGATCAAGGGGGGTGTCTACATCTTCTTCAAGCCCACCTCGTTCTGGTGCAAG
Source organism: Lissotriton vulgaris (assembly GCF_964263255.1). Classification (NCBI taxonomy): domain Eukaryota; kingdom Metazoa; phylum Chordata; class Amphibia; order Caudata; family Salamandridae; genus Lissotriton; species Lissotriton vulgaris. The sequence continues at coordinate 832,337,551 of NC_141695.1, forward strand.
TGATCTGTCTTGGGAACCACAACTGCGGTCTGACAGTGAGGCAGAGGCACACCATGATCTGACACCGGTACCTCCTAAGCGTAAAAGGAAGGTCGTCCAAAAACTCAAACCTATGGAGTGTGATGAGGCTCAACAAGAAGTGACAGATACTGCTGGTGATGAAGCCTCTCACGATGACGACGAGCCAGTCATCACAAAGGTCACTGCAGCCCCACCGGGCATGCAGCAAAGAGACATTTTGACCCTATCCCGAGAAGCTGCTGAGCGTGATGATGATGTCGGCGAGGAGGCAATGGAAATGGAATCATTAGATTTGGAGTTAAGTAGTACACCAAAACCTACCGCTTCCATATTTCTTCGCAAGAAGGTACCCACCTCGTCCTCGACCTCAATTCGTGGTGGTGAAAGTGCAAAACGTACTGAAGTTCGGCAATCCACATCCTCCACTTCATCTGTCATTAGCAGCAGGACCACCACCACCAGTATCGCCGCCTCCTCCGGCGGCGGCCCCCGAAGACATTTCAAGTCTCCAGTTTGGGACTTCTTTAGTGTTTGCCCAAAAAAGGAAAACGTAGCCATTTGTAGCCTTTGTAAGCTTCGATTTAGTCGTGGTAAGCTTGGTTCTAACTATGGTACCGGAGGCCAGAGAGGTCATCTTGAGAGAAGGCACGCTGTCGAATGGTTTCCGCACCTAGAGGCGGTCAAGAAAGGGGAATTGCACGTAATGAAAACGTTGATTTGTCATCTGCTGATGACGAGGAGGTAGAAGAAGACGATTCAAACACTTCACTTACACCCAGTTCCCATGTCAGCAGCACACCCCATGGGAGCCACACTAAGAGTGTGGGAGAGAGTGAGACATCAATGCGGAAAAGTTCATCAGCGAGCGTAACTGGGTCGAAGAGATCATCATCATCCCGTAAATCATTGGTCCAGGGCAACATTAAAAAGATGTTGTTTACAGAAGCGCAATATGAACGCAACCACCCAATGACCCGTCTGTATAACACTAAGCTGGCTAAAATGCTAGCTCTGGACCTTCTCCCTTTTTCTTTTGTCGAAGGGGTTGGTTTTCTAGAATTAGTGACAGCGCTCTGCCCTAAATGGAAGGTTCCTAGCCGGTTCTATTTTGCCCGAGTTGCGGTTCCAGCACTACATGAAGATGTTCTGAAGGCGATTGGGGCAGCTTTGCAGAAGAGTGCTGTTCACACTATACATCTGACAACAGACATGTGGACCAGTGGCGCAGGCGCTGATTACATGTGCATCACTGCACACTGGGTCTCTTTTTCAGGGGCTAAAGCAAAGCTAAACTCAGGTGTTGACACTAACATTGTTTTTAAAGGTGCTCGGAAACATGCAACACTAGCCATGTTTGGTTTGGAGAAACGTCACACAGCAGAAAACATTTTGGATGTCTTTAACACAAAGGTCCTTAACTGTCTGTCCCCACTAAAACGCAAGGTTGGTTATGTTTCCACGGACAATGGCTCCAATATAGTTAAGGCCATGAGGGACGGTTACTATTTCAGAGTGCCGTGTTTGGCGCACTGTATAAACCTGGTTGTCCAAAAATTCTTGGGTAATAAACGCAGTGCAGCGTACAGTGTATTGGAGAACTGCCGAAAAATTTGCAAGCATTTCAGGCATTCTTTTAAGGCCCGCAAGCAGCTGAGGAGCATGCTATATCAATGTCAAATGCCAGTGAAAGCACTCATCCAGGAGGTGGTAACACGTTGGAACTCAACCTTCTACATGCTTGAGCGTCTGTATGAGCAGTATACGCAACTCGATCAATATTTCTTGAAAGAGGGTATAGAGGAGCTGAGGATGGGTGGGCCGCAATGGAACATAGTTGAAAGCCTAACACGCATGCTTCGTCCTTTTGAGGTCTTCACGCGTGCAGTCAGCAAGGAGGACTCTAATTTGGGAAAAGCTATCCCATTGTTGTACATGCTGGAGGACCAACTGAAGGAGGTGTGTTCTGTGTTTCGAAAAGATGACAAAAAGAAAGACTCTTCTTTGCTTCTGGCTGAGCAATTATTAGAGCTCCTACAAGGTGATGAACGTCTTCAAAAGATCCACTCAGAACAGCATTACATTTGTGCTACTATTCTGGATCCACGCTACAAAAAGGCGCTGGCAGGCAGAGCATTCTTTCCTTTTGCTGATGAAGATGTTACAAAGTACAAACGTTGGCTAGCCTTGTCAGCCAAGAAGTTTGAAACAGAACGGCTGGAAATTGAAGGAAATGGCAGTACATCAGCAGGCCATCCCCAGTCAAAACAATCCACTTCTGCACCTGTGGCTGTGGCACAAGTGACCTCTCAGCCATTAAAGACACCGGCAACCGGATCATCTGCACGAAAGACAACAGAAACATTGGAGGCTGAAGAGGATTGGCTAGCTCTGCGTGGGTTTGGTTCTCAAAAGGTCAGAGGCACAGCAAGAGCTACGCAAAGTGGAGGAACCTTGGAGGAGGACCTTGAGTCGATGGTGAAGGACTATCTGAATGACTCCACAGAGGTCTATGTTAATTCTGACCCATTGGCGTATTGGCATGGGAAAAAAGAATTGTGGCCACAGCTCACCAACCTGGCTTTAAACTACTTGTCTTGCCCACTCGCAAGTGTGTCTTCTGAACGGGTTTTCAGTGCGGCTGGTGGGATTGTAACTCCCAAACGGAGCCGCCTCTCGCCCAAAAATGTGGAGAGGTTAACAATGATCAAGATGAATCAGCACCTCATACCACCAGATATAAGAGTACGAGAGAGCGTGCCGGATGAAGAGGAGGTGGCCAGCACCATAGATGAGGGAATTTCTACTCTGTCAGGTGGCACTGACCTCACCCTGGCTGAATTCGCAGAGTATGATGACGAAGCCTTATTCTTATTCCTGGACCGTGATACCGACTTCGAGCCCTGAAAATGAGACAACGAATCAATAACTTTCTTTTTCATCCTTATTCACTTTTATTCCTGTGTGTCTGTCTTTCTTTGTTGTGCACAGTTAATATAATTCAAACTTTAATCAGATAATCACAAAAACAAGCCCATCAGCAGAACTGTCTTCACTTGTTTGCTAATTTATTTGAAGGTGCCGCAGTCTGCATTCCTCAGGTTCACAAGTTCAGAAGAACATGCTCCTCTATCCTCCTCCTCCAGACTCCTATTTCCATCAAAGCAGAGGGCTGGTTTACGCCCAATGAAGAAAGACTCAGCACTTGTGGGGGTGTTGTTCTACCTCTTTGCAGGTGAGTTGACGGGTCTGGGGCCATTGCTGGGAAGCACTAAAAGTGGTTTGTGCCAAATCCGAGGCGGAAAATTTTTTGTGTTTTTGATGACTTGCTTGCCTTTGAGGTGCTCTTAGGGGGGGTTCCGTCTGTTTGTGGGTGAGTTTCGTGGTCTGAGAGCACTGCTGGGACACTCTAATCTTGATTGCATTTGCTTTTCAGGAAATCCGTCGTGCCAACCCCGACTTATGGCCTAGCTACGCAGCGCGTTTGGACCGAAGGCCCAGAAATATTGCAAGTATGAGATTTTGCTTTTGGCCTGTTTGGGGGTGTTACGCTTCTTGGCGGGTGGGTTGCCGGGTCTTGGGGCATTCCTGGGAAGGTCTAATACCGGGTAGAAGTGGTTGGGACAAAATCCAGGCCGATTTTTTTTTGGGCTATTTCTGACATTTTGCTCTATGTAGCGTTTTCGGGGGCCTGTTTGGGGGGCTTCCTGGTGTTTGCGGGTGAGTTTCGTGGTCTGGGAGCACTGCTGGGACACTCTAATCTTGATTGCATTTGCTTTTCAGGAAATCCGTCGTGCCAACCCCGACTTATGGCCTAGCTACGCAGAGCGTTTGGACCGAAGGCCCAGAAATATTGCAAGTATGAGATTTTGCTTTTGGCCTGTTTGGGGGTGTTACGCTTCTTGGCGGGTGGGTTGCCGGGTCTTGGGGCATTCCTGGGAAGGTCTAATACCGGGTAGAAGTGGTTGGGACAAAATCCAGGCCGATTTTTTTTTGGGCTATTTCTGACATTTTGCTCTATGTAGCGTTTTCGGGGGCCTGTTTGGGGGGGCTTCCTGGTGTTTGTGGGTGAGTTTCGTGGTCTGGGAGCACTGCTGGGACACTCTAATCTTGATTGCATTTGCTTTTCAGGAAATCCGTCGTGCCAACCCCGACTTATGGCCTAGCTACGCAGCGCGTTTGGACCGAAGGCCCAGAAATATTGCAAGTATGAGATTTTGCTTTTGGCCTGTTTGGGGGTGTTACGCTTCTTGGCGGGTGGGTTGCCGGGTCTTGGGGCATTCCTGGGAAGGTCTAATACCGGGTAGAAGTGGTTGGGACAAAATCCAGGCCGATTTTTTTTTGGGCTATTTCTGACATTTTGCTCTATGTAGCGTTTTCGGGGGCCTGTTTGGGGGGCTTCCTGGTGTTTGTGGGTGAGTTTCGTGGTCTGGGAGCACTGCTGGGACACTCTAATCTTGATTGCATTTGCTTTTCAGGAAATCCGTCGTGCCAACCCCGACTTATGGCCTAGCTACGCAGCGCGTTTGGACCGAAGGCCCAGAAATATTGCAAGTATGAGATTTTGCTTTTGGCCTGTTTGGGGGTGTTACGCTTCTTGGCGGGTGGGTTGCCGGGTCTTGGGGCATTCCTGGGAAGGTCTAATACCGGGTAGAAGTGGTTGGGACAAAATCCAGGCCGATTTTTTTTTGGGCTATTTCTGACATTTTGCTCTATGTAGCGTTTTCGGGGGCCTGTTTGGGGGGCTTCCTGGTGTTTGTGGGTGAGTTTCGTGGTCTGGGAGCACTGCTGGGACACTCTAATCTTGATTGCATTTGCTTTTCAGGAAATCCGTCGTGCCAACCCCGACTTATGGCCTAGCTACGCAGCGCGTTTGGACCGAAGGCCCAGAAATATTGCAAGTATGAGATTTTGCTTTTGGCCTGTTTGGGGGTGTTACGCTTCTTGGCGGGTGGGTTGCCGGGTCTTGGGGCATTCCTGGGAAGGTCTAATACCGGGTAGAAGTGGTTGGGACAAAATCCAGGCCGATTTTTTTTTGGGCTATTTCTGACATTTTGCTCTATGTAGCGTTTTCGGGGGCCTGTTTGGGGGGCTTCCTGGTGTTTGTGGGTGAGTTTCGTGGTCTGGGAGCACTGCTGGGACACTCTAATCTTGATTGCATTTGCTTTTCAGGAAATCCGTCGTGCCAACCCCGACTTATGGCCTAGCTACGCAGCGCGTTTGGACCGAAGGCCCAGAAATATTGCAAGTATGAGATTTTGCTTTTGGCCTGTTTGGGGGTGTTACGCTTCTTGGCGGGTGGGTTGCCGGGTCTTGGGGCATTCCTGGGAAGGTCTAATACCGGGTAGAAGTGGTTGGGACAAAATCCAGGCCGATTTTTTTTTGGGCTATTTCTGACATTTTGCTCTATGTAGCGTTTTCGGGGGCCTGTTTGGGGGGCTTCCTGGTGTTTGTGGGTGAGTTTCGTGGTCTGGGAGCACTGCTGGGACACTCTAATCTTGATTGCATTTGCTTTTCAGGAAATCCGTCGTGCCAACCCCGACTTATGGCCTAGCTACGCAGCGCGTTTGGACCGAAAGGCCCAGAAATATTGCAAGTATGAGATTTTGCTTTTGGCCTGTTTGGGGGTGTTACGCTTCTTGGCGGGTGGGTTGCCGGGTCTTGGGGCATTCCTGGGAAGGTCTAATACCGGGTAGAAGTGGTTGGGACAAAATCCAGGCCGATTTTTTTTTGGGCTATTTCTGACATTTTGCTCTATGTAGCGTTTTCGGGGGCCTGTTTGGGGGGCTTCCTGGTGTTTGTGGGTGAGTTTCGTGGTCTGGGAGCACTGCTGGGACACTCTAATCTTGATTGCATTTGCTTTTCAGGAAATCCGTCGTGCCAACCCCGACTTATGGCCTAGCTACGCAGCGCGTTTGGACCGAAGGCCCAGAAATATTGCAAGTATGAGATTTTGCTTTTGGCCTGTTTGGGGGTGTTACGCTTCTTGGCGGGTGGGTTGCCGGGTCTTGGGGCATTCCTGGGAAGGTCTAATACCGGGTAGAAGTGGTTGGGACAAAATCCAGGCCGATTTTTTTTTGGGCTATTTCTGACATTTTGCTCTATGTAGCGTTTTCGGGGGCCTGTTTGGGGGGCTTCCTGGTGTTTGTGGGTGAGTTTCGTGGTCTGGGAGCACTGCTGGGACACTCTAATCTTGATTGCATTTGCTTTTCAGGAAATCCGTCGTGCCAACCCCGACTTATGGCCTAGCTACGCAGCGCGTTTGGACCGAAGGCCCAGAAATATTGCAAGTATGAGATTTTGCTTTTGGCCTGTTTGGGGGTGTTACGCTTCTTGGCGGGTGGGTTGCCGGGTCTTGGGGCATTCCTGGGAAGGTCTAATACCGGGTAGAAGTGGTTGGGACAAAATCCAGGCCAATTTTTTTTGGGGCTATTTCTGACATTTTGCTCTATGTAGCGTTTTCGGGGGCCTGTTTGGGGGGCTTCCTGGTGTTTGTGGGTGAGTTTCGTGGTCTGGGAGCACTGCTGGGACACTCTAATCTTGATTGCATTTGCTTTTCAGGAAATCCGTCGTGCCAACCCCGACTTATGGCCTAGCTACGCAGCGCGTTTGGACCGAAGGCCCAGAAATATTGCAAGTATGAGATTTTGCTTTTGGCCTGTTTGGGGGTGTTACGCTTCTTGGCGGGTGGGTTGCCGGGTCTTGGGGCATTCCTGGGAAGGTCTAATACCGGGTAGAAGTGGTTGGGACAAAATCCAGGCCGATTTTTTTTTGGGCTATTTCTGACATTTTGCTCTATGTAGCGTTTTCGGGGGCCTGTTTGGGGGGCTTCCTGGTGTTTGTGGGTGAGTTTCGTGGTCTGGGAGCACTGCTGGGACACTCTAATCTTGATTGCATTTGCTTTTCAGGAAATCCGTCGTGCCAACCCCGACTTATGGCCTAGCTACGCAGCGCGTTTGGACCGAAGGCCCAGAAATATTGCAAGTATGAGATTTTGCTTTTGGCCTGTTTGGAGGTGTTACGCTTCTTGGCGGGTGGGTTGCCGGGTCTTGGGGCATTCCTGGGAAGGTCTAATACCGGGTAGAAGTGGTTGGGACAAAATCCAGGCCGATTTTTTTTTGGGCTATTTCTGACATTTTGCTCTATGTAGCGTTTTCGGGGGCCTGTTTGGGGGGCTTCCTGGTGTTTGTGGGTGAGTTTCGTGGTCTGGGAGCACTGCTGGGACACTCTAATCTTGATTGCATTTGCTTTTCAGGAAATCCGTCGTGCCAACCCCGACTTATGGCCTAGCTACGCAGCGCGTTTGGACCGAAGGCCCAGAAATATTGCAAGTATGAGATTTTGCTTTTGGCCTGTTTGGGGGTGTTACGCTTCTTGGCGGGTGGGTTGCCGGGTCTTGGGGCATTCCTGGGAAGGTCTAATACCGGGTAGAAGTGGTTGGGACAAAATCCAGGCCGATTTTTTTTTGGGCTATTTCTGACATTTTGCTCTATGTAGCGTTTTCGGGGGCCTGTTTGGGGGGCTTCCTGGTGTTTGTGGGTGAGTTTCGTGGTCTGGGAGCACTGCTGGGACACTCTAATCTTGATTGCATTTGCTTTTCAGGAAATCCGTCGTGCCAACCCCGACTTATGGCCTAGCTACGCAGCGCGTTTGGACCGAAGGCCCAGAAATATTGCAAGTATGAGATTTTGCTTTTGGCCTGTTTGGGGGTGTTACGCTTCTTGGCGGGTGGGTTGCCGGGTCTTGGGGCATTCCTGGGAAGGTCTAATACCGGGTAGAAGTGGTTGGGACAAAATCCAGGCCGATTTTTTTTTGGGCTATTTCTGACATTTTGCTCTATGTAGCGTTTTCGGGGGCCTGTTTGGGGGGCTTCCTGGTGTTTGTGGGTGAGTTTCGTGGTCTGGGAGCACTGCTGGGACACTCTAATCTTGATTGCATTTGCTTTTCAGGAAATCCGTCGTGCCAACCCCGACTTATGGCCTAGCTACGCAGCGCGTTTGGACCGAAGGCCCAGATATATTGCAAGTATGAGATTTTGCTTTTGGCCTGTTTGGGGGTGTTACGCTTCTTGGCGGGTGGGTTGCCGGGTCTTGGGGCATTCCTGGGAAGGTCTAATACCGGGTAGAAGTGGTTGGGACAAAATCCAGGCCGATTTTTTTTTGGGCTATTTCTGACATTTTTCTCTATGTAGCGTTTTCGGGGGCCTGTTTGGGGGGCTTCCTGGTGTTTGTGGGTGAGTTTCGTGGTGTGGGAGCACTGCTGGCTATATATACTTTACTTTGCAAGAGGTTTGAAGCAAATCCATGGTGGCTGAGGGGACTTAGGGCCTAGCTGCAGAGCGCACGCGGAGTGATTTGGGAAATTTGTGAAAAAGTGACTAAGTCCCCATTTTTGTACTTTTGCTCTTTGGCTGTTTGGGGGTCTTCTACTCGTTTTCTCCTGGGTTGACGGCTCTGGGGCCATTGCTGGGAAGCTCTAATACCGGATAAAAGTGTTTTGGACCAAATCCCAGGCGGAATTTTTTTTGTGTTTTTGATGACTTGCTTGCCTTTGAGGTGCTCTTAGGGGGGGTTCCGTCTGTTTGCGGGTGAGTTTCGTGGTCTGGGAGCACTGCTGGGACACTCTAATCTTGATTGCATTTGCTTTTCAGGAAATCCGTCGTGCCAACCCCGACTTATGGCCTAGCTACGCAGCGCGTTTGGACCGAAGGCCCAGAAATATTGCAAGTATGAGATTTTGCTTTTGGCCTGTTTGGGGGTGTTACGCTTCTTGGCGGGTGGGTTGCCGGGTCTTGGGGCATTCCTGGGAAGGTCTAATACCGGGTAGAAGTGGTTGGGACAAAATCCGCGCGGAAAAGCCTTTAGTTTTGGCACTTTTTGTAACTTAGGGTTCGTTAGGGTTAGCCCTAGCAGCAGGATTGCATGTGTTTCGGGGTGTTCTAGATTTTTCAAACTGAGTTCTGGGGTCTTAGAGCACTCGTGAGAATGTGTAATTTTGGTTGCAAGTCATTTGAAGAAAATCCATGGTGGGAAAGGGGGGATTTGGCATAGTTAAAGAAAGCCTTTGCCACTATTCTTAACTTAGGGTTCGTTAGGGTTAGCAGTATTTCTATTGCATGTGTTTGAGTGGGGGGGATTTCGAGTCTTGGAGCGATGCTGGCTATGGCTACTTTTGCTTGGTTGCTTGCAAGTGGTTTGAATGCAATCCACGGTGGGTAATGGGTAATTAGGGTACTTCGGCCTACTTTTACTTTCAAAGTAAGTTTTGTCACCAGTTTTCTGCTAGGCCTCGTTTTTTGAGATTTGATTGGGGGTCTTCTACATTTTTGCGACTGACTTTAGTAAGGGTCTGGGTGGGAGCACTGCTAGGAAGATCTAATTTTGTTCTAAAACACAGTTTACAGCCTACATACCTTATATTTATTTATCAGTGGTGTTGTAATATTATATCACTTCCTGTTTTTCGTTGAATAATTACAGGCCGGGTTTCAGTCTCTGCAATGGGGAAAAAAGGATGGAGTCAGGCTTCACAGTAGCGAGCCACAATTCAGCATCAGGCAGGCAGTGGACAGGGTGTCTTCTGGTGACCAACATCGATGGACGAAGCGTCGGATGCAATGGAGGAGTGCCGCTAATAGGAGGATTTTTTTTCTGCGGGCAACTTACTTACCACTTCCAACAGGACCACTACAACCACATAGATACAGTATCCCTTGCCTTTTTCTCTGACTGTGACTGCATTTCTTGGCTCTCTCTCTGCTTCTACATTGATCCCTTAACACATCACTTAGTCCACTCCACTATCACATCTGCACCACACATAGTCATTTGTAAGTGCTCCTACATAATTCGCAAGTCGCAGCACGCCCCAGGCCGTAGAGGACTGGGATGGCCCCAATGATGAAGCATGTCACCAAGGGGCAACCCTGGTGAGTGAGGGGACACCTAGAAAAAAAGCAATTTCTCCTTTTCTATCTACTATACCTTCTGTCAGGTTACGCAGCCCCTAAGCGCCTACCGTACTATGAAACTACATTTCCCATGAGTAGGCGGGAGACTTGCAGACTATTTAGTGAGACTATATGAGAGTACCCTTGTATGTTAGGACAGCACTTCACTGATGCCTGTCTTGTCTTCTGTTACAGGTATCCTTTCCCTGCTGACCCTACCTTTACCCATCCCACATTTTTTATTTTAGTTTGTTATTTTTCTCCCCCGCCTAATGCCTCGAACACCCTGTGTTTACACTTCTGGGTGTTGGTGACATTTGGAAGTGGAACCATATTTGCATCGACTGGATCACGGGGAGTAAACCTGACACCTTCCAGACCAACCCCATTGAGTGTTGTTGTGAATGGATTTATAGTGACCAGCAAGGCTCTCAGGTATCTGGCTACAGAGACCTTATGTTGAATATAGTTATCAATATTTCCACCCACGCCCTGTACTGTCGCATTCTTTCTTCCACAGTTGTCGAAAGTACTAATTACTTTTAACTGACATGCATGCAGTTACAGTAGTGTATGCACTTTCAAAGATTGATGGATAGGTTTGTACCCAAAGATTTGTTTATGTTCACAATTGTTCGTCCATGCTGTGCTACTTTTTCTTGTCTCCCAAAACCTTTCCCAAAAACCCCCGTACCCATCCATTTTTCAAACCCTAACCCTCTTCCCCCGGGCTGTGTGGTTTTGATTGATGTGTGACTAAATTACAGCAATAAATCCACACACTTGCTGGGGAGGATAAGGTGATAGCAACAGGCTGGTGAAGAAATCCGAGGATATATTCTTACTCTGCTTGACAAAGACCCATGGCTAATGTCAAAGAACTTCAACCGAATTAGTTATACTTTAACATTTGTTAGGCTACAACGTGGCACTGTTCTAGTGTACTTCTGTCACCTGCTATATTCTGTATTGTACCTTTGTATTGCTCAGGAGGACAAACCAGATTTCATTTTCTTTTTTTCATAGGCAAGCAACTGCCACTGTGTCACACCACTAGTACCACCGCTATGAGGAAGTTTTATCTGCCCAGGATTGCCAACCTTATTTGCTGTTTCCCGTGGAGCCAGCCCTGGGCCTAGCCCTACTTGCAAACAGAAATTACAGGTAAGATAGGCGTTTGGTTGGAGGTAGTATAATGGAGTATTAGGAGAGACGAGAGATTTGATTGACGGTAGTACTACTAAAGTCCTAGGACTATTCAGGAAAACAAACTTACTGTTATGTTAAACCCCCACCCACCAGACTCAAAAGCAGTAAAAAACAGGTATGGTCAGATAAAGTTTCAAAAAGTATATTTTTATAGCCCTAACAAAAGAATCTCCCGCAAGACCCTCCCTAACCCCAACGATTGTCCTTCAAAAGTCCCCAAAAATCCCAACTCCCAATTCCCACCCCCCAAAAGTCTCTAAAAAAGGGGCAAGGGACACTATGGCAGGGTGCTGTTGGAATTAGCAGCCAGGGCATCATGCTCCTTGCGGAGGGTGGCAAGTTCGAAGCGGAGGCCCTCCACCACGTTCTTATAATTATGGACCTCCTGCTCCAGGTAGGACAGTCTGAGGGATAAGCGGCGCCGGTGTGCCTTGCAAATCCTGTGAGGGGCAGCTGCTTTCTTTGCTGCTGGGCGGTGGCGTTTGGCTTTGGTAGCCCGGCTCCGTACCGCTGGAGCACTGCGCTGGCTGGCAGCCCGCACGGAGGAGGAGGCAGCTGTCCCAGTGGACGTTGTTGTTGTTCCAGACTGCGTCTCCTCCTCCTCCAGGGACACCAGCCGCCGATATTCAGCAACAGTGGCATCCAGCCTCCGTTGCCGGGCCATTCGAGCCTGCTCCTTCCTCCTTGATGGTGTCTTGGATTTGGAAGGAGCAACTACATGAAAAAAGAAAGACATAGTCTGTAACCAATGCTCCTTAAGATTAACACAAAATGATTGAGCAGAAAGTTGTCACAGTACAAGTAGCAAATTGAAAGCACAGTGCATAACTATTGAGGACAGTATCTATGTAACCTCCGACTTCTTCATCCTTGCTCTAACATTAGTGGGAGTTTAAGGAACAAATTCTACGAGCACTATGGACTTCTATTACAGTCGACTATGACAGTACACCACTCTTATTCTTCTTCTTCTCTCTTGTTTAGGAAAATTGGTACGTTATCTTATGCAAGCCGGCATAATGCCAGCGCAGTGAACTTGCACCCGAGAAAAACAGACGCACACCATGGTGAGTGAGACAGACTTGCGTTACTGTACCGGTCCAGTACATGCAGGTGGTGAAGCTCTTACTTTTCTATTACGGGTGGCACTGAGAATACTCTGTTAAAAGGGCTACTGCTTAATTAATTTAGCTTTCACCCTACAGTGCAAATGAGTATTAGAAAAGGAAAATGAAGAAGCTAAATTATCTGATTATCTATCACTTCACATGGGATGTATTTGATGACATATGGGATGACTTTAGGTGCTTTGCTTATTATTGAGTGAACAGTGATACCCCCACACATGAATGACGTACTACTACTAAACTAAAGTTATTAAGGGAGGTAGGGAGTGCCCACCGTAATAACTGGATATATGCTGTGCTTGCAGTTGCAATACAAACTACTGCTACTATTCATGGTAGTCTTTGGACAACGTTACAACTTCTTTTCCTTGCCTTTCCTACACTGGAACGGACGTGCGGGACGGGTGCGGTGTTACATGCTCTTCAAAGTAACACTTAGTTCATCCAGTGACCGTCTACTCTCTCTAGATTCACATATGCTATCTAAGAGTCAGATAGTACCATGAATGATCCAGGCATCCATCCATTCAAAGTATATTGCACACATACAGTTTCTGTCTCACCCACCCAGGCTGTTCTCCTTCCACCCATCCTTGCTTCATCATTCACCCAGCCATGCACCATACCATTTTCTTACCTTCCCAGCCACCTCGGGGACCAAGCAAACACATATCATTCTTCTTTGCCAGTCATCATTACATTTCTCGTGCTTCCACACTTACTTACACCCTTCTTTCGCTTTTCGTTCATCCCATCCATCAAGTTCACCTCAGATCTGATTGGGATTCTTCTCGCCAAAAACTTCACAGCTAAGTCGAAGTACATTTAGAGGAGGCTACTACCTGCTTTTTTTATAATACACCCGTGCAGAAAGCACACTCTGCAGTCTTCAATCTCAATGACTAAGGAATGTATAGCTTACCTCTGCCCGCCACCACCGTGTGAACCCTCACAGGCATGTCCTTTTCCGGCACTTGCACCGCCTCCTCCCCAGAGTTGTCCTCCTCGTCCAATGCCACCACCTCCGCGCTGGCCCCGTCTCCAGATGTTCCACCTACAAAGTACATTTAATAATGTTAGAATACACCACTCACTACTATATAATATTTGGTCTAGGAGGAAGAAAGAAATGTGAAAAAAAGTGTACAATTTAATAATTTTTGACTGTGTACTCTAGAGTAAAAATGTCCCTTTTTCCAGGGAAGGCTGTTGTCTTGCTGCACTTTTTGGCACAACTGATGAATGTTTGCTTTTTACTTTTTAACACGCACCACTTTTTCTCCTAACAGACAGAACCTTGACTTCTAAGAACACGAGCAGGATCAAGTTCAAACCAGGTGAGAGCTCGGCTCGACCACAAGAAATGTGTCCAATTAATCGTCAGCACTAAGCACTTTTCCATTTTCAGTTACACGTTCACTTTTATGACAAACTTGAATTTAATAAATGTGTTTACTTTTAATAAAGCTTTTAAACTTAAATAGACTCTGTGGTTTTTGGTCCTCCAGACTAGAGTGGATGAGCTAAAGGTTTTCGAATTTTTGCAAGCATGAGTCCGTGCCTCTGCCATTGGTGACTTTGGGAGCTAAATGACTCTGCCACACTATCTAGTCAGTAAGGAGATTGGGGGTTCAACTACAAAGTCTGTTATCACTGAGGTATGTGGAAAGTCTAACAGTTACAGCACCTATTATAATTGATAAGCTAAGCGATGCATTATTTAGTGTCCATAGTTCTGTTTGTGCAGATTTGTCCCTGCAACAGTAGTAGAATGGATTGTCCTATCCAAACCAAAAGTAAAGTAGTATCTTATTATTTCTTGGTGGTGGTCATTCACCTTTTTATTGTTGGCAATGGTCAAAGCATAAACATTTAGAATACTTGAAAAGACATTATGGACAATCCCAGAGGACTACACTCAGTGCATAGAGCTATTGCTGACTAGAATGGGAGTCCAATGGAAATGCCAAATGTGCAATCTTAGTTAGCTACACAGACAGACTAATAAGAATAATCTAGTAATACCACACGGAGTCATAGGGATAAGAATTTAGATCCTGTCTACAAGAAGATCAAAGACGATTTAGAAAAAATCGAATGAGGAACGCTAGGAAAAAATAAGTACTCTATATTAAAATGAAAACTTACTGGGGCCAGCAAAGGAGCCCTCGACTGCCCGGTCCTGGCCTGCATCGACAACAGCACCCTCCTCCTCCTCCTCCTGTGTCCTCCTCTTGCCCCTGGGGGAAGCTGATGTACAACATGAAAGAAAGAAAAACAGAAAACATGGATGATATTTATTTCTCAACCAAATCAAACATTTAAAAAAGAACTAACAAAGTAACAAAATATTTTTGCGAAATAGCAAATAGGGAACGACTCCACGGGATATATTATTGACCAATCTCATGTGGTCGACTACGTCATTACTTTAGTATTGCTTGATTTGCGGACCGTCGAATTGGAAACTACCCTATGTAACTCACTAAACAAAGTACTAAAAAGGTTTGCCTAGGATTGGCAGGCAGCAGTCCGCAGCACGCAAAGTGACAGCCAAAGTCCATCGTGATTGAAGATCAGCGACAACACTAAAGTTTCCTACTACATTCACCAGTCATTAAAATACTCAAACTATTAATCCACCACCACTATTTCTTCTTATCGCCATGTGTACAAAGGAAGGACTGGACTTGAGTCTGTAGGGGCTGATTTATAAGGCCCTTGCGGCTCTTTTGCTCCATTGTTGCGTGACTTTTGTGACGCAGCGACAGCACAAAAGAGGCGCAATGGTGCGGCGTATATTAACAACGTGACGCATCTGGGAGATGCATCACGTTGTAAAGCCCTGCGCCAATAGGGGTATTCCGGCGCAAGGGAGGGCGTTCCTGCGCAGGAACGCATCCTAAAAGTGGCTGAGGGAAATCTACAAGATTTCAATCAGTCACTTTGAGGACAATGATGCGTGACTCAAACCCTGCGCCTGCTTGAAGCAGACGTACGGCTTGACGCAGCATTGGGGAGATAGGGCACCCCAGAGAATTGATGGAGCTGCACCATCGTTGCGACGCAACTCCAGCAATGCGCCACCTTTACGGCACAGATGCGTATTGCGTAACGCTTTGGTGACGTTTTGGGCCCATGGCGCGCCGCATTGTAATACGGCGCACCATGGGTGATGGTGGCGTGACGCACAATTACTGGCGCATCCCTGCAACTTTGCAGGGATGCGCCGGTAATTAAAAATCTGAACCTTAGTGTGTAGCATTGCGCAGTTCTTTCAACTACACTCATACATAATTTCACAGGCCAATGAAATGAACACAAAATCTAAAACAAATAAGCATAGTAGCAACACTACTGAGAAGGAGAGCAGTGTACCTGAAATGCACAGAAGATTTTGAAATAAAATGTACCTACAATGTAATGAGCAGCATTATTGCTCTTGGTAAAAAACAAAAATTTGCAATATAATAACACAGCAGGAGAAAACATAGTAGTAAAGACATAGCTACTACTACTCACCAAGCCCGGGGATCTCAAGGCCAAGGAGGTCGAGCAGATCTCGCTCACGGGTCAGGACATCCGTCCAGCGGTGGGTGGCCTGGTTGTAGGTGCGCCAGACCCGAGAGTGGTGGTAAATGGCCTGGCACACCTTCTCCCACCGCTTCCGGCGCTCCCGGGCCCCGTACCCGGCACTGATCTTGCCGCCTCCCATGATGGTCCTGGGGAGGCGGCGCTGAACATAAAAAATGAGTTGCGCCACCTCCTCCGGGGTAAAGATCTCCCGTGGCATCACTAGCTCCCCCCTCAAACGCCCGCACGGGAGCCGGACACGGGGTGCGGGACCCTTCCCCTTCTCGGGATGCTTCCCGGCTCCCTTCACCATGGTCTGGGCGGAAAGGAATAAAGAAAATAGAATAGGGAAGAGAAGAAAAGAAAAGAGTTTACAAAAGTAGTTTAAAATTAACCAAAAGTAGCAGTAAACACAAAAATATAGGGCTAGAAAAATAGAGGGATAGATAATAAGTAAAATAGATTAAAAAAAACTTCAAACAAGCAAAGGATGGCAGAGATTGACAGAGGATACAAAGACCATGCCCAGAACCATAGCAATGAATGAGAAACAAGATGGCCGCGCCCGTTCACGACCGCGCGGGTAAGTTCGCGCGAGATTTTCCTTGCGAACACGCGCGAGACTGTACTGGCAAACCGCGGACTTTGCGAGATTACACTTCGCGCCCGGAAACGGAAATACGTCAGGCAAACAAGATGGCTGCGCCCTTGAACGACCGCGAGGGTAACTTCGCGTCTTGCGCTACGAGCGGCTCGCAAAAACGCACAAAACCTTGCCAACTAACACGCCGCAAAAAAAACAAATTGCATATTCGCACGATTTTGCGGCTTCCGAATCCGATCTTGCGCGTGTTCGCACCCCGCGAAATTGCAGAAAAACGAGTTTTTCAAAAGTGAAAGCACTCGGCAGGGGCAAGAGTTCAAACTCATCATTAGTAACAATTCCCGGTAGTGCTTCCTGACTGGGGCCCCTCCAGAATTCAGTTGCTAGTTGCAACAATTGTATGACCCTGCTCTGACCCTCACAGCAGGCTCATACAATAGCTACAAGTAGGCCACAAAGAAGGTCCTGGGGGAAAAAAATGCACTGCAACAGAAAGCAAAATTACAGATAAGGAAGCAGGTGCCAGACTGGAATTTTAAAACAGTGACACATTAATAAACTAACCCCAAATTAATTCATCTGAGTTGAAGCAGGGATGGTGTGCTTGCTTTTCCCCCCCATAATCTACAGTAATGATGAACCAGAGGGTGGCATTGATGTAACAGAGGGTTGCAGTGGTGAAACAGAGGGTGCTGGGAACCTGTGATGATGAACCAGACGTAGAAACAACATAATTCGTGACCGTTGCGCGACGAAATGTAAGTTCGCAATTGCGAACTGGTACGAAACCCTCGCAAACTGACAGAAATCCTTGCGAACACAAAAAAAAAAAAATCCGCAAATTCGCAAGAATTCGCGGATTTTGCGGATTGCGAGTTCGCAAATCCGCAAATTCGCGAACGTGAGATCCGCAAAATTCGCTCATGCTTAGTTTCAACCTCTAGAAATCTATTGTCTAAATTAGTAGACAGAACCCGGCAGTAGGTACGGTATGCAGCCCCCACCCATCCAGCATGCCTAGACCCAGCTCTGATAACTGGGAGGCTCTGCACAACCCAATCATCTTAATGCCCAACCCAGTTCCTGAATCCTGGAACCAGGTCTGGTCTCGACAATGCACTGCAATGAGCACTTGACTAGACACACTAAGTGTTGTATCACAGAACTCTGAAACTAAGCACTGGTGACACCGTCTCGTGTCACTGCACTGAAACATGAAGAGAAAGAAACACTCGAGTCCTGGGTTCCTGCCAGGGTACAAGTCCATGGTACATGCAGGTACACAGCGTCCACCCACTATTTTTACGGGGTGAAAGCCGTCCCCCCTGCCAAGACGTTGGGCCCCACAGAAATATGCGGAACTTGTCCCAGTGTAAGACACCGGGACAAGTTCAGCAGCGCCTGTAAGTTATCTGCTTTCCATTCCAAGCAGCAAGGTGCAGGCAGTGAAGGAGTGTTTTTTTTCACCTCCAGCTGGGCCCTAGTTAAGGGGCCATCAGACCTCCTTTTGTTTTCATATCCTGACTGGAGGCGGCCTGGAACCTCACACTTAAATGTAAATGCCACAGAGGGGAAACAAAGGCACACGGCTTGGTATCTCTTCATAGATACTTAAGAGAGGCATGCTTTTACCTTTGTTTAGTCCCTGTATATAAGAGATGCATGCACTGTAAGAATGTCAAATGTGTTGGTCGGTCCCAGTATATATACACAAATATCAATTTCAATAGCACTTTTTTATTTCTTTTATAGCGCTATGCAACCCAATGCAGGGTGTCAGAGCTCTTTACCTAACATACACATTGTACATTGACAATAAATCAACGTACAAGATGAGATGCATGATACAGGGTTACAAGGTGCTATATCACAAGGAATACAATTTATGAACTACAGGAAACAAAAGGATCTATGTGTTAAAAGCAGTAACCCACTTTACTATCTACATAAAATAAAAATCTGTCATCTGCATGTTACGTGATGTGCTTTGCGAGAGATACATTAACGTTATACTACTTTGATTCAGATCTGGGACTTCACAGAACACAGTTCTCTCCAACAAATGCGTTAGCCTCCAGAGTTATCTCACCATTACTACTATTCCCTGAGATTTACTGGCACCTTAACAACAGATGCATGAACCCCATAAAATATTTTACGATGCAGACTTTGCAACCAGTTAAGCATATGATATATTCTGCCATGCTTCCCCTTGTTGCCAATTTCTTTGTGGCAGGGTTTAAAAAATGAGTGTATTAGTTGAGGCGCATATTTTGCGTCGGAATTGCGCCACTTTTTTGGCACAATACCGACGCCAAATCTCTTTTGTTGAATCTCATATTGCGCTTAAATGTACTCATGATATACCGGATAAGCATATGTGTAAGGTCTTAATTTCTGATGTCACTTCTTGCAATATCACTTCCTGTGATGACACGGACAATGTCACGCGTCGTGACATCATGCACTGTGATGGCACGCATCATGATTTCACTTGCATACTGCCTAACCTGGTTTGTCCCCCGCTTCTTTTTTTAGGACTTGTGCCCTGGTTACTGCACTAAACCTTGAATATAAACAGCAGAGGGTGCATGTGCTGCCCGAGGTCGGTGCTCACCCAGGAGGGGGCAGTGTTGTGCATACGCAATGGGCTGGGTTGCACGTACATTGCTAAGAATAGTGTAATTTGTTGGTGTTGGCAACGGGGCGCTGGCTGAAGCACACTGAATATACCGTGGCTCGACTGGCACTGAGAAGTGCTACAAGGCCTTACTCAGGGCACGCTCTGGCCCCGGGGAGGCGGAGCAGCATGCCCTGCCAGGTCCGACTTGTTCAAACACATCAAGGCACGGCAGGCCTCCTCCCTTCAGACATGTAAGACCTGGCACACCTGGCACAGGTGCATGCCCTGGTGCCTTCCCTCTCACATCCGGCTGGAGTAACCCAGCCACTGTCACTGTGACCTGGAGGGAGCGATGAAGCAAGGCACAGTGCAGCACAGCAAACCATATTAAAACAAAGTACTGTACAGCCAAATGCAGAATACAGAACATGCCACAATTGTGAATAGAATAGTAGAGCGTAGCAAAGCAAGTCAAACACAACAAAGCACAGTGTAGTATTGATTGGTGTAACACTGTGCAGAAAAGCAGAGCCTGCTGGCTATTGCTGTATACAACAATAGTGACCAGTATAGTGCAGCGTAGCAAAGCAAGTAAAACACCATAAACTATAGTGTAGCAAACCACAGTCCAAGCTTCAGAACCGTGCAGCAAACCTAAGACTGGTATAAAAAGCACAGTGCACAACATTACTGCACAATACAGTACAGGGAACTATAGCATACAACAGTGCAATACAGTGCAACATAGCAAACAAAAGCACAACTCCTGACATCCGTTTCACTATGGTAAACTACTTGGCACTAGGTCAGAGTAGTGAACATCAAAGTAGAATATAACATAACACAACAATACACAGCGAATTAAAGTACAGCAAGGTACACAGTGCAATTAAAATGCAAAAAAAGCAGCGCTTAATAGAGTACAGTACTGTGCAGCGCTGCACACAGTACGCAGTGCCGGTCCTAGGCCTTCTGAATCCCTGGGCGAAAGGGAAGATGTGAGGCCCCTCTAAGTGACATCACAGAAAGTGACTTCGCAAATTAATTGGTGAGAATGTACGGCAAATCACCAACATACTCAAGCATCATGTGGCACACTCTGTCATCTTTTTCCTCACGCACCTAAAGCTACAAGCAAAGAGGTGTATTTATGACATTAGTGGCCTTGAGACACCTGCTTAGCACTCATCATGTTCCACAGTCAACTCTTACTCTACTTCATCTGCAAAGGATACACCATTCGAAACACCCAGTTGGTATATCATGCTAATCTATACATCATGACCTACTCTACATACTTTTGGGGTGTAGGACATGAGACAACCAACCATCCAGGGCAACAGTCAGATTTAGGCCATACACGTTGCAGCATCGATTAGGCCACTTAGGAGCTGACAGTGATATTTCATTTGCCAAAACAAAACCAGCCTATATAGTCTGATTTACAAAGGATATTCGCAGAACAGCTGGGCTGCTGAACCCCACAGTGTCTACTTAGCACAGCACACTCTGCACCTGAGAGGTTTTACTTAAAAATAGAGAGATAAAAAAAGTTGTTTTTTCATACTTTGTTTTATTGGTCCATTGATTGTCACCATAGATGCCAATAAATCCCTGTGTTAGTTTATAAAGTCTTTTTGGTTTATTTCACAGTAGCTTTCGGGAGAGTTGTGATTTTAAAGTACTGAAAAATAGTAAGAGAATCTAAAAAAAATCCTCTGTTTTGTGCACTGCACTTACAGACGAGCTCCTGAAAAAGCAAAGTTTAGGATTCACGATTTATTTTTCTTTCCCCAAAGAGGTCATTAGGCACAGAAACCTCTTCGAAAAGGATCTGAAGTGTGCTGAAAAAATAGATTTGCAGCACATTATTTAAACGAGTGTAAGAACGAAGTGTATTTTCAGTGCTCGCTTGAGAAGAGAGAGGCTACAGCTTTGGATCTTGAAATGATCTCAAGGAAAGGAAGCTGAGATGCTGACACCGGACACAGTCAATGACACCCTGACCGGGCCACCAACACTGGGTGAGTGACAGCATCTGCATAAAGCAAAGGATACCTCTAAACTGTACATACGTAACATTTGTGCAGAGAAACACTAACACTAGCGGCGTGGAGATCACAAAAAGACTGGGGAAGCACAAGCACAGAGACAATGAAATTGTCACAGGTCCATGGGGCCCTGGGCAAGGAAGATACAGGGACAAATAAACAATGAAACCGAAAAAACAGAAACATTGGAAACTATACTAACACGGACGCTAGAACATTGAGACATTTGGGGCACTGTAATGTTTACAGATACCATGAGGCATAATCGGAGACTTGAATTGAGATGTATACACACATCAGCAGTGCCAGTGAAGATTACATTTATACACACACGTATAATATATATGATTGAAGCAAGCAGGTGACGCAGGTCTCTTACCTTAAAGTACAGAACTCAACAACGCGACGACCGACTCCTGCCTGCAGCAGCCCTGCCCACGTGGCCCGATCCTGAACGGTAGTGACTGACTGCTGCCTCACGTATGGCACGTGTGCGCATGCTGAGTGCATCACACTGAGCGGGGGCTGGCCATAAAATCATGTCCAGGGCTGTCATTGGTAGCGCTTTCGTGTGCTACCAGATTGACGGCCCTGGAACCCACTGTCACCCGCATCATGGCAAGGCCGGCGTCACGTCACCACCACACTAAGGCACCGCCACCACCAAGCTAGGTGATAGGGTGCGTGCAGGCGTCATGGTGAGGTTTACGTGCGTGCGCAGACAGTGTTCAGTTCCCCCCTCTTTCCCTGCCTTAGTTACTGCCTGCAGCCCGGCCCCTGCGCGAGCGCGACAAGAGTGCTGTGTTCACTGCGCAGCGCTTTTCCCCATGATTATTTATTATTCCCGCAACTGCGGGTCCGGCGGCGAGCCCCCCTGAGCGCGAGGCCCTGGGAAGCTGCCCATACCGCCCATGGCTAGGAGCGGCCCTGACAGTACGCATACACAAGCCAGCACAGAACACAGCAGAACATCATGCCAAAGCACAACAGAGCACAGGACATGCACAGACGTACTCAGGCAGCTCAACCGGCCCCTGCAGTCCACACAGCAGAACAACTGAACGCTCGACCCCATACTAGACAGCTAGGTTCCAGGTGGTCATTCTACAGCACTCGCACTGCACCATATCTAGACTCCATTCCCCAAAGAAATAACCCCGAAAGGCTGCACTACAGGACAGCTATATCCAAAGGACCACCTGTACAGCACAACTTAACAGGAGCCTCCAGATTACAGCACAACTACAAGCTGCACCTGCAATAGAAACAAGCTCCTTACTCTTGGACCTCTGTAACTCACTGGGCCCTGGCAGTAAAGCACAGATAGACCCTACTCTACCGCACAATAAACCCACTGCACTGTAGTGCAAATAGAGCTTGAGTTCCCACACTAAACGCTGCATAACCAGCCATACTGGGACCCACAAGCAGCCACCATCTAACATTCACTGACCGCTGAGTCTAGTCACAGCAGTGGGAATGGGGCAGAGGGAGGCCTCCCCCATTGAGGATTTTTAATGCGACAAACATTACAATTTACAACACGCTTGCCATATCTATTGACTAAAATGCATTAACATTTGCTCTGCATCTCAAAAGGTCAGACACGCAGCACTCTGTAAAATATCCTAATACCTAGATACGGAGCTAAGTTGGTCGCTGTGAGGAAGACAGAGAGCCTTGTAAACAGGGGAAGCACAAGCTTCACATTGTCACTGTACGAATGAATAAAAGTGTTTTTTCTCTTCATCACTGAAAACTCATTTGATTCTATACACTTACAGTATTTTTTTTATCAATCAAGAGAACTGAGATATAGAGGAAGAAAATAATGCACCAAAGATCAGAGAAATTGGTCAGGTGTGGAATAGCAGATAGCAACCCACACGCGTCCGTATTAAAAGTTTCTGGTGGATACCTCTAACAGCAGATTCCTTACCTCAAGAACATTCCCAGATGCCACACTGGGTCCAGAGACATTTTCCAGCAATCCTCCACTGCTAGTGCCATGTGGCTCCTCTGTGAAACTGTATCACCCTGGAAGTGATAGAGCAGGGCTGCATAAAAGCGCCAGTCCTGCACGCTGATATCAGTTTCTGAATGTCCCACCTTCCAAGCCCGCAGACATAGAGCACTACAAACAAAATGTTGATGAGAGTGTGGTGACCTCTGACTCAGGACCATAAGATGTTATTAAGATGTTAAGAAGTCCACACCACAAAAGCATATGAGAGGCCAGTGAGAAATCTGCAGTTAGACAGAGTATCTACCAGAAAGTCTGCTAACAAAAGGTAAGTAACTTCTTCTTATGATGGATACTTTAACTGCAGATTCCTCACCAACATAGCAGTACCTCCCAAAGAAGGAGGGTCTAAGGAGTGGACACAGCCCTGAAAATCCTGCAGGACCAAACGGGCAAAGCAGTGGTCCTGCTGGACCTGACTGTCAAGGAAGTAGTGCTTTGTGAATGTGTGTGCCAATGCCCACAGATGCCTAAAAGTGGTACTCTGTGCCAATTGTGTCATTGTGGCCATGGCTCTTGTGGAATGGGTCCGCAGACCTTTTGGGGATTGCTCCTTGGACCATGCATAGCAGATGTTGATGCAGGGCCATCCAGTTTGACAGGGTCCTCTTCTGCACTGTCTTTCCTTACTTCGTTCCAGAAAACTCTACAAAGAGCTGGTTGTCCACACAATGGTCTTTGTGTGGTCAATATAGGTCAGTGCTCTTTTATGATCAAGCTGATGGAGTCTTCCCCTTCTTTCGAGGGTTGAGATCGAGCAAGCACATTGGCAAAGTAATTGATAAGCCGATGTGAGTTACAACTTTAGATAAAAAGGCCTCCCAGTTTCTCAGCACAAATTAGTCTAAGGATAAAGTGGCGTAGGGCAGTTGCACCCAAAGTGCTTTTAATTAACTCATGAAGCACACTGATATATTAGCAATATTTTAGAGGCGAGGAATATGCTTTTAGATATAGCATGCACCAGAAAGAGCATTAACAAAGGTAAGTAGCTTGTTCAGGCTTATCTTGAAGGAATGTTAAGCAGCTTCTTTTACAAGTTTAACCATTGGATGTAAGTTAAATGAAAGAGAACCACATAGTGTTTATATAAAAATACCAACTATTACACAATACTCATTAACACATTGGTATACCCCTCACCCAGAGATACAAACACAAATACACAATAATACTTAAATTGCAATAAGGTAAGTAGCACAAAATACAGTGGTCACCAGGTTGAGATTAAACCATATACTAAGTAAGTGGAATGCTAACTGAAGAAGAGGACGGGACTTGGACCAGGAGATCCAGAGAAACCGGGGACTCAAGAACCACCCATGGTAAGTAGCCAGGAACCCCATGGATTCTGTGTGCAGAGAGGGAACACAGTCTTGTGACCAATGGATGTCAATAGAGAAGTCACAGTTGCAGTTTTGCAGAAGAAGGACCCTTCCCAGAGGACACCCAAAGAATTCTCTTGGAGGACGGAAGGTTGGAAGCCACCCTAAACATGGACACCCCAGAGACCAGGTTACTTACACCAGGGAAGCCAGTTACATAGGGGCGTAGATATGTCAGAAACCACCGTAGGCGACCATGGAAGACTTGGAGAAAAGTGCCTCTGGAGAAGAAGGTGACGAAGTCCGGTGGAACCCAAGTGTGGATTCTGAAAGTGAAGAACCTGCAAACAGAGGGGACAGAGTCTATGCCACTGAGGAGTGAACAGGAGGCACTGAAGAGCAATGCTGACCAATGTTGGACGGTTCAGAAGAGTTGACGGTGTCCTTGACGCTGCAGCTGAGAGGACCAGGTGACACTGAGAAAGACCAGGAGCCATGCACAAGCTGCCCCATGTTGGATAACGATGACTAGGGGGTTGGTGTCCTGCGAGAGCACCAGCAAGTCTTGGTAGCCGAAACTGGCAGGGAGAAAGAAGAAGGCACAACATTGGGAGCAGCGAGGTCCAGGGCACTTAAGAAAAGCAGGAGAGTCAGAGCAGGCCCTGAGCAAGCAGGGTAGCCACGGATGCAGGAGAAGACTCTCAGTAGGACCCGCAGGCCGAAGGCACAGGAGTTGCAAGAGGATCTCGAGCAGCTCACCAAGAACAAAGACCCACGGTGCAGGGGATGTGGTGAGGACCCTGAGCTTCAAGGGAAGAGATGATGGAGATTCTTGTAGTCCAAAGATTTCTGCAGAGCCAACAAGTCTTGACAATGGCAAGTCAACGTGGTGGTCAACGAGGGATACTGGCTTCAAAATGTACAGGTCAGGCCAGAGAGAGTTGCAGAACCTCCACATGTGTTGCTGGGCCTCAGGAAGTCTGTTGAACCACAGGGGCAGCAGAACGGTCATCTTCGTTGCAGGGCCTGCAGATGCAGGGGAGTGATACCTTCACTCCAAGGGTGAATACTTCGGGTATCCTTGATGCCCCCAGGTCTGTCGAAGAACCTGGATGAAGCACAGGCACAGACGACAAAGAAGACTTGCAGAACAGCGAGACCAGGAGCAGCAGGAGTCTTCCTTGATGCAGTCTTGTCCCACGACGAACCTGAGGACCCACTCACACGCATGTCCTTAAGTACCCTAGGGGAAGGGTTGGAACAACTCAATGGTCCTTCCCAGAGGAAAGGCTGGACAGAGGGGAGGATACTCCCATCCCTTTGTCCAGTTTTGCGCCAGAGTGGGAGCCAAGGACTCCCTGAACTGGCTCAAACCAGAGTATGCAAGGAGGGCACCAAATGTGCCCTTCAAAGTAGTCTAGTAGTCTAGTGGTGCTGGCAAGCATCCCCCACCCCAGCCCAATATACTAAGCCCTGACTGTGAGGTCGTCACACCTCCCTGTAACAGGAAACCTATTGTACTAACTTCCCCTGCTCAAGTTTGGCTCAGCAGCAGGAGGGCAGAATTGTGTCTGTGGTTGGCAGCAGCCTTAGCTTGCTGTCAGATCCTGAAAGGCTTCTACCGGGAGTACAGGGGGACCACAAGGGTGCCCCCCAGTACATGGGACCATACTTCCAACACTTCAATCAATGTTGTGGTATGATTCCAACAAGTTTGATACCAAACATGACTTGGTTTGGTGCAGCCACTATAAAGTCAGACATCTCGTAATGACTGATGTCCACTATATGTATGAAAATGGCTGACCACACTTACAAAGCCTGGATAATTGACTCAGGGATTTGTACGGATGTCTTGCTCATGCAGGGGCACCCTCACACTTATAACCAAGCACCCAGCCCCCAGGACTGAAGAGCCTGCCATAGGTGTGACTTATAGGTTTTTAAGTGTAGTGACCTCAGGCATAAGGAAACTTATATCTGTTGTGATAGGTGTAAGCACCAACTCACACAGGCTGCAATAGCAGGCCTGTATTCACAGTTTGAATGGACCCCTATGGGTGGCACAATACATGCTGCTGCCCATGGGAGACCCCTGCTGTACCTATGCCCTGAGTACCTTAGTACCATTTACTAGGGACTTACACAAGTACACCAATAGCCATTAGTGGATTTACAAATGTACTTACCATGGTCAATTTAAGGAGAAAGCATAGTGACTGGGGTCCTGGTGAGATTACCCACTCCGTTGCAACAATAAGGCGGATAACTGTTAAGAGGGTTGTCGGAGTGACGTGACCTGTTCACGGAGTGATGTCTGCAGAATCAGTCTACAGTGTGACATCACACCTTCTTCTATCATTTCTTTATGGGTCACCTCTTCGATTGGCGGGACACTAAGCTCGCATCCATGATGCTTGGTAGGTAAGAGTTATTTTATTAAACACTACGTGTAGATAGTGCACACACTAGGTCTTGATGAAATGCCACGAATCATATTTGACCACTGTGCATGAAACATGTTGACCATGAGGGTTGAGCCTAGATCCACTGAACCATAAAGTCAGAGAGCGTCCACTCCTATTGCTTTTAAGAAGTTGGATAGCCAGCCTGAATACAAGTTTATTTGGACTATCAGCCTTTTTTAATATCACCCACTTTCACCACATCCACACTTTTTTGAGCCCTCGCACCCACAGCACCATATGGCAAGAAACAAAAGATCTCCGCCAAAGAGCCCCTTCAAGGGGGCCCATCGGGTTTGCAGCGCCGACCCGACGAGGAGCAAGTCCATATGTTGAAGCATGACACCTAGCTTGCTGGGTGTGTGAGAACTCTAGTTCCGACAAGGAGAATTCCCCTCCTTCTGCCTCCGTAACACTTGTCCGCATTGAGGAACTGCATACCCTTTGTGACTAGAGTTGACTGGGCATGTATGCTGAACCTTGTAAATAAGCTCCAATAGTCCCTTCTTTTGCCAATAGTTGTTCTAACTAGGTCAGCACCCATTTCAGAGCACATGGTTAACCCTATTACTCCCTTAAGGGTACTACTACTACTACTTGTACTGGTGCTAGGGGTATTAGTTGCGTTAGGAGCAGTATTAGTAGGTTTTGGATGTCCACCAGGCCGGCTTCATACCCGCACAGTCTACCGAGTCGTTTATTCTCACTGCCATGGACGTACTCAGAGGGGGGGCGGACAAGGGCATCACCATGATTTGACGCAGTCAATCATGGCATCTTGATCGACCGTGTCAGCAATGCCGGAATTCAGGGTCTGGCATTAAAGTGGCTCTCCTCCTTTCTCAGTAACGGTCCCAGGCGGTGCGCCTCGCCAATTTTTCATCCAACAAAAGGGGAATTAACTGTGGGGTCCCTCAGTGATCCTCTCTCTCCCCGCTCCTTTTCAACCGCTACCTTCTTCTTCTAATTCGCTCTCTGAGAGAAAAATATTTTGGAATTTTTAACTATGTTGACGACCTTCAATTGGTGTTTGACATTAATTCATCCGAATTGTCAGCATCTAATGTTCAAGCCACTGTGGTTTTTATAAGTGACTGCATGAACAGAAACCAACTGAAGTTGAACCCGGATTAAACTGAGCTGATTCTTACGGGTGGGTCAGCAAATCCATGGCACTCCAACTTCTGACCCCCCCAAACTGGGCAATCCCCCTGTTCCAGCTGCCTCCTCCAAAAGCCTGGGGATTATCATTAGCAATGATTTGTCCATGAAGGCCCAGATCAGCTCAGTCATCTCTGCCGGTTTCTTTCAACTGCGGAGAATAAAGAAGATCAGTAGATTCCTGAGTAGGGAAGCTATGATTCTGGTCACTTTAGCCTTGGTAATCTCCTGTCTGGATTATGCCAACACATTGCATGTTGGCATCCCCGGGTACCAACTGAGACGCCTCCAATTGGTTCAGAACCAGGCGGCTAGACTGGTTTTTCATCAACCTAAGTGGCACCATGTTAGTCCACTTATGAAAAGCCTTTACTGGCTTCCAGTGATCAAGCTCTGTGCGTTTTACGATGGGCGGTACTATTTTTAAAGCACTACATGGCAATAGTCCAGCTTTTATTTCAGCTAGACTTCATCGCTACACTCCCTCTCGAGACCTTAGATCCTCCCATCTGAACTTGCTGGAAATTCCATCATCCAAACGGAAGAAGTATGGAGGACTAAGGTTGGCAGTTTTGGACCCGCAATTTTGGAACTCCCTCCGGGTCAAGGTAAGGTCTCTGACCTCGTTAGCCCAGTTTAGAAAACAGCGAAAGACCTGGTTGTTCATCCAAGCATACAACGACTAAGCGATCTCCCTGCCACTGCCTTGACCGTTACCTGAGGGCCATGAAACCGCTGGTGTACGTGCGCTTAATAAATGTTTTTAACATAACATTGCAGTGTCAGATTTAGAGCAATAGGCATCCCTTGCTCCATGACCTTTTTCCCTACGCAAGTAAGACCAAGGTTTCTTGTTGGAGGAGGAAGAGGTTTGGGACCCAACCCCAGTGAAGACTTTTGGGATCTTGTGAAGACTCTTTCTTGTCATTACCTTTCTCCCCACCCTTCTCTTGGGTCTCTTGCTTCTTTTTGTCACCACCACCATGAGATCTCTGCTTTACCCTGGTGCGGACCCATTTGTCTGCCTTCTATCCTAATTTTTGGGGAGAGGTCAGATCAGAGTCCAACAGGTACTGATGCAGTTGTTGATTTTGACAATTATTAAGGATGTGCTCCCTCATCAATAAATTGTATAGTCCCTCTTAGTCATGTACATTACTTCCATGAAGCCAACCTTCCAGCGTCTTAATAGCACGGTCTACAAAATCTACACAGTCTTGGGTGTGTGCCTTCTGTGTGTCCCTAAACTTAACCCTGTACTGTTCAGTGGTTAAACCAAACCCATCTATGAGGGCACTATTCAAGACTGAGCCAGGAAGCGATCACCCGAACTCCTAAGAAGCTGCTGCGACCTGTGCAGCAAGCCGGGCAGACCAGCTCGTGCAGCGAGGATGATTGAACAGCACCCGTGGGAGGGAGAGAGCTGGCCCCATGAAGAGACCCCTCGGCAGGCCCCAGGAAGGAAGGCGATATCCCAGTTGGTCTTTGCGGCACCGCCTCGCTCTTCGGGCTTTTAGTTGCTGCGCCAACCATGGAATCTGTAGTAAAGGAATAGACCAGCTGCGGGTCAGTCCCTCGGTTAAAGGGCAAGAACCGTAGCCGCGGCCTCCGAGACTGAAGGAGGGACAACCATGTCCTGGGTCCGCAGCCAAGAGAGAGCTGAACAGAATAGAAGCTGAGCAACAAGCAGTAAGGTGCGGAACCCGAGGTTTGACTATATAAGGGAGTCTTTTGTGGACTGCCGGTTCGTGTTTGGTCTTGCTGGTCCTCTTCTGTAACCGTAAAGGAACACTCTGGGTCCTAAGACACACCGGTAAAAAAGGAGTGTGAGTAATTTTGAACGGGCCAAATTCCTGTAGAAACTACATCTCCCATCAGCCATCAGCCCCAGCGGCGCACTCACCGCTCATTGCTTACTGTTGTCAGAGGCCGAAAGAAGCAGAACTGGGCAGGGCCAGGATAATAATATTTGCAAAACCGGCAGAAAGCTAATGACAAGCTAATGACATTTTGCTTAAAACACAGGTCTTGCCTGGGATTTCCCTTTTCCTGACCTGGTTCCCGCTTATGGGCATTTTAAGGCACCTCAGGACTTTGGTGGGGCACGTGGACGCTGTGCTGTTTCCCCAGGACTACAGTCTTGGTCCGAGGAAAACAAGATTGTATCCGACATACAATATGGATTTAGGGAAGGGTTAGGCACCACTGAGCAGGTATTAAATCTTTCCCTGCTCAAGGGCAAATACGTGGACGTAAAAGGAGGTAGTCTTCATTTGGCCTCGCCGATCTAACTGCAGCGTTCGACTGCGTGGGCCATTCGAAGCTGTGGCTTATTTTAGAGGAAATAGGAGTTGACCCACCATTGATTATATTCATGAGGGAGATGTATTCAAACGCTACGGCAAGGGTCAGATTTGGCACGAGTGGAGAGGTTACGGCACCGTTTAGAGTGGAGCGGGGAGTCAGACAAGGTTGTGTGCTGGTCCCCTTCCTCTTTACTTTGTATACAAATGGTCTAGAACAGGCTATGCTGAAGGGGGCCAAGGACCTACCTTTAATTCAACATCGTCCAATCCCCGCTCTCCTCTACGCGGATGATGCGGTAATCATTGCCCGAACTCCTATTGAACTTCAACGTTCACTTGCCCGTTATAACTCATTTATGTCAGGTTTAGACTTAAAAATGAATGCAAAGAAAACTTTTATAATGAATTGTGGCCGAAAAAGCAGGAAAAGTCTGGTTATCCGACTTGATAATAATAACATAGATAATTCCCCAACATATCCATATCTCGGAGTGGTAATAGACGAGAAGGGTACATGGGAAAAGGCTGTAGAGGCAAGAAAACAGAAGTTTTTAAAGTCAACTATGGCTTTGGTAAAGTTTACACAGAGGCTGGGAAAGAGACCACCTGAAGAGTTGATACATATTTATAAGGCCAAATGCATTACCACCGCTACATACGGTGCAGGAGTATGGGGCTATGCCCAGGAAGAATCTATTCAAAAAATAGAAAACAGTTTTCTAAGGTTTTTATTAGCTGTTCCCCAGGGCTCTTCTACATATGGAGCCCACTTAGAGCTGGGCTTGTCTTACATTACTGATATTAGAAGGGCTGAGCCCATACTCCTATGGCACCATTTATGGACCCCAGATAAACATGTATTCACTCAAAGCATTGTGAAGGACTGTCTGGCACTAGAAAATCATAGTAAGATCGGCTGGTTGAGATATATAAAGCGGTCCCTCTATGACATGGGCCTAGAAAAATAATATCATAACCCTTTACAAATGCTTACACTTCCTAGGAAAACTTTGAAAAATGCGTGCTTAGCCCATCTAGAGGAAATCCGCCTGACGACAGAATCTAGTAAATATTTGGTTCAGCACGCTCTTATGATTCAATCCACCGTACTGATAGGGACTTATTTGACTTGGAATCTAACCACCTACGACAAATTCTTGTTAACCACATTCAGGCAAAATACTATTTATCGGCAAGTGACATTTCAAAATGTAAATGATTGGTCACTATTTCCTGTTCCATGTCCTTGTGACGGCGTCTCTTCTCAATCTACCATTCATATGGTTCTTTTTTGTAAATTTTACACAGAGCCTAGAAAGATTGATATAATTCCTCTTCTAAAAAAATGGGGATTACGTCAATGCCGCCCGGCCTTATTGGCCCTCCAACTTCTTGATACAGCCTACTTAGCGCTAAATGTTGCAAGAATTTTTAAATTCTGTATTCGACATAGAAAGAATTTATAATTAAATCCTGGCGTTTTATATTTATATTTTATATTTTTATTCTTAAAACTGAAAAAGTGTTTTCCTAACTGCTTTTTAATGAATTTGTTCATCTTTTTATTGTATAAAATGTTGCAATTCAACTATGTACTTTTATGGTTTCTACAAACACGAATCCGAATAAAGTTATTATTTATTGATTGATTGACTGAGTAATCGTCTGCATCTTCCTCCCTAACAGTGAGAAGTTTGTCTCTACCAATGTTAGCAAAGGAGAGCCACAGGATAGTTGCCCACTGCCCTTGAGGGACCGTCTGAACTTTACCGGCCCCCTCTAAAGCAGTGAACAATATATGGATGCCATCACCCTCCTGGTAAGTAGGGACTATCCTGCTCAGGTTCCTAGTATGAAGGGAATGTTCCTTGACCCTAGGTTCGCTAGTGCTGCCACTATGGGACCCTAGTCCCAAATTCTTTCTAGCCCTCTGACATTCCAGGGTCTCTTAATCAAAGGCCAACTGCTCCTTCTTGATCTTGAGCTTGGATATGTAAAGTTTAAGCAGGTGGTACTCCCTCTCTAAGGAGTCTCCCTCTGTCTAGAGATGGAAGTCCCTATGGAGTGGTGGGAGGAGGTAGAATTGGCAGAGGAGGGCCTAGACCTCCCCTGGACTCTTTGCATCCTCCCAGGAAGAATAAATGGGGACCTACCTATAGGGACTCCATCTGTACTATCTGTACTATTCCCTGGGGTATTAGAGTTCATTTATGAGGAGTCTTCATGCTCCTCCTGGTCAGGCTCAGAATTGCATTTACTGGTGTGAGCCACCCCTGACCCATCTTCTTGGCCCTTACCCAACCCAGAGTTATCCTGCTCTTCTGGCCACTTAGAATTCTGGAGGTCAAACTGCAGGAGCATCTACAAGAGCTTCTCTGTGTTAGGATTGCTACTCGTCTTTATCTCTTCCTACATGCAGCTATGGTCTGAATTCCTGCAACTTGAGACCACTGTACCTAGAGGGCTGAGAACCACTGACCTCCCCAACTGAAGACATGGGGCCTTATTTATGAAGGACTTGCGCCACTTTTATGTGACTTTTAAAATGGGAAAAAGACACGCACCGGTGGCGCAAGGCCTTCATAAATAAGGCCCCTGGTGACTAGGTGTAGTGTGGTGGTGCACCCACCTACCCTAGTGGAAATTAAACTTCCAAAGATTGGAGATAGGGTTCTGCTAGACCCTAAACTACCAATCTAAAATGTTCAGTAGAACTTACTAAATCCCAAAAATTATTTATATGTGCCTAGCTTGTGATGGTTTTTCATGTAACCAACACCTGGGTTAAATAGTAAACCAGTGCAGGCTTCAATCCCAACCGCTGTACACCAATGTTGGAGGCTGGCTTCGTATATGGTCACAGTTATTTCAGTGATGCACCTTGCACTAATCCAGGCAACCCTTATGGTGATTTTAGTGGTCTTTGATGACCACAGAAAGCTCTGAAAGTGGTAGCTGTGGAGAGCAGTCTTCAGACTTATCTTGACGGAGTGTCAAGCGGTTTGTTTTAGCAGTCTAACCTTCGGACGTAAGTTAACTGAAAGAGAACCACACAGTGTTTATATAAAAATACTTCTATTTATTACACAATGCTCACTAACACATTGGTATATCTCCTACCCGGAGATAAACACAAATACACAATAATACTTCAAATGCAATAAGGTAAGTGGCACAAAATGCTTTGGCGACCAAACCATATTCTAAGAAAGTGGAATGTGAACTGCAGAAGAGGACGAGACTTGGCCCAGGAGACCCAGAGTAGCTGGGGACACAAGGAACCACCAAAGGTAAGTACCCAGGAACCCCACAGAGTTTGTGTGCAGAGTGGGAACACAGCCGCGTGACCAATTGAAGTTAATGGAGAAGTCATGGTTGCAGTTTTGCAGAAGAAGAATACTTCCCCGAGGATCTCGAAGAATTCCATTGGAGGACTGAAGGTTGGAGAGCCACCCTACCCATGGATACCTTGGAGGCCAGGTTACCTACACAAGGGAAGCAGGTTCATAGGGGTGAAGAGACGTCGGAAACCTCTGTAGATTACATTGGAAGACTTGGAGAAAAGTGAGAGTATAATTCCAACACTGGAATTGGTATTGGGGTATGATTCCAACACGTTTGATACCAAACATGACTGAGCTCGGTGCAGCCATTATATAGTTAGACATCTCGTAATGACTGATGTCCATTATATGTATAAAAATGGCTGGATAATCGATTCCGTGGTTTGTAGGTGTTTCCTGCTCATGCAAGGGCACTCTCACACTTATAACCAAGCACCCTTCCCTCTGGACTGAAGAGCCTGCCATAAGGGTGTTACATATATGTTAAAAGTTTAACATATATGTTTTAAGTGTAGTGACCTCAGATATAAGGAAACTTTTATCGGTCGTAGGAGGTGCAAGCACCAACTCACACAGGCTGCAATGGCAGGCCTTTAGTCACAGTTTGAGTGGACTCCCACGGGTGGCACAATACATGCTGCAGCCCATGGGAGACCCCTGGTGTACTTATGCTCTGGGTACCTTAGTACCATATACTAGGGGCTTACAAGAGTGCACCAGTAGCCAATTGTGGAAGTTCAAAAGTACTTACCATAGTCAATTTCAGGAGAAAGCACAGTGACTATCACTAGCAGGATCCCAGTCATACTAGGTCAAAAACATACTGACATCAAGGAAAAAGTGGAGGTATGAAAGCAGATCCTGCTTTCCTACAGAATTCAAGACCTACAGAAGAGCATCATCCAGGTTCTAGAGCTGCCTCATTGTTTGTCATTTATGGAAGTGTGAGCTTGCAATGTCTCTGACCAATTTTGTGGCCTTACGATGTCTATATCACCTCTTATCCAGCCCCTAAAGGACCAGGAGGTAATTGCCCTTTATATCCATGGGATGTGTCAGGTTTTTCAGGCTGGATGAGGCACCTTGCTTGTGGAACTAATAGAATCGTATTTAAACCCCCACAGATCCAGGAATATTGCTATTTGGAGTTACAGTCAGCCTCCAACCCTGAAGCACTGGCTCCTAGTTAGGCCACTGTTACCATGTTTGTGCCCATGACACTAAAAAACAAACGTGACCACTTCCAGCCGATATTGAGATACTGACACTTAAAATAAAAAGACACCTTAGGATCATCCTAGTGAGTACTGACTCATTAGTCCATCTAGTCCTAAACGAAACGAAACCAGGTCTACTAGTTGGGACATGAACTACTAGTTTAACTGTAGTGACTAAACACTTTGGACTGAGTCCCAAGAAGGAGCTTAAACCAAGATTTCCTCAGCAACTTGCACAGGGACAGTAACCTAGGGAATAGCATCATTCTGGTATAATGTTTTTTTACCTTGAGGACATCTGACATGAGTAGTCTCACCTCGCTGGGGAACATTATTATTTGCAGTGCAGTAGGGAAGACGCAGGCTTAAAAGTTGCACTTACAAATGTGACATACAGGGGTGCAAATAGACCAGAACTTCGGGTGAGTGGGGGGCAAACAGGTCAACCAAAGATTTCAAATAATGGGCAGCGCTATTCTTAGAGCCAACATAAGACAACATACTGGTTAAATCCCATATGATTATAGCAAACAATGGGTTTGACAATGTTTATTTGCTTAAAGACAAAAATCTTTAAAAAGTACAGTGGGTGATGTGACAACCAAAATCCAGCTTCTACAGCTTTCCAAAGTGCTTTAGAAGTAGAGTTTGCAAAGTTATTTCAAGATCGCAACCCCTTGTTGCTGATTTTCCGAAAAATTATTCCTTCCTTGAAACTGTAAAAGGACGAGCTCATGAAATATTTTAATTTCGTCTTCTGAAAAATGCTCTCGAATGACTGTTGATCAAAGGTCTGTTTTCAGTCTGCTCAGTGAGACATTGCAATATATGCTTCTTTGAGGCCACACAGATGTACACATCTCAGAATATTGATCTTAGTCAGTTAATACACTTAATTTCAGAATATATGACTGGCAAGTCTTGGGTTTGATTCCTAATGCGTCTTATATTCATCCTGAGATAGAATAAATGAGTGCTAATCAGTACCCAATATTACCACCTGTTAATTACTCTGGCAGAAATCTGTGCTGTTTTAAATCAAAGCAAAATAGTTGTTGTTAGAAATTCACATTGAGCAGTTCTCACATGAGAAGACCGAGCTACATCCACAGAGAAAGCCTAAAGAGCTGGCAAAAAAGTTAGTTGCCTTGAGAAACCTATGCAACAAATGGAGTTTTAGCATACAAAGGAAACAAGCATTCCGTCACATTCAAGAATACATGGAATGTGGGCTGATGTGCAAATTCCTCCAAAGAGGCCACTCCAACAGAAGCTGAAACAATGCATCTTAATAAAATATATGTTCTATTTACAAAAACAATGCTTTCAATTTAGATCCTGATGCCCCAGCACATATTTGAAATGCACTCAAATAGGGTTTTTTCTTCTAATCCTGCAGAGGCAATGTGCATTATAAAATTAAACATTTGTTAGAATTGTCTCAAAAATTCCTTTAAGAAGAATGGCATATTCTTTATATTGCTTCTTTCTTAATACTTACACTAATTATTGCAATTAGCCTGGCTTGGGTAGAGGACCTTGACTGGAGCACAAGAGAGACACAGCATAGAAAACACCAATTTGTCGTAACATGAGAACAAGTAGTACACAACGTAGTGTTTTCATTGGTCCTTTCTTTTGCGATGGCAACCTATTGTACACAATTTCAGAATTATGCTGCTTTTAACAGACCCAGGCTGAGTTTGACAAAATAATGTTTCACAAGCCTTTTTCTGCCAAAGTACACGAGGTTGAAGAGGCAGGTCACAGCAATGCAAACCCTACGAAAGTAAAGTGCTGGTGTACTGCCATTGAACAAGCAAATAAAGGGGTAAAACTGCAAGTCATAAGTTAAAGCAACTTTTACATCTGTCTTACAATGCACTCCGTGAAGCTGATCATATGGGTGTTTGATTTAGGTAGCAGGTGTATGCCTCTGGTTTGACATAAATTATATGTTTGGGCTTTACATAGCTGAGCTATCTCTCAGACTACTCACAGGTGGGGTGCCAGACACCTGAGTTATCCTTCAAATGACGACGCTACATCTCCAAGGGTAAAGAATCTCAATCCATAATTGATAATACAGATGACTTTTATAAGCCTTCCTAAACAAAGAAAGGTCCTCTATCTCTATCTTGTGCAGGCTAAGACTACATGCATTTCAAATATAGCAAGCAAGAAAAAAGGCCATCCCCCTCTACCCTATGGCTGAAAGCAGAAGGCATGTGCGAAAATGAAGGCATCACTTGAACATGTAAGTCAATACATGAGCAGCATATTGCCTGTTTCTTAATATGCTCTGTGGCAAAGCATAGTGCCATATAATGAATGCTTCTAGAAACTGACAGCCAGTGCTTATTGTGCTTATTGCTATTGCGCTTAGTGTTTATGGTGAGCCTCACACTGATCACATTTTCCGAAAATTCATAACAGGTCATGTTGCCATGTTCTGAACACCTCGAAGCTTGTAAATAGCTGACTCGGGAAGACCAATGTAGCAAGCTCTGGCATAGTTCAATAAAGAAATGCTGATGATGGTACCATTAATAACAAGCTTTCAGTGGCAGGGAACAAAAAGTCTTCTCTTCAAAATACATTCTGGCAGAATCCTGCACTCTCCTTCTTTTATTAAAGTTAATGTGTGGTGAAGTACCCTCCTGTGTTTTTGTCAATGTGGTAACCAGGCCTTTCATCCCTGTTGATCTATCACCAAGAACTTCAAGCAGCCTACCATGCCCCCATTAAAAGTTGCGCGATAGTGCCGAGAGGCGAACACAACATCAGTGATTACCAGTACCGTGAGGTACTAATCCTCCAGTACCGCGGAATTGCGAGTTAAGTTTCACAGAATAGGGAATTGCTGTGAAGTCCCAGATTTACTTGGCAGTATTCCGTATGGTATTCCATTTTCAGTGGGGTTTATCACACACATTTACCACCAGTTTTAAGCAGGTGGTAAAAGGGTGCAGGGGGTTGTCATAAAAGCATACAAGAGACTGTTGTAAGACAGGGGTGAAGGAAGAAGTGGAGAATGTTGGCTGGCAGGAGGGAGAATATAATGCTCTCCGTGCCATGTCTAATGTTTGGGGAGGGGTCATAGAATGGGTCTGGGCTACCATGCAGACTTTTCCCAAGAACATTTTACCTGCTGGAATTTTCGGTTGGTAAAATCATGTTCTTTGTTTCTGCACACAGTAAATCTGGGTGCAGGAACAGTGGACATCTTATAATTGCGTGCAGCAAAATGCCACTCTGGATTTCCACTCTGCACTGTTTCCAATTTGGGTTCCATGTTTTTCTGGCATCTTTTAGTTGGGCTGGTTAAGCAAAGAGAGTGCAACACCATGAGGTTTTGTTTACACAGAGGTCTTCAAACTTTTTTGCTCTGAGCCTGCCTGCCCAAAATGTTTTGAAGTCGGCCTCCACCCTCCCAAATAAACTTCATGGAAAAACTGGGGGATTGGGAGGGAAGGACAGTGCGACCAGTGCAACCGAACCAGGTGCTGATTTCAGGGGGTGCCGTGTTTGCAACAATAACAAGCATTGGAAATGCAATAGGTCTCGCATTAGGAAAGTTTGAGCTATTGGTCTTATACATTTTTTTTATTTATCTGTTGTTTTTTAAAATATCTAAATTAATAGCTTTGTCATTTACAATGCCAATAGTTATAACTTTAGCAAATGTGACACCTATAGCATTTGTAATGCAACATGTTTTGTATTTACGTGACTTAGATGTATTGATATTACAAATAACAATGGCTTTTAACTTTTTTAAATAATTATTAATTAAATAAAAGTGATTGTAATTTATAATGGCAATAGCTTAAACTTTTGTAAATAACTTTAGTGAAGATTATGTTCAGTGTATTTTATTGTGACGAAAATCCAAGAACAGAAGTGAAATATTAACATCTTTTTTGACATTTGTAATAAAGCTTGAAACATTGAGAGAACATATTTGAACCAGTGGTGCTGTGGTGATGCTGAGTGATGCTGTAGTTGCGCTGAGTGATGCTGTAGTTTGCGCTGAGTGATGCTGTGGTTGCAATGAGTGATATTGTGGTTGCACTGAGTGATGCTGTAGTTGCACTGAGTGATGCTGTGGTTGCACTGAGTGATGCTGTGGTTGCGCTGAGTGATGCTGTGATTGCGCTGAGTGATGCTGTAGTTGCGCTGAGTGATGCTGTGGTGGTGCTGAGTGTTGCTGTGGTGGTGCTGTGGTGGTGCAGAGTGGTGCTGTGGTGGTGCTGTGGTGGTGCAGAGTGGTGCTGTGGTGGTGCAGAGTGGTGCTGTGGTGGTGCAGAGTGGTGCTGTGGTGGTGCAGAGTGGTGCTGTGGTGGTGCTGTGGTGGTGCTGAGTGGGAGATGGGGAGAGGGAAAAAAGGAGAGCAGGGAGAGGGAGAGGGTAAAGAGATGGAGAGAGGAGAGAGAGGGGGAGAGAGGAGAGAGGGATGGGGAGAGAGGAGAGAGAGAGACGGAGACGGGGAGAGAGGAGAGGGAAGAGAGGGAAAGGGAGAGAGGGAAGTGAGGGAAAGGGAGAGAAGGAAAAAGAGAGAGGTTAGAGGGAGAGAGGGAGGGGAAGAAGAGAGGGGGAGGACGAGAGCGAAGGACGGAAGGGAGAGAGAGGTAAGGGAGAGAGGGAGAGAGAGAGGAGAGCAGGCAGAGGGGGAGATGGGGAGAGGGAGAAAAAGGAGAGCAGGGAGAGGGAGAAGGTAAAGAGAGGGAGAGAGGAGAGAGAGGGGGAGAGAGAGAGGGGGAGAGAGGAGAGAGAGACAGAGAGAGAGGAGAGGGAAGAGAGGGAAAGGGAGCGAGGGAAGTGAGGGAAAGGGAGAGAGAGAAAAGGAGAGAGGGTAGAGGGAGAGAGGGAGGGGAAGAAGAGAGGAGGAGGAAGAGAGCGAAGGACGGAGGGGAGAGAGAGGGGAAGGAGAGAGGGAGAGAGAGAGGAGAGCAGGCAGAGGGAGAGATGGGGAGAGGGAGAAAAAGGAGAGCAGGGAGAGGGAGAGGGTAAAGAGATGGAGAGAGGAGAGAGGGGGGGAGAGAGGAGAGAGAGAGGGGGGACAGAGAGGGGGAGAGAGACGGCGACGGGGAGAGAGGAGAGGGAAGAGAGGGAAAGGGAGAGAGTGAGAGGGAAGTGAGGGAAAGGGAGAGAGGGAAAAGGAGAGAGGGTAGAGGGAGAGAGGGAGGGGAAGACGAGAGGGGGAGGACGAGAGCGAAGGACGGAGGGGAGAGAGAGGGGAGGGAGAGAGGGAGGGAGAGAGAGAGGAGAGCAGGCAGAGGGGGAGATGGGGAGAGGGAGACCAAGAAACGAGTTCCTCCTGCAAACGGACCGCGCTTGTACAATTTAGTAAATAAATAAATGAATACCTCCGTAGGTCGGAACGCTCCAATGGCTAGGGCAGTACAGCAATAAAATCAGGGTTTAGGAGGTGAAGAGGGGTTGTAACTCCTACAGTGTGAAGTCTCTGTGCATGCACTGTCCAGACACAGCAATGTATTTAAAGAGGTCTAGCTAGCGTCCGACAGCCTCTCAATTCGTGTATGGTGGTTTGGGCGGGGGGCGAACTCAATGTGAAGCAGACAGATCTCCAGCAGTTTAAGCAGCGAATGAACGCATGAATCCCCGATCAATGGACAAGAAGGATTCTTAGCCAGGAGCAAGTGCACATGCAGCCAGAACACCCTATAGAGAGGCTGGGGCATTTCACAGATGTCCACCATGCCACCACATGCCAGCATACATTAATATACAGGTCACCCACTAGTACGAAGCTAAACGCAAACAAGACGGAGGGCATTGCTGTGGGGAGGGGGGAGGAGAAATGCGACACGGCGGGCAGGGGAGGGGCGGAGCGGGGAGAGCGGCGATGAGGGTGTGAAGCAGCAGGGGCCTTTGAAGTGAAGCTAAGCTTCACTTCAAAAGTGTGGGAGGAGTGCGGCTGAGGGAACAGATGTCGTTTTGATGATGTGCACCCGCATTTTAGGTCAATGCGCTTGTGCATTGACCTAAAAGCGCACGGGCACAGCACCAAATCGCCAGTTAGTTAAAGTCTGTTTAAAGCCCTATAGTCTCGCTCCGCTCAATGCGCATGCGCATTGATAGGTCACGAGACCTAAAAATGGCAAGATAACTCCAGTGATTATTGTTCTTCCAGGAGAGAGATCAAGTTTTGTCTAGTTGAAGTTTTGACTAATCAAAAAATAGCACTGAGGATTAATAGGCCTGCTGCAAAGAATGTTAAGCATGCATATCACAAAGAGCATATAATGTAAATAGGTCAGTGTTTACTGGTTTTCTAAGAGACATCCCTTGTTACTTGCAGTATATATGTCAAAATCTTTATATAGAACTGTGAATTATTAACTGTCATCAAAGAACTGCATGCATACTGCAAAGCATAGATTAATTTTGCAAAAAGGGTTAATTTGGATAGAAATTGATTAAAGAGAATCCCCCAACTATGGTGTTCCGTTTTCAATTCTAAGTTTGTGCTTCTCAGACCAAGCACTCAAACGATACTGCGTACCAGTATAGATGACATGTCACTCCTATATCTTGCAGTCCTCTAGCTTATGTAACATTTCCTATAGGCTCATTTACACATGTATGATTGATAGTTTGTGTGGGTGTGATGCAAAATACTCTGACACTCTACACTGGGATGAGCGATGCTATATAACTAATTAAATGCATCTGAAAGCGAGTGGTTATGGAGACTTGAGGGGCACTGTTAAAAGGTAGTGGTGTTAGAATACGGGGGGGGTGGCACCAACAACAATATGACCATCAGCGTTAAAGCCTTCCTTGGCCCCAGGAGTAAGGATGATCAGGAATCTGAATATGACCATTTTGGCCTCCTCCAGCCACTCCTCAACTCACCTGAAAGGACATCTGCAGGTCAAAGTAAGTTGGCCTGGTCGATCGGGACTGAAATGCTCATGCGTTTTTAATGTTACAAAAACAGTTCCCATACTTCTTTTGTTAAAGACAACCATCCCATAATTGTTATAGGAGATCTTGCAGTACCTTGACGTGAGAGTGAAAAAGGGTGTGTCTAACATGCTTTAATTAAAAGAGCCGCTTGAAGCATCATGATGACAAAGATGTATTATTTTTGAGAGGTAAGGTAAGGATGCACTTTACAGTCTTGTTAGCTGTTACTAATAATATTCTTTGAAAGCACTTGTTTTATAATTTACATTAAATCAATGTGTGGCAGCTTATCCTATGCTGTGTGTAATACAGTTTTAAAAGAATTACTTACCTATTCACAGTGCTTCTTATTACATGTTTGCACAAAATAACACTATAAATACACAAGTCACTATTCCACACTGCATATACCAGGATTCAATTCTGTGACTCTCTGGTCTCACAAATAGACATATGCAGTGTTCGCATTACCAAACTTGATGTTTCTTAATGTAAAATAGTGTATTTCCCACCAATTAGTTAAATTTGCATCTATTTGTCATTTAAGGTGCATGTAAAGTTTTATATGCAGTTGCTGTAAAGGTCTTAGAACAACAAAATACTTATTGAATAATTGTTTTGTTTTAAGCCATGTTTTTGACCTTTCCTTCACAGGGTTTAGGACTAGAGTTACCATATTTTTGTAATAGATTTCAAACATTTTATGTAAATGAAAATGGCCTGGAAATGTGAAAAATAAACAAAGTCACGCTTCCAAGCCCTCTTCATTACAAATACCTACGGATGCATTTATAATCCCTGGGAAGGCAACACAGGCCCCCAGGGGGTGCTACCCTCAGTTTGAAGACTTCTGCTTTAAAAGTGACAGGTTTTGGATGGCCTCAGTCGTTGAAGGGAGCTGGGTGTATTGGGACCAATGTTTTAAATTTTTTACAATAACAGTTTGCATACATTTTCTTTAAAAAAAACAAAAAGAAACTCACAACCATTCCAGAAAGGATAATTGGGCCTTTAAGGTACCACTAGCTGAAATACCGGGAGGGTCTCTTGTGCTGGCAAACACAGGGAAAGGTAAACATCAAGTGAGGAACCTGTTGTAATCTTCTATTTTCATTATAGAGTTTAGAGTCCTGTGTTGCCATGTTCTATATTCTACCTATGTGCAGATGTTCTCTTCCCTGGCAGTTGCTGTTGGACTGGCCAAGGGGAGAGCCACACTTTTCTTACCTAGGATTTATTTCTACAATAAATCTTCCTGCAACTCATATTTTACTTGTATTGGTATCATTGCTACCAATTTTATACTCACAGGCAGGAAGAAAACCAATCTATAGAT
Source organism: Lissotriton vulgaris (assembly GCF_964263255.1). Classification (NCBI taxonomy): domain Eukaryota; kingdom Metazoa; phylum Chordata; class Amphibia; order Caudata; family Salamandridae; genus Lissotriton; species Lissotriton vulgaris. Next base: position 832,380,818 of record NC_141695.1, read on the forward strand.
GAATTTGTATCCAAACTCAGGGAATTGTCTCTTAAATGCAAATTCGGAGCAATGACTGACGAGTTAGTAAGAGATCAACTTATAGTGCAATGCAGATGTAAGAAAACGCAGGAACGACTTTAGGCTGCTAAGAATCCCTCATTGAAGGACGCTATAGACATAGCTAAAGTGTTAGAACACTCTCAATATTCTATGCGGGAGTTGAATAAGAAAGGAGGTAGCAGTGGAATCGTCTCATCTGTGTCCAATACAGATACTGATGTAGCAGCTGTCTCAAGATCAGGAAGATTTTCCCAAAGAGGAAGACAGCAAGTTAGATCTTGCTTTAGGTGTGGGAACTCATCTCACAATGCTGACTTTCGTAAATGTCCCGCTGTAGACAGGAACTGTCTGAAATGTGGACGCAAAGGTCACTTTTCTAACATGTGTAGGAAATCTTTTAAGCTACGTGTAGCAGTCATTGATGAGGATAATGATCAAATAACTCATAATGCTTATTTTTCTGGTGCTACTGATGATTTTTCTCCACAGGTTGATCGTATTTTACTTGTTGATGATCCCAATGATGATCTAGATATTCAGAGTCGTAGAAAGAATAGACCTAAAGCAAGTTTTAAGATTAACAATGTTCCTGTAGATTTAATGGTTGATTGTGGTTCACTGTATACCATTATTCCAAAACACACTTATGATAGGTTATGGCCCGATTGTGCTTTGTTACCTAAAGATATAAATCCAGGAGGGTATCAGGGGGAAACGATAAACATTAGTGGGTACATGAAATCTGTGATTGAGTTCAAAGACAGATCCGTTGTAGGAAAAGTTTACGTAGCCAGTGACGGTCCACCTATTTTAGGTTGGGTGCACCAATTTGATCTTTCCATTATTGTAAACCCGAGAGCTCCAACTCAAGTCATGGTTGTGGATGATTTGCCCCTAGATAAGATTTTGGAGGAGAACAAAGGTGTATTTAAAGATGAGTTAGGGTGTTTTAAAGGTTATGTACACAAAATAATTCTAAAACCCAATGCTATTCCTATACAGCATAAAGCAAGAAGAACACCTTTAGTGGCTAGAGAAGCTGTTAAAGAGATGCTTCAGGAAATGCTTACTTCTGGGGTGATTGAGCCTGTTGAGAGTTCATCGTGGGTTTCTCCAGTGGTGATCACAGAGAAATCGGATGGCAAATTTAGATTTTGCATTGACCTCAGGTCTCTCAATCAGAGTGTAGTTGTGGATACTTTTCCACTCCCAAATATAAATGAGCTTATTTTAGCGTTGAGTGGTGGTAAATTTTTCTCTAAGTTAGATTTGAAGAACGCCTACCACCAGATCAAATTACATGCAGACTCTAAACCCCTTACTGCCTTTATCACCACGGAGGGTGTGTATCAATGTACCAGAATGCCTTTTGGTCTTTGCTCTGCTGCTAGCATCTTTCAAAGAATGATGAATGTACTGTTCAAGGGTGTAAGGAACATCGTTTTTTTTCAGGATGATATTCTTGAATTTGGTAACACAATTGCCCAGCACAATTTCACCCTTCGTGAGGCTTTGTCAAAGATTAGAGAGTCAAGGTTGACACTTAGACGTGATAAGTGTAAGTTCCTAGTAGACAAGGTAGACTATTTAGGGTATGAGATTTCTGATGTAGGTGTAAAACCCAAAAGGAATCTTGTTGATGCCATTAGGTTAGCTCCTGTCCCTTAGGACAAGGACAAGCTTAGATCCTTCCTAGGATTAGTGGAATATTATTCCAAATGTCTTAAGGATTTCTCCTCAAAGACGACTGCTTTGAGAGATTTGATGAAGAAGGGTGTTAGTTTCTCTTGGGGTACTTCACAGCAGGCCTCTTTCAAAAACATCAAAAAAGACATCTGTGAGGCAGGGATTCTCACACCTTTCGATACCAAACGTCACATTGTCCTCACTGTAGATGCGAGCGCAACAGGTTTAGGTGCTGTCTTGGCACAAATTCATAGTGGTCAAGAAAAGACTATAGCATTTGCATCAAGGAGTTTAACAACTTCGGAGAAAAACTACTCCGTGATAGAACGTGAAACCTTGGCTGCTGCTTGGGCTTGTGAATATTTCATGACCTATCTGTGGGGGTCGAAGTTTACCTTGAAGTCTGATCATAAACTTCTGGTTAAGGTATTGTTACCTGGTGGGGATGCTAAGTGTTCTGCAAGGTTGGCTAGGTGGGCTTCTCGCCTGCAAGAATATTGTTACAACATTGAGTACATTCAGGGGTGGAAAAACACTCAAGCAGATTGCTTATCAAGACTGTCATTGGACTGGAAGACAGTTGATGAGGTGGCTGTGCTGAAGAAGCAGAATGAGGGTGCTGTTGCGTTTGTTCAGGATGTGTTGAGTATATGTGAGCCACGAGCTTTAACTAAGAGTGAGTGGATTGATGCTATGTCAGCAGATTGTTCCATGGCTGAGCTAAAGAAAATAATACTCACAGGTTGTAAAAGAGAAAGCACAGTGTCAGTTACCAACAGACCGTTTGTTAAGGTTCTAGACAAACTTTCTGTATTTGATGATACGGTGATTATGCGTGGTGACTTATTTGTTCCACCAATTTCTTTGAGAAATAGTTTAATTATGTTGGCTCACGAAGGACATCTAGGCCAAACAAGAACTAAGCAGAGACTAAGAATGAATTGGTGGTGGCCTGGCATGGATGCAGAGGTGAATGCATGGATTACTAAGTGTGAGGTCTGTAGGGAGAGTGATAAACGCTTGAAAGTTGGTGTCCAAGCTTCCTCTGGACACATTTCTGATCCAGGTCAACCATGGCATACCATATGCTTAGATTTCATAGGGCCAATGAATAGTTTAAAAGAAAATTTGCGTTTTGGTATTGTTGTGGTTGATGTGCATACAAGATGGATGATAGTTAAATTCACCAAAGACATTACTACTTCCACCACTATTCGTGCTTTGAAATACATGTGGAGAGAAGAGGGCATACCGTTAGTTCTTTTAACGGACAATGGTACACAACTGACATCAGATGAAATACAGAGGTTTCTTTCAAGTTGTGGCATCAAACATAGCCGTACCTCCCTGTACAACCCACAGGGTAATGGTATTGTTGAGAGGGCCAACCGTGTGATTAAAGGTGCCATACAGATGGCAACTTCTAGTGGGCAGGACGTGGATTCAGTTGTTTCAGAGATGCTGTGGGCTCATCGCTCTAGTGTACATAGTGTTACAGGCAAGACTCCTTTTGAAATGATGCGTGGGAGATTACCCAATACTAAACTTGTACCAACTTGGATGAGAGACATTATTTCTGGCAAAGATGTCTCTGCCAATTCATCCTCAGTTGCATCTCAAGATCGCATCGTTGGTAAATCCAATTATAGTAGGAGAATTTGCTCAGGAGATCTGGTTAAAATACGCTCTGGCAGGCCCACCTCTTCTACTAAATTTCTTGGACCTTTTAGGGTGAAGGTCACTTTGCCGTATGGAGTAATTCTGGATAATGGTGAGAAGTGGAATTATAGAAGGGTTGCCCTGTACCAAAAGAAAAATGGTGTTAATGGTACAAATTCTCCACCTTGTGACTTTCCTGTCAGCAACACCTTCTTATCTATGTCAGATTATGATTTTCTTCAAAATTCCCAAACTGTGAGTTCTTCTCGTTTTAATGTGCAAGGAGGGGGTGATGTTCCTGCTCCCCTTCCTTGCACTTCTGCCCCTTCTGATTCTTCTTGTTCTCGTCGGGGACGTTTGTTTAGAAACTGTCATCTACCAAGTTACTTGAAAGATTATGTTTGTAAATAGAATGTGCTTTACAAAATGTGTATTTTCTTTTCCTCACTCCCTTTTGTTTTTTCCTTTAATCCTTTTGTTTTTTTATTATATAAGAGAAGAGGATGTGTTGTAATCTTCTATTTTCATTATAGAGTTTAGAGTCCTGTGTTGCCATGTTCTATATTCTACCTATGTGCAGATGTTCTCTTCCCTGGCAGTTGCTGTTGGACTGGCCAAGGGGAGAGCCACACTTTTCTTACCTAGGATTTATTTCTACAATAAATCTTCCTGCAACTCATATTTTACTTGTATTGGTATCATTGCTACCACAACAGAGCCAAACCTTCTCACCACGATTCCTGCTACCAGAAGGAAATGTAAATGTGTGCAATTAGTTAATCAGCACATCTAATGACTGCTTAGAAGTCAGTATGCGGCTTGAATTCATTAGGTCATATAAGGCTTTATGAAGCCAAAGGTTTATTCTTTTTGAGAATGAATGTAAGGATGTTATTAACTGCAATATGGAGTTTATACTTCTAATGGACACCTATAAAACAAGGCAGATTTCCTAACAATCTGTGACTTGCAACAAAAGAGATGGAAACCTGTTCAAACTATTGCATTGGTTGGCTATAACTTAGAGAAATAATTTTACTTCTCCAAACTTTTCCACCTTTACATATGTCCTGTACTGTGCAGCACAGAAACAAAGTGAGAAAAGGGGTACATAATTTATGTCTAAGCCTAATATTTTTTACCAGAAGGATACCATCCCTGTGAAAATCCTATGCTTGACAACACACACACCCTTGTAGTATAATGTAAATGTGTGTGTGTAGGAGAGTAGGGTCTGCAATCCTATGATCACCCAGATTTTTTGCTTTTGTTTCACTGGTTTACGACTTTCTCTGGCTGTGGGCCTGCTAATCAGACCCACAGCCTGGCTGTTCTCTTTCTAAATTACGACATGTACCCTAGGTGCATTTACCAATTGGTACTGGGCCTCCTTATCAGACCCTGTAACTCAGGGCATAGGTGTACCCAGGGCCGCCAGGAGCTGCAGCATGTATTATGCCACCCCTGGCTGGCCGCCTAAATTTGACACAACTGGCTGCATGACAGCTGGGGCGAAGTCGTGTAATCACACTTTGCTTTAGATATAGTAGCCCTATATCTAACCATACAATGGACACTCGAGTTCCTATCAGTCACTCCTATGGCAGGCCTTGACAATCCTGAAGGCAGAGTGCATGGGCTCGGGTGAACTAGGCTCTGGCCCGAGCCGAGCCCGGTTGCAGCTTGCGGAACCAAGACCCAATGGCTGTTCCATGATAACGCGTACCCCATCGGTAACTTCGGTGTCGCGTTATCAAGGCATGTCGAGTAAGGTGTCATACGAATCGGGATGCTGCCCTCTCACCAACCCTGGCGACGAGGTTAGCATTCCGCCCTTCTAGAGGGACACGACATGTACGTAACTGTGAACCCCGGTTAAAGTTAACTAAAGCCTCAGCTCCACAAAATGGATGCTGCCACCACAGACACGAGTCTGACCTCCTGCTGCTGGGAGTCCTTCCAGCGGGGAGAGCTTGGACAAAGGGTTTCCTGTCGAGGGCGGTGTTCGCACCGTCCCAGACAGGGTTTGTGTATTCTGGGTAGGTAGGGCTTTTGCGAGAAGGTGACTGCGGAGTGGCACCCCGGTGCTCACTACGCATCTGCCGGTCAGAACCAGTTCCAGGGGCGCCAGCCCTGGCCTGGGGAAAGTCCGGCAGGGGAGAGGGGTGTAACTACCCCCCTTCCTGGTCCCACCCTTAGGGCAGGACCTAGTCATGTACCCACCCCTTTCTTTAGGATAAAGGCCGGAGCGGGGACCCTTCCAAATTAGATCATCTTTGAATCAAGAACTACTTTCTACGAAAGGACACTCAAGACTCTTCTCAAGATTTCTCCCTTGTGACTAAGGAGTAGTCACCCTGCATCAGCGGGCACCATCTAAGAACTCTGCGGTTTGCTGCAAGTCCTTCCTCAAGGATCCGACGGCCCAGCTCGACGAGAACCGGCTTCCCTGGCACCTCTGACCTCTACCCACGTCATCAGCTCAGCTGTGATCTGTGGGTGCGACGAGACCTCGAGGGACCGGCCATCATCAGAACCTGCACGCTCTTAAACCAGCACGACCATCGAAGCGATTCCCCGGTGAGTGCTCTGGGGTCCGAGAAGCCCCGACCCTGAGCCGCTCCAGCACCGAAGTGCAGTCTCCCAGCATCTCCACGATCTGCGTGGGGCCCTTCTGCTCGCTGCTCAGCACGTTGTCTGGTCACTAGCCGCTGGCTTGTGCCCTTCTGTGACGACATCCGACAATCAACACTGCTGGTCTGGTTGCTCCAGACTGGCCCTTGCTTCCATCTCTGCGAGAAGCACCCCGGACCCTCCTGGTCCACTCAAGACGCCATCTTAGGCCCACCACGTGGCCCTGAGATCTGCCAAGGCTTGTTGCCCCATCCTGGGCCCAGCGACGCCGACAGCATCATCCTTCGTGGGACAGCTCGCACCTCCGCCGTGGTCGCCGACAACGCCTCCTGGACCGTGAGACTGCAGAGCCTAGCGTCGCCCACTCACCTGGTCGAGGTGACGGCCAACCGGTGCCATCCTGGTACCCTCTGACTACTGGCTAGTAGTACGAACTTGGTCCCCTCTGCTTTCAGGTATCAACAATCTCTGATCCAGGCTTGGATCTCTACGAACTATTCATCACTGGTCGCCGGCCAGCAACTCCTTTTCTTCCGGCTCCTGGCTCGTCAGCGAAGACCCCGACGCCTGTAAGACTTGTGCAGCCGCAGCCCTCGTGGCTAGGTAACTCGGCATTTCGGTGCCTGCATAGCCTCTTTACTCTAGGGTCCCGAGTCCCTCGCTTCCGACTTGCCTTATCGGGTCCGCCCGAGACCTTAAACTTTCCGTGTCCTCGGACACTTGTTTTAATCGTGCACTTGAAGTATTTTCCTAAGAGATTTGGTTTGTGCTTAGTACCCTGTCCTCATAAAGAGTCCAGGGCTGTTGTGAATCTTAATAAATATCCTGTTTATTTTCATAACACTTGTGTGGTGTCCTTTCACTGGGTGTTCAAGGGGTACATGTGTGGTAAACAGCTGGCTTAACGCGCCCTCTCGAGTCTTTAGCCTTGGACTGCTCGTATCCACGCTACTAGGATAGCTGGTCTACAGGTTGACTTACAACCAAACACCATAAGGGTCGTTGGAACGATACATAGCGGTCGCTAGAATAGCGAACGTTGCATATCGGGCCAACTTCTCACATTGGTGAGCAGCGGTTGGGATTTGAGCTTGCTGTTGTTTTACCACACGTATCCTAAGAATATCTTGTTGAAAGATCGCATAAGTACTGTTAGTACATATAACCAAAGCTTAGAATACTCTGAGTTCTACTGAACCAGCTGTTGCAGCTCCTCAAGGCTTAGCACACCTTGGTTGCAACTCTTAGCAAGGGAACAGTAGGTAAACACATAGTGTAGGTAGGTGCATCACTTACACCACACTAGAAACAGTATGTCGGACAAAGGAGGAAACTCTGAGTCTCCCCTGGTGTCAGTTGACCCTCCACAGGTCATCCCTTCAAGATATACTGTGCTGAGCTTCAAGGAGTTAAGACAAGTGTGTCACTCCAGGAAGATCAAGCAGGGGTCTAACCCCACCACGTCCTTTCTGATTGGTCTCTTGGAGACTTATGATGCCAGAAAAGCTGAGACCCGTCTTAGCTCTTCTAATCCAGAAGGAGACATGCCTCCCCTCGAGGGAACCAGAGACGATCCTGACCTCATCCACCTCGCAACTGAGAACGAAGATGTGGAGGATGATGAGGATGAGGATCCCTCTGGGGATGAGGCAGATAAGGGACAGGTAGAAGTCGTCAGACTAAGCAGGTCCAACTTAAGCAAACATGATAGCGGTACTGGGGGACCCCTGGGGCCACTATCAGGTCAGCTTAACATTGGGAATGGACGAGCCCGATCTCTGTCAAGAGACTCTGGCAGATCCCTTCAAACCAATGGCTCTCGCAACTCTTCTCAGAGAGGGATGACGTCCCCTCAGCGGAGAGTGTACGAAGCTAAGGAAAGGGCAGCTAATCTGAGGATCGAAAGGGAAGAACTTGCCCTGGCCAAAGAAAGGCTTGCCTTTGCGAGAGAGCAACAGTTAAGTGGGGTAGTCCCCACTGGTGGCAGCAATGTACCTAGCAATAGGGAAAAGAGTTTCGATACGAAACACCTTGGTAAGATAGTGCCCCCCTTTAAACAAGGGGACGACATCCACAAATGGATTACTGCTTTGGAGAGGGCCTGCACTGTGCAAGGTGTTCCCCAGAGTCAGTGGGCAGCTATCTTGTGGCTCTCCTTTGAAGGTAAAGGAAGAGACAAGCTCCTCACCACAAGGGTGGAGGATGCGAACGATTACCAAGTCTTGAAAAATACACTCGTTGAAGGGTTCGGCCTAACCACTGAGCAGTACAGGGTGCTGTTCAGGGATACCCAGAAAACGCAGTCTCAAGATTGGTCTGACTTTGTCGATTGTGCCACTAAGGCTTTTGAGGGCTGGTTGCTGGGCAGTAAGGTTACTGATTACAAAGGATTGTATAATTTGATGATGAGAGAACAAATTTTAAACAATTGTCAGAACCAGTTGTTGCATCAGCATCTTGTCGACTCGGATCTGACCTCTCCCCAAGAATTGGGAAAGAAGGCAGACAGATGGGTTCGCACGAGAGTTAAACAGAACCAGGGCCAGAATCAAGGTGGTCAGAAGAAAGCAGACCAGAAGGGTAAAGATTCTAAGGGGGAACAAAATGACCAGAAGTCTTCGACAGGCCCCCAACAACCCAAAGAGGGAGGGGGTCAGGCTCCCCAAAAGAAGAAAGAAGGCCAATCCAAAAGATGGTGCCAGTACTGTAAAAGTAAATCTCACTGGTTTAGTGAGTGCACCAAGAAAGGAGGAGGGCAGACTCCTGCCACTGCAGCCCCTAAGGCACCTGTGCCCCCTAGTACAGTCAGCAGTGGTAGTGCGCCTCCCAAGGGTTTAGTAGGGTTAACCCTGGGTTCTGAGGGGCGTGACAACTTAGTTGGCACACTCACTCAGGCTGTCCTTGTCAGTACAGGGGACGCGGACGTGTCCCCTGACATAAGTCCCAATACCTTGGGCAAATACAGACAGACGCCTTTCATAAATGGAAAGATGGCTCAGGCCTATAGGGACACTTGTGCCAGCGTCACCATGGTGACGCCTAACTTTGTGGACCCTGGACAGATCATGCCAGGTACAGAATTCCTGGTGACCAATGCAAGCAATGTCACTACCAATCACAGTATGGCAATTGTAGCTTTCTCCTGGGGAGGGGTAACTGGCCAAAAGAAGGTTGTAGTTAGTCCAGACCTCCCAGTGGATTGTTTGTTGGGCAATGATTTGGAGTCATCACAATGGTCAGAAGTGGAGCACCGGACTCACATGGAAATGTTAGGTTTGCCAGCACATGTGTTCGCTGTGACCAGGTCACAGGTCAGGAAATGCCCCACTGAACAGGTGCTGGATCCTGGAACAACGGACCAGACACCTCCCAAGAAAAAGAGCAGTAGGGTTAAGGCTGCGCCTTCCCCCTTGCCCCAGGTCGTGGATCAAGTCTCAGAGGAGGCTGACCTACAGGAATTGAGGGAAACTGAGCCGAGAGAGTTCGAACTTGATCAAGTTGAATTCTTGGGTTCAGGGGGACCCTCAAGGGAAGACCTGGGGAAGGATCAGTTAGACTGCCCTTCTCTTGAACCCCTCAGACAGCAGGCTGCTGCTGAGGCTGCTGGGAACGCCACAGGTACCCACAAGGTATACTGGGAAGATGGACTCCTGTACACTGAGTCAAGAGACCCCAAGCCTGGCATGACCAGGAGGCTGGTTGTACCCTTGTCTCAGCGTGGTTTCCTACTTACCTTGGCCCACGAGATTCCCTTAGCAGGTCACTTAGGCCAGACGAAAACGTGGGACAGGCTTGTCTCACACTTTCACTGGCCTCATATGAACGAAGATACCAAGGAGTTTTGCCGCTCCTGTGTCACTTGCCAAGCCAGTGGTAAGTCAGGTGGCACGACAAAGGCCCCCCTTATACCAATGCCTGTGGTGGGGGTGCCCTTTGAACGGGTGGGGATCGACATCGTCGGTCCCATGGAACCACCGACAGCATCAGGGCACAAGTTTATACTGGTGGTAGTGGATCATGCCACCAGGTATCCTGAAGCTATTCCCCTTAGGACCACTACAGCACCTGTTGTGGCAAGAGCCCTAGTTGGAGTATTCTCCAGAGTGGGCTTCCCTAAGGAGGTCGTCTCCGACAGAGGTGCAAACTTTATGTCGAGCTACTTAACTGCTATGTGGAAGGAATGTGGTGTCAACTACAAGTTCACTACACCCTATCATCCACAATGCAATGGGCTTGTTGAGAGATTCAACAGGACCCTTAAAGGGATGATTCATGGACTACCTGAAAAGCTTCGGCGTAGATGGGACGTCCTGATCCCCTGCCTCTTGTTCGCCTACAGAGAAGTCCCACAGAAGGGGGTTGGCTACAGCCCTTTTGAACTTTTGTACGGGCATCCTGTAAGAGGACCCCTGTGTTTGGTGAAGGAAGGATGGGAGAGACCTCTCAAAAAGCCTGCAGCCAACATAGTGGACTATGTGCTTGGCCTCCGCTCGCGGATGGCTGAATACATGGAGAAGGCATCTGAAAACCTTAAGGCCAGCCAAGAACTCCAGAAAGCTTGGCATGACCAAAAGGCTGTCTTGACTGTTTACCAGCCCGGACAGAAGGTGTGGGTGTTGGAGCCAGTGGCCCCAGCAGCACTCAAGGACAAATGGTCCGGGCCCTACACCATCCTGGAGAAAAAGGGAGAGGTCACCTACCTGGTCGACCTGGGAACTCCCCGGAGCCCCCACAGGGTGCTTCATGTCAACAGGCTCAAGGCATATGTCGACAGGAAGGACATGAGTTTGCTCATGGCCCTAGATGAGGGACAGGAGGAGGAGAGTGACCCTCTCCCCGACCTGCTCACTCAGAATCCTGACGATGGATCGGTAGATGGTGTTGTCTTTTGTGGCAGCCTCTCCGAACATCAACAGAGAGACTGTAAACAGGTTCTTCAGTCTTTCAGACATATGTTTCCTCTAACACCCAGCCAGACCGATTGGTGCACCCATGAGGTTGACACTGGTGACAGCTTGCCCGTTAAGAGTAAAATCTACCGGCAGCCTGATCACGTTAGAGACTGCATCAAGAGTGAAGTGCAGAAAATGTTGGAGCTGGGAGTCATTGAACCCTCGGACAGCCCTTGGGCTAGTCCCGTGGTTCTAGTGCCGAAACCTCACACCCAGGGTGGTAAGAGAGAGATGAGGTTTTGCGTAGACTACAGGGGTCTCAATGCAGTCACTAAGACTGACGCCCACCCAATACCAAGGGCAGACGAGCTTATCGATAGATTGGCTTCGGCCAACTACTTAAGTACGTTTGACCTGACAGCTGGGTATTGGCAAATCAGGTTAGCTGAGGACGCCAAGCCTAAAACCGCATTTTCAACCCCTGGTGGGCATTATCAGTTCGTGGTGATGCCCTTTGGTCTGAAAAATGCACCTGCCACCTTCCAAAGGTTGGTGAATCAAGTCCTTACTGGGCTGGATGACTTCTGTGCGGCGTATCTTGACGATATTGCTGTCTTTAGCTCCACCTGGGAGGATCACCTGGTCCACCTGCGGAAAGCGTTAGAGGCTCTGCAAGCAGCAGGCCTCACTATCAAGGCCACCAAGTGCCAGATAGGGCAGACACAGGTTGTATACCTGGGCCACCTTGTAGGTGGAGGCCAGGTTCAGCCACTGGAGAGCAAGATACAGTCAATCAGGGACTGGGCTCCTCCAACCACCCAGACTCAGGTTCGAGCTTTCTTGGGCCTGACTGGATACTACCGGAAGTTTGTCAGGAACTATGGTTCCATCGTGACACCATTAAACGAACTGACAAGCAAGAAAATGCCAAAAAAGGTTCAGTGGACAGCGAGCTGTCAAAAAGCATTCGATGACCTAAAGCAGGCCATGTGCACGGCGCCTATCCTCAAGAGTCCGGACTACTCCAAACCATTCATTGTCCAAACAGATGCTTCTGAGTTGGGTGTGGGAGCTGTTCTTTCTCAACTGAATTTTGATGGTCAAGACCAGCCCATTGCTTTTATAAGCAGAAGGCTGACCCCTAGAGAGAAGAATTGGTCAGCTATTGAGAGGGAGGCCTTTGCTGTGGTTTGGGCCCTGAAGAAGCTGAGGCCATACTTGTTTGGCACTCACTTCAAGATTCAGACCGACCATAAGCCCCTCTTGTGGCTAAATCAGATGAAGGGTGAAAACCCCAAACTGCTAAGGTGGTCCATTTCCCTACAGGGGATGGACTTTACAGTGGAACATAGACCTGGTACTGATCATGGCAATGCCGATGGGCTCTCCAGATATTTCCACTTAGAACAAGAAGACTCACCTGGTCAAGGTTAGCTTATTGTTCCGACGTTTGGGGGGGGGTCATGTAGGAGAGTAGGGTCTGCAATCCTATGATCACCCAGATTTTTTGCTTTTGTTTCACTGGTTTACGACTTTCTCTGGCTGTGGGCCTGCTAATCAGACCCACAGCCTGGCTGTTCTCTTTCTAAATTACGACATGTACCCTAGGTGCATTTACCAATTGGTACTGGGCCTCCTTATCAGACCCTGTAACTCAGGGCATAGGTGTACCCAGGGCCGCCAGGAGCTGCAGCATGTATTATGCCACCCCTGGCTGGCCGCCTAAATTTGACACAACTGGCTGCATGACAGCTGGGGCGAAGTCGTGTAATCACACTTTGCTTTAGATATAGTAGCCCTATATCTAACCATACAATGGACACTCGAGTTCCTATCAGTCACTCCTATGGCAGGCCTTGACAATCCTGAAGGCAGAGTGCATGGGCTCGGGTGAACTAGGCTCTGGCCCGAGCCGAGCCCGGTTGCAGCTTGCGGAACCAAGACCCAATGGCTGTTCCATGATAACGCGTACCCCATCGGTAACTTCGGTGTCGCGTTATCAAGGCATGTCGAGTAAGGTGTCATACGAATCGGGATGCTGCCCTCTCACCAACCCTGGCGACGAGGTTAGCATTCCGCCCTTCTAGAGGGACACGACATGTACGTAACTGTGAACCCCGGTTAAAGTTAACTAAAGCCTCAGCTCCACAAAATGGATGCTGCCACCACAGACACGAGTCTGACCTCCTGCTGCTGGGAGTCCTTCCAGCGGGGAGAGCTTGGACAAAGGGTTTCCTGTCGAGGGCGGTGTTCGCACCGTCCCAGACAGGGTTTGTGTATTCTGGGTAGGTAGGGCTTTTGCGAGAAGGTGACTGCGGAGTGGCACCCCGGTGCTCACTACGCATCTGCCGGTCAGAACCAGTTCCAGGGGCGCCAGCCCTGGCCTGGGGAAAGTCCGGCAGGGGAGAGGGGTGTAACTACCCCCCTTCCTGGTCCCACCCTTAGGGCAGGACCTAGTCATGTACCCACCCCTTTCTTTAGGATAAAGGCCGGAGCGGGGACCCTTCCAAATTAGATCATCTTTGAATCAAGAACTACTTTCTACGAAAGGACACTCAAGACTCTTCTCAAGATTTCTCCCTTGTGACTAAGGAGTAGTCACCCTGCATCAGCGGGCACCATCTAAGAACTCTGCGGTTTGCTGCAAGTCCTTCCTCAAGGATCCGACGGCCCAGCTCGACGAGAACCGGCTTCCCTGGCACCTCTGACCTCTACCCACGTCATCAGCTCAGCTGTGATCTGTGGGTGAGACGAGACCTCGAGGGACCGGCCATCATCAGAACCTGCACGCTCTTAAACCAGCACGACCATCGAAGCGATTCCCCGGTGAGTGCTCTGGGGTCCGAGAAGCCCCGACCCTGAGCCGCTCCAGCACCGAAGTGCAGTCTCCCAGCATCTCCACGATCTGCGTGGGGCCCTTCTGCTCGCTGCTCAGCACGTTGTCTGGTCACTAGCCGCTGGCTTGTGCCCTTCTGTGACGACATCCGACAATCAACACTGCTGGTCTGGTTGCTCCAGACTGGCCCTTGCTTCCATCTCTGCGAGAAGCACCCCGGACCCTCCTGGTCCACTCAAGACGCCATCTTAGGCCCACCACGTGGCCCTGAGATCTGCCAAGGCTTGTTGCCCCATCCTGGGCCCAGCGACGCCGACAGCATCATCCTTCGTGGGACAGCTCGCACCTCCGCCGTGGTCGCCGACAACGCCTCCTGGACCGTGAGACTGCAGAGCCTAGCGTCGCCCACTCACCTGGTCGAGGTGACGGCCAACCGGTGCCATCCTGGTACCCTCTGACTACTGGCTAGTAGTACGAACTTGGTCCCCTCTGCTTTCAGGTATCAACAATCTCTGATCCAGGCTTGGATCTCTACGAACTATTCATCACTGGTCGCCGGCCAGCAACTCCTTTTCTTCCGGCTCCTGGCTCGTCAGCGAAGACCCCGACGCCTGTAAGACTTGTGCAGCCGCAGCCCTCGTGGCTAGGTAACTCGGCATTTCTGTGCCTGCATAGCCTCTTTACTCTAGGGTCCCGAGTCCCTCGCTTCCGACTTGCCTTATCGGGTCCGCCCGAGACCTTAAACTTTCCGTGTCCTCGGACACTTGTTTTAATCGTGCACTTGAAGTATTTTCCTAAGAGATTTGGTTTGTGCTTAGTACCCTGTCCTCATAAAGAGTCCAGGGCTGTTGTGAATCTTAATAAATATCCTGTTTATTTTCATAACACTTGTGTGGTGTCCTTTCACTGGGTGTTCAAGGGGTACATGTGTGGTAAACAGCTGGCTTAACGCGCCCTCTCGAGTCTTTAGCCTTGGACTGCTCGTATCCACGCTACTAGGATAGCTGGTCTACAGGTTGACTTACAACCAAACACCATAAGGGTCGTTGGAACGATACATAGCGGTCGCTAGAATAGCGAACGTTGCATATCGGGCCAACTTCTCACAGTGTGCATTGAAGAATGTCAGTCTAAAGTATGCTAGCACAGCAAAGGAAGAACACAGCACCATTTCTTAGTAGACATGGTTCTGTTCTGCGCTTTCCCTTTCATGCAAAGCAACAGAGCAACTTTGTTGCTGCGTAAGGTCAATAGTTAGTAAATCTGCACATTTTGTGCCAGCCTTTCTCACTACTGTGTGTAATACAATTTTAAAAGATTGACTTACATTTTCATAGTGCTTTAAGTCATAGGCTAGGACCCTGAAGCACTATAAATACATGTAACTTTTCCATTGCAGTGTCCCACCCAGGATTCAGTTGTGTGACTGGTTACCCAAACAAACACATCTGCAGTGAACGCATAAACCAACAGAGCTTTCATCACTTGAAAGGATGCATTTCCAATCGATTATTTTAACAAGATTTTTTTATTTAATGTGTATGCGTTATATTTTATATGTATTTAGCCGATAGTGAAAGGCAAACAAATTATTGTGGAATACTTTGTCCTTTGTTTAGCCATGTTGCCGACATTGCATTCAGGAACAAAGTTCCCATTGTTTTTTAAGCACCTCAACATCAGGATGACATAGGAAATATGCACGAGGCTGTTATGGAAGCCCATCTTCACCACAGCCTAGCGCGCATCAGCTAAAGAATTATGGGGCATATTACCAACAACTAGCGATAATTTTTGTCTCTAACTTGTTTAGAGACAAAAATTATCGCCGCACATCGGCGATTGTTATCGCAGATAAACCTTGCTATTAGCAAGGTTTATCGCAAATGCGATAAAAAACGGCCGCAATGCATGAATATCGCTGAAAAGTCAGCGATATTCATGCATTTTCGAGCAAATGCACTTAGCCATGTTATCCACCTCCCATTGGATAACATGGCTAAGAACTGCTCAGGGCAGGTGTTAGCTTTTGGAGATATTCGCGCTTAGCGCGAATATCTCCAAAGGTTGGTAATAGGAGATAGCGATGTTAGGGACTGTTTCCAGTAGCTAACATCTTGGCACGCCCACTTTGCATGTCATTAGTGATAAATATCACTGACATGCAAAGCGGGGCCCAAGATGGTCGCTATCTCCTATTAGCTGTCACTAACTGGTGTTAGCGACAGCTTGGTAATAGGGAGATAATTTTATCTCCGCTTTCTTGGCTTTTAAAGCCAAAAAAGCGGAGATAAATCCCCTTGATAATATGCCCCTATATGCCATGCAAGCTACAGCAGCCCGGGCTATGACACACGGGGGTGGGGGAGGTTGAAAAGATTTTGAGCATTGTGATCCTTGTGGTAGCTCTTGCTAAGGGTGACCAGATCTTGAGAACCAAAAACCGGGACATTTTGCAAAAATAGAAGAAGGACTACAATTTTACATCAACGGTGCTACAGCAGAATGACAACTCTTCTCAACATAGGAACACAGAAGAAGCACTAAGAAAATAAATAAAATGTAATTTCTAAACCAGCATCATACCTGTTCATAAAATTGCTTACTTATAACAGCTGCTAATTAGCACAACTTTAGATCACCCAATAATTGCCTCTCACTGGTTTCAGTCGACCCCCTCTAAAAACCAGGACATGAGCAAAAATTGCTGAAATCTGTGCGGACATCTGGTGAAAACGCGGGACTGTCCGTGCACATCCGGGACGCCTGGTCATCCTACACTTGCTCCTAGTGTTTTTCACCACGTAGGCTAGCGTAAAGTAGTTTCATAAGTTAGAAGATATCATTGTACTCTGGAATTGAATTGGGGCTAGTGCATCAGAAATTGGGTTTGTTTCGTATTGTCACTCCAGTATGCTGTTTGTCTTAGAATTCCATTCTGTTTTGCTGTGAATGCGCCTCTTGTAACTGTTTTAAATGTTTTCCTATTGTGTACTCACACTTCCCACAGAGCCCTCCTTGTTATTATAATATTCCAATATGTCATCTTTAAGTTCCCTGCAGAATACTATATATTTTGAGGTATCCGGCTGGAGTCTTCATGCAGATGGAGTTTGACATCTTTTTGACATTCTCAGACCCTATTATACCGGCATGTGGTTGATAATGTTTTTGGCCAGTGCTGAATTCTGCGTGTCCATCCGTTAACATCTCGAGAAGCCAGCTAGAAATCTAGCCACAACCATGACGCGAGCACGGATGACATAAATGTTCCTTCGCGCCTTACCAGATACCAGACCCTCCAAATGCCTCCCTATGCCTATCATGTCATGCGCAGCCATTAGCACTGAATATCTCCCATCCCTCTTCGACTGCGGCATCCGATTGGTCAAGTGCAGGACTCAGTTTATTTATTTCCAGAATTACTTAAAACCATTGCAATGCGTTCAAGAAATAAAACCATATGTAAAATATTCAACCACAATAATAAAATGTAATCATAATTAAAATATAATACACTTCTGTTGCTTACAAGCTAAAAAATACAGATTTAAACATGCAGGAGCAACCAATGTAAGGGACCCAGTCACATGCATCGATTATGCTCCCCCTGAGAAAATGAATAATCTAAAGACTCCTTTGCCTCAACAACGCTTTAGTGACAGTTTTGCATTTTTGCCCTAGCCGCTTCGCGAAATCTAACTAGTTTAGAGTTCAATTGTGGTGATGCTGGATCGAAGCAGCCCAAAACTGCTTGCCGCCTTGTCCAAATTCCCCTTTGATTAAAGGGGATTTTTAGCAGTTGCCTCCTTTCTTGAAGCATCTCTGTACAAGAACAAATAGTATGGATGATGTCCCCTGCCCATTTTTGCACAGACTTTTTATGAAATATAACAACCTAGGCAATTCAATACTTGAAACTCATGGGAAAGTGACAACGGAGAAAAGATTACTAAATGTATCCAAAAGATCATCAGTAACATAAATTTTATTAACAAAGGGGAGATAAAAACCATTAGAAAAATTGATTCTTCAGATATTTTTTACCAATTGCACAAATTAATTAAACCAACATGACATGAAATCACAAATGCAATTAAAAAATCACAATTCAAATAGGGAAAATAGTATAAAAGGAAAATAAAAGTGGCAAAAAGATTTTCTCGACGCGCGTTTCGGCGACCAGCGCCTTCTTCTGGAGTAGCCACAGGTTATCTAATAACAAAGAATATTTAAAAACAACATAAATGACCTGGTTTTACAATTTTCAATCTATATTGACATTTTTGACACTTGCTAACAGTTTATCATACAAAATATTCCTTGACTGAGATCGACTAGATTATAATAAACATCTCCTAATGTCACTTAAGAACCATGTAGCATATAATTCCTACAGACAGACTTATTATGATATTCAACATACTTATTTCCATTGCTCATTATTATATTTGTGTACAGATAACTCAAAGGACCCAGAAGATCGGAAATGGGGCACATATGGCTTACTACTAGAACTTGCTTCTCAGTTAAGATGACCTTTCATCAATGTTCTATTAATGAGAAAATCTGTTTGCCACTTTTATTTTATTTTTATACTAGTTTTTATGCTCTTTATTTGTTTGCTGTTAATTGTCATGGTTGTGGTTTTATTTAAGTTTATTGACAGGCTATTTTCTTCTATGTAGACCTGCAGACTGTTAAGAAGATGTTGCAAGCCAACTACCGTATCGCTAAGCAGGACTACGTCGTCCGCTTATAGTCAATTGGACAATGTGGTACCCCCTAGTCTGGGCGCGTGGGAGTTACAGGTGTTAAGTGTATGTGGTAAGTCTGCCATGAATAAGTTAAATAGAATAGCAGCCAGCACGCAGCCCTGTTTAAGTCCTTTCGCTATGCTTACTTTTCTTGAGAGATGAGACCCTGATCCTAATTTGACCTGTACCCAGGTATCGGTATGTAAAAGCATTATCATTGATAAGAGGGTGTTTGGGATGCCCCATCTGGCTAGATTAGTCCACAGTTTGGACCTCTTCTCGTTGTAAAATGCGGCGCTGAAGCCGATGAAACATACATGCAGCTGTGTTTTCCTCAATTTTGTCATGTCAGTTATCAACGAGATTGCCAGGAAGTTGGATATCGTGCTGGAGTTTTTTCAGAAGCCTATCTGATTTAGCAGGATTATTTCATTATTTTCTGCCCAAGTTGTCAATTCATCTAGCAGTAGTACCACAAATTATTTGGCCTCATTATCGATCAGTGCTACTAACCGATAATTGGCTGGCAAGGCCTTGCTGCCCCTTTTATGGATTGGAATAATCGTTGAACCTTTCCAGGAATCTGGGATGGTGCCCAGTGGTCTTATTTCCAGAAATAGTGATGGAGTATTTTTGCCCATTCTTCCGACCTTTGTTTAAACACTGCTGGGGGATTCCATTCGGGCCCGGTGCTCCTTCCTTTCTTTCCTTCCTGATCTGTTTCCTGATTATTAGATAATCAGTGGTGAGTGGCCTTTCCTCCTGATGATGGATTAAGTCAGGAGATTTGGATGTGTCACTTGCAATTGGTTGGGTAGCAGCGGAGCAGTCGGGGAAATTATTGATGCCTCTTTTCCGTTTCCCTGTGTTGGTATAAGTGGTTGGTATAATGTCCGTCTGTGTCTGCTCTACTCTGCTCCGGTTTTGGCTGACTGTTGCTTTGGCTATTAAAGTGGGAGTTTAAGTAGCTTTCCCAGGTTTCCTCCAAAATGTAAGAAGTAAGTTCCCCATGATGCGGGTGGATGATAGTATTTACTGTTTTCCAGAAGCCATCGCTGGTGTTATGCTTTATATTGTGCAAGAGTTTTGCCCAGAAGTCCTGTTCGTTGTTATTGTTAATGTTCCATTTCAACTTCTTTAGTTGAGTTCTTTGTTGCTGCAGGGATGAAAGGAGCAATATATTCCCTGGTTCGTGGCGTAGAGATCTTATGGAGCCGTTTATCATTCTCTTAAGTGCTTTTATTTGGGCTCTTTGAACCTTGGTTATCTTTTTCTCTTGTGCCTGCACCGGAAAACTCCTCGTTTTTATGTCCGTAGCCTTTAAATTACTGAGGTTAGTGGTGAAGCATTCCCAGGTTTGTATCAGAATATTTTCGAGCGGTTGCTCAAGTAAAAGATTGATTGCTGTGTCTGTTAAGGAATCTATGCTTTCTGCCATATACTTGATCCTCTCATAATTTATTGTGTAGCTTTAGCCTAGATGTGGAACAGGATAAATGCTAGTCGGAGCAGTTGCCGCTAAAATAGTCTCTTGTGGACAGTGATCACTGTCCCCTTTGTCGCCCATTCTAAAGCTTGTTACATGTGAAAACAGCAAGAGACTGACAAACGTATAATCTAAAAGCAAGCTTGTTACTGGAGGAGTATCACTAGCTGTTCTTCCGTTAAGGGCCCTAACATTTAGATGTTCTAATTCTTCCAAAAGGAATCTGTTTTCCCTGTTGAGCCTCCCATGTGTGAAAATTAGTTGTGTTGGTATATTGTAGTTTAAGGATTGGAGGCAAACTTCCTTTGCTTTGGATGATCCCATTAGATATAGAGTCAAGTCCCCGATAATATGAGGTTTGGAATTTCGGAGCTCCCTAGATAAGAAGTTATTTGATCTGTTAACTTTGCTGAGTCATTTGCTGTCCGTTTTGGGTGGATTTATATGTTAAAAAAAGTTACTAAGGGCCCGATGTAGGTAAATCTACATTTACCACTTCATAAATACCGAATCATACCGAATCAGTATTTATGAGGTGGTAAATTAGAGGGGGGGAGATGTAGGTATTTCATGTAGGTATTTCAGATTCGGTAAATACCGAATCTGTAAGATTCGGTATTTACCGATTCTGTAAATACTGATTCGGTATCCCCCATTGCGTCACTTTGACACCCTCTAGCACCCCCAAAACAGGCATGTGAGCCATGTGGCACACAGACATGCCCTAAGGGCATGTCTGTCTGTTTGTCACATGGCATAGGTGTGCATGCACACATGTGCATGCACACCTGGATTCGGTATTTTAACACCCAATTGGATTGGGTGTTAAAATCTCGAATCTGAAGGGCCTGTGGGACAGAAAGTAGTCCCACCTACATCCCAAATTTAAAAATCGGAAAAATTACCGATTCGGTAATTTTACCGAATCGGTAAAATACCGAATCGGACAAAAAAAGGTCGCCTACATCTCAGTAGGCCAAATACCGGTCGGAAACGGCCGAAATCGGCCGTTTCCGACCGGTATTTGGTACCTACATCGGGCCCTTAGTTTTGTGCCCCTGCTATGGAAAGAGTAAGTTTGACTGCTAAACCTACTTCTGTTTCCGGGCCAGTTACAACAGCTGTTGATATGGATATTGTTGAGATGTAGGTTGCCAGCCCTCCTGAAGAATGGCCCGTTTTGCCTCCCTTAACGGCTGGACGGTCAAAGCAAAGATAGTGTATAGTGGTTCCATGAGCCATGTTTCCTGTAGCATAATAATATCAAAGTTATTAAGATATTGCAGGAATTCTAGGTCTTGAATTTTTTAAGTTAAGCTGTTAACATTCGAAAAGCAGAGACGTATCACGGGTTCTTTTTGCCTATTGTTGCCGGGGTCTAGATGGTTATTATGTTATAGAGTTGATGTGGCAAGGTTTATGGTTCTTATAATTGGATCAGCATTCCAGGAGTTGTGTCCCCATGTCATTTCAGCCCTAGGAGATCCATTCTGTATGCCTTGGTTGAAAGCCCTTCTTGGTGCAGAGTATCCGAGTGCCCCTATTAGAACAGAAGTTGAGGGCCTTGAACAATCCTTGTTACCTGACCTTGGGCTGGAGTTTAATAGTGGGTGCTAGGTAGGCTGGAGGTTGGTAGGGGGTGACTTGGATGCCCCAGTCTTTAAAGGAGAGATGGTGATTTAGTACTCTCTGGGCTATTGCTGCTGTTTTCCATACTGCCTTTGTTATTTCTGGCTTGGCTGGATTATCTGTAGTGAGAAACTATATTGCGAGTAGATCTGTTGTATTTAGGTCTGCTAGAGTGGGTATGGCCCGAAGTAATTTTAGAACGTTGCCTCTGTTCAGTAAATCGTGGCGTCCTTTTGTAATATATTCTGGTTTGAGCAATGTGTATCTCAGGGCAGATGGCGGATCATTTGGGGGATAAGTAGTGATTTCGAGTGGCCCCGTCCATTTGGCAGCGGGGTTTTGTTTTGTTAGCCGATGAGGCTCGTTCTGATCCAATTGCACGACTGCTCGGTTGGCACTAAAATCTCTTTCCATGTTTATTATTGTAGTTAAAATTCCAGGTTGGCTCCATTGTTGCCAGGGGTGAGAAGCCCGAGGCGGTTGGTCCGGGGCTGTCCTCGCTTGCTTCCCTTCCATTGAGGCGGCCACTATCTGAGTTGTGCAGATCATTCTCGTTGCTGTTTTATCATTTCCAGCTGGAGGAACAGTGGATTTTTGGACAATTGGACTTGCCCAATTTCCTGCAGGGTAGGCTTCTGGTTACTATCCTTTCCTAGGGTCATCATTTTTTGATGATCACCAAGCCCAGCGTGCCAGTTTGAGTTAGATCTGGTGGCTTTTAGTGAAGGTTTGAGAGCTGAACTGATAGTGACTTTTTCCCTTTTGGACCCAGGGGCCACCTCAACTTGCTTCAAAAACGTTTTCTCTGTTCCTGCTGGAGGTCCTCCAAGATTATAGAAACAGGAGGGTGTGCTATGTCTTGATGGTTATTTGTTTGAGCCAGATCATTTCTTGCATGTCCCCCTCTTTTGGTGAAATGATTGAATTCAGGCATTGTTTGCTGAAAATTGAATAGGTGGCTGCTTGATTGAGAAGGAGTAATGTATGATTGCAACCTTTTCTTTTCAGCTGGCGGCATTGTTTGGCATTAGTTTTTGTCTCAGCTGGAGTGACTAAAGCTGTCTTTGAAAAGTTGCTGCTACTGCCAGTGATGCCCACTCTTTGTTGTGTGTCGGTTTTAGTGATTTTACAGAACTGCTTTAAATGACTATCCCCTGTCTGGAGTGCGGTGGAGCCATCAGTGGAGCGACTAACGCTGGCGGAGCAGGTTGATTTGTTCTTCAGCTCATTGAGCATGGTGGTAGGCATAGGCGGAAGGGTTGCCAGCTTATCCACAATCTTGCTGCACCCGCTATGGTGTTAAGTCTCGGTTTGTGCCCTTCTTATTAGTGCATTGAGATCCCCCATTTTTTCATCAATCCCTGCTGTAAACACTGCCAGAGTGTTTAGTAAAGAGAGCTGTCTGTCCATCTTGTCTGATTGGTATTGTAGAACCTCCACTGACAGTTGCATGGGTTTTAGGAGGGAGGCCCAAGCCCTCCCGTCATGCGGATTTTACCCCTCCCCACTCCTTTGGGCCCACTTCCTTCTTACCCCACAAAGACTGATTGTCCGGTAAAGGCGGGAGCAGGTGCTTCATTATCTCCGTGAGAGGACCCATCTGTTGGTCTGGGAAGTATGCTGCCAGCATGTCCTCCAATTCTTGTGCTCCTAAATAGGACAAAACAGCCCTTCCTTCATCCTGCTTTGGAGATTTTAGACTGGCTGGCGGGGGCTTCGTCCTAGGACTGACTTGACTGATGGGGCTGAGATCTGTATTAATCATGTTGCCACTAGATGAGTTTAAATCCTGAGATCCAATGGCGAATCCTTCGGCTGCCAGTGGGGAGTGATGTTTAGTCAGCTTATCTTCTAGGCTGGATGCGTCTAGCCCAGACTGCTTGCTCCGGTTGCTCTGGTGTCCTTTTTCCTTTGCCAGTGAGTGGCCTACCCCTGTTAAGGTCGGCAGTGCTTGCGCAGTCTGAAGTGCTCCTGATGTTATGGTTGGAGTTGTTGCAGTTATTGAGTTGACTACTGTTATTGAATTCTGAACTTCTGCTTGCAGAAATTTCTGAGATCCTAGCGAGCCTATTGGTAGGACAGAATGAGATTGGATTCCTCTAGAGGATAGCGAGTCTCCTGTGAACTGCTTATTCTGCGCCTTATGCTGTACCACAGGGCTGACTGAAGGGCTAGTTGAAGGGGATTCAGCTACTGAATTGTTCTGAGTATTACTCTGTATTGTTTTGTTGTGTGGAACTTCATTGGTATATTCCACTGTCAATGATATAGTTATAAATGTAGATGAGGATGTTGTGGAAATCTCAGTGGATTTGGTCGAAGCTTGAGTATGGGCTTGTGCTATAATTTGCTGTTTCCGCTGGGTTTGGTGAGTTGGCTGTATTGTCTGCCTTGGTGTGGGTGCCAGTACTGGTACTTGGTCTGGTATTAAAGGATACTGAAGACCTTCCACAGTGGCGTTACTTGAGTAAAGAGCGGCACCAATGTATTTTTTATTAAATTTAATTTTGTGTAAATTTTAGGTAGAACTAGGGGGGCTTTGGGTTTCTCTCTCAATGACCCCTCAGGAATTGGGTCACCATCTGCCGAAATTAGAGCAGGTTCGTCACTGTTCTGATCTGTAGAGAGACCTGCCTTGTCCTTTCTTCTACGCCCTGAAATCTTGGGGCGGCCGATCTCCCATACTCTGCCCGACCTCATATCGTACAGCAGCTACCTGGGTAAGCTGGGCAGGGTTAGAAGTGAGAGTGAGGTGAGAGTGAGGTGGCTCGGTTCACAGTGCGAGTGCTTTATACTACTTTATCCGTTGGTGGCCAACGCTCCCCCTGCACACCGCTTCCCCCAAAGAGCCAGCTCCTTGCTCCGGTTCCAATCAGAACATAGATCTACTGCACCATATCAAGTCTTGGTCGCTCTGGTCGACAGCGAGGGTTGCAGATAGTTACAATGGTGCAGCGGTCCTTGTTCTCGCCCAAATGGAGCGGCTCCTGCAATCATGATGAGCCTTATGTCTTGGGGCGCGTTCTGACGTGCTCTGAACGCATTCTCACTTTGAGCAAGTCCGAGGACCCCCAAGCAGACCTGGCATACTGGATCAGGGTCAGGGTCTAGGGGTTGACAGGGGTAGTTGCTGTCAGTGTCACTGATTCAAGGTGGTTGGTGATCTCAGCTCCTACCGCTGTTGTGCTGCCCCCGCAGCTCTAACTGCTGCTGGGATGGCTGTTTCGGCTCCTGTTAGTTGGACCTTCCGGCCGCTGCACGGGGGCCCTCCCAACCACAGCAGCCTCTCAGTCACCGTCCTCTGACAGCCTCTCGCTGCCACTGGCACGCCCGCGCTGGAGGTCGCGGCTGCTGGAGGGATGGAAAAAGCCCACACCACTACTGCCGCCACTCACCGCTGCGAGGTGGGTATCACGGCTCCTGCCACAGCAAGGATGGCTTTTTCTAGCTTTTCGCGGATAGGGGGAGTCTGACCCGGCTCCTGTAGCTGCCTGCCTGTAGCTGCCTGTAGATGCCGGGCTCCTCTGGCGGCTCCTCCCGCGACTCTGGCCACTGAGCAGTGCCTGCCACTGCCGGACTGCCAGGGTCCTCCCACGGGCCGCTCCAACAGTGCCGGGCTACTCCCGCAATCTCTTACCGGTCTCTTACCAGTGCTGGGTTGGCTACTCCCGCGGGGCTTTCTTGCCTCCGCTGCTGAGGTGCCGGGCTAGCGCCTACGGTCTCTTGCCAGTACTGGGGTTGGCTGTCGTGATTCCCACCACCGCGGCAGAACAGCAGAGAAGCGTGGAAACGGTAAACAGGTAACAGGATTTTAATTAGCACAGGACTCGGTGTGGTGTCACCTCCCCAGGGGAGTGCCCAATAGGCGATAACATGATTTACTCCAATTTGTTCGGAAGAAGTCTAGGTCATCGATAATAGGCAATAAGTGTTCGACAGGGGAGAGGGTGTGGTCTCGCGGCTAGACTGACGATCTTGTTGCTGGGAAACCAAGTTCGAGCCTCAGGGTCGACTCCACATCCTGTGATTCTGGGCAAATCACTTCATCTCCCTGCCTACCAAAATAAACAAGCATTTGCAATGCAATAGGTCTCGCATTTAGCTGAGTTTGAGCTATTGGCATTGTAAATAACAATGCCTTTTATTTATGTTTTGGTTATTAAAACATAAATAAAAGCCATTGTCATTTACAATGCCAGTAGCTCAAACTTGCGTAAATGTGAAACCTATTGTATTGCAAATGCGTGTTTCTGATGTCAAGGGGCAGGTAACGTATTACACAGTTTTCTCACCTCCATTTGAGATGACAACAGACAACTAAGGTCTCCCTGGACTCTCCACATGTTGCGCAGAGTGCTCAGGTTCCCCTGAACTTACATGTGGCCCTGATTGGCAGCGACATCTAAGGTTGACTTGGATTCGCACTAGTCTTCTTATTGGTCCGGGCAGCCTAGGTCTCCCAACTGCGCACAAATAGCTCACATCTCTCTGAACTCGGACACAGCTCCCTGACTGACAGACAGCGTAGACCCCCCTGTGTTCAAAAGGCTCTCCTTGATTGGCTCATACAGCCCAGGTCTCCCAAAACTCACACTAGACTTCATTTTGAGCAGGCTCCCCAGTACTCCTTGAGCCTGCACAGGTCTCTCATATTGATGCAGAAAGCCCTGGTACTTCTGGCCTCATGTGGCTTCCAATATTGCCAAATTAGACACATCCCCCCAAACATCTTAAAGTGTAAAATGTCAGATTAGCGTTTTTTATTTGTTTTATTGATCCTGGTATGGTCATGCATTTAGGACTGATGTGTTGTTAATGTCACCGCGATCGTGCAACTGAAGTTTTATTACGAGGAAACGTAAACAAAAACACAAACCTGGAAGCCAACACAAGTCCAAGCAGTTCTGGAATGGAAAGAAGGAGAGTGACTTTGAACCCATGATGGGGGCATTTCCAGGTCCATGGTGTTGCCCAAGAAAGGAAAATGACACTTCCAATATTAACAGCCTTACTGAGAATGAACAGAATGCATCTTATCTAGCGCTAGCAGTCACATTAGCGACACTTATATAGTTACCCGCAATAAAGGAGCTTGGTGAATAGAGCACTGAGGAAGGAAAAAGTGAGTTGTTCACCTCTGGTATTTGAGCTTCATGGCAGAAATTCAAGTTAATGTTCTAAATCCGCCTGGATGCAGCTAATTTGAAATCACAAATTTCAGAACTCCCTTCAGAATATGAGTATTTAGGTAACTGTTCAACAAACGACTGAGCCCCTAGAACAGTATTTAGTCCAATAGAGGAGAGGCAATTCCAGTGTTCCGTAGTGTTATGTCTTAGTCTAGCAAAAGTCCACCGACAAGAGTCCTGTAATGATGATCAGGGAAAATTCTACAGTTAGTTCTTTGGAATGAATAAAATAGCCACATTCGGGATATTTACAGCCTTTTTATTCCTTCCTCTACTTTTAGTTTCCCAACTATAAAAATGTGTTACGGTATACCACATCAATGGACCAGCCATTGTGTTTCGTCCCTACCATGGGACTTCATCAGGGCCTATAAAAATATATACAATTAAAAAATATATACATATTTATAATAAGGAACATTTAAAAATCATACATATGCATCTAAAACTAATCCACAGATCGAGTTGTCCTAATTTTACATTTGAAATATATTTACTTTACAAAACTCCTGACATCACCCTGTAACAGTAATACCATGTAACTTGCTTACCGGTAAAATCCATGACCACTTCTCCCATCATTCATAACCAATTTCATTTAATCATATTTACCCATATTCCTTTTAAACCAAATATTACTATCATACAATAACTGGATTATTACTCATATAAAGTAATCTCCATTAGTCATTATTAATTACTAACGTTTTTTTTTAAGTTTCAAAAACCTTTTTTTAAGTTTGACAAATTACAGCAGCGTACGGTTAAGGCATTTGACATATCATTATTACAGTCAAGTACTTATAGCTGTTCCTGTACATTCCAGAATACATCCCTCCTCTAACTTGATCGCACCCTCTCCCTCTTAACTACCCCCCGTGCACTTTAGCGAGTCATCATGCAACGTTCTTTTCTCATGGTCCCGTGGAACGGGGCATCTCGTTCAGTGTCCCATCACTGATAACTATTCGTTTTGTCATGAATGCGTAACTGCAGTGTACGCCCTCTAATATATACGTTCAGGTGTATGCTCTTACCCCTTACACAACGTAGGCCCAACTACCCCATCACTAAACATAGCTTCTCCTTTGACCCCTCTCAGAGCACGATCCCCCTCTACTTCCCCTGACCTCTCCACCTCTCCTGTTTCCCCCTCATCATCTGCTTTTTGTGCTAGGAGATAGGTAATTAATGGTCCCCAAATATCCCTGGGCCGGGACTTGATCGGGAGTGTTTCTGCTTAATTATGGAGATGTTCTTGTCACATTGTCGGATCTCTAATCCCATCTTTGAATTTAGGTGCCCGCCCTCTCCATCATCTGCATGCCACCCGTCGTCGAGCCAGCAAAATTCCCATTGCCAGGAATCTCTTATGCACTGTCCTCACTTCGCCCTGTAGGCCCAGAAGAGCTAGGAGTGGGGTCGGCCCTATCTGCTCTCCAATCATGGCTTGGCAGTTCGGGCTGGACTGTTCCCATGAGGCACAGGGTCAAGGCTGATTTGCATATGGCCATGTTAGAACTGGGGTAGTGTGGAGTGCAAAAAAACGATGGATTTAGGCCCAGATCTCTGTACTGGGGTGAATGTATGACATTGTTCTGCATTCCATCCATCAATTGTTGTTTTTGCATTTGTCACCCCAGTGGGCTGGGTATGCTCAGACGTGAGTCCCAGGCTCTCCACACCACTGGAGTCAAGCTATCCTGGTTGATGATGGCTGATAGCCAGAAGCCGGTCCTTGGATGCTTAATTCCGGTCCTAGGAAGGCATGGCTTGGCAGTTCGGGCTGGACTGTTCCCATGAGGCACAGGGTCAAGGCTGATTGCATATGGCCACGTTAGAACCGGGGTAGCGTGGAGTGCAAAAAACGATGGATTTAGGCCCTGATCTCTGGACTGGGGTGAATGTATGACATTGTTCTGCATTCTGTCCACCAATTGATGTTTTTGCATTTGTCACCCCGAGTGGGACGGGTATGCTCAGACGTGAGTCCCGTGCTCTCCACACTACTGGAGTCAAGCTATCCTGGCTGATGACGGCTGATAGCCAGAAACCAGTCCTTGGATGCTTGATTCTGGTCCAGGGAAGACATGGCTTGGCAGTTCGGGCTGGACTGTTCCCATGAGGCACAGGGTCAAGGCTGATTTGCATATGGCCATGTTAGAACTGTGGTAGAGTGGAGTGCAGAAAAATGATGGATTTAGGCCCAGATCTCTGTACTGGGGTGAATGTATGGCATTGTTCTGCATTCTGTCCATCAATTGTTGTTTTAGCATTTGTCACCCCGAGTGGGATGGGTATGCTCAGACCTGAGTCCCCTGCTCTCCACACCACTGGAGTCAAGCTATCCTGGCTGATGACGGCTGATAGCCAGAAACCGGTCCTTGGATACTTGATTCCGGTCCAGGGAAGACATGGCTTGGCAATTTGGGTTGGACTGTTCCCATGAGGCACAGGGTCAAGGCTGATTTGCATATGGCCATGTTAGAACTGGGGTAGTGTGGAGTGCAGAAAAATGATGGATTTAGGCCCAGATCTCTGTACTGGGGTGAATGTATGGCATTGTTCTGCATTCTGTCCATCAATTGTTGTTTTAGCATTTGTCACCCCGAGTGGGATGGGTATGCTCAGACCTGAGTCCCCTGCTCTCCACACCACTGGAGTCAAGCTATCCTGGCTGATGACGGCTGATAGCCAGAAACCGGTCCTTGGATACTTGATTCCGGTCCAGGGAAGACATGGCTTGGCAATTTGGGTTGGACTGTTCCCATGAGGCACAGGGTCAAGGCTGATTTGCATATGGCCATGTTAGAACAGGGGTAGTGTGGAGTGCAAAAAAACGATGGATTTAGGCCCAGATCTCTGTACTGGGGTGAATGTATGACATTGTTCTGCATTCTGTCCATCAAATGTTGTTTTTGCTCCAATCATATCAGCCATTCCTGCAAACACTTCATCCCAATAGGTCGCTACCCTCGGGCAGTGCCATGCCAAGTGCAAGAAGTCCGTTCCCTCTCTTCCACAGCGTTCACACCTATCGTCCACCCTGAGATGAAATCTATGTAGTTTGACCGGGGTGTGGTACAATCTGTGAAGAAACTTATAGTGTACCAGTCTTAATCTGCTGTTGCTGGTAATTGCCTCTGTCTGCATGCAACAGACCTCCCATTGGTCATCCGTTAAAGGCGTTTCCAGGTCCTTATCTCATTCCGCCCTTGCATGCAAGGTTTGAGGGGGAGGGCAGTTTCTGGCCTGTCTGTACAGCAGGTAAATAATATGCCTAGGGGTCTCTGCATGCAATATCGTGTGTAATGGTGAAAAAGTGTCCGGCTCTATCGGAAATGCTGGGGTGATGGCTTTCATGCTTTGCCTAAGGCAGGTGTACATGAACGTATCCATGAAAGTAGGTGTATTCTCCCCAAAGAATTGTTCGTTAGTGCGGAACTGTCCCCCCGTGTACAAGTCCCCCCAGGTGTTATAATTCAATTTGTCTAGCAGTTTGCGGCACAACCCCTCCTGAGTGATTTGCAATGTAGGATTCCGAGTTAACTTCATACACGGGGAGTACATCATTGGAATGTCTAGTTTCATCGCCATTCACTGCCACGCGGTAATCGTGCAGTCCACCGTGGACGAGTCTCTCCCCTTCTCCTTCACCTGTGTGATGAGGTAGTTCTCTGAGGGTGTCGGGCCACATAGCCATCCTCTACCACCAGGTGTGGCATAAAGGGGGGGGGGGTCCAGTAGAAAGCAAAGTGTGCCTGCGCACAGTAGTAGTATTGAGTTTGAGTTTGAGTTTGAGTTTAAAAATTCTTATATAGCGCTCTTACACCAGCGGTTTCATGGCGCTGTAACTGGCAGATCTCCACAATAGACAAAGAAGGGAGGTCGGGTAACAGAGGATTAAATGAAAATTTTGCTGAAGAAGTAGGCTTTAAGTTTCTTTCGAAACTGGGAATATGGGGTTAAAGATCTGAGATCAAGGGGTAATGAGTTCCAAAGGGTTGGGGCAAGGGTCGCAAATTTTGAGCCCCCCCACTTTTTCCGGCGAAACCGGGGAACTATCAGGAGGGATTGAGAAGAAGATCGGAGCTCCCTAGTTGGCAAGTAGGGGATAATCTCCGAAGAAATAAATGCAGGGGCCGTACCCAATCGAGCCTGGTAAGTGATAGATGCAAGCTTGAATTGGATACGTTCCCGAACCGGAAGCCAATGTAAAAGTTTCAGAAGGGGGGTGACATGTGAGGATTTAGGAAGGTTAAAGACCAGCCGCGCCGCCTGGTTTTGGATCATCTGCAACCGCCTGAGACTATATGCAGGTATACCTGCATATAGGGCGTTGCCATAATCCAGGCGGGAGATGACCATCGCAAGGACGATCAACTTCAAGGCCTCAAAGGTGAAAAATCGAGAGACCTTGCGGATGGTACGAAGAGACAGAAAAGAAGAAGAAACCACAGAACTAACCTGGGAGTGAAGGGTAAGGTGAGAGTTGAGTTTGATACCCAGGGTTTTGACCGAAGTAGAGGGGACCGGAGAGGGACCAAGGGAAGGGGGCCAAAAAAGTGAAGACCAAGGACTGGAGCAACCACCTGTCAACACCAACTCGGTCTTATCAGGGTTGAGTTTCAGGTGGTTGAAATCCATCCAGTCCCTGATGAAAATCATAATAGACTGGAAATTAGAGATAGAGGCAGAAGAAGAGGACAGATTGAAGACAAGTTGAAGGTCATCCGCATAGTTGTATACGGTGACCTCCATTTGTTGTAAAGAAAAAATGAGGGGAGAAATGTAAAGATTAAACAGAAGAGGTGAAAGGGAGGAGCCTTGGGGGACCCCGCACAGGACCTTCCGAAAGTCCGCAGTGAAGTCACCCAGGCGAACTGCCTGGGTGCGGTCCCTCAGGAAGGAGGACAACCAAACCAGGGCCGTACCCCCGATCCCCGCCGCCGCGACACGGGAGAGTAAGATGGTATGATCCACCGTGTCGAAGGCGGCAGAGAGATCGAGGAGGACCAGTGCTTGGAATTGATTGGTGTCCCTCCCCTCCCTGAGGTTGTCAAGGACCGAAAGGACTACGGACTCCGTAGAGTGTGCGGGGCGAAAACCAGCCTGGCGGGAAGCCAGTACCCCATTTTCTTCCACAAAGGTGCTCAGCGACCTGGTGACATGGCGCTCGAGCACCTTAGCCAGAAATGGTAGGAGAGAAATGGGGCGAAAGTTGGCTGGGATCGAGGGGTCTGCGCCAGGTTTTTTTAAAATGGGTAAAATGATAGCTGATTTCAAGGGGTTGGGAACAACCCCCTGAGAGAGTGAACTGTTTAGTAAGTGAAGGGGAGGATCAGGGCAAGAGATGTAAATGTGACGGAGTATTGCTCGAAATTGGGGATATCATAGCCACCCTGGTGGTGAGGCAGCATCAAAGTGGCTAGATTAAGTCTCGCCTGCTTCCCCCCCTTATAAGTTTTATTAGTTGTGCTCTAAACATATTAAAGAAGAACCTTCTGGGGTAATAGTGTATGTTAATAAATAAATACAGAAATTTCGGTAGTATTGTCATTTTGATTAGGGATATCTTGCCTGTGATCGACAGAGGCAATTTTATCCATTTGGAGACATTATCCGTTACTTTATCTCTGGCTACTCCGTAATTAGTTCGGATTAATTTGTGTTTATCCTGGGTAATATTGATCCCTAAATATTTAAAGTTGTCTATTTCCCAGATCAAGGGGTAATCTAATTGGTGCCGGACAGTCTTACTCGTCAAAATGGAACACAGCAGACTTGTTCCAGTTAACTTGTACTCCCGAGATAGCACCATATTTTGTAATTTCTCTCAGTTCTGGGTTCAGGTTCTCCTGGGTTTTTTGTATGCAAAGGGTTATGTCGTCTGCGTAAAGGGATATTAGTAACTGCCGAGACGGGTACACTAACGCCCTATGATTATGGTGCTGTCTCAATTTTGCTGCTAAAGGTTCGATACCGAGCGCAAAGAGAATTGGGGACAGCGGGCACCCCTGCCTCGTGCCTCTTGAGATGGTGAAGGTGGTAGATATGTTCCCATTCAACAATACTATGGCTCACGGAAGTTGGTATAGTTATTAATTACAAACGTTAATGCTGACATTTCAGTGATTGAATAATTTCCCAGATATTTATCTGATCATTTGTTCAAGGCTGTCAATAAAAAAATCTGATTTGACATATTACAAATAACTCCCCTTCATCAGCATGTGCATCGGTGTAACAAAACCCACCAAATATACATGGCATTAATCGCAGCCAAGTTTTCTAAACAATATTGCATAACTCATTCAAAATCTGACCCTTCTTTTCCTTTTGAGGACAACTCCTTCAATTATTGCAAATCTTAACATTCCAATAAATGTAAAGTAACGTATCTATTTTAATCTAATTTTATACCAATACGCAAAGGATTTATTATACCGACATAAAAGTTTTTTATGTATATTTTCTATCCATCATAAATACGTTGCAAGTGCACATTTACAAACTCACCAAGTATCAGTCGCAACCACTCACCTAACAAGCTCCCCTACTCCAGTGCCCAGTCTAGTCCATTCATTTTCACTTAACGTTGTCACAATTACTAATTCCAATCATCGCACAAACCAAGCAATCACCCATTCAATCTCTTCCCTCTTAACAATAAAAACTCATCGGTTCCATGACTTACAGCCCGCCAGTCAGTCTTTCCCGTCCCCATAACAACTCCCTATTTCTCCCAGGGTCACTAACATTGGAAGCTAGGCCAATCCCACTTCATCTACACAACAATCTCTCTCCATACAATCCGATTTCACCACACTCTCCCACCCCCCCACCCACCAAAAAATTGATCAAACTCAACACATCAGTCCACTTACCCATATTCCAACATCATGTCTGTCAGCCCCTCTCCCCTGGCCTGGCAGAAAAGGCTCTCCCCTGCCTCCAGCAGCTAGGGCTGTCTTATCCAACATGGCGGCTCCCTTCCCAACTGGAACGCAATCCGTACTGAGGCGGGGCTGGAAGAAAGGCAACCATGTGTAACAACTGCTGGGCCAGCGCCTGGTGCCGCCAATGCCTGCCTCTGATGGTGCCCACAACAGGCTTCTGCCTTGTGTGAATAAAGAGCATTATTAGTCATCCTGATATCTGAAGGATGAAAGGCTGAGTCAGTACCGCAGGGATTTGAAATCTGACATACTGTTTAGGATGAGATCTCTTCCCCTGGTGCTCAGCTCACTGAGCTATGTCACAAAAATCTCTGAGTGCACTTATTCTGCGGGTGTCACGCACATTTTGATCAATTACACGTGGGATGCATCACAGATAGAGCGCGACAGGAGGCAGATGAGCAATTAGCGGTGCACGGATGTACGCCGGCCCATGGGGCCCACCTTCCCCATGTTTGGTGTGACGTGGGCCACCTTATCGGTGTCCTAGAACAGACTCTCTCAGCCCCTATCCTTATGCATAGCCTTTGCACCAAACACAGTGTAGAACTCGAGCTCACGACTAACCGCGGCAGAACATAGTCCAACATCTGCTAAGGTAGCTCCGTGGGCTACTGGTCTGCTGTGGTCGTCTGGTGACGTCGAAGTCCAGCACGGACAACGCAGCCTTTCACTCTTTCGAGGTTGATAGAATGAGTTTGGGATCGGTTTACTCCAACACTTTCTTGTTGCATGTGATCCTAGCCACGGCCGGTCCTAGGACTTTTGGGGCTCCAAGCGAAAGGGAAGATGTGAGGTCCCTCTAATTTGCGACATCCAGGGCGAGCGATAGGGCTGGTGGCCCTCGGTGCGGCAATGTTTGTTGGTGCCTTGCTGATGAGCTCCTTTGTTGCTGATGTTCATTTTCCTCATCACACCTATGGGGAAACCCTGAATAACTTTTTGATACAGCATGATATGGAAATTATGGAAAATGCTAAAAATGATGTGGGTGAAAATATCCCGACTTTTAAAGGAAGGGGCGCTAATACTATTATTGATTTTATCTGCATGTCTTCAACCCTTACTCCGTTATGCCCAATGCCTAAGGTGATTGATGTTATGTTAAGTGATCATAACTGTTTAACTACTGAATTAACAATCTGGAATAATGTTTATGTACGTGAACAGCGTAATATTGTTAATATTGAACCCCATAGACAGAATGGGTATAGATTGAGGTGGAAGGGAGAAAAAGCGGACATAACATCTGAATCAATCATTTCTAGTTGTCTGATGGAAATCACGGCAATTTTAGAACAGGATGAAACCTCGGCTGCCAGTATTGACCACTTTAATAGAATCAATTCAACCATTAATAAGAAGTTTACCAAAGAGGCTGGGCACAAGAATAGATATAAAAGGGGATGGTTTGATCATGCTTGCTCTACTGCCCGGACGGATCTTAAAGAGGCTTTAGCAGTTAAACCAAGGGATAAGAGTCTGGTGATTCAACTTAGGCAGGGTTATAATTTGATCCTCAAACGTAGAAAAGCTGAGTTACAGCAGGAAGCGTGGGACAACCTCAGTCAAGCAGCAGAAATGAAGAACTGTACTCTGTTTTGGTCTACGGTGAATAGTCCATTCCTAAAAGATGAAAAGGCACCAGAGCTCACATCAAATGTGAGCATGGAATCTTGGATCCAACATTTTTCCACTATTTTTGATTCAAGTAATAGAACTGTACCCCATGGAGAAGGCTGGCCCATCATACCCTTAGATATCACTATAGATGAGGTCATGGTTAGTATAAGAACCAGTAAAGGAGGGAAGGCCCAGGGACCGGATGGTGTCCCCATAGACGTGTATAAAACTGCACCAGAGATTTGGGGTCCATTGTTGACCAAAATCTTCAATGCAGCCATTTGTTGTAAAATACCGTCTACTTGGGAGGAATCAATAATTGTCCCCATTTACAAGAAAGGTGACCGGGGCGATGCCAAAAATTATCGACCTATATCCTTACTGGACTCATCTGTCAAAATCATGAGTAGGGTTCTTCTAGTAAGATTAGAGGAATGGGCAGAAACCAATGAGATCTTAAGTAACTGCCAGTTTGGATTTTGAAAAGGACGTGGCACCATTGAACAGTGCCTGAATCTAGAGCTCTTGGTAGGGAAATATACCCAGGCCAAAAAAGGGTCCCTTTATTTATGTTTCGCTGACCTAAGCAGCGCTTTTGATTTGGTAGACCACGCTATATTATGGGTCAAATTATTAGAAATGGGGGCCCCTGAAGGTATAATATACTTCCTCGCCCGCCTGTACGAAAAGCTTAGCACCAGTGTCCGGTATGGACCTAACGGGGAGTGTACGACCAAGTTTAGGATCTGGAGGGGGATTAGACAGGGGTGTGTTTTAGCACCCCTGCTCTTCACCCTCTTCATAAACGAGGTAGATTCTGTCTTGCAGACAGTCACGGCGGATGCCCCTAGAGTCAACAATCTTAACAGACCTGTATTACTTTATGCGGATGACGCAGTGTTACTGTCTAGGACTCCCTTGGGTCTCCAACGCCTGATGGACCGCTTTGTACGGTTCATCAAAAGTAGGAAACTGGTGATCAATAAATCAAAAACATATGTGATGGAGTGCGGGCCCGGAAGAGTTAAAATGAAAGGTAAAACCCATTATTTTATTGATGGCGAATTGGTCAAAAAAGTTGATAACTTTTGCTACTTGGGAATTACTTTTTCCAATAATGGGAGCTGGGCCACTGAACATAATGTTGTCAGAACAAAGATGATTAGGAGCGCTAACGGGGTCTTTCTATTCGCCAAGAAGCTGGGGAACAGACGTATTGAGAATATGTTAAAAATCTATCAATCCAGATGTCTTTCTGCGGCCCTTTACGGGGCTGGTGTATGGGGCGTGTCACCAGCGGGGAGCCTTACCAGGGGTAAAAATTACTATTCCCACTCCAGAGAGTGCAACAGTAGGGAAAGCGTTGAATAGCGTAGGGGTAAAAATTACTATTCCCACTCCAGAGAGTGCAACAGTAGGGAAAGCGTTGGATAGCGTAGGGGTAAAAATTGCTATTCCCACTCCAGAGAGTGCAACAGTAGGGAAAGCGTTGGATAGCGTACGGGTTAAATTTCCTATTCCCACTCCAGAGAGTGCAACAGTAGGGAAAGCGTTGGATAGCGTAGGGGTAAAAATTACTATTCCCACTCCAGAGAGTGCAACAGTAGAGAAAGCGTTGGATAGCGTAGGGGTAAAAATTACTATTCCCACTCCAGAGAGTGCAACAGTAGGGAAAGCATTGGATAGCGTAGGGGTAAAAATTACTATTCCCACTCCAGAGAGTGCAACAGTAGGGAAAGCGTTGGATAGCGTAGGGGTAAAAATTACTATTCCAACTCCAGAGATTGCAACAGTAGGGAAAGCGTTGGATAGCGTAGGGGTAAAAATTACTATTCTCACTCCAGAGAGTGCAACAGTAGGGAAAGCGTTGGATAGCGTAGTAGTATAAATTACTATTCCCACTCCAGAGAGTGCAACAGTAGGGAAAGCGTTGATGGTACTAAAACATACAATTTTCTTATAAATTAATTTATTATTATATTAAATTAATACACATATAATAGTAATTATTTTAAATACTTAAGTTAAACATATAACACATACATAATAAAAAACTATAAAATAATACAAATATCGATATTAGTGTCATCGAAATTAGTAACATCGATATATATGCTATCGATATTACTAACTTCGATATTACTTACATCGATATAAAGATTTTTGATATTACTTACCTTAGGGTCGATATTCTGTCCTACGATATTCTTGACTTCGATATTATGCTCCTTCGATATTTCATACTCGATATTATGGTAGGTCGAAATTTCCAACTCAATATTTTGACTGTGTACCCCCTGCTCCTAATAGCTCTGGATAATGAGCACCAAGCCCAGGAGAGCCCCCCACCCCATCCTAGGCCTCATTGCAGCAATGATCTAATGCTTTGTTGGCAAGGGTCGGGTGACCCCCTCCTGGACCTCGCAGCACTAGAAACACATGGTAGGG
The DNA here is from genome assembly GCF_964263255.1 of Lissotriton vulgaris. Taxonomy (NCBI): domain Eukaryota; kingdom Metazoa; phylum Chordata; class Amphibia; order Caudata; family Salamandridae; genus Lissotriton; species Lissotriton vulgaris. Next base: position 832,418,658 of record NC_141695.1, read on the forward strand.
AAAATCATTCAATAAAAGGCAGACTTGAAACAAAGCATGGCGGGCAGTGTAAACTCAGAGTTATGGCTTTCGGTGAGTCAGTCTCTCAAGAACCCCCAGTAATTTGGATCAGCTCTGTACTCACATCCTTTGCAAGGTATAACACTGGTCGATATTTCACCAAAGTCAGTCCACATCATCAAGCTGCTCCATGAGCTGTGAGGCCCAGAGGAGTGGGTTTCTGCCACTGGGCATCGCAGCCATAGTGTAGCACTGTGCAGCCCAGGAGTGGGTGGCTCACTGCACTCTGCCTCACACCACTGGATATTGGCTGCATGGCCCAGGCAAGGGGGGTCAACCCCTGGACTTCACAGCCATGATCCAGTGCTAAAGGGCATGGGAGAGTGGGGAACCCTTCTCTGGGTTTTAAAGCTGCCGATTTTATTTGATGATAAAGACTGTAGTGACCCCTGCCATGCTGGCTGCTCCCTCTTCTCCTCATCTGATTCACACGCATTTGCATATATTTACAATTACAATTGCCATGTTACCACTGCTTTGTGTGCTCTGCCGAAGGCCAAGCATGATTGGGTGAGCATGTATTCTAAATACCTCTGTGACCCACTGACAGCCCCTTGTAAGAACTGACAACAGCCTTTATACTCCACTCCAATGCTCTCAAGTATGGCCCACTACAAACACACACCCTCAACCTGAACCCACACATATGCCTATGGGTAAGTCAGTCCCCCGTAGGCACAGTACAACATTGATATGCTGCTTTAAAAAACACATTAAAACAAAACCCATGAAAAATGTAGTGCTCTTAGAGAAGCAAATTTAGGATATGTGAAATATAAATAGGAGCAACTTAACTGGCATGACTGACATGGGTTACCGTAATGTTTTTTATAGTCATTGGTGGGATATCTGCCAGTGTTTTTCCCTGTAAAAAATATCAAAGTAAAGCACAATATAGATGTCTTTCAGATTTTAAGTACTGAGGGTCTGAAACCCAATGTCACCAGCCTCACTGAAAGCCCTGTCCCTGGATTTATCCCTCACACCTTGCTTTGGCTCGGCGCTGCTTTTTAATTAATGCTTTTACCTTCCCTGGACCTTGCAGATATAATGCATCAGTATGAGGCCAAAAAGAGGGTCCTTCTCTCCTGGGCCTCACAGGGATAGATCATGTCTGCAATGAGGCTTAATGTAGGGGGCCCTCTCTCCTGGGCTTAGCACCCATCATCCAAGGCTGCCAGGCCGTTGGGAGGGCCCTTTGTCTAGGCTTCCTAGCAATACATTATGACTGTGCGGCCCAAAGATAAACATTCAGTAAAAGGTTTGTACAAAACCAAAGTAAACAGCATAAAACAAGGGTCAGGGCTTTCAGTGAGTCAGGTCCCCTGGATTTCAGGTCCGTAATAATTCAAATCTGGCTTTGAAAGAAGGCACTATAGCTCTGTATTGATGTCCTTTACAGGTCAAATCACTAATGCAAATATGGACAAATTATAAGAACCCTTGCAAAGAATCTGTCCAAGATCAACGGGAGACCTGCCCCAAAAAATATTGAAGCTAATCAGCATTTCCGAGACTGAGTTAATGGTTAAACTTCATCTGGCAATAGCCCAGCGTACTCCCTCGTAGTGGATCATCAATTACTTTGTACAACCCTCAAAGATCTTAAGATGCTTTCTCTTAACACCCATAAACCTTTTCCAAGCCCTCATAGCTGCCATGTTTCCCAGGTCCATGCATAATGTTTTGTTCCAGTCCAGGTTTTTTCTTTGATTTCTGGAGATTGTTGTCTTGCTTTATAATGGCATAAACACAACTACAAGTACCAGAAATCCAAATCTTGCATGGACCTGGGAAATTTAGCAGGTGCCCCCTTAGTGACATTCAACCAACCTCCAAGCCAGCCTGTTCTCGCCCGACACCATTTTATATTTAACTTTTATAGAGTGTTAGAAATGATATCCTATAGCCTTTCCTTTTACATAAGCAAGATTGTCGCATAGACCAATTTGTAAAGTCCTCTCACAAAGAAAACAATCTCTATGTTAAAAGAATAGGCAGCAATTTGTCAGAACACAGTGCCTGACATTTGACGTTTGAAATTTACAGGCATCTTTATTGCTCATTCACCTTCTGAACTCCAGCATTTACATTTTGGGGGTACTGCAGTCCCCGCCCACCTCCACCCACTCCTACTTCCAGCCCCAATATCCTACTTTGTCTCTTATATGGTCCTCTCTTTTGCATGTACCTTATTTCTTTACACTTTTCCGCGCCTCCTCCTGGTATAAGCATACTGTTTCCGCATATTCACCTCCTTTTGTGTTGTTCTTATTCACTTCTCTCCATCATCTCCTTTGCTCTCCTCTCTCAGCCTCCCTTCATCTTGTCTCTTGATCACCTTTCTCCTTTTAACCCATACTGTCTCTCGTTTGAAGTCTTCCCCATTTCACCTCCATTGCTATATTTTATCTTCCCACTTTTGGTCTGCACTCTCCCATCCACTTATCTCCTTAAAGGGCAGGGTAAAATGCACTGCAAACCCAGATGTCAACACATACAGCAAATGTGACAACATTAAACCAATAATTTAAAAGCATCTTTATTGCTCCTTCACCTTTATAACAACAGCAGGGTTATTTGTGGAGTGCTGTAGCACAGCACTCACCCCTACTTCCAGCGCATGCGGAAATTCTCTGGACGGCCCACACAGCAAATGCACCTCTAAATTAAAAACTCTGCTTTCATGGACTTGGAATGCAAAATCAGGCATGACTCACAGTTTCAGAACGTGAGGGGATTTTCAATTTTATATTATGTAAACTGAGCCGTAAGTCATTTGAGAGCTTCACATGATCATCAGTTACATTACAAAAGGATATGTTCATTTTTCAGGGTATGATATGGCCAGAATCATTAGAATGTTTAGCAGACGCTGAGACTCTAACCTAGTTCCTCAGTTCCATTAAGCTGCTCAATATATGCAAAGCCCAGGGGAAAGTGTATCATCCCATGGGCTTCACAGTCATACTGTAGTGCTACGACGTTCAGGAGATGGGGAGCCCCCTACCCTGGGCTACACAGTACTGAATAATGACAGTATGGCCCAGGGCAGAGGGGCCCCACACTTGGACCTTGAGCTCTGGTCCAGTGCTGCAAGGCAGAGGAGAGGGGGCCTCTACTGCCCTGGTTATCACAGCACTGGAAAATGGATGAGGGGCCAAGAGAAGGGGGCCCCACACCTAGGCCCTGATCCAGTGCTTCGAAGTCCAGTGAAGTGGGTGTCGCGATCACCCAATAAATAAAGGCACTGAGTCGGAGGCAATGCAGTTTCGTGTTGCTTTATTCCCTGCCAGCTTCGCACTGCTTTACAGACTAATCCCCTTCCGGTTGCCTGCTTCCTGTTCCTGTTTCCTGTTTGCCTGCCCTGTCCTGAAATAGGGTCAGGCAAGACGACGTGACATCTCCCTCCTTTTTACAAAGTCTCATTTCCGCTACATTTCTTCGACAAGACGTCGAGGTTTCCGTATCAGACGTTGTGGGCGTTTCTCTCGCCCTGATGTTTGACTGTGGTGATTTGTGGTGTCCACCATTCGTGTGGGACTGTGGTGGTTTTGGTCACTGCTGTCACTCTGGTTGAGGGAGTCACTTGAGAGTTGACTTGATGAAGTCTCATGCCGGTTGCGCCGATTGCATCTTTTGAAATGCGATATATTTCTCGTTATCTGTTTGTGGTCAGCCTTGGCCGTGATCATGGTTCCTTTCCTCTTGATGACTTGTAGGGGAATGTCGAGGTACCGACTGTCTGCCTTGGCTCGCCGATCGCCCCGAACTATCACCCAATCTCCTTCCTGGATTTTGGACTCTTTGGCATGTCTACGCTGATCAGCGTATGTCTTCATCTTGCGTTTGTTTTCATGGTCTATCTCGACTAGGGTATTGTGGTCAACGGTGATGTTTCGTTGTTGAGGAATGGTGTTTACCATGGGTAGTCTGGTTCGAGGTGTCCTCCCCAGCATCACGGTGGCCGGGCACTGGTTGGTGGTGCTGTGCGGCGTGTTTCGATATGCTCTTAGCACTTCGTTTAGTGTCTGTTGGACATCACGATGGGTTAACTCGGCCTGCTGAATTGCTTTTTTGAATGTTCCCATGAATCGTTCCACCATGCCATTCGCCTGCGGCCATAGTGGAGTGATTTTTTGATGTTTGAAATTAAGATGGGTCGCAAAGTTTGTGAATTCATGGCCATTGAATGGAGGCCCATTGTCTGTTTTTACTCGCAGGGGAATGCCCCAAGCTGCAAAGATTTCATCGAGCACTGGGATTACTGTTGTTGCTCGGGTGGATGTTATTAGGTGTGCAAATGGGAACCGGGAGTACTCGTCCATGGCAACAATGATGTATTGTCCTGACTGCAACGGTCCAAAGAAGTCGACTGCAACTTGTTGCCATACTCCTTCCGGTAACTCTGACATCTGTAGTGGTGCCGGTGGTTCTTCCCGACTGACTACTTGGCATGTCATGCAGTCTTTCAGAGTTGTTTCCACCATTTGGTCAAGTGTGGGGAACCAAACACGTTCTCTCAGGGCTTTCTTGGTTGCGTTGATGCCTTTGTGGCCTTCGTGCGCCAAGTTGATAACTCCTTGACGTAGTTTGTGGGGAATCACGATCCTCCCCCCTCTTAAGAGGAGTCCATTGTCACTGATAGAAAGTTCGTCACGCACGCGTTGGAAGGCGGCGAGGTCTTGACGAAGTTGATCAGAGTCTTGGTGTGAATGTTTCATGTCCCTCCAGGAGTGTGTGCGGATGCGAGTCATTACGGCCTGCACAAGTGGACGCCTCTTGAATGGCCTCAACTGGGACCGTGGGTGGACATGCTGTGTCGACAACGAAATGAAGGTATTCATCAGCCACAGACAGTGCAGCTCGAGTCCCGGCTATCGGGTGGCGCGACATGAAGTCGGCCGGATTCTCGGCTTTCCCTGGCTTGTGGACGATGGTGAAGATGTAGTCTTGCAGGCGTAGGACCCACCGTTCAATGCGTGGCGGCATTTTTGCATTAGGGTTCCCAAAGATTGTGATGAGAGCCTGATGATCGTGAAATGTTTGCCATATACAAAGAGGTGGAAATGTTCGCACGCCCATACCACAGCCAAGCTTTCTTTTTCTGGTTGGGAGTACGCCTTTTCAGTGTCTGTGAGGCTACGGCTTGCGTACGCGATGATGTGGCGTTGGTCAGAGTTATCACGGTATTGGGCCAAGATGGCACCCAGGCCCACCGGGCTGGCGTCGACTGTGATTTCCAATTTCTTCTTTGTGTCGAAATATGCCAGATTTATGGCGGATCCAACAGCTTGTTTGATCAGGGTGAATGCTTGTTGGCACGCCTCAGTCCATTCAAATGGCTGGCCCTGACGAGTGAGCTCTCGTAGGGGATAGCTGATCGTGGCGTAATCGTGAATGTAGCGTGCGCAGTAGCTTGCTATTCCGAGGAAAGAACGGAGATCGCTCACGTCTCGAGGTGTTGGAGTGTCAGCGAGTGCAGCTACCTTTTCTGGGTCTGGTCTCATCCCTTCTTTGGAAAAGATATGTCCATAAAACTTCAAGGTGTCCTTGTGGAACTCGCATTTGCTGGCGTTGAGTGTTAAATTGGCGGTCAATAACGCGTGACAGACCCTGTCCAAGGCGGTGTCATGTTCTGTTTGATCTTTGCCAAAAACTAACAGGTCATCACTATAGTTGAAGGCGTTGGGAATGCCTTGTATGACCCGTCTGATGGCTTCCTGGAAGATCTCGGCGGCCGAGGAAATGCCAAAATTCAGGCGTTTGTAACGAAACAGGCCTTGGTGTGTGGTAAAGGTCGTGATATATCTCGATTTGTGATGAAGCTCCAACTGGTGGTAATCTTTGTTGAGGTCGAGTTTGGAGAACACGGTGGCGCCATTGAGTTTCGTGATCATGTCACTGATGTGTGGTCCCGGGTGCCGTTCCCGCTCGATGGCGGTGTTGGGTGCAAGCATGTCGACACACAGTCTGACCTTGTTGTCCTGTCCCTTTTTGGGGACTACCACGACTGGTGACACCCATGGAGTGGGTCCTGACGTGCGTTCAATGATGTCTGTTTGTAGGAGGTCTTGGAGCTCGTTGTCGACGGCTTGTTGTAGGTGGAACGGCACCTTTCTGTGATGTTGAGCGATAGGTGTCACGTTTTCAATAATGTGTAACTTCCCCTTGAAGTGATTTAGTTTCCCAAGGCCTTTGAAAAGGTTCGGGAACTTCGCCACGATGTCGGGAGCGTCTTCAGTCATGTAAAGGAGTTCCACGAGTTTGAGTCTTTCTGCTGTGGGTAGACTGAGCAGACAATCTGCCACATCTGGTCCTTCTACCACATGGATGTAGGCATCGATTTTCCGATCTTTAAACATGAGAGTAGTGTGAAAACGGCCCAAGCAAGGTAGAGGTTTGCGTGACATCCACATGAATATGCGGACAGCTGCGGGTTTCAATTTGGGTCTTTGCTTCATGTTATAGTATTCTAGGGCGCAGATATAGTTTAATGAGGCTCCTGAGTCCAGAACAAATTTCGCTGGATGGTCTCCTATCAGGATGTCAAGTTTCGGATATCGTTTCAGGCGGTCCGGGTCAGATACCATGCAGATGTATTCATCGCTGTCTTGTGATGCTGGAGTGTGTGATGATGAGTCGCTGGACATGGCTCTGCGTGACCGGTAAGATTCTGTTGTTTGACACCTGGTTCGGTGAGTGCTCACAGAGTGACCTCTTGATCGATAGGAGTAGGCTGACTGAACGCTGGAGTTTGATGAGCTGGATGAGCGTCCTTCTCTCCCTTTTATGGCTCGTGCGTGGTGGCGCGTGTCGTAGCCTTGGTCGACGATCTGTGGGTTGACTGCTTGGACTGACATGCTATTTCAAAGTGATTGTCTCTCCCACAGCGGTGGCACCGCTGGCCAATTGCTGGACATTGTCCTGAGTGTGGGTAATCTTGTCCACATCTGTAGCAAGTGGGTGCTGACTTTGCGGACTTAGTGTGCCGTGAGCTTCTTTTGGAGGATGTCTTTCGGGTGCTGTACGACTTGTGAGATTTTGACGTGGGCTTAGCAGTCTTGGTAGATCTGTATGCCTGGACTCGCAGGGCGTGGTCCTTCCGGTCTGATTTGTGAGTCCCCATCCGTTTGCCGTAGTCTTCCGCTTGATCGTTTATTCTTGTTAGTTCTTCGATTTCCTCTAGAGTGTATTGTTTCTTTAGGAGTCTCCGGCGGAGAGTTTCGGACTGGCATCCGTCAATGATGCGGAGTCTCAATGCGTCTTCCGTTTTGAAATTGTCGAATTCACAGTATCGTGCCATTCGTTTGATGCGCATGATGAAATCGCTCATACACTCCTCCTTTTCTTGTGTAGCTAGGTTGAATGTGTATCGTTCATAGTCTACGTTGCGCTTGTGAAGGAATCGCCTATCAAGGGCACCTTTTACTTCTTCGTAGGTGGCGGTTGCTGCATTAGGTAGTTCTTTGATAATTTGCGCAATTTCTGGGCCTATTAAATTCCTTAGTGCCACCAGTTTTTGCTTGGGATCCTGCACCAGGGATCCTACCATATAGTCCTCGAAGTCTTCACTCCAACTCTTCCATGTTGGGCCCATACTATTGCCTGGCGTCAGTGGCAGTGGCTGTGGTTGTCGCATGAACGAGGCTCCAATGGGAGCGTTGGCCATTATGGGTGCGTTGACTGGAGGGGCTGGCCCCCCTGTATTTGCTTGTGAGGCTGGGCCTGCTACACTGTTCCCTCCAGATGAGCTGTCAGGGGTTGTGTTTGACATCTGCGACTGATGACTCGAGGTGGTTGGTTATGTTTATGAGAAACTCTCTAGGTTTTGTGTTGTTTCTGGCTTCTAGGCAGTTTTCCTCTGTCTTTATGTGTTTCCCGCTCTTTTCTTTGCTATTGCAGTCCTTCGTGGTGAATGGCGCCTGACCTTAAAATGGCCGCCATCCAGGATTCGTAGGTTGACTAGGTGTCTGGCGCCTGACTCTAAGATGGCCGCCGCGCGGGACGTCGTGTCTCTCTTTACCGATGTGGCTGGCGCTTTGCTGCTGACTATTTTCAGGTCTCGCAGGGGAGGTTGCTGGGGTATGACTCACCCTCGCTTCTCGCTGCTTATCTGTCTCTGGAGGCGGGTGGCTCTCTGCCTCGCGCCACGGAGGTCTCGCGCCTCTTGTCTCGCGCCTCTTCAGGCTGCTCGCGTCTGGAGACATGTGGGGACAGTGCTCTGGCATGTGCGCTTCTGTTCCCGGCAGACGGCTCACTGTTCAGTGACTCGGCAGGCTTCTGGCAGGCTCGGGGAATGGCAGCTCCGAAGCCGGTCTTGGCTTTCGCGCTCTTTCCGCGCTGTCGGTATTTGGGCTGCAGGACTCGGTGATTGGCCACAATAGCTGGCTGGGCGATAGCGGTGTTTGTGGGCTTTATGCAGATCCCACCTTCGTCGCCATTGTCGCGATCACCCAATAAATAAAGGCACTGAGTCGGAGGCAATGCAGTTACGTGTTGCTTTATTCCCTGCCAGCTTCGCACTGCTTTACAGACTAATCACCTTCCGGTTGCCTGCTTCCTGTTCCTGTTTCCTGTTTGCCTGCTCTGTCCTGAAATAGGGTCAGGCAAGACGACGTGACAGTGGGGACTACCTCCCCTGGCATTTGAAGAAGTGTGGCACATTTCCTATAAACATTGCTCCAGCAACGGCTTCTCCCGCTTCTACTAATCAGCCTCTCGATCTTCACCCATTAATGTTCAGCCGATCCTGAAAACAAAAGGGCCATTTGTTGCCTGGAAACGCAAATGACACCATTCTCAACAGTGCACAGCCCAGACCTTGACATGCTCACACAAACACAATTATCTTTGCTGCTGTCCTAAGACCCCCGGGCATATTCTCCCTCCCCCCCCCACGCCCGTAATCCCAGGAATGACACCCCGACTTTAGAACTGCTGAGGTTAAGGCACCTCGGTTGCACATTGTAATGCACTGATCGGAGGGGAGGGGGCCCAGGAGGAGCAGGTGACCTGACTATAATGCAGCCGTTCATATGGAAGCGGGCCCTATGTTTTTGAGGGGAGCGCCGTGGGGCCCTGAGCAGCTGCCCACACTGGCCATGCCTAGCGCTGGCTCTGATCCCAGTTGTGCGGTTTACCCGAAGTCTGTAGATCACTGACATGGAAATAAAAAAAGAAAAATAACCAGTGCAAGGAGAGGTATAAAGTGCGGGAGGGAAAGAGCAGTATGTGAGAAGAGCAGCCTTAACACTTGCAGGAAAGTGAAAAGCTGCTGCGCGTCATGATGAGAAAAAACCTTTTATGATGGATTGTTCCAGAGCGCTACCTACAGGTCTCAGCTGGGTCCCAGAGGAAGCTCTGGGCTTCTGGCATCGGCAGTGGGGCTCTCAACCCCTTGTACAGGTGCAACACCATGGAATGTGAACAGTCCACCTCCGTAGCACGAGAGCCTGTGTCGGAGAGGGAAATATGAAAGTGGGCAAGGGAGACAATGACCCTGTCCACCTGTGACAATGTGTCACAGATCCACAAGAAAACACAATTGCGTCTTAAACAAGCGCAGGGAAGGCAGCCGCTTGTTTATATTTGCATCGCGCTTTCACTTTCAGTGAAAGTGTGATGCAAAAATAAACACGCGGCTGATGTTGAGATAAGAAATTGCTTTACAACAGCTATGAAGCAGACGAGCCAGTCCGGATGGGCCGGACGAAAGGGAGAGAGGGCAGTGGCTAAAAAGCATCATTATCAATGGGTAGCCAGCGTTCAGCATAACGCTGACGTGACCCAATGAAAATGATGGGCGGGGCTTCAAGTCCCCTTCAGAAATCTCCTTGATCACAAGAGGTCTCGCAGAGCGAGCAGCGCGTAGCACGGAAACGCTACACGAGAACTAAAAATGAATGTGTTCCTTGTGTAACGTAACTAGTGCTCATGTAAAGCACTCCAATACCTTTGGGTCGAGTTCGCGCTACATTAATCTGCAAAAAAAATCTGCAAAAAAAATCCGGAATTCCTCTGACTGCAGCGAATCTTCCATGATCGTCGGCCGCAGTGTTTACGGAGCGGTTTTAATCAAGATTGCCTGCAAGGGCATCTTTCTCCCTTCTTGAGTAGGAGAACGAAGGGATCAGGCTGTGTGCTGAGCACTTCCCTGCAGGGGTCAGATGTGTCTCCTTGCTATTCTTGTCCACATACCATGCCCACATCTGCTATATTTTACAGGGGTTATTAGGCCCTCTGATATTCCAGGGAATCAGACGTAAAGATCTATTGGTAATTTTAACCAATCAATATAATAATGTAGGGATTCCGATTACTTGCAGTGCCATCTAAGATCTTGAGCAAATTATGTATGTGTCTAGTGGTGTAGCCGTTTGGGCAAATTTCTGCAATCCCCAGTTGAACATCCACCCCCTCTTCAACATTGATACTATGACTATGTCAGAGCCTGCTTGTGTCCCTCTTCAGTATCCCATAAAACAACATTAACTAGCAAACATATGTTGCAATATTATAATCAAACTCGCAAAGGTGCCCACGGGTGTTTCCCTGTGGGGTCTACCCTAGGGCGGACACTTCTTACCCAGAAGTGAGAGGTGGTCAGAAGGTGTTATGATGTGGGGCAGCCCAGTTACATCAAAGGACTTGGAGTGTATTTCTTATTAGAGTGGCATATTAATTTGGGGGAATACCAATCCCCCATTACAATTACATAGCCGGTGGAGCTGGCTTGCAGTTGGAAATAATCTTCCACTCACTCTGGGGGTGGTGGGCGTTGGGGGTGAGATGTTCAGACTTTTCACTTTTAAGATACATAATATCTTAAATTGTGGGAAAGGAGGAGTAATATAAATGGCGCTTAAGTCTGAGAAAAATTCCCTTTGGGGTATTCTCTTGTCATACACTGTGTCCAATCATACCTCAGTATTCAACAACACTCTAAAACATTAATTGGGTCAGTACCATCAACACCAGAAAGTCACCAATTAGACAGGATAAATTTTCCTCAGGGAAAAGTTTTTTTTACTATACATTTATTCACATAAAATCATTAAAAAATGTATCTTGCTAAAAATAGCACAACAATATATACATTAAATACATCTGTAAAACCAAGTCACAAAAATACAAAGAAATTGATCAGTCTTCACATTAATATAACATTGATTACTTATATCAAGAGATAATGTACAAATACATTCAGTAATTTGTGAGGAAAAAGACAGCGACGCGTTTCAGAGGATTATGTTGATCCACCTCCTTCTTCAGGCTTGCTACACATCTATTTCAACACTGCGCATCTATATGAATATACATACAAAAACATTAACATTGTATTTATATTATTTAGCAACAGCAATATACATTACACATAATTCTGTTAATCTAATTATTAACGTTTTTGGTAGATTTGTGGACTTAGTTGAACCAACAGGTGCTGCACTAATATTTGTGTTTACTGGTGTTGGTAACAAAAAGACCCAACTCAAGGAACTCCAAATTCATTCTAAACACACATCCACTCATTGGCTTTTCTTTTATTGAAAAAGCTTACTTATATGAACTAAGCATCCAACCCTCTATTAGTTAATACTAGTGGGTTGTTATGTCTGATAAAGTACATGTTTATTTGTGAGACAAGTGTGGAAAGAAGGGATTTTACAACCTCCTTCATATTGTTTCAAGCACACATAGTGCCAATGATACCCACCATGTTCAGCACAGGTTGCCCAAAACTGTCCTCAAGGGAAATCGTCCTGATGTTCAATATGGTGAACTTATTAACTCCAATAGATGTTTGGAAAGCACTTCTTTCAATTCCCTATATACAAAGTATATAGGGTCAGGGTAAAATAACTCAATTATTATTGGGAGATGGTCATTCTCCTAATCTACATTCTCCTTATTGAAAATACATACCAGAGCCAATAGGCCTTAAGCATACAAGCAGTAGGGGATTGTTCAATTTCCACCAGTAGTAGGCGAACAGTCCTAAAACAGAGATTACACCCTTATTACTAGAGCGGTGTAAATACATGGCCATAACACTTATATAATTTGTTCTCCATTTAAAATACCTATGAATATGAGATTCCACATCTTCTTTTAATTTTTCTTATATGTGTTGTTCATTCTTTTAAATTTTAGTCCTATTTATATCCACCACACGTTTGGCGATCCAACCTAAAAACAATAATATTCATGTGTTTAAAGGAACTGATCACAGTTATTTTATATCAAGGTGTTTAGCAAAATATTACAAAACTCTGAATAATATAAATGCTCGATAGGCCTTTGTTCAAATGTTTAAATGTTCGTTATTCTTAAGTCAACCTACACTAACAAGATTTTTTTATATAAGGAAAACCTACTAAGAACTAAAAGTACGGTCCATATATTCACTAATATGTCAATTTCTCCTATGTATTGCCCCGTGTTTATGGCCGGATTGCGTCACATTATAGCACTCATCTATTATTTATATACGCGCCTTCTCATTTATCACATACTATTTTAGCAGAACTATAACATCTCTCCTATCCTAAGTAGAGCACTCAAACTTTCTGTTAAAGCACTGTGGGCATACTGACTCACCCGCAAACCAGCGCTACATGTACCTAGTCTGCAGGTCTGCACTCCATTATTTGTGTCAGTACTAAAATATGTTCTACCACAGTCTATGCTTAACTAATGTTAAGCATAGATTGTGGGATTGTTACTTGCCTGTCTGAACTGTTGCTGCACTCACAGGCAGATTTATTCTCTGCTTGCTGCCTCTTGCTGACTCTTGTGTTCTTTGTGCCGGACACCGCGCTACATCTCGCAGCCCCCGCTTCGTGGGAGCCGCTCGTGCCGCCAACTACAGAGGACTTTGGCTGGAGATTGCCATTATCAACACAGGCGCTGCCTACCCTGCCTTCTATCCCCGCAAGAGCCAGGCGGGACTGCGAGGACCAGGATTCCGTGCGGCGCTGATCGCCTGCACCTGGTCATCTTCCCGCCTCCTCCCGAATTAGTTCTGTGTGGAGGGTGAGCCTTGCTGGATTGTTACTTGCCTGTCTGAACTGTTGCTGCACTCACAGGCAGATTTGTTCTCTGCTCGCTGCCTCTTGCTGACTCTTGTGTTCTTTGTGCCGGACACCGCGCTACATCTCGCGGCCCCCGCTTTGCGGGGGCCGCTCGTGCTGCCAACTACAGAGGACTTTGGCTGGAGATTGCCATTATCAACACAGGCGCTACCTGCCCCGCCTTCTATCCCCGCAAGAGCCAGGCGGGACTGCGAGGACCAGGATTCCGTGCAGCGCTGATCGCCTGCACCTGGTCATCTTCCCGCCTCCTCCCGAATTAGTTCTGTGTGGAGGGTGAGCCTTGCTGGATTGTTACTTGCCTGTCTGAACTGTTGCTGCACTCACAGGCAGATTTGTTCTCTGCTTGCTGCCTCTTGCTGACTCTTGTGTTCTTTGTGCCGGACACAGCGCTACATCTCGCGGCCCCCGCTTCGCGGGAGCCGCTCGTGCCGCCAAGTACAGAGGACTTTGGCTGGAGATTGCCATTATCAACACAGGCGCTGCCTGCCCCGCCTTCTATCCCCGCAAGAGCCAGGCGGGACTGCGAGGACCAGGATTCCGTGCAGCGCTGATCGCCTGCACCTGGTCATCTTCCCGCCTCCTCCCGAATTAGTTCTGTGTGGAGGATGAGCCTTGCTGGATTGTTACTTGCCAGTCTGAACTGTTGCTGCACTCACAGGCAGATTTGTTCTCTACTCGCTGCCTCTTGCTGACTCTTGTGCTCTTTGTGCCGGACACCGCGCTACATCTCACGGCCCCAGCTTCGCAGGAGCCGCTCGTGCCGCCAACTACAGAGGACTTTGGTTGGAGATTGCCATTATCAACACAGGCGCTGCCTGCCCCGCCTTCTATCCCCGCAAGAGCCAGGCGGGACTGCGAGGACCAGGATTCCGTGCAGCGCATATCGCCTGCACCTGGTCATCTTCCCGCCTCCTCCCGAATTAGTTCTGTGTGGAGGGTGAGCCTTGCTGGATTGTTACTTGCCTGTCTGAACTGTTGCTGCACTCACAGGCAGATTTGTTCTCTGCTCGCTGCCTCTTGCTGACTCTTGTGTTCTTTGTGCCAGACACCGCGCTACATCTCCCGGCCCCCGCTTCGCGGGAGCTCGTGCCGCCAACTACAGAGGACTTTGGCTGGAGATTGCCATTATCAACACAGGCGCTGCCTGCCCCGCCTTCTATCCCCGCAAGAGCCAGGCGGGACTGCGAGGACCAGGATTCCGTGCGGCGCTGATCGCCTGTACCTTGTCATCTTCCCGCCTCCTACTTATCTGTGTATTTATTTAGGGTATAGAATCTCCGCGCCAGCGGGACGCGTGCGGGACGAGGGCCGGACGAAGCCCGGACAAAGGGCGGACCCTCTGAGACCCTCAGAGACCAAAGTAGGCCGGGCCCACGTATTTTCTTCTTAATTTCTATTTACAACTTTGTCCCTACATATTGGTTTGGTACTCTGCTCTCTATTCGCACATAAACTGCTCTGTCATTGTTTGCAACTGTACAGATTTTATCACTTGCTTTTTATTCTCTTCGATATGTTTTATATGCTCAACTAGTACCTTTTACACTCTGCCAAAACCATTTCCCCGCGCATATATATATATATACATTTTTTTTTCCTTAAATTTATTGATACTCACTTCAATATCTCGCTATGACTGCTAGAAAGCTACGGTCAGGGAAAGTGTTGGTAGGAAGGACTTGTACCAAAACTAAATCCAACCCTCTCCGTAATAAGAGTATGCACGCATCACAGCTGGAGGGAAAATGCCAACTATTTCATCTGTGGGAAAGGGTTAAGGATAAAAATCCAGCAGTAGAGGTGCATTTGGAATTTCCTTTGGGGAAAGACAATACTGTTGTACGTAAATCAATATTAACGGTCGATGACGATTCAGGAGAGGGAACTGCAGGGGGATCTGGGGTTGTTGAGAATTTGTTATGTACTAAGATCCAAAGTAAATCTGTATTGCCCACTATTGATGTTATTGTAGAGCTGTGTCCTAAAACAGTGAATACTGATTTGCATAAATCTATTCTGACCTCCAGGGATACAGGTTTATATGATGCTAATGGTTCCACTCAGATGAAGGTACCAAGGAGTTGGGATAATATATTGACGGACTCTGATATGGAGGTATGTAGGAGATACATGACGGAGGATTCTAGGCAGATTTGTGAGCCTTTTAAGACTCCGCTGGCTGCTGTCCCCTCGGGGCTCCATTTGTTTAGCAGCACACCTTCCATTCAATCTCAATGTATGACTTCTCATTCTAGCATCTCCATGAGCCCAGAGATGAACCTTACCGGTATTACTCCCAGTCCCGTAATTAAACCAGATAAACCTGTCTCTGACACCCTACTCTCCTTAGAACGGCTACTCTCTTCAATTTTATCTTTATTAGAAAAATTTGTAGGAGGGTCAGACTGTGTCTTAGAAACGGTCAATGAGATATTGAAGGTCCTACTGAACAAAGCTTCTGTTAAGCAAACTGGAGGGACTGCTGATTTAGGGCTGTTTGGGGCTGGAATGAATGTAGATCATGTGGAGGGAAAAACGTCCCCAGGTAATTTTATAACCTCAGATCAAATCATTCCAGGTGAAAAAATTCTCCCCATTGTTGAAAAGGTGAAATCTTTGTTACCGGGCCCCCCTCTAGGAAACTGTATAGCAATTCCTGACCTGGAAATAAAAGTAGCGGAGGTGCCTATGCTCAAGGTGGATGAAGCTTCTTCGTCGGTTTTGGCACCTTCGGCCCAGGATAAGGAAATTGTAATTCAGCCCCAATCAAGGGTAGATAAAGAATTCTTTCCTATTTTTACCTTGGAGACGGAGGATAAGGAAAAAAATGGAAAATTGGGCGTCCCAAAAAAGATCAAAGGTAAAAAGAGGAAACCCACTCGTAGATTTGGAAGAAAGAGGCAGAGAAGGATTCATTTTGAGAAACAGGATGTTAGAGGTGATATCTCCTCGTCCAACTCGGAAGGGAATCATGAAGAAATGTTTTCACTTGAGGAAAAAATTCCCTTGGTGTTGAATAGGGAGATACCGGTAGGGCATGGCGATCTTTCATTTAGATGTGCGGTTTCCAACTTGGGGGTCCCTAATGCTGATGTGGGGAAGCCTAGTATGTCAGCCCCTATCTTGGAATCAACTATACCTGTCTCTGGTGCCCCTACCGTTTTTGTCCCTAGTATAAAAAAATGCTTTGGTATGGCAGGAAGGGAAGAGGTTTCTAAAAGTTCCCAAGCTTTAATTAAAGAGAAAAGTGTTGACACAGTTATTTTGGATTTCCTCCCGTTGTTTGATATTGACTTGATTCTAAATAGGGCCTGTCTACTTAAAAGTTTTGAAGAGCTAGAATGCCTGAAATTGATTAATTCAAATGACATTGACCTGGTAACAATCTGGAGATTGGAAACTGGAGTATTGACTAGGGTGAAATTCTACTCTAAGCTCATTGCCAATCTCGTTGTGAAACAGTCTGAGTTTTTTCAAAGTCCTGGGATTGATGTTATTCCCATTTTGGGGGGCCTACGGAATGGCTTATTAGCAGGGGAAAGCATTTCTCCCCCCCTCAGTCGACTGGGTGGTCTGGCTGGCTTTGATGACCTAAAAATCTGTGTCTCTAAAAATACACGTCATGTCTCCAGTGTAAATCCTCCTCCTGTTATACCCCGCGGTCTGAGGAGGTATAACCGCGGTTGAGGAGAGTGCCCAATGGAACTGGTTACCTGGTGTCCTTTCTAGTAGGACAACAGATAACATGATTTCCCTTACTCATCTTTAGTTGTGATTTAAAGATATTTTCGTGGAATGCTGCAGGTATAAAAAACAGCCCAGATAAACTTCAGTTCCTCCATTCGTTTGATGCTAGCGTGATTTGTCTCCAAGAGACTTGGTGTGTGGATAGAACTCTTGCTGGAGGGGGCTATATTTCTTTGGAAGGTGGAGCTATTCCTTCCAGGAGAGGTCATGCAAAAGGGGGCATTGCTTGCCTCTTATCTAATCGGATGAAGTGGAACTTCACCCACTATTTGGATTCAAGTAACCTCTTTCAGGTGGTAACATTGTTTGGTCATGCTGATGTCGAGGCGGCCAAATTTATTACGCTGATAAATGTATATATCCCCCCAGATGCTTGCTATAATGTAATTGTGAAACAGGTCTTTTCTTACATAAAGAGTATTAAGGCCAAAGCACCTGCAACCCACATAATCTTAGTGGGCGACTTTAATTGTAAGGTCTCTAACACGAGTCTAGCTCTGTTCAGAAACAAATATAAAGAGGAATCATTACAGATCCCACAGGCTCTATTCCCTGGTAACATCAAAACAGATAAGAGAGGGAAATTGTTTCTGGAAGAACTGGCTGAATTGGAGGGGATCATCGTAAATGGCAGGCTTCCCTCTGACATTCCAGCAAGTTTTACTCACAAAACCAATCAGGGTGAGTCTATTTTGGATTATGTAGCTGTGGATAATGACTCCTTTTATCTCCTAAAAGATCTGATAGTCACTAAAAATCCAAACATCGATCGCAATGTGATAACCCTAACTGTTAATATAAATCCACCTGAAACAGATCCATGGTCGCTTAATGGTGATCAGGTTAGTTTTAGTGGTAAAACAGGGAGATGTTTTTGTAATACAAGGGCCCTAAGGGGCTTGTCCATTTTATTAGATAAAACTGTAAAAGAACTCCCTAGTTGGAAAGGGTTGGAAATCTCGTATTTTGCGGGGTTTATGAAGGAGGTAGTCCTAATCACAAGGAAACCTAATTCGCATAGAAATATGCATCCTGTCCCTAATTCCTTACACCTGCTTAATAAAGAAATAAACACACTGGTTAGGGAACAATACTTGAATAGGTCCACAGAAAGGTCTCGCAAAATATCCTTACTAAGGAGAAGGAGAAGGAGAGTAAGGCTAAAAATTAAAAAAGAGAGGGAAGATTCCTTATGGATAAAGTTAAGGGAGGCTGTAAATAGAGGGAATGTACAACTATTCTGGTCTCTCATTGGTGAGGGTTGTGGAACAAGAAATAGGTCCCTTCCCCCCCCTATTTCCGAGAAAGTTTGGGTGGGTTATGTCACGCAATTATATGCTGGTAATAGGCCTGTTGTGGACGACAGAAGGGTGGGCGATGTTGGACCGTTGTTTGACCCGCCTTCCGAAAAGATCATCGAATCAGCCATAAAGGACTTACGTTCGTCCGGTGCCATGGGCCCTGATGAGCTCCCAGTTTCGGTGTTAAAACAGGATGCCGAATCATTGAGAAAAATCTTATTTCCAGTATACAGATTTTGCTTCCTACATAGAACTGTTCTTCCCTCTTGGAGGGGGAGTAGTCTGGTACCCCTATTTAAGAAGGGGGATAGGAATATGCCCCAAAACTATCGACAAATAGCTTTGCTTCATGCTATAGGGAAAGTATTTGCGAAATGCCTGTTAACATTAATATCTGACTGGGTAGAGGGGGGTCAGTGGCTGCCATTGGAGCAAATGGGATTCCGTAAGCGTCACAGCACAATGGATAACGTATCCGCCCTGCAGATAATTTTGGATAAATACATAGGGGCTCGAGGCGGAAGAGTCTATGCTGCGTTTATAGATTTCTCCACAGCATTCGACAAAGTTGATCGCCCCCTGCTGTGGAGAAAGCTATCTTCTCTCGGAATGCCCTCACTGCTCTTAGATTTAGTTAGGGATCTCCATACTGATACCTGGTGCAGGGTATTATTGGGTGGTGAAAGAGGGCTATCCCAGGCGATACCCACTGCAAATGGATTAAACAGGGATGTCTATTAGCGCCTTTATTATTCTCTCTTTACATCTCGGACTTACCTTCATTTTTGTCTTCAAGCGATGGTAACGCCCCAGTACTAGGTGGCTCCCCAATTGTTTGAATGCTATATGCGGACGATATTCTGATACTGGATTTAACACCGAAAGGTTTGAATAATCGTCTACAAGCACTTCATATATATGCAGAATATCATCACCTGAAAATAAACGTAGCAAAAAGTAAAATCATGTGTATGGCGGGTAGGAGAAAGGCGAAATATGAGAACTTTAGGTGGACGGTGGGGGAGACAGGCTGGAGGTGGTGAATTCCTACGTGTTCTTAGGGAAGATAATATCTGCCAATTTGAGCGATAAGGATCATGTTGCTAACAATTCTCGAAAGGCTCTGGCCCAGGGTAAAAGTCTGAGTGCCTTATATTGCGCGACGGGGAAAAGACATTTCCCTTATTTGCTAGAGGTTTTTCGCGCAAAGATTTCAGCATCCCTGCTCTATGGTGTTGAATTAATTGATCTGGGGCAATGGAGTTTTCTGCATACTGTAGAGGGAAAGATCCTCAGGCAACTAGCCTCAGTTAATACTTCCTGCACAACGGCTGCTCTTAGATTAGAGTTTGGAATCCGTAGTAGTTGGGTGCAGGCTTTAGCAGGGATTGTCCGCTGGGTGTCGTGCATGGCTCGGGGGGAACCCGGAACCATGCGAAGTCTCATGAAAAAAGAATTGTTGGGATCCTTAAAAGAACACTCCAGAATTGTGAGGAATTTTAGAAAGGCGGTTGAATACCTTCAACTAGATGAATTAACTTTGTTTACATTGTCCCCAGGCCAGTTGAAGGCTGTTTTAAAACTGGCCACTTGGAAACTGAGTTTTAGCCTTGACAGGGAGGCAATTCTTGCAAAAAAGGGCCCCTCACCATTTATTGACTCCTGCCTATATAAGAAAATGCAACCGTACGTGTCATGGAATATACCCCACGGAATACGGCGTTTCTGGTTCCTCTTAAGGCAGGACCTCCTTCCGCTAAACAATTTAACATCTAGATGGTATGGGTCCCCTGCAATTTGTCATCTTTGCAATATGTTCACCCAGGATGTTGTACATGTTCTCTTTATATGCCCAGCCTTGCGGACATCACGTAGAAAGTGGTTTAGACATATATGTTTAAAATTGGGTCTCTTATCGGCGAGCTCTTTTTTAAATGCTTTGTACAATCCGCCCAATGAAATGTTTTGCTTTAATATATTCAACTTTTTTAAATGCTTTCTCGATATCTATTAGAGGGCTTGGGAATCAAATGCCTAATAGTATATGCTTTTTTATCTTGTTATGTAAAGTGTGTGTATGTACAAATATATGTTATATTTCTTTTATGTGGATCTCTTATGAGTTCCAAAACATAAATAAAGAATTGAATTGAATTGAAGGTTGACTTAAGAATAACGAACATTTAAACATTTGAACAAAGGCCTATCGAGCATTTATTTTATTCAGAGTTTTGTAATATTTTGCTAAACATCTTGATATAAAATAACTGTGATCGGTTCCTTTAAACACATGAATATTATTGTTTTTAGGATGGTTCGCCAAACGTGTGGTGGATATAAATAGGACAAACATTTTAAAGAATGAACAACACATATAAGAAAAATGTAAAAAAGACGTGGAATCTCATATTCATAGGTCATTTAAATGGAGAACATTTTATATAAGTGTTATGGCCATGTAGTTACACCGCTCTAGTAATAAGGGTGACGTCTCTGTTTTAGGACTGTTCGCCTACTACTGGTGGAAATTGAACAATCCCCCACTTCTTGTATGCTTAAGGCCTATTGGCTCTGGTATGTATTTTCAATAAGGAGAATGTAGATTAGGAGATTGACCATCTCCCAATAATAATTGAATTATTTTACCTGGATCCTATATACTTTGTATACAGGAAATTGAAAGAAGTGCTTTCCAAACATCTATTGGAGTTAATAAGTTCACCACATTGAACATCAGGACGATATCCCTTGAGGACAGTTTTGGGCAACCTGTGCTGAACATGGTGGGTATCATTGGCACTATGTGTGCTTGAAACAATATGAAGGAGGTTGTAAAATCCCTTCTTTCCACACTTGTCTCACAAATAAACATGTACTTTATCAGACATAACAACCCACTAGTATTAACTTTTTGGATGCTTAGTTCATATAAGTAAGCTTTTTTAATAAAAGAAAAGCCAATGAGTGGATGTGTGTTTAGAATGAATTTGGAGTTCCTTGAGTTGGGTCTTTTTGTTTCCAACACCAGTAAACTCAAATATTAGTGCAGCACCTGTTGGTTGAACTAAGGCCTAGATGTAGGTAATAGCAATTTGCCGAATGGTAAATACCGAATTTTACAGATTCGGTATTCACTATTCGGTAATTGCTATGTAGGTAAAATAATCGGTAAAAATACCGAATCTGTATGATTCGGTAATTACCGATTCTGTAATTACAGAATCGGTATTTGCCATTGATTTCTACGGGCCTTGAAGCCCATAGGAATCAATGGCATATACCGATACTGTAATTACAGAATCGGTAAAATTACCGATTTTGCAAGGGTGACAGGGTGTCACTTTGACACCCTGTTGCACCCCTGTTTCTGGCTTGTGTGCCATTTGACACACAGACATGCCCTCAGGGCATGTCTGTGTGCCACATGGCACAGGTGTACATGCACAGATGTGCATGTACACTGGAATTCGTTATTTACCATGGAATAGTATTCCATGGTAAATAACGATTCGGTAAGGGCCTGTGGCACTGATTACAGTGCCACCTACATCTTGATTTACAGAATCGGTAAATTTACCGATTCGGTATTTTACCGATTCTGTATATTTACCGAATCGGTAAATATACCGGTTCTGTAAATAAAATGCCCCCTACATCTCAAAAGCCAAATACCGGTCGGAAACGGCCGAAATCGGCCGTTTCCGACCGGTATTAAGGCTCCTACATCTGGCCCAAAGTCCTCAAATCTACCAAAAACTTTAATCATTAGATTAACAGAATTATGTGCAATGTATATTGCTGTTGCTAAATAATATAAATAAAATGTTAATGTTTTTGTATGTATATTCATATAGATGCGCAGTGTTGATATAGATGTGTAGCAAGCCTGAAGAAGGAGGTGGATCAACATAATCCTCCGAAACGCGTCACTGTCTTTTTGCTCACAAATTACTAAATGTATTTGTACATTATCTTTTGATATAAGTAATCAATGTTATATTAATGTGAAGACTGATTAATTTCTTTGTATTTTTGTGACTTGGTTTTTACAGATGTGTTTAATGTGTATATTGTTGTGCTATTTTTAGCAAGATATATTTTTAATGATTTATTTTATATGAATAAGCTTAATAATAAAAAAAACTTTTCCCTGAGGAAAATATATCCTGTCTAATTGTTGACTTTCTGGTGTTGATGGTACTGACCCAATGAATGTTTTGGAGTGTTGTTGAATATTGAGGTATGATTGGACACAGTGTATGACAAGAGAATATCCCAAAGGGATTTTTTCTCAGACTTAAGCGCCTTTTTGGTGTCCTGCCCCTTTGGGTTGTTGAACCCCTCTCTTATTATTGAGTAATATAAATGGCAACACCAAGTAAATCATGTTACAATCAATTGCATCTGGAGTGCCTCTTCAATCAACATCTGGAGAACTGCTCAGAGTTAACTGCTCCACCGATATATTTTTGCTCAAAAAAGTCTGTAAACTGATTGCATCTAGTTATCAAGTTATAAGCCACTAAGCTACCTGGATCTTGTTTTAATTCTTTAATGCCTCGGAAAACAGCCTCAGTGGCCTTTGGTGCATTTAAGATTAGTTCAGAGTATTATCTTACTTTAGCAGCTTTTATTACTTTTTTATACAAATTATGAAAAGTCTTCCATTTGATTTTCGTAGCTGTAGTATAGCTGTGTCACCTGATCCGTTACAATTGGTGTACTTTGCTCCTAATTTTGGTTAATTCTTATTTTTAGCCTTTATTTACCTTGGACTTAGGTTTGAGGTGATTTATCTTGCATGGGAAGAATACATCAACGCCTCTTCCTAACTGATTTTTATACGGTGCCAAGAGCTGATATGGATCACTTGTAGCATTCATATTATGTATTTCTTCTACTACGATAGCGATTTCTGTCAAATCCATGTTATGTCAGTTCCAAGATGGCTTCCGGGGATTTTTCATTGACTTGATAGGGTTCGCTCTCTGGAACATATAATTATAACTGTGTTCATTTTTAAAGAGGTCTGAATGCACCTTGCCCTCACCAGCGACCATATTAAACATTGTGCCATGGGACCTAAAGGCCACACGCACCTCAAAGCCTAGAAGTAGCCTAGGCGGATGAGAGCGAAGTGGCGGGATGGGGTGAACCAGGTTAAAAAAGAAAATCAGCACTTACCTCCCGTCCGTCGTCGCCTCTCCTGTGTCCCATCCTATCCTCTTCCTGGCTTCCTGTGAGAAACAGGAAGCAGGAAGCACCAGGGCTCCTACGCTCCCCGTAGCCAATCACAACACTGCAATGGAGCATTGTGATTGGTCTGATACAGCCCTCAGCCAGGGGCTCGAGGGGTGGGCATGTTCTCCATGCAGGCTGTAATGCAGCCGGCATGGAGAACAAGGAAGTGTGCATGACTGTTTTGGGCGGCCTGAGAGGGCCGACCAAACAGTCATTGCACACAGGAGTGTTCTACCACTCCTCACATGCTCTGCAGCCCCGACCGCCCTCTAACGCACGTTGCCACAACAGGAGGACAAAATAAAATGATAATAACATGGTTATTATCATTTTATTTTTTCCTTTCTTTTGCGGCTTCCAGGCAGTGGGGCGACGCTCTTCCGCCTTAGTGGAGGAGCTGCCACGGCAAAATGGTTTTTCAGAAGGGCCCACAGACATTTGTGCGTCCCCTTCTGTAATACTGATAGCACTGGCGCACAAACGGTACTAGCGCTATCATGAGAGATAATTTCCTCATTTGCTTATTGGCGTGTCTCCATTCAAATGAGGGATACTCTTTGCTTCTGTGCCCTATTATGGACGCAGGCTCAGAGGGAAATCTGCCCTTAGGAGGTGCACTGAAAGTGTGCCACAAAAAGGTGGTGCAATTTCCTTGCACCTCCTAAAAGCAGCGCTTATGCAGAGAAAAAGGGATCCCATGGACCGCCCCACCCGATATCCCTGTGCAGGCGGGTACAGTCACTTTCTGAAGACCCCTGTAAGGAGATCCTTCTCCCCTCTTCAAAATGCAGGCAGCATGCAGCCAGTACAGTGCAACACTGAGTGTCTTTGAAGCAGGTGTTCCATTTTTCATTTGAATGTGCTGCCCACAAGGAGTCATCAGTTCGCGGCTGCCCTGGGGCAGCGCATTCTTTGTAATACGACACACTTTCCCAATTTGCCCCCAGCACACCTTTTGAAAAATGCTCCCTGGTGCAAAAAGGGAAAGCGCACCGGTTACAGAACACAACTTCAGGAGCGTTATTTTTCATTGAGCACTACATTAACAGAAAACAAATGGCCATACTCTTCCATAAACACTTTCTCAAGCATAGAGAATGTTTAATACCACTAACACCATAAGAGCTTGAAGAAAATAAATCAAATCATTGCACTTCCTCCAACCAGCTCTATTCCTGTTCCAGAAGTTCCTTTAGCCACCACAGAATTTGTTCTGGTGATAATGGTTCCTGCTCACTTCTATTAAAGCTTCTCATTTGGTTTCAACTGCCTCAGTTTCAGGTCACGCTTACAGAGTGATTTTAGACCTATTGTAGACCATACCAAAAACGTATATGGGGCTTTCTACTTACCCTTGGCTGGCTTTCCTGTCAATGTCATTTGCTTGCTTTTCACTTGTTGGTGCCGCTCGCTGAGAGATGTTGTGCAAACTTTATATTCCTGTCACCGGAGGGGCTGCGTGAAGTGCCGGGGGAGAAGGAGGAAAGGAGACTTGCTGTGCCCTGCGGGATACCGGGACTGCGAGGACCAGCATTCCATTCTAATCCACAGCTGGTGCCTTTTCCCGGTATCAACCCGCCCACCTGCCTGCAGCCTTAATACGCCTCGCTTCCCGTCTCCGCGGGGGCCGCTCGCTGAGAGGTCTTGTGCGAACTTTATATTCCTGTCACCGGAGGGGCTGCGTGAAGCGCCATGAGCCGGGGGAGAAGGAGGAAAGGAGACTTGTTGTGCCCTGCGGGATACCGGGACTGCGAGGACCAGCACTCCATTCTAATCCACAGCTGGTGCCTCTTCCCGGTATCAACCCGCCAACTTACCTTACATTAACAGGCCCCTCCCGCTTACCGCGGGACTTGCGCCGGGCTAAGCCCGGGCAAAGGGCGGGCCGTCTGAGGCCGTCCGAGGACGGTAGAGGCCGGGCCGGGCCCCGTCCCTTTCAAATTTTGGGCCTAGCTTGTGGTTTTTAGTTGATAGGATATTGTTATATTGTATATACTCGGCACCATGGTCCTTCGTTCAGGGAAGGGGAGGAATGTGACAGCCACGACTTCAGGCGGGATGGTTACCGAAACAATTGATCAATTCTTAACCCGTGCTACAGCCATATTAGATAAAGAAATTGCCCTGACTGAAAAACGCTTTTCCCTAGACTTAGTTACAGGAAAGCGCTCGTCATTGGGCGCTATAGGGGCTGTCGTTTCTCCTAACCCAACTTTTTCTGAATTAACGACTGCCCAGGGCCCCGAAACAGGTTCCACACTGGTAGTGCCGGGCTTAGTAGATCTAGTAGAGGATACTCTAAATTCCACTATAATTAGTGGACTTTCTAGGTCGCCTTCTTTACTTAATACTTCCCCTCCAACTTCTAATATATTAAGTCCCCTTGCAAAAAACCCTAACCCGATGGTAAAAGATAATGGTAACCCTGGGTCAAAAATAATCAATAATAATAGTAAAAGGAAAAGAAAGGGTGATTCCCAGAAGGGGAATGTGCCTAAAATCTCTAAAACTATCTCTAAAATCACCCCCCCCCAGTGTTGGCTCCTAATCTCCTATACAATAGTCTACCTATGGGGTCCC
Source organism: Lissotriton vulgaris (assembly GCF_964263255.1). Classification (NCBI taxonomy): domain Eukaryota; kingdom Metazoa; phylum Chordata; class Amphibia; order Caudata; family Salamandridae; genus Lissotriton; species Lissotriton vulgaris. The sequence continues at coordinate 832,444,681 of NC_141695.1, forward strand.
CTTTAAACACCTACCCCAGTATGGATTTTAGTACAAATGATGTTTTCCTGGGAAAAATGGAAATTTTATTGAAATCTTTAATGCTTCCTTTATTAGAACGAACCAGGATGATTAACAGTAAACTAGATCAACTGGAAGTCCTGGTGAAAGCCAACTCCACTTCCCTGGATAGGTTGGTGACAAACACGAAGCTTACTGAGGTACCAACGAACATCGGCCAGCCCCAGAACACCCATAATGAAGTACTTGTAACTATACCTGTCACACATGACCAACCTGCAAAAGAAACCCTAGTTGCTGCTGTACCGCAGCCTTGTGGGGATACAGTCGCTGGGCCCTTATCGGCAGCTAAGGCTAATCCCACGAACACAGGTGCCCAACACAAGGGACAGGCACAAGCGGATAATAATTTGAAGGGTAGGCTACTAACACCAGATCTGCCCCCAGAAGCTAACCCCCTAGTGGTTATATTAGCGGGAGTTCCCGTTTTAAGAGAACATGCAACAGAGTCCTTTGCTGCTGTGAAAAACAAGGTAACAAGTTGGCTTAATTTAAATAGACCCCTGACCCCCCAAAGTTCGAGCGAGATTGTAATGGTGAGGAGAACTCCGTGGATAGGTAGAACGACACAAAATATTGATGGGGATTGCATAGTGGTCACTTTCAGAGACCCCAGTACTGTTTCTTATATTTGTGCTTGGCCCAACCAGGTACTGGATGCCACTATCCAGTCTTTACCACTAGCCTATTTTTATCCGCCACCTAAAGTAGTGGTAGCTAAGGGAAGGCCGAATGAATGGACGAGAGTGGAAAGGAGGGGTGGATGTGGGGGGAAATGGAGTAGACCAATCCCTATGCATATCCCGAATCACTTTCTTAAATTTAATCGTTTTAGTTGTCTTGAAGCTGTGGATTGACTGCATTCTTCCATTAATGAACCAGGAACCCCCAAGGACAGGGAGGGTGCTGAAGAAGTATCCGTTGTTCCTCCGAAGTTGTTAGATTATGTACAACCTAATAACATTGAGGACTGTGGCCCTACCGGAGATAAAGACTGAGAGCTGCACAAGCATGTTGTCCAGGGCACCACTGATAGTATAGGCCCACCCTATATGCAAGGATGTAGTAGCCCGATTTCCAACTTAGTAAACACAGAGGCTATAGATGTTATATACCGGGACAGGGGTGGTATCCCCGAGGTAGGGATTGAAAAAGTAAAAGAAAAAGAAAGCCAAGGGTACAATTTACCAAGTTGGAATATTGCGGGATGAAATAGTAAACTGGGAGTCCTTGGGTGGAAAGAAACAGTGGAATCATATGATATCCTGTGTCTACAGGAGACTTGGAACCTAGATGATATTAGCTATGATGGTTATGTTGCCTATAATCTTCCAGCACAGGGATCGAATATGGGCAGAGCTAAAGGGGGCTTACTTATTTTGCTTTCCGTTAAATTCCCTGTGCAGGTTATAAGATATGTGATGATCGGAAGTCACTCCCAACTGCTGTGGCTGAGACATAAGAATGGTCGTAATTTTTATTGATTAATTTTTACAATAACTTGCCTGACCCTATGCGATCGACCGCAGCTAGCGAGGTCGACAAGGCCCTGGATGGGATTGTTCGGGCTAATCATGTTAACTTTGAACTCATCTGGGGGGGGATTTTAATATTCCGTTGTGCCCCTTTTCTTTAACTAAGGTATGCGGGATATATGATGACAGAGGAGAAGGGTACACCCATTTCAAGCATAGCACTTATGGTGAATCCCTGAGCTCCGCCCTTGCTAAATTCGATCTGGTCGTGTTACAACCCGCAGGAGACTGTGATGGAAACCCCGTCCCTACCTTTACAGAGAGGAATTCGGCCTCAGTTATTGATCATTTGTTGGTCTCAGCTGAAATTAGTAAATATTGTGACACTCCGGTTATACTGGATCTTGCTATCAGTGACCATAATTCCGTTACAGTAATGATGCTAGTTTGAGGTATTAAAGTAGCATCAGCTAAAACTGTTGTTACCATTATCGTCCCATGTAGACCAAATGGTCACAGGATAAAATGGAAGGGTGATAACTCCGATAAGTTGTTGGTTAAAATTGTAGCGGCCTGTTTGCCCGATCTGTGCTCTTGCTTGGACGAAAGCACAGATTCATGTGGCATATTAACTAGTTTTAACAGGATTAATAATATAGTTGATAATACCCTAACCTCTACTAAGCGTACTAATGGCAAACCAAGGATAGGTTGGTTTGATTCTTTGTGCACCGAGTCTTTGCAGAAGCTTAAGAAGGCTCTATCTAGTAGGCCCAGAGATAGGTCGAGTATCATAACCCTCAGGGCCGTTTATAAGGGGCATTTAAAATGTCAAAAGTTGGAATTCCAGAAGGAAGCATGGGCTAATTTGTCTAAGGCCGTTGAATTATCGGACAGCAAACTATTCTGGGATACGGTTAATTGCCCTTTTCTTAAGAGTGCTGAAACCCCTATCCTCACTGCTTTTGTCAGTGAGGACTGCTGGGTCGCTCACTTTGCTAGCATTTTTGACTCACAGAGGGTGGTGGACTTATCCCGGGTAGAGGCCGATCCGTGGCCAATTTTCCCCTAAGCATTACAGTTTCGGAGGTAGAACTTGCCATTAGGACTAGCAAGGGAGCGAAGGCTCCTGGCCCTGACGGGGTGCCCATAGACCTATACAAAGCAGATTCATCATTGTGGGGCTCAGTCCTGACTAGGGTCTTTAATGCAGCAGTCCTGGAGGGCACACCGCCCACCTGGGGTGAATCTGTAATTATTCCGATATATAAAAAGGGGGATAGGTTGGATGCTAAAAATTACCGCCCTATCTCCCTTTCAGATTCATCACTTAAAACCATGAGCCGGGTGCTGTTGGCCAGATTAGAAGAGTGGGCCGAGGGTAGTGGTATTCTTGCACGCTGCCAATTCGGATTACGTAAGGGTCTGGGTACCGTGGAACAATGCATTAATCTAGACCTCCTAATTGGGAAGTATACCCGTGCTAAGAAGGGCTCACTTTTTCTCTGCTTCGCTGACCTAAGCAGCGCGTTTGACCTCGTTGATCACACGCTGCTATGGTCAACCCTGTTAGATCAAGGTGCCCCAGCAGAGATTATTTACTTTCTGGCCAGATTGTATTCTAAACTCTCAGCCCGTATTAGATATGGTCAAGGGGGGGAATGTACTGATTGTATCAGTGGTAAGTTAGGTATAAGACAAGGTTGCGTCCTTGCTCCCCTCCTTTTCTCCCTTTTTATTAACTCAATAGACTCTGAGCTCAAGCAAGTTAACTCTGATGCCCCGTTAGTTGATGGTCAGGCTGTTCCCATCTTACTTTATGCTGATGACTCAGTGCTCCTATCCAGAACCCCTATAGGCTTACAGAAATTGATGGAGAAGTTTGCGGGTTTTATCAAGGAAATAAAATTTAAAATCAATAATACTAAAACATTCATTATGCCATGTGGAAAGAAAATGAGGAAGCTGAAATCTTTCCATATAGAGGGACAAAAAATAGAAGTTGTAAATAAATTCTGTTATTTGGGCATAACCTGTAGTAGCAACGGTGTGTGGTCAGAGGAGATATCCAATGTAAAAGCCAAGATGTCCAAAAATGCTCATGGAGTTTTTAAATTTGCAAATAAACTTGGTGACCGGCGCATATATGACATGCTACACATTTATCGTTGCAGATGTGTTGCTATTGCGCTCTACAGATCTGGCGTTTGGGAGCATTGCCGCCAGGGAGTATTGCAAATAGAAGAAAATATTTTTCTAAAAAGATTGTTATGCCTGCCTAAATCTGCTTCCACAGTGATAATTCACCAGGAACTGGGCCTAGAGTTTTTATTAGATTTAATTTGTTTAAGACCGTTGCTGGTATGTAGAGCAATATGGCATAAAAAGGAAACTAGCTTTACGAGGAGTATCATCACTGATTGTCTCCGCCTAGATAAAAGCACATTGATACCATGGATTGATTATGTTGTTACAACTGCCAGGGATTTATTTATTCTCAATCTCTAGGATGATCAAGAGAGTTTCTCCGATATTTTCAAGAAAGAACTCAAGTGCTCCTATCTATATAAGAAAGCTCAAGTGCATAGAGACACTACAATGTTGTTAACTATCCCTCAGTATTATTACTCCAATCGGGGCTCATCTGGCTTTTCAAAATACCTAAAGGTTGTCACCAGACCATCCCATCGTTTTGTCCTTACTAGATTAAGACTTGGAATTGTCCACCATTTGGTGGCATTCCCAGAAATGAAAAATTATCCCTCCATACCATGTCCTTGTGATGGGGTCACCAAACAGAGTACTGTACATTTCTTATTCTTGTGTGACCTTTATAAACATCTTCGTGTTGTTTATTTAAAACCCCTATTTATAAAACGGACAGTGACTACGGTTAACTCGGCAATGAGACTGTTATTCTCTTTAGATGACCCTGACATTTGTTTTCATACAGCCATGTTCATCTTGAAATCTGTGGCCGCAAGGAAAAGCATGATATTTTAATAACTCTGTTTTATTGTATTTTTGAGCTGCACCAAATCTGTAAATTTTCTAGCTTTTAAGGATTTATTCTGTGAATGTACATGTATATGCTTTTATGATTGTTTTTTTAATAATCGAATAAAGCTTTTGAAACTGAAACTGAACTTTCACTTGTTGACTTCCTTTCCACTTAAGTTGGTACCTACTTTGAACATAGCTTCTTTACCATGCTTTTGATTGTATAACTTGTACCCTTTCACTGCTCTCATTCAGGAACCTACTTTTTTAGTTTTCATTTAGCACTCTGTGGAAATGCACATTTTTTGCTCTCCTCCCCAAATACTGCTTTCCGACTACATTCCCATCCCTTGCTCTCTCAGCAGTGCTCCTCACCAGTCACAACTTGCCCATAAACACATAACAAGAAGTATATTTATGCCAGGATTTGACTAAAGAGCAGACTTTGAGTTGGTTTAATCTCCTGTATTCCATATGTCACTTCAAAGCCTAGCCTAAGGCATACACAGGCAGCATTTATGGCACTGGGGGAGGGGTAGACTGCTGCACTCCCTTAGCTGGTAGTTGAAGTAGTAGGTGTGTTTAGCATAACTGAAATGAGATGCCTTCTCCTGGAGGCCTATAAATCTGATCCCCAGGCTGCTACTCACCACCAAATGACTACCAATTGGCATTTGTTTCAGTTCACTGGCCTGTGGAAAGTCAATGAGGGCTTGGCAAGCATTTTCCTTTACATTCTGACTCTTTCCTGTTCTTTTTAAAATTATGTTCAAAGTTTCCTGTATGAAATGTATTTGGAAAAAAAAATTCTTTTGAAAAGATTGAACATTTTGAATTCAAATGTACATTCTAAGAAACCTTATCATGTTTGCATTTCATCTATTATTTTTTAATGCTTTTTTCTTTTACTCTTTTTGTGATAGTGCTTTACAAAAAACATTAGCAAAGCAATTACTTGGTACTCACATTATAATTCATGACCTATTGGCTTTGTCAATACTTGTTATTTCTTGCTATCAGCTTTTTATCAGTTTCCTGTCTTGCTAACACTTTATCTCATTTATTCTTATGTTCTTTAATAGCCCTCAGCATAATCTGCTTCACTCTTTTACGTTCCTGACTGCACTAATTATGCTTGTTTCAATGGATTTTATTAGATTTCCACTGTGGTTTGGTAGGTTATGATAGTTATTACGAGTTACTTACTGTGAAATAATGAAAATGAGTTCATGGGCATAGGAACCACGGGTGACAGAATGGGTATATCGCCCCCAGATTAAGGAGTCAGATGGATGTAGGGAACAATATTCCACCTCAGATTTGGAAGTGACAGATGAATAAACAGTGGCAGACAGAGCGTTGTCACCTGAGAAGCAATCTCTGCGTGAGCTCAAACACTTCTTTGTTTTGTTAAATATGTAATTATGGTCATAGATTAGAGAAGTTGAACTGCTCCTAAAATCTTTCTGTCAAGCCAGGCGGAGCCAGCAGAGAGCAATTGTAGGCAGGAGATACTACGATATTTAAATGTTATTGCTTGCTTGTGAATAAGAGTAATTTTAAGACAGGCTGAAGACCTTAATGACTTTAATTAAATAATTAGTAAAAATTAAGTTGTTTCAGAGCCCCCACTGAATTTTCTCATTAGGTAACAGCTCTTCAAGGAGACACTTGTGAATGCCGCATTGCATCAGATAGGTATGTTCTGTCACTATGTTTGATCTTCCCGGTCTGTGGAAACATTCATAACAGAACTTCACATATTTAAGTCTTATGACTATGAACATGAGGATATGTGCGTTTAATGTCAGTTTGCTTTAAGGTGCAATGACAAAGCAATGACCTTTGATGTTAGTGGAACAGAGGAGGATGCAACTCTACCGTCTTTAAATTGCACAATATGCATTCCTGGGGAAGCTGGGATTCAAATCCCAACTTCCCCACCAGACCAAATTAAGTCATGCATAGCCCATCAGCTTCATTTTCTTAACCATTCAGTTGAGAGCACATTGAAGTAATTCTGTAAACGATCTATCCTCTATAAAAACCTCCATTATATATAGCAAATGAATTAATCTTGCTTTACTGTTAATAAAAATATAGGCTACATAAATAGAAAACATGGCAAACTGACATTTTGGGTAATTTTTGGCAATGTCGTTAGGGCATGGGGAATTCTTGAATGATTCATGCTTAGACAAATATAGGTTTCAATAAATGTCACTCAATTCAGTGATCCAATCGCATGCACACTGAAAATACTGAAAATGCATGTTTTTATTCTACAGTCATCATATTTATGATGACATTTGTTGCCTGGTTTACATCTTGAAATGGCTCTCTCTTCTCCTCCTTTGGCTCTAGGAGTCAAACTAGACCCTAGGTTCAGCTCTCTCCAAGACAGTTCATCTCCTGCCCAGAAATTTGTGTTTCCTATGCCCTTGTGTGAGTTTCTAACTCCCAGCACATCCTCCACTACTTCACCTCCTTGAATGCTCGCCTTTGCTAACCTGAGGGATTTAAATGATAAAAGGGAACAACTTAGAAATCCAATCAGAGAGCACCAGTATTGTAGTTTAGGCACACATCTGACTGTGCTAATATCCGAGTCAACAGAATAGCAGCCAATGTCCTTCAGTGATATTTTAAATACATATAGTATTTGTAAAGTTTCTGTTGGTCCAAAAATATCGTATGGTACCTTATCTCAAACAATTCCATCAATTACTGGAACCGCTGACTTTTCACAAGGGACAGGTCTCTTCGCACTTTGTGTGCTGAAGAATGAGGCTTCAATACCTCAAATACCAGTTCAACAGCAGAGCTTTCTAGGAGATAATGTCAGTTCAGAAGCACAAAGAATACTGTCAAAACCAATCCAATGAAAAAGTAAAAGCAACAAAATGAAAATTCAAATGTAAATCCAAGGTGGAATAAAATAGGTATTTTTGAGCCAAATTATAGATGCACAAGTTCCATGTGGTGCTAAGTCTGACGAATCTGAGGAAAAGTCATCAATGTTGACAAAATAGCCAGATGCAAGTGTGCAAAGGCAGGAACATTGCGAGGTTGTGGGGAACTGGTATTTACCTCCAATGGTGAATAATAATAAACAACTTTGTGGTTGGCAAGTGGTGTTGAAAACTGTGAATTAACATACTGTGATTGGATGAAGTTGATAGATGTAACTGGAAGTAACAAGACTTCAGTGTCAGATATCCCCAGCCGGGGAGCAGAAACCTCAGTGTTAATTAAAGCCTGTAATGGGATTTCCTGTATGGTAGTGCCCTCGTGGCCTACTGTACAGGACTGGCCACATGGTGTGGTTTGATTAGGTAAATCAACACATTCTTTCGGGTTTACAACCAGCAAGGGGCACTACAAGTACAGTTCTGGTAATTTCAACTGCGAGGACCGGCATAGGGGCCAAAGTCCTTGTCCACAATCTTCTCTCGAATCATATCCCCGATCTTTAGAATCGAGCCAGGAATTGCTCATTGTCCCTTCACTTGGCTAGTAGCAGAACATTTCTCACATGTGTTGCTTGCGCATCCAGGAAGTCTTTCAGTTCCTGTAAGACAGCCAGACGTTCACTGATATCAAAAGGTGTTTCTGTTGCCACTGTACTAGGATGGTCAAGGTCAGGAACCACATCTTGACCCCAAACAGGACCTCATAGGTAGTACAACCATGCAAGGATTTTTTGGGCAGATTGTTTAAAACTCCCTGTACTGCATACAGGTTGTGGATCCAACTGCGACCTGAACCTAATACTATAGTTGTTAAAGACTCCTTTAAGTTATGTTTTTTTCCACTCCACTATCGAATTTCCCTCAGGATGATAGGGGGAGATGTAGTGCACAGTCGCACCTAATGTTCCCATGGTATCCTGGTAAGCCTTAGAGGCAAACGCTGGGCCCTGGTCCAAATGGAATGCAGCTACTTCATGTGTTCCGATGTAGACTTGCAAATGTTTTATAACAGTTTGAGCGTCAGCCGATCATTGTGGCCATATCCTTAGGAATCGAGAACAGGAATCCACTGCTAACAGAATGTATGTAAAAGAGCCATCAGTATACAATGGCCTGTAGTGGTCCAGATAAACACATACCATAGGCTTATTTGAAATTAAGAGAGGTGTCTGTGGTAGACGTGCTGTGATGGAAACTTATTTGTTGACAGATGTCACATTTAAGGGCTAATGGGCAAATGCCTCAAAACCCTAAATAGCAATTTCTTATATCTGAAAAATAAGGAATCGCAATCCAGAATGCAGGAAGAGAATCGCTAATAAATAGCGATTTGCAAATAATTGCAAAAAAGATAGTGAGGTTCGAATTGCAGGGCACTGAAGGTGAACAATCCAAATAGCGAACTCGTTATTTGCGAGATCGCTATTAGCGAAAATCGCAAAAAGCGTGTCGCCTTGGAAGCAGGCTGATGACATCACAACCAAGAAGTCAGCCAGCCCATGCTTCATTCAGTGCCCTTAGGAGTTCAGAGGAGGAGGCAGAGTACTTAAGCAGAGCTGAGCAACTTCCAAATCTTCATCCAGCTATCTTGCCAGATACAGGATGGCCAAAACAATATCAGGGGAGTGTGCCATGCCCAGGAAGATGAAGTTTTCTGAGGGGGAATTGTAACATCTAATTGAGGAGGTCAGCAGAAGCTATGATAAATGATTTGGCAAATTGTCCATAAAAGGGCCTGAGGCAGAGAAGCAAAAGATATGGCTGCTCATCAAGGCGAAAGTGAATGCTGTGGCACCGCAGCATTGATGACTTAAAGAAAAGGTGGTATGACTTGAGGATACGTGCCAAAGAGCGCATAGCCAAAAGGCTGAAGGAAGCAGGTGCAACAGGAGGGGGACCATCGACTGCACCCACCAACACAGTCCTGGAGGACCTTGTTGAAGCTACAATCCAGCATGAGGCAGTCGTTGGAGTCACTCAGCTGGACATATCCGGCGCAACAAGTACCCCACAAGGTAAGATGCATGCAAGCGTTAATCCTTTGAGTTATGTATAATCGTGCACATACCCCCAGGCAAATCACAGTGTACAGCTCAAACTCTAGGCCACGTTTCCCCTCATATACCAACTGCATCATGGGAGTTGTCGTCAATGGCAGCCAAGTGGACATTCAAAAGCAACTATGGCAAGCAAAAAATACCAACACTGCATGGCAGCCAGTGTTTGTAGTCAGTGATTTAATCGGAACAAAGTTTGCCAAACGTAAAACAATTGTAGGATTAACCAAATATAACATTGCACTGTTTCACATCACAGATGCAGCGGAGGATGACTCCGAAGATAGTGACCGCCTTCACATCTCAGAGACACCTGCTGAGAACGATGTAAAGACTCCTGTGGCCCCTGCATGCACACCACCTCCACCACCAAAACGCATGGGGCATGTCCCCTCACTGCAGCCAATGGAGGCAGAGCTGACTCCTGCACCCACTACAGGCTCCAGCCAGCTATGTGTTGCAACACCACCTCCACCACAAGCACAGGTCCAACAGGTCCCATGCCGCAGGTCCAGGCCATGGATTGCTGCATGTGGGGAGCAGGCTCCAAATGTATATGGAGGCGTGGAGTCACAGATGTTAAGCGTGCAGGGCCTGCAGGGAAGACACATAGGCAGTATTAATATACAGATCGCAAAGTTAGCAAAGAACATCAGCACAAGGGGAGATAGTGTGCGTGAGCTTACAACAGTGGTTGCCGAAGGTAATAGGCAGACAAACTCGAGCCTACAGGAGCTCATCCGGGTGGTGCTTGCAAGGCAAAGCACAAAGTGGAGAAGGCATTGCCAGGGCATGATCCGCATGTCAACCAATACAAGGGCCATCAAAAAGCTCATCAACACCACTGCACTGCTGGCACGGCGCTCTGTGGCAATACAAGTAGATCTTGGGAATTTCTGTGTGGATGTTGCTAGAGCCCTAGGACAAGTTACCACTACTATGGAACATATACAGGCCGGAACTGTGGGTGGTCTCAACTTGATAGGTGAGGAGGGGAGTGAGGAGGCATCGAGCCTCAGTAGCCTATCGGTGCCAGTGACCACTGCCAGGAGGCGCAGTTCAAGCAGCAACACATCTTCTGTCACACATCAGGGTGATGTAGCAGAGTCAGGCGAAAGGAGGCTAGGGGTGCAGGGCAGGAGGCGCTAGCCAGGCATGTCCTCCTATTTTGACCGTAGTGGCGTAACCATGGTCAATTACAAACTAGTGATTGCTACCAGTTCGTGGAACAGTTAATTTGACTTTAGACCTTAATGCAATCACAGTCAAATTTTGCACTTATTTGATTTTGGCTAGATATGGGCTCATGTCAATAAATACCTTTGCATTCACCATTCAGTTGTTATGGGTCATCATTACGTACCTCAGAAATAATGTTTGGTGATGTGTGCACGTCTCCTCTGTCCTTCTTCTGAGTTCGTCACATGCGCCTGTAGGTGTTGTGCGGGTGGATGGTCGTCCCCATTAGACTCACTGTCGGACATCTCAAGGTGTATGCCTCTTCTGGTGGCAATGTTGTTCAACATGGCACATGCAGCCACAATCCTGCAGCAGGTCTCTGGACTGTACTGAAGCGCTCCACCAGTCTCGTGAAGAATGCGAAAATGACTTTTCAGTATCCCGAAGCTGCGTTTTATCACATTTTGCCTGCTTATGTGCAGGGCCGGCTCTAGGGCGGTGCGACCGGTACCATTGCACCGGGTGCGGACATCTGTGGGCGCCGTGCTTGCATGTATGTTATAGGTTTAAAAGCACCTGCTGCCGTGTTCCGTGTGTCCAGCAATTTTCATGCAATAAAAATGTATAAATTACTCCGGTGATTAATGTTCTTCCTGGAATGAGATCGGAGTTTTGTTAGTGACTCAACCAAAAGTAGCGCAGTGGGTTAATATGCCTGATGCAAAGTATGTGTACCATGCAGATCACACAATGCATATAATCTAAACAGGCGAGTGCTTTTGTCAGAGAGATCCTTTTGTTCCCTGTAGTGTATAAGTTAAAATCCTAATATACAGCAGTGAGCTAATAGCTGTCATCAAAGTGCTGCTTCCAAAATGCAAGGTATATATTATTAGATTGTTATGCTTTTCCTCACAGCCTTTCATTATTCAAACCTTGCAAAATAGGTTCATTTTGATAAAAAAAGAAAATAAAATCAATACTTATTATTAAATGTAACCCCCAAATATGATGTTATGTTTTAAGTTCTGAGTTTATTCTTCTGAGAACCAAGAACTCAAATTATACTGTCTACCAGTATGGATGACGTGACTCCTACTCCTTGTATTTCTCTGTCTTATGTAACATTCCGATACACTGATTTACACACATAAAAATGATTGTCTCTGTAATGCGTGTGATTTAAAGTGCTCAGACACTCTACACTGGTATGAGCAGCTCTATAAACCTAATTAAATGCATCTCAGCGAATGAGGGGCACTTTTAAAGGGGGGTAGTGAGGGAATACGTGGGGGAAGATGGTTGCTGGGGGGGCGCCAATAATCATTGTCACACATGGCGCCACCAGTTATGTGTGCTGCATTGTACCTCTGCTCATGTGGTGTGGCTGGGTTGAGGTACGGTGTCAGGATGTAGTCCTGCACGGCATATGCGCTGTCACCTGCCGGGTGGAAAGCAAAGGGTTAGCCACAGTTATGCAATTGCATTTGGTTGATTGATGTAGCAAATAAGTATATGTGTGTACCAAGTAGATAAGTAGATGTCCTTTGCCAAGTTCACCCCTGAGCAGACGCCTGTGGATGCCACTGTGCCGGAATATGTAGGAGTCATGGGTGCTTCCTGGAAATTGTGCCACAATGTCGTTATAATATGCTATAGCATTGCACACAACTTGCACATTAATAGAGTGGTAAGACATCCTGTTCCTGAAGATGTATTCGTTGGCTGCTGGGGGACAGATGGGGACATGCATACAGTCTATGCATCCGATCACATGAGGGAATTGGGCCACCTGGTAGAACTCAAGTTTTGTCTGATTCAACTCCTGTGGGGTTGTGGGGAAGGTGATGTGTGTGTGGTTCCTTGTCATCATGGGGTCAAGAAAGTTTTTGATGAAGCGTGAGAGCGAGCTTTGTGAAACCTCTCCGGCTACGGCTACTACCCCCTGGAAACTGCCTGACGCTAGTAGGTGCAGTCAGCATAGCACCTGTACATGGGCAGGGATTTCATGTGTCCTATGTGTCTGGTGCTGCAATAGGGGTTCCAATTCAGCAATTATGTGCAGGATCATTTCGTGGTTCAGTCTGTACTTATTGTAGATTTCATCCTCAGTCTGGCCCAGCAATGTAATGCACACTCGGAAAATCCTCTCCTGTATCCTCCTTGTGCGCTAAGCTGCTGCATTGAGCCTCATTCTCCTTGCCAGCACGTAGAGGGCTGCCATTGTGAAAGGCTTCTGGGGTCTCCTGAATCATTTTTAAAGGGTTTCAGATTAGTGGCACCGGTGCAATTTTTTAAAAATGTTACCACATGATTGTGATTCCCCTTATTCTGCACTTGCAAAATAGCGATTTTCCTGAAAATCGCTAATTGCGCTTTTCCATGCATAGCATTGCGAGTCTTTTATTGCTAATCACTATTTGCGGTTGCTGTTGTATGTTTCGCTGTTAAGGATTCGCAATTTTGCTTCTCACTAATTTTGCGGGAGATTTTTTTTGCGAAATGATTGCATTTTCGGTATTTGATTGCTGCATTGGGAAGTACTGATTTGCGGGGGCTAACGGTCTATTTTACCAATTCGCAATTTTTGCGAGCATATTTTTGCTTGATGCAATGGTCTTTAGTCTGTTTATATAGACCTGGCCAACAGTAGCATTGCTGCAATAGTGAAACTGTAGCTGGCAACCATCCTTGAGCAGATGCTAGACTTTCATGTGCTGCCATGATTAATTCTGTTCTGCGCTCTAAATTTGGAATTACTCTATAGCCCACTCTGGGAAGACTAGCAAAAGAAGTGTTTTGCAAACTTAGGGGCCGATTACGATCTCATCAGGAAGGCCATCCCAGAGCCGTCTGGAGTCTGACCCTCCAACTAACTCGTACTGGGATCCGGTTTAACCAAATGACGCAGTACGATGCCCAAAACCCATTACATACTTAACGATTTGGTCACTCCGAATCGGTCTTCATTTTCCCAACGAGAATTCTCCAGAAACGGAGAATGGAGTTGTCCGGAGCCATTTCCCAGGCCGAATCCGACCTGACAAAAATGATGCATACTTCCAATGCAGTGAATCGGTCGCCACAACCAACACGTCAGAGCATCTGGAAGGGGAGTATTTCAGCTCCAATTCGCGCCACAACATAATTCCGGCGAACGAGACGGTGCAGCCATTATTCCCATCGCTCACGTCATCTCCATACTCTACGCCTACAAAGAATACTACCACCCAAACCAACACGATTGTCGCAGACGGTAATTCTGACACCTCCCTCTATGCAATAAAGCAACTATCCTGCCAAAGACAATACAGGGTAAAGCAGGGACGCAAGTACAGACAAATTGGGGTGGGGGAGAATACTTCCAGCAATGTAGAGGCAATTTTAGCGGGGCGAATACTTCCAGCAATTTTAACCCAAAGGGTGTGCTGGGGGGCTAATAACCCCAGCTATGTAAATGCAAACCTGGGTTTGGGGGGGAAATACCCTCAGCAATGTAGAGGGAAACCTGGAGTTGAGAGGTTAATACCCCCAGCAATGTAGAGGCATACCTGGGGTTGGAGGGGTAAATACCCCGAGCAATGTAGAGGCAAACCTGGGGTTGGAGGTAAATAACCCCAGCAATGTAGCGGCAAACCTGGGTTGGGGGTAAATACCCCCAGCATGGTAGAGGCAAGCCTGGGTTTGAGGGGTTAATACCGCCAGCAATATAAAGACAAACCTGGGGTTGGGGAAATACCCCCAGCAATATAGAGGCAAACCTGGGGTTGGGGGGTGGTAAATACATACAGCAATGTAGAGGCATACCTGGGGTTGGGGGTAAATACCCCCAGCAATGTAGAGGCAAACCTGGGTTTTGTGGGTAAATAGCCACAGCAATGTAGGTGCAAACCAGGGGTTGGGGGGTCAATATCCCCGGCAATGGGTACCAGAACAATGTAACTGGTGCTCATGCAAAGTGCCGCAATACCTACAGGTGGAGTGTATTCTGCAGGAATTCTTCAAACAACAAATACAAATGTCATTTTGTAGGAAATGCATTCCCACACTGTTGCAGCAAAGGTAACTGTCAACTTTGAGGAATGGGCAGAGTGGAGATGCTGGAGCTCTAAGGATTGTTGAAAAACAAATAAAGCCCCATCAACTACTAGTAAATGGTCCATAAAAAACATGTGAAATACTCAGGTGATGATCCACAAACATGACAGACCAGCTACCCAATGCAGCTCAAAAACTGTGTGTGTGTGTGTGTGTGTAATCTGTCTCATCCTGGGATGACACACATGACGGGGTGAAGGCCATAGAGCCCTATAGGTCTTTCAGAAAGTGTCCTGCTTAGTCTTGGATTGGGTGTGAGTAAATTAGGACATTGGTTGAAGGGCCGGTGCACCAGGGTCACCTATGGGTCACAGTTTTGTGACCTCTGTAAAGCACACCAAGAGACTGACTTACTTCACCAGTCCCCACCAGGCCACTGCAATGTGGTGCATGTATGTTGTCCACTCACCAGCTGTGCTGTAAATTGAGACTGGGGGACAGCCTTTGGAGCATCCTCACCTTGGTGCACTGCCTTGCATGCCTTGACAAAAGCAGTGTCAGCTCTCCCATCACTTTCAGGTCATGGCAGGTGCAGGGAGGTTATGTTGCATGTCGAGCCTTGTAGGGAGGCAAGTTTCATTTGGACAGTCTAACCTTTACACCACCCTCTTGATCAGCAGCAGTGTGCCTTTGTGAAACATCCCTTGACAGGTAAAAGCACAGAGGCTATAAACGAGATGATCACAGAATGTCTGCCAATTACTTTCAGAGTGCCCGAGCATTAATCCAACTATGGGTCCCAAGAATGTTGTGCATGTCCAATGAGGGAATGTCATCATCAGGTAGGTACACTTAGCCCTCCAAATACTATTAGAACCACACTTTTGATGGTGCAACGGGAATTGCCTTACCCACTCATATGTATGTAACAAAAAGTGAATGCATTAGTCCACCACAACACACATTGAAACATTGCAGGGCAACAGAACTCCAATGTACTCACAAATGTATGAAATTTTGATGCCTCTGTGTACATTAAAGAACAAAGCATGGGGCGTGGCTACGTGGGCGAAGATGGTGGACGCAGCCTTCTAGAGCTCCCGCCAGCCCGACACTTATCCGTCGATTTATCCTGGCCCCCGGACCCGATCTGCAGACCACACTTGGGGCACTTGTGGCGGAAGGTGGGAAGAGTCCTCTGGTACCGAGTGCTGAGTCCCCGGACCTACCGAAGCGGACAAAGCGGCAGGGGTGGCCCGCGGCCTGCTCCAGTGAAGTGCAGCCGGGGCTTCGATTTTGGCGCCTCCCAGTCGGGGAGTCTCCGCGCAGGCGGGCCGCGTCATCAATCATCCTGGGCCCAGCGCCTCCTCTTGACAGCGGACCTTTGAGCAATTCTTCTACCTAAATTACCGAGTAGGTTGAGACGTCCGGCGTGTTGGAAACGCCCAGGGGAGGCTGAGGCCTACATCAGTGCGGTGCGACCGGGACCTCGAGTTTGGTGGTCCCTGGCTGCGGTGCGAAGAATCCGGCGGAGCTGAGACCTCTGACACGGGGGCCAACCGATAAGCTGGACACGGCGTTGAAGTGCTTCCTTGCCCTGTGAGTGGAGGGGCGGCTGAGCGGTCCGACGAGTATCACGTCCGGTCCGGGAGAGGCCCTACGCGGGAGTCGGAGATGGCGGAGTGGCGGCATGAGTGAGTGACTTTCCGGGATCCCCTCTGAGAGTGCTAATGAAGGGCGAAGGGGAATTGGAGCCGACGGTGTTTGTTGGGGCCCGGCGCCATTCAGCGGTGAGACGAGGGCACTGTGTGGCCGGGAGACAGCGGTGCCATGTGGCCCTCGGTGGAGTGCGGTCCGGACCGAAAGCTGAAGGCCGGGACCAGGCTTGAGCCGCACTACAATAAGGGTGTGATCCTACACTTCCCGGTGTGTGCGCCCCCCCGGTGACGGACAGCGGCAGTGTGCAAGAAGTGTGTTCCTGGGGCGGGGAGGACTTTCCTGTGCAATACCTTCGGCCGTTGCTGGAGGTGCGGGATACCCCCGCCGAGAAGATCCGCGAACGTTCCGAGGGCGGTGACCCCGGGGTGAGCCTCGGCCATGACCAGAGGGGGGAGTGGGCCCGCCAAGCAAGGACCCATCGACAAGTTTACAGGACCGAGTAGGGGGCCCGGAGTGCCAGGAGGCCAGGGGTCGGGACCAGATAACGCAGCGCTCATGGCGGCGATAACCCAGTCCAGGGATATGCTGGATGCCAAGATTGGTTCAGAAAAGGGGGTGGTGATGAACAGAGTGTCTGAATTGAGCAGACCACTCTTACCCAGTCCAAAGATCAGGGCTTGATCCATCACCATTATTTATCTCACTGCCCCATCCCAGCTCAGAACCTGGCTATATGCAAATCAGTCTGTCCCTGGCCCAGTGCATCATGGGAACAGGGCAGACTAAACTACCAAGCCAATTCTTCACCAGAAAGGAAACAAGCTACCGGGGACCGGTTTCTGGCATTTCAGCCTTCTTCGGCCCGGCTTGCTTGAATCCTGATGGAGCAGTGAGAAAGGGACTCATGTCTGAGTATACCCTGCCACACCTATAGTGGCCAAAATCGATTCAGAAAAGGGGGTGGTGATGAACAGTGTCTGAATTGAGCAGACCACTCTTACCCAGTCCAAAGATCAGGGCTTGATCCATCACCGTTATTTGCCAAGATTGGAGCTGTTGGGGCGGACGTGACCCTGCTGCGCCAGGACCTGCGCAACGCGGTGGCACGAATCACGGAGGCCGAATCTAGGATTTCGGTGGTGGAGGATGATGTTGGGACCCTGAAGCAGAAAATGGCGGCGATGGAAAACATTCAAAAGGGCCTAGCGCTTCGCGTGGAGGATGCCGAAGGGCGGGTGTGCAGAAACAACCTTCGCTTTGTGGGCTTTCCGGAGGGTTGTGAGAAGGGCAATATGGAACAGTTCTTGTCCCAGTGGTTGGAGAGTTGGCTCCCCCCGGATGTCCTATCCCGCTGTTTCGTGATTAAACGCGCCCATAGGGCCCTGACGCAGAAGCCGCTGGTGGAAGAGGGGCCCAGACCAGTGATTGCTAGAATCCTGAACTTTCATGACAGGGACACTATCTTGCGGGAAGCGAGGGCCAAAGACTCCCTTCTCTTTGAAAACCAGAAGATCATGATCTTCCCCGACTACACCAGAATTGTACAACAACAGCGGCACTCCTTTATTGCCGCCAAGGTGAAACTTCGAGGCCTGAAGATTCAATACTCCTTGCTCTACCCGGCCCACCTACGGGTGGTCTTCCAATCACGAACTCACTTCTTTGATACACCGGAGGACGTTTTCAAATGGACTGATGAAACGGTGAGAGTCAGGCCACATGCTCAACCGGGCTTGGACCCGGGCCACTCGAGAGATCCATCGCAGGACCGGGGGGACCAGAATACCTGAGGCAAAAGGAACAGGAGGTCTAGATCTCGGAGACGCTCTAATTCTCGCAGTGGAACTCAATCTGCTGCGCCTACTGACCCCGATCACTCTGGAAAAGGCCGCTGAGAGACTGCGGGGAACTATATATTTCTACGGATGCCACAAGCTCCAGCTGGGAGGAACTCTACAACTATGCTCTACTGTGCTGATGATTGAACGCTGAGTACTAATTTGTTATTATGACATTGTGTGGGGTTGTGGGAAGGGGTTCGGGGTGCTCCTCTATAGGGGCTACTTGCCTCCTACGTTAGTGGAAGTTGACTGGGGGGGGTTCTTTTGTTCAGTGGGTAATTGGGATCCATTGGTATGGTTGGCCTTGGGCGCTCTGTTTTGGGCCCGAGGTTGCCCATGCTGCGACAGATACTTCAGTGTTCTATGAGGTATTGGGGTGGAGGGCACGGAACGGGTGATGGGCAGTTGAGGGGTTCATTTGGGGGGCAGGTAAGGGGTGGGGTTTGGGTTGGGGGGTGGGGGGTACACGCGACTTTTGATGCCTTGTTCTGTGATGTGCTGTGCGCCTGGGCCTGGTGCTGGGAGTTCTTGTGTTGGGTCTCATGGGATTATGGCTGAGGCGTCCACACCGGGGCTCCCCAGGGAGTCACTACGTATACTAAGTTGGAATGTTAGAGGTATGCTGGACAAAATCAAGAGGGGGGCTATTCCGAGATGGGGTAAGAGGGAAGCAGCAGATGTCTCATTGTTACAAGAGACTCACATGATGGGGACGAAAGTGCTAAGCCTGCAAAGATATGGATACCAACAAGTCTTTCATGCGGGGTTTTCTAGGGGTTCCAGGGGCGTTGCCATCCTGATTCATCGGAGGCTGGCTTACCTGCACGAGAGACAGTGGATAGACCCCCAAGGCCGTTATGTGTTTATTCAGGGGATGGTGGGCGCGGAATCAATTGTGTTTGGCTGTGTTTATGCTCCCCCCCTGAAGTGGTCCCTGGCTGAGCGTTTGTTTGCAGTATGGGCTGAAATCCCGGATTCCCTAGCAGTACTAGGTGGAGATTGAAATGACGTGATGGATATGCATGAGGACCGTCGGGGGATGCAGGGGACGCTTGCTGCTGCGGCCCCTACTCGGCTGCATGCTATGGTGGAGGGGCTGGGCGGATGTTTGGCGACACATGCATGCCAGGGCCCGTGAATACACGTATGTCTCTGCCGTCCATGGTTCCTTCTCCCGGCTAGATTATATATTTGTGCCTCGTGGATTCCTGGATAGAGTGCGGGAGGCTAATATTCTACCTAGGGGTCTGTCTGACCACTCCCCTGTGGCCGTGGTGATCGACCTACGTAGGACGAGGCAGCCTTTTCGATGGAAAATGTCTTCATGGCACCTTCAGCAAGCTGACTATGTGCAACACATGCGTGGTGCGATTGCAAACTACTGGCGAGAAAATCTAGTGGAAGGTACAGATCCAACAGTTGTCTGGGAAGCCATGAAACCTACTTTGAGGGGAATTGATATTGCATGGTGTGCGGCGGCCCGTCGCAGGCGTCGGGAAGTTATAGTGGAGGCGGCGGCTCGAGTGGAGGCTCTGGAGCGACGGTGTCAGGAGGAGGAAGACGCAGTGGCAGTGCGGCTGCTTCTGCAGGCGCAGCAGTCCTTTGCATCAGTGTTACTGGACGAGGCTCGATTGGCGTGGTTGGCCACACGGAGTAGGGTATATCAATGGGGTGACAAATCATGTACTATGCTCCACAAACTGTGCCAACGTACCCTGCAGCCACTTGCCCTGCCTGGGCTTACAGATGGGGACGGTGTCACCGTTACGGACCCAGCGGCACTGGCAGCTAGCTTCGCCAGTTATTATCGGAGCAGTATGCGCCGCAGGATTGCCTTTCAGCTGAGGCAATTGACAAATTTATCGCTGACCTGCCCCCGAGGGCAGTCTCTACTGAGACTCGAGCGGCGTTGGACCTTCCCCTCATGGCGGAGGAACTGGGTGATGCACTGGGACAGCTCAACACAGGGAAGGCACCCGGGCCGAGCGGCTTCCCGTGTGAATTTTATAAGAAATTCCATCTCCAATTGGGGTCCCATTACAGGACCGTGCTAGAGGCAGCACGTGAAGTGGGTAGGCTGCCAGCTGACTGGCGCCATGCTGAGGTGGTGGTGTTTCAGAAACCAGGTAGGCCCCCTGATCGTCACGACTCGTACCGCCCTATATCATTGCTCAACTTCGAGGCTAAACTGTTGGCTAAGGCTTTGGCGAACCGTCTCCTCCCATATGTGGCCGATCTGGTCCACCTTGATCAGGCGGGCTTTATGCCACACAGGGCAACACGGCACAATATTCGGCGGGCGCAGACAGCCGTAGACGCGATGAGGGCCACGGGAGAGCGGGCGGCCCTGCTCTTGGCGGATATTGACAGGGCCTTCGATTCGGTGAGTTGGACCTATTTGTTCGCGCTCCTGCCTCATCTTAATTTGGGCCCAGTGTTCATCTCCTATATCAAACTTCTATATACTGACATCACGGCGTCTGTGCGCGTCTCAGGAGCGATCTCGGAGAGGTTTACCATCGGCCGGGGGACCCGTCAGGGTTGCCCGCTGTCCCCATTTTTGTTTGCATTGATCATGGAGCCTCTCGCCTCTTGGGTGCGCATTGATGCGCAGCTGCGGGGTTTTGTATGGGAAGGGGGCCTTACCGATAGAATCGCCCTCTATGCGGACGACGTCCTCTTTTTCCTCACTGATCTAAATAGATCGGGCCCCCGAGTGTTGGAGATCATGCGTATCTTTGGTGAAGTATCGGGCCTCTACCTTAACCTGCGTAAGTCCACCCTGTGGGTGCTGGGTGACGGGGCGGACGCGGGCTCGTGGGCGTCAGCCTTGTGAGCGGCGGCCGGAGGCATATTGTATCTTGGAGTGTTCTTGTCCGAATCTGCGACAATCTCGTGGGAGCGTAACGTGCTGCGGGTGTGGGAGAGGGTCCAAACGGATATTAAAACCTGGTCTCGAATGCCTCTTACCATATATGGCAGGTCGGCGATCTTTAAAATGGTCGCCCTTCCGCGCCTCCTCTATCAAGTGCAGAACTATCCGCACCCAATCCCACCCCAATGGTTCCGGCAGGTCAATTCCGTCTTGGGTCGCTTCTTGTGGGCAGGGAGTGCCGCTAGAGTGGCACTGCGCACGTGCTTTATATCCACGTACTGTGGTGGCCTAGCCACATTGGACATCCTCTCATATTACCAGGCATCTCATCGGCTGGTCTTAAACGAATGGTGGTATGGAGACGGAGGTGACCCGGCATATGCACTGGAGCGCTCGCTGATGGGGAATAACACGCTACATACCATCTTGTACTCGGCCGGGTTCAGGCGGCAGTTGCCGTCAGCTACGCAGGTGGGTTTTGCGTTTGGAGACAAGCACTGCGTCGGATGGGTTGGTGGGGAAGGTTGACGGCGGAGACCCCATTGTGGCAGAACGGATGACTCCCCGCGCTGGCCTCGCTGACGGGGTTCGGCGGATGGGACTCTATAGGGATTTCCTCGCTTGGAGACGTTTTGTCCGGTGTGATGCTTAAGTCGTTTCAGGACCTGCTGGACGAATTCCACATGCCTAAAACTCAATTCTTCAGATATCTACAATTTCGTCACGCATTGGCGCCTAGCCTAATTGGGTTGGAGTCGCTGCCGGAGTTCAGCCCCGTGGAGGCGAAGGTTTTCATGGGTGATCTTGGGGACAAGAAGGTGTCCCGCATCTATCAGACGCTGGTCACTCACTGTTCCTCCTCCCTGCTCCCACTGAAGGACGCCTGGGAAAAGGACATGGGGCCCCTGGATGTAGATGACTGGAGGGAGGCACTGGAGTCCCCGCGAGGGACTGCTATTGCGGTACGACTCCGACTAATCCAATTTAAATACTTGCTCAGGGCCTACTATACACGGGAGAGACTGTGGAAAGCGGGCCTGATTGGGTCCCCGGAGTGCCTGCGTTGTAGAGCTGAGATAGGTTCCCTGATACATACTGTGTGGTCGTGTGCTGGCTTGACTAGGTTCTGGAATGGTGTTTGGAGTTGTTTGTCGGAAGTGTTGGGTTGGGACCTCCCCCGCACTCATCATCTGGGTCTCCTTCATGTGTTGGAGGGGGTAGGTGGAAATATTTACAAACGTCATCTCTTACTGTTGGGCCTGGTGGTGGCCAAGCGGGACTTGGCACGAGCGTGGAAGAATGAGCGAGCCCCCCCTGAGTGCGTGGAAGGCTGGACTGGATTATTTTATGGGGTTGGAGCACCCAGTGTTCGAGGCCAGAGGTTGCCCCCGAAAACATTATAAAATCTGGAAGCGGTGGGCAGATTACAGAGGTTTGGCTTTAGATCCCCCAGCAGAACCTGACGACGATCTGGATTTGGGTGATGGACGCCAGGCCTAGAGTGTCGCATGGCGCCTGGCATACGGATAGCACTTACAGGAGGCTTGATATGATCGCGTGTACAGGGCTAGGGAGGGATAAGGGGTGGGTAGTGGAGTTACTGGGTGGCTATGGGAGGGGGGGATTAGGGCGAAATGTTTCTATTATTGATTGGGCTACAATGATATATATATGTCGATAATTTGCAGTGCCTGCCTTTACCTGATCAATCAATAAAATTTGTTGTGAAAAAAGAACAAAGCATATTGGGCCACACAACACACTACTCCGCAGAACCAGCCAATCTGTACTGATTTCAGTGCCTCCGAATACAACAATCTAGATGTGGTTGTGACCCATTTGTCTTTGAATAACTTGTAGCCAAAATCCATCTTGGTTTTAAAAGAAGCATGGGCCAACAACAAGGTGGGAAACAGTCACTGTGTGGACTGTGGGTGCTGCACACAACTCCCAATCTGTATGAGTACAAGGTCATCTTTGGAGAATGTTACTCACAGCATTTCTGCATTGAGCTCCTCAGACTGTAGTGTTAGCCCCCAAATAAGTCCCATATTGAATGTGCAGATTGTGTCCTGCAGATTAGTGGGAGTACTCATGAGTCTCAGGACGGTGAATCCACCAACGGTGTCGGAGGGTCTAGTGCACAGACCATTGTGTAAAATAAGCTGCCAGTACTGATGAGGATGCCGGGTGGGGGGTATGGTGGCTCAAACTGTGGCTCCCAAACACATTCGATATAGCAAACCTCAAGCCAGGGGGTATGGGTTCATCTTGTGAGGATGAGGGATATGTGCAGAATGAAGTCTGCTATGTACACGTTTGGCACAGAAACACTGTCTCCAAATCTATGAAAAAGTCAAGGAGACCTTCCACAAAGACATATTGCCATTATGCTCTAGGGCAGTGCTTACTGGGCAAAATGAGAGCACCCATGGACACACACAAAGGCTACCCTTGCAAAACCACATTAGAGGTTGCAAAATATTGACAATGCAAAACGTATGTCTGCCCCACATGCTCAAGCATTAAAGCCAAACTCTTACAAACTGATTCTCACAATCTCACACTTGTGCTGCCCGTATTACATCTACAACTAGATTCACAGAACAACTCTTAACCACTATGTACACCACACCGCTCACATACATGACATGAACACAATGTACTGTACTCATCACCTCAGCAGATGTCAAACGTAACTGTCAAATAGACCACTCTCATCACCAGTTGCACCCTCAGCAATGTCTAGGACTGCACTCATATCACAACGTGCAGCATCACATCCAACTCTGACATGCTCACTTAACACATCAACACATCTCAAAGCAAGACACTTATATTGAGCAATGAATATGTCCTTATCCATTTGCATATAAACATACACCCACCGTACTCTGCTTAAGTTCTACAGATTTTCATTTACAAAACAAATGCATCCACAGATTTAAACACAACATACATCAACCATACAACACCTCATATGTCACCGTTCAGCACCATAATGTTCACAGCTGATGTATACCCTTGACATACACTTATTCACTTTATTACAATTGAAAAGATAACCTTGTCTTACTGTGGCCCTGGCACATCCACATATGACCTCCAGGATCAATACCACATTTGTAACTCAGGTTCTCTACTGTCAGGTCACACATCTGACTCAAATTAAGGTTCAGAGTTTCAACAAGGTAGTAGACATAGCTAGGGTGAGAGGCACGTGGCCCACTGTCTTGTGTCATCTATGCACAGTGTCATGAAGATGAATCAGAATGTTGTGCACATTGTAAACAGCTCACCATTAGCAGATGTGAACAATGGTCAGCACACGTTTAAGTCCACTGACTGCATCTTCACAATGCTTCTGGTGGAACACCATGCCACTGGCCTGTCTGGGTGCATTGTCTGTACAGACTATCAGTACTGAACCTCTATTCTTCATGAGTCTGGTCAAGACTCTGTACCAATCCTGTATAGACCGCAGAGGTCCCCATTTATATGGACCAAGTCTGAATGTCCCTCACTTCCATTAGACATATTGGCATTTACACACATGGCAACTGTTGTGAATGTGTAACTAACATCATACCTCAAAGGTTCAGTTAGACACATGGACTCACTCTTTTGAATGGAGAGAATAGAATCTTCCACACAATCATGTGCCAGGCGAGTGTGACAGATGACCAGAGTTAGCAAACCTGTAATTGGCCCGTTTGTAGTGCTAGAGGCACTCCTATGGTTTGAAACCACGTGTTGACCTTTGACTACAATTGTTTTAATTGCTGTTGGACTTAGCCCTTTTTGCAGGGTCATCCCTAAACTTTTGCCTTTCTTCTGGCCTCTTCTTTGACATGGTGTTGGTGGTTATAGACCTCTGGGCACTTTAGCCCAGCTGTCCAGTGTAAAGTGTGTGCGCTCTCTATGTAAATTTGGTAAGATTGGCCTGCCCTCCCATTGGAATACATTGGGGATTCCCTGATAAATGTTTCAGTGGTAATTCCTGATATGGGCGGAGCAGCATGGTCAAGTTTAGCATATTTAGAATTGTCATAATAAGTGCTGCGCAATGGTGTGCACAGATTTATTATAACTATTTTAGAAATGCCACTTTTAGAAGTTGGCATTTCTGTGTGCTATGTTTCTGCCTGATGTGAATTGCATGTCTGCCTTTTGAGTGATAGGGGCTAGGAGATGTGCGTGGCTCCAGTAGGGGCAGGGTAAGTCAGCACTAGGCTGAATGGCACATCTGCATTGGGAGTAGTGGGAGGAGTAATCCCCTGACCCTGAATAGATCTGTACCTAGCCTGTACAATGCTGGCTCCACCCCCTGTGGTGTGTCTGATCACCTAGCTCGCACCTGACAAAGGGGAAGAGGAGCCCTGTAAACAAAGTGCTCCAATTCTCCCCTGAACCAGTTGTATCTGGTTCCCCAAACCTTACACTGCAGACAAAGGAGAGAAATAGTATAAGTATAGGGGCTGTGACCCCATGTAGTTTGTGCTAGTGCTTGTTCCTGAACCTGCTGGGCCGTGCTGCTGCTGGGGCCCAGGAGGAACAGCCATCAAGGCTTGCCTCCCTTGGCCCAGCCTTGCTCCCTTGATCTCTCAGGACTTTTACTGTTGGAGCTGTGGCTCCTTGTGCCCTGTGAGCGCTATACCTTTTACTTTCCTTGCGCCCTATGAGCGCGATACTTTTCCAGGAGAGTGGAGCGCATGGGATTGGCAGCAGTGAGCTGCATGAAGAGAGAGGGAATCCCCGGCGTAGCGATTCCCCGGAGTTGCGTAGGAGCGGGTGCCCACCCTGCATTGTGGTGCCTTTAAAGCGGGTGCCCACCCCGCTTTATACTTTTATTTTTAGCGAGTGCCCACCCCGCTTGATGCCGCCGGGAGAGGAGAAGCACCGCACCTCAGGTGCGACGTGGAAGATAGGTGGCCTTGCCTGGTTGTGAGCGGGGCCTACCACGGGCTGTCGGAATTCTGTGCGGGGCTCCCGTGAGCCGAGAGCCCTGCACGTCTAAGGCGAAGTGAAGACCGGAGCCCAGAGAGGAGCAAGAAGCTATGGAGCCTCTCAGGCTCCATCCGCTGCTTTCCAGCCTGCCCCACCCCCCCTGCCAGAAGGGGAGGCAGGCTCACGGAGGTCTCCAGTGTCTGGAGGAGTCCTGCACAAGAGCCTGGTGAGTGGGGCTCCATGTGTGCCTTGTTAGTGCCATTCAAGGGACGTTGCCGGTGCTTGGCTTCAGTGAACCTGCCATTGCGGGTCGCTCCAACGTTGGTGGCAATTATTTCATAGAGTGCCTGATGGGGGGGCGGGGCACATTGTTCATGACCGCCCTCTGTGGCCATCCTGAGGGCCCAGTGAGTGCCCGTGTTGCTTTCCCAGCTGCCTCACCTGAGAGAGGGCAGCTGCAACGATGAGGGCATTTTTTGATAGAGTCCCAGTGGGGCTGGAGAGGCACAGTGGTTCCAGGCCCTTTGCTCATTCGCAGCTGCGCCGCACCAGCACAGGCAGCTGCAACATTTTGCAATTTTTTTTTAGGGAGTCCCAGTGGGGACACACACAGTCAAGTCAAGTCAAGTCAAGTCAAAAGATTTGTATAGCGCGCTACATACCCGTAGGGTCTCAAGGCGCTTGAAGAGGGTGGGGAATTACTTGTCGAATATCCACGTTTTAAGTTGCTTTCTGAATGCTAGGTGGTTCTGAGTGAGACGAAGGTGAGTGGGGAGTGAGTTCCAGGTTTTAGCTGCGAGGTAGGAGAAGGATCTACCTCCCATGGTGGTTTTGTTGATGCGAGGTACGGTAGCAAGGGCTTGGTTGGAGGAACAAAGCTGGCGGGAGGGGGTATAGAAGGAAAGTCGTGTGTTGAGGCATTCGGGACCAAGTTCGTAAAGTGCTTTGTGTGCGTGGGTTAGGAGGCGGAAAGTGATCCTCTTATTGACGGGAAGCCAGTGGAGGTTTTTCAGGTGACTAGAGATGTGGTCTTTACGCGGGATGTCTAGTATGAGTCTGGCTGATGCGTTCTGGATGCGTTGGAGTTTTTTCTGGAGTTTTGCGGTGATACCGGCGTAAAGGGTGTTTCCGTAGTCCAGGCGGCTTGTAACCAGTGCGTGGGTGACCGTTTTTCTGCTTTCGGTGGGGATCCAGCTAAATGTTTTTTTGAGCATGCGGAGAATGTTGAAGCAAGATGATGAAACGGCGTTGACTTGTCTGTTCATCGAGAGTGAGGAGTCCAGGATGACGCCCAGGTTCCGTGCGTGGTCCGTCGGGATGGGTGCTTTTCCAAGGGCCTCTGGCCACCAAGAGTCATCCCAGGAGGAGGGGGAGGTACCTAAGATAAGGACTTCTGTTTTGTCTGAGTTTAGTTTCAGACGGCTGTGCTTCATCCACTCGGCCACTTCTTTCATTCCTTCATGTAGGTTGGTTTTGGCGGTGTTAGGGTCTTTGGTGAGGGAGAGGATCAGTTGAGTGTCGTCAGCGTAGGAGATGATGTTGAGGTTGTGTTGGCGTGCGATGGCCGCGAGGGGGCTCATGTATACGTTGAAGAGGGTGGGGCTGAGTGAAGATCCTTGTGGCACGCCGCAGATGACTTCAGTGGCCTCTGACTTGAATGGTGGGAGGCGGACTCTCTGGGTTCTTCCGGTGAGGAACGAGGTGATCCATTCTAGTGCTTTTCCTTGGATTCCGATGTTTCTGAGGCGCTGTAGAAGGGTGCTATGGCAGACTGTGTCGAAGGCTGCGGAGAGGTCGAGGAGGATGAGGGCGACTGTGTCTCCATTGTCCAGTAGAGTTCGAATGTCGTCTGTTGCTGCGATGAGGGCGGTCTCCGTGCTGTGTTTTGCTCGGAAGCCGCACTGTGAGGAGTCGAGGGATTTGTTGGCTTCGAGGAAGGCGGCGAGCTGGTTGTTGACAGCTTTCTCAATGACTTTGGCCGGGAATGGAAGGAGCGAGATGGGACGGTAGTTTTTTAGTTCGGTGGGGTCCGCTGTGGGTTTTTTCAGAAGGGCGCTGAGTTCAGCGTGTTTCCAGCTTTCTGGGAAGGTGGCGGAGTTGAGGGAGCAGTTGATGACGTCTCGGAGGTGTGGTGCTATGATGGAGTCTGCTTTGTTGAAGATGTGGTGAGGGTATGGGTCTGTGGGGGATCCTGAGTGGATGGAGTTCAGCAGGCGGATGGTGTCCTCAGTGGAGATAGGGTTCCAGTCATTAAGGATGTTTAAGGGGGGTGAAGGTCCAGCAGATGGTTGGGTGGGTTGGTCTCCGGGTCGGTTGTCGAAGCTGTTGTGGATGTCTGCGATTTTGTTGTGGAAGAACGAAGCTAGGGAGTCGCAGAGGGCTTGAGAGGGGGTGATGTCGTTGGAGTTGGCTGAGTGGTTGGTAAATTCTTTGACGATGTTGAATAATTCCTTACTGTTGTGGGCGTTGTTGTCAAGTCGGTCTTTGAATGCGGCTTTCTTGGCAGACCGGATTAGTTGATGGTGTATGCGGGTGGCGTTTTTGAAGGCGTCTCTGGTGCTGGTGTTGGGGTCTTTTTTCCAGGCCTTCTCGAGGGTGCGACAGAGTTTTTTTGATTTCTTAAGATCATCGTTGAACCAGGAGGCGTATTTGCTGCCTAGTTTGATTTGACGTTTTTTCAACGGTGCTAGGATGTCGGCGCTGTTGGATAGCCATTGGGTGAGGTTAGTGGCTGAATGGTCGGGGTCTGAGGAGTGGGCAGGGGGGTTTTGAAGAAGCGATGAGTAGATCTGGTCGATGGTGATTTTGTTCCAGTTTCTTAGCAAAGTAGGTTGAGGATGGTTGTGAGTTGTGGTCTTATTGTAGATAAAGTGTACGCAGCTGTGGTCCGTCCAATGGAGAGCTGTGGTGTGACTGAAGGAGACATGTTTGCTGGAGGTGAAGATAGGGTCGAGCGTGTGACCTGCGGTGTGGGTGGACGTAGTGACAAGTTGTTTGAGTCCGAGGTTGGCGAGATTGTCCAGAAGGGAGGAGGCGTTGCTGTCATTGCTCTTTTCCAGGTGAAAGTTGAGGTCTCCCAGAAGAATGTAATCCTCGGAGGTGAGGGCATGTGGAGTGATAAAGTCAGTGATGTCGTCGCTGAACTGTGCACGGGGTCCAGGTGGCCTGTAGAGGAGGGTGCCTCTGAGTGTGGTCTTGGGGTTGGTGTGGATCTGGAAGTGAAGGTGTTCGGCGTTGGCAAGGTTAACGTCTGAGCTGGTTGAGATGCGGATGGAGTTCTTATGGACGATAGCGATGCCTCCTCCTGTTTGGCCGGCGCGGCCCTTACGAATGATCTTGTATCCTTCCGGGATGGCAATGGTGATGTCACTCTGGGGCTGAGGAGGCGTTCATCCATGTTTCTGTTAGGAAGGCAACGTCGGGGGAAATGGTGTTTAGTAAGTTCCAGAGGTCGATGGCGTGTCTGTGGACTGAGCGGGTGTTGAGCAGGATGCATTTTAGGTGGTTGGAGTCAGTAATCTGTTTTGTGTTCGTGGATGAGGAATTTTTCTTGGTGCCGTCGAACTTGCAGGAGTAGCATGTGAAGGGTCCATGGGTGTGTCCAGGAGCGGCTTGGGCGCAGTTGGAGGGTCGTCCGGGGTTAAGAGCTAGGAGGGTGGAGGCGTCATAAGTAATGCGGGGGGGGGGGGTGGGACGGGGGCCAGGGGGTCTGGCGCTGGGCGCGGTCCAGGCACGGACGGGCGTAGACGGGCTTACCTTTGGCGCACCTTCGGCGCGACTGGGGCGCGTTCGCTGCGCGTGGACGCTGCACGTAGATGCTTCTGACATAAGTTGAGAAGTGGAGGGGGGCGGAGCGTGGGAGGGGGAGCTGGGAGGCATGATCGTAGGGGGAGGGACGGGCTGCAGGCACAACAAAATGGTGGCCAAACAACAACAAGAAGGACAACAGTACGCAATGGGCGCAATCAGGCAGCAATTGACATCAGGGGCAGTGCAGGAAAAGCGAACTAGCGGTTCAACACAAGATGAGTCACAATACTTGAAAACACCAGGCAAAGCGATGCGGGGCACTACGCCACAGATCGGGTTCCAATGCTATGTCCTTAAGTTATGGCAGAGGGGAGGAGCAGCGCTACGCACACAGCCACGATATGAAAGTAATATGCAAATAACGCAGTGCGGAGCGCTACGTTGCAGATGGGATGCAGAAGCAATTTAGTTACAATATAAGGCAATGGGGAGAAGCAGCGCTACGCACACAGCCACAATATGAAAGTAATATGCAAATAAAGCAGTGCGGAGCGCTACGTTACAGGTGGGATGCAGAGGCAATTTAGTTAGAATATAAGGCAATGGGGAGAAGCAGCGCTACGATACCACAGCAGCGCTATGAGGTCGGCATGGGCACAGTGAGTGCCCATGCCCACACTTGATTTTCTCAGCTATACAGCAATTAGTGACAGCGGCAACGTTTAGGTCTGCGCAATTGCGCACTTGTTAATTCTGCTGCATTGGAAGCCCAAGCCCTGACATTATGGACATATGGCATTTGAGCCCTCTGAGAAGGCCAGTTGGCCAGGGGGACTGTGTTAGGTTGATAGGGCGCCAGGCCCTAATGTGATTTATGTGGTGCGCAGAAGATCTGATTTATGCACCCTGATTTATGCCTAATGTGGTTTATGTTTATGACGTTATTTGCATACTGTGGTTTATGCTTGTGAGGTTATTCTCTACTGTCATGCCTCTAATGTGATTTATGATTAGGAGGTTGTGGTCTAATATGTTTAGGCTTATGAGGTTGGTGCATAATATATTTTACGCCTGATGTGATGCTGCGCATAATATGATTTGTGTTGCAGGATATAATGCAGAGTACAATGTTTTGCCAGTAATTACTGGTTGTGTTCTACGTTTATTATGTTCTACAGTTACTATTTTCCCTTTATGATGGTTCTGACAGTAGCCCAATTGGCCCTGTCATTTGTATATAATCCCCTGTAAATATTGCCTAGTGCCCGTTGGCACAGTGTATATTGTGTGATAACTATTCTAATGTGTTTATGATAATACAAAGGCTATTTTTATTCATAACCTTGTGTGGAGTTCCTTTTGTGGTGTGCCCAGTATGTTGCTGCTGTGTGTGTGTTGCGCAAACGCTTTGCACATTGCCTCTGGGATAAGCCTGACTGCTCGCGCCAAGCTACCAAGGGGGTGAGCGGGGGTTATCTTCAACGTGTAACTCCCTTGCCCTGACTAGAGTGGTGGTTTCTGACTGGCTTAGGTGCAAGCCCTAGCCAACCAGAAATACCATTTCTAACATTTGCCTTTTGGTGTTTTATTTCACCCTAGCCTGAATGTACATCATCATTTCCCTGCATGTGCATGTTTCCCTTGAAGATTTCTTTTGTGTAATCTTGTAGTTTTAAAGTGGGAACTGTCACAGAGTAGAACAGCCTTGCCAGGAACAGAACATTTGGGATGTGCATTTGAAAGCATGAGAGAGAGAGAGAGATGTGGAATGTACTTCTTGGTCTTGAAGTGCAGTGTTATAAGCAGTGGTGCTCAAATGTGAATTATGTTGTACATTGGGAGATGAAGTGTGTGATGCTATAGGCAATGGTGCACAAATGTGCATTGTGTTTTACATTAAGAGGTATTATGATGTTCTTAGTATTGGCTTTCACTTGCCCGCATGTCATCTTGATTTTTATACTCAAGTTGTTTAGGTTATTCACGTTCAAGGTTGCTTTGTTTTAAGAGATTGTTGAATATGCTGCCGGAGACTTTCGTAAGCTTCTTTAAGATAAAGGCTGGAACACATGAGAATGCAGAAGGAACGGGAGAACTCCTTTAGCTTTGGAGTTCTTGCATGGAAAGTGGCCAATTCAAGTTGACGTACCATAAAAATGACATAAGGAGCTATACTTACCAATAGCCCCAATACCAATGACCAAATAACCAGTCAGTTGGCAGTGAAGAAAGTTCAATTGTTTATTATGCAAAATACTCTATAGAGGAGTCTCTCCCATCCTCACCCATCAAGGTGCGTGGAGAAGATTGCTGGCTTACATTCAAAACAGCACATATATACTTTCAGCAAGGTACGTGTAGCCACCGTAAATGGAAAAACACTACTTGGCTCTTGGTCCTCGAGGAAGGACCATATATGGCACACATGCTTAGTTCAAAGCTCTGCTTAGTTATTATTGGGGAGGTCAGGAGGGGTGACTCCCTTTCGTCCCGGTGCCTGGGAGTGCAGGCACGGCGCCTTCAGGAATGCGCTTATCGCACCCAAAGCCAGATGCGACCTTGGGTCCCAGGGCATGGAAAGAATAGCGTGAATTCAGCTGCTTTCAGTAACTCAACTGAGCCAGGGCCTGACAACCACTGGGAGGTAACACGTGATTACTGCTCATGTCTAACATTACAGAAGAAGATGGCGTCTGTATGGTTCTCGGCCTACTCGAAGTAAACAGAACACAAGAACAGCATATACCCCTACCTACTAGCTAAAACAGATATAGGTTAGACTTAATGCATACTCACATGAAAGAGTATATAGATACATCATGCTAACACAACAGATATATATGGCTAATACCACGGACATAGGGGAAATCGGATTTTATCCCTCAGAATCACCCTTTTAGCATGATGTAGTCAGTCTTCAAAAATCCCTTCATCAATCTGCATGATATCCTTTATTTCCTGCTGCACTAATTGAGCTTATACTGCTGCTGGGGACGGACAGGTCACAGAGGAGGCAAGTTTAGTAGCACAGTAAGATTAACAAGCGGGCCCACACTGTATGCAGAGGCAACAGGTGAATATGAAACCAGCAATACCTGCCAGTACCATCAAAATTTTCCACCCCCATGTTGACAATAGACCCCAAAACCAACCCGATAAATACCAGGTACCAGTATCTGCATGTACTTCCGATGCCAATCGATACAACTTCTGAATGGCCAAATGAACAGAAGGAGCGGAGTCAGGAATATACACGCAGCAGGAACTGCCGATCACACGGCATTCTCCGCCTCGATCAGCCAAGATGACGTCTAAAACCATTTGATTCTGAAGCGAGACGAGTCTCGTAGCTTGAAGCTCTACAGTTAAATTGGTCAATATACCTGCAGTAGTATTGATCACTCTTTCGACCACCCTAGACAGACGCCGTACTTCCTTACTAGTGATAATGGGTGCCCAAATAGGAAATACTCCCTTCACAATATCAATAAAGTGCTGCTCAGGTGTGTCTGTTTGATCTATCTCAGTGGTATATATATCTCTTTCATTTCTAATTGGGGGCAAACTCTGCTTATCTAATTGATGATCGTTATGATAATTAGAAGGGGCTATATATACTGGAGGGTACAAGAAAGACAAATAGCAACGGCCAGCCCAACCATGAGGAAGCCATGTATATGCATTTTCTCAACAGAAGAAATAAACATTAGGGGGAGTCAATGATGGGGGACTTCTGAAGGTGCGCAGTCGATAAGTATAATTACATCGACTTTCTCCTACTGAAATGTATCCTGCTCCCTGAACGCAGAAGGCTGAAGTACCATTTAATATGGGCATCGGGATTGCTTTGTCATCTGTAACATTTCTTTCCTGAAACTGCTGAAAATACTGGGTAAAATTGAATTCTGAAAAATCAAGGATTTCAGCTTTCAACCAGGTGACGTTTTGATGTTCAGTATACAAGTTCATACATGCATGTGGACCCCTCCCCATCATTTCCCTTCGGGTCAAAACCTTGGTGCGTTTCTATATATGCCAAAATCATCTCGTAGTCCTTCTCCGAATATCTTTGGGTGTCTACTCTATAATGCATATATATCATTGAGAGGAACTTAAACCATGCTTCACAACTTCCTAAATAGGACAGGGGTAAAGTGATAAATAGATCATGTTTATGCATAACGAAGGGCAGAAGACCACAAACCCAACAATTTGTAGTATTCGTAGCACTATGTGTTTGATGAAGCATTTCCACAAATACATTTTTCGTATAAGTCTGAGGGTGTCTTTCTTTATGCAGGGCCAAAGTATAAAATGTATGTTCTGGATGCGGGGTAGTTGTTCCCAAGTCAGTATGCATAGGATGACGATATTCCAAATATACAAACAAACTCATTAATATTATCAACAAAATTGTTATTGTGACCACAAAGGCTATTTTGACACGCATGGTCCAACTAGAAAAAATGGGTTCAGTCCAGTGTCTCGCTCAGTACCCCAGAAAGGTTTCTAACAAACCCTATTACTCAAGTCTTTCACTATCTCCTTCCATCTTCACCTGGGGTACTGTGTTGTTTTCTGGGCCACAGGTTGTATCGAACATAGCCAGGCGTTTCCTGATCAGGGAACAAAACAGAGGAGGGTGCCTCCGTTGCAACAGGAATATCATGAACCTCTCGTTCGACTGTAGGGGCAACGGAATCCGGGGCAATTACTGATGCAGATGACAAAACCCCTTCCGAGCCGGCTGTTCCTTCTCCTTGCCCATCTACGATTTCCAGGGCATCAGAAAAAGGAGCAAAGCGAGGGGCTCGTTCACTCTCTTGGGTCAAAAGTCTTTCCTGGTTCTGCTGATCATACGGAAGCGGGAAAGGCAATTTCTTACATGGGAGACATGTATCCAATGTCTCTTGCCGTCCACCTTCACCGCCGTTTGCATGGCCAAAAGAATTTGGTAAGGCTTGGGCCACCGAGGGTCCAGGCTGGATTTTCACTGATAGTTTCGGACAAGGACCCACTGTCCAGGTTCCAAACGATGTCCTGGGCTCACCGGCAGGGGCTGCAGCACTGCTGACAACTGTTGATGAACGGAACAGAGATCTTTAGTCATCAAAGGATAATTAATATCACGGAATGTTCTGGGTCTTGGGACACCCCAAACATTAGCTGGTCGTCCAAAGACAACCTCATAAGGTGATAGACCAGATCGGGAATGTGGGGTAACTCGTAAAGACATCAATGCTAATGGTAGGGCATCTGGCCACTTCAGCCCAGTACCTTCCTGAATTTTGGCCAATTTCAATTTCAGTATTCCATTATACTTCTCCACCATTTCCGCAGACTGTGGGTGTCATGCCGCATGAAACTTCTGCTTAATTTGCAACCCATTACAAACATGTCTGATAAGATCTGCATTAAAGTGTCCCCTGTTATCTGTCCAGATCACCGGAGGCAATCCATAACGTGGGAAAAACTCTTTTATCAAAGCTTTTGCTGTTGCCAAGGCGGTGTTTTCTTTGGTCGGGTAGGCCTCCACCCATTTACTAAAGGCGCACACCATGACCAGGACATAGTTTAGATTATTCACCCGCTCCAGATGGATATAATCCATTTGGAGCACCTCAAAGGGCAAAGATGGTGGTGCAAAGTTCCCACTGAGAACAGGTTCCCTGCCTCCCGGATTGTGTTGTAAACAAACCATGCAATATTGAACCAAATGGGCAGCAGTCTTAGGGATATTAGGATTATTCCACACAGGAACCAAAAGCGCACAAATGCCTTTTGCCCCGATGTGTGCTGAGCCATGTGCCAAGGTTACAACAGCATTAACCAATGCATTGGGCAACAACCACCTCTGTTTTTCTGTCAAATCAACCCAACAATCATTTTCATCTAATCTCCCCACCTTCTCTTCCAATGAGCCAATTCAGCGGGTGTAGCTTCTTTCTGTATCTCTCAGACACTCTCCATGGTATTATCAAACATCTCCGTTTCTGTGACCCACCTCGCAGAGGTAGTTACCAACATCGAAGACATTGTAGATTTTGCAGTTTCCTTCGGTACCTGATCAGCAAAAGCATTTCCCTCACCTACTGCATCTACTACTGCTTTATGTGCACTGCATTTAAATACAGCCACTTTCTCTGGTAACGTCAATGTTGTTAGTTATCGTAAAATCAAAGGGCCATGTTGTATTCTTTGACCATGGGAAGTTTAGAAAACCCCTCTCCGCCCACAACCAGCCAAAACTGTGAGTCACGCCGAAGGCGTATTGGCTGTCTGTGTAAATGTTTACCCTCAATCCTTCACTCAACTCACAGGCCCGGAGCAATGCCACTAACTCAGCTGCCTGTGCTGACTGATGGGGTACTCGAGAAGCCTCAACTACAGTGTGGAGGGTCGTAATCGCATATGCAGTTGTTGTCGTGCCATCTGGTAACTTGAAACAAGAGCCATCCACATACAATTCCCTTTGGGGGTCAGATAGAGGAATGTCTGTGAGATCTACCCGTCCCTTCGTCTCTTCTTTGGTCCGAAATATACAATCATGTACGTCATGTTTTTCTCATTCGAAGGGAGGGTAGCAACGTGGCAGGATTCAGAGTGGCACACCGCTTAATTGTAATATGGGGAGCAAACAAAGTCAATTCATATCCAGTAAGACGCGCACTCGTAAGGTGCTGGGTCTTCGTTTTGTTCAATAATGTATCCACAGTGTGCGGTACAATCACTGTGAGGTTAGTGTTCAGAACGAGCCCTTCCGACTGTCGAATGGCCACCGCAACTGCAGCAGTAGCTCTTAAACAGCTAGGAAGCACTCTGGCAACGTTATCCAACACCGCCGAGAAATAAGCACAAGGTCTTTGCTTACCACCAAATCCTTGTGTTAACACAGAAAGCGAACAACCGTCCTCCTCGTTTACATAAAGCACAAAAGGTTTTCGGTAGTCAGGAGTATCCAAGACGGGTGCAGAGCAAAGCACTGATTTCAAAGAGTCAAAAGCTTCCTGACATTCATCAGTCCAAGGTAGAGGTTCATGCACATCTTTAGTGGTTAAGTACAAGAGGGGTTTAGTGAGAAGAGAAAAATTAGGAATCCATTGACGACAATAAGAGATTATACCAAGAAATGCACGAACATCACGCTGAGTACGAGGTACAGACATATTAGAGATGGCAGTCACACATTCAGGGGTTAGTCTCCCCCCCTCTTTCGACAGTAGATGACCAAGATAAGTCACCTCCTGTCGACAATATTGGAATTTAGTGAGGGATACTTTATTACCATTAGCAGCCAAATGAGACAAAAATTTAACAGTGGCTTCCTTATAGCCTTCCTTAGTATCAGAAGCCACCAATAGATCGTCTACGTACTGGAGGAGCACATTACCAGGAAGAAGGATCAATTCATCCAATACCGGTTTCAAAGCCTGACTACAAACACTAAGACTCTCAGTAGACCCCTGGGGAGCGCGGCAAAACCGAAAGCTGCACCCAGATAAGGAGAAAACGAAAATATGACGGCTATCAGGATGGATCGGAATGCTAAAGAAGGCATTCTTCAGATCGATAACTGGGAATTGCTTAGCAGTGGGAGGAATCATAGTAAGAATAGTAGTGATGTCAGATAGCACAGGATACTGCGGCACCACTATCTTAATAATTTCCCGCAAGTCAATTACAAAATGGTAAGTATCGACATGGTCAGGATCACTCCAACAGGGGCCTTTTTCAAGATCGGCAATATAGGACTATTGCATATATTGGCAGCTGTTTCTTCCACTACACCCTTATCAATCAGGTCTGTAGATAATAGCGAGCAGAGCCCTTTCACCAGCTGGTGAAATTTTGTACTGAGGTATGCGTGGTAAACGAACATTAGGTTACTAAGTAATAGAAACAGGCAGAATCCTTAATAGACCGACATTTGTCTCTCCGGTCACCCACAGGGTCGATGAGATAGCAGCGAGCTCCAGATGGAGGGCTTCATTTTTAGTAAAGCTTTGCAGTGTATGTCTACCAGGAGATTGTATGGTCAAATAAACACCATCAGGGGAACAATGAATTTTAGCATGTAGCTTCTTCAGCAAATCCAACCTCAATAGGTTTTCTCCGCAATGCGAAGTTAATAGAAACGGAGAGTCCACTGTGACCGGACCAATTGTAAACGGAATAGGTTTAGAGATGGGGCTCACCACAGGGATTCCAGAAAATCCCACCTAAACATTATTCCGCCCGGACAGAGCAGCCCCTGGGACCAGCGAACGAGCAATCAAACTATTCATCGCACCCGTATCAACAAGAAATTTTTTAGAAGCCCCCATCAATCACCCTCTCACATAAGGCCCGTGCTGATCAACAGGTACTGACACCTGGCCCTTACTCTGTCCATGACTGTCCTATGTATAACCATACCCATC
Organism: Lissotriton vulgaris; assembly: GCF_964263255.1. Taxonomy (NCBI): domain Eukaryota; kingdom Metazoa; phylum Chordata; class Amphibia; order Caudata; family Salamandridae; genus Lissotriton; species Lissotriton vulgaris. The sequence goes on from NC_141695.1 coordinate 832,482,954, forward strand.
AGTCCCCTCAAACCCGCAATCTTCGTTGTAATACTGCCTCCCTCTCGGATTATCAAAGTAATTCTTCTCTGACTCACCATGCGATGCTTCCTCTCTTCACATATCACTTCGATCCACACCACCTCGACCTCTTCCTCTCCCTCTCACTGCCCCGTTCCGAGCCAGACACAATGGACACTGCGCTCGACAATGCCCTTCCTGTTTACAGTAAGAGCATTGATTTATTTCCAAAGCAACAACTGGACCTCCTCCTTGTCCCGTTCCCGCCCCCCTTAGGACGGGTCCTCTACCGCCTCGATCTCGGCCTCGACCCCTGATAACTTGCTGTAACAATACTCATGTCTTGAGATCCTTTGCTTTCTTTTCTGACTTATCCTTGCTTTCATTTTCCCTATGCTCGTAATACTGAGCCTTGCTTAGTATAACTGAAGGTGTGGAAGTTGTCCAAGTACTCTCAGCAGCTTGTAGCCGCGCGGAAATCTCGGGTAACAGATTCGTCACAAAACGATTAACAAATAATCGCACACCGCCTTCTACGTCCTGTCTACTAAAATCAATAAATACCCCCTCGAATCTGGTATAGACGGGCTGTTAGTTATCGCAAAATAAAAGGGCCATGTTGTATTCTTTGACCATGGGAAGTTTAGAAAACCCCTCTCCGCCCATAACCGGCCAAAACTGTGAGTCACGCCGAAGGCGTATTGGCTATCTGTGTAAATGTTTACCCTCAATCCTTCACTCAACTCACAGGCCCGGAGCAATGCCACTAACTCAGCTGCCTGTGCTGACTGATGGGGTACTCGAGAAGCCTCAACTACAGTGTGGAGGGTCGTAATCGCATATGCAGTTGTTGTCGTGCCATCTGGTAACTTGAAACAAGAGCCATCCACATACAATTCCCCTTGGGGGTCAGATAGAGGAATGTCTGTGAGATCTACCCGTCCCTTCGTCTCTTCTTCGGTCCGAAATATACAATCATGTACGTCATGTTTTTCTCATTCGAAGGGAGGGGTAGCAACGTGGCAGGATTCAGAGTGGCACACCGCTTAATTGTAATATGGGGAGCAAACAAAGTCAATTCATATCCAGTAAGACGCTCACTCGTAAGGTGCTGGGTCTTCGTTTTGTTCAATAATGTATCCACAGTGTGCGGTACAATCACTGTGAGGTTAGTGTTCAGAACGAGCCCTTCCGACTGTCGAATGGCCTCCGCAACTGCAGCAGTAGCTCTTAAACAGCTAGGAAGCACTCTGGCGACGTTATCCAACACCGCCGAGAAATAAGCACAAGGTCTTTGCTTACCACCAAATCCTTGTGTTAACACAGAAAGCGAACAACCGTCCTCCTCGTTTACATAAAGCACAAAAGGTTTTCGGTAGTCAGGAGTATCCAAGACGGGTGCAGAGCAAAGCACTGATTTCAAAGAGTCAAAAGCTTCCTGACATTCATCAGTCCAAGGTTGAGGTTCATGCACATCTTTAGTGGTTAAGTACAAGAGGGGTTTAGTGAGAAGAGAAAAATTAGGAATCCATTGACGACAATAAGAGATTATACCAAGAAATGCACGAACATCACGCTGAGTACGAGGTACAGATTTATTAGAGATGGCAGTCACACATTCAGGGGTTAGTCTCCTCCCCTCTTTCGACAGTAGATGACCAAGATAAGTCACCTCCTGTCGACAATATTGGAATTTAGTGAGGGATACTTTATTACCATTAGCAGCCAAATGAGACAAAAATTTAACAGTGGCTTCCTTATAGCCTTCCTCGGTATCAGAAGCCACCAATAGATCGTCTACGTACTGGAGGAGCACATTACCAGGGAGCAGGATCAATTCATCCAATACCGCTTTCAAAGCCTGACTACAAATACTAGGACTCTCAGTGTACCCCTGGGGAGCGCGGCAAAACCGAAAGCTGCACCCAGATAAGGAGAAAACGAAAATATGACGGCTATCAGGATGGATCGGAATGCTAAAGAAGGCATTCTTCAGATCGATAACTGGGAATTGCTTAGCAGTGGGAGGAATCATAGTAAGAATAGTAGTGATGTCAGATAGCACAGGATACTGCGGCACCACTATCTTAATAATTTCTTGCAAGTCAATTACAAAATGGTAAGTATCGACATAGTCAGGATCACTCCAACAGGGGCCTTTTTCAAGATCGGCAATATAGGACTATTGCATATATTGGCAGCTGTTTCTTCCACTATACCCTTATCAATCAGGTCTGTAGATAATAGCGAGCAGAGCCTTTTCACCAGCTGGTGAAATTTTGTACTGAGGTATGCGTGGTAAACGAACATTAGGTTACTAAGTAATAGAAACAGGCAGAATCCTTAATAGACCAACATTTGTCTCTCTGGTAACCCACAGGGTCGATGAGATAGCAGCGAGCTCCAGATGGAGGGGTTCATTTTTAGTAAAGCATTGCAGTGTATGTCTACCAAGAGATTGTATGGTCAAATAAACACCATCAGGGGAACAATTAATTTTTGCATGTAGCTTCTTCAGCAAATCCAACCCCAATAGGTTTTCTCCGCAATGCGAAATTAATAGAAACGGAGAGTCCACGGTGACCGGACCAATTGTAAACGGAATAGGTTTAGAGATGGGGCTCACCACAGGGATTCCAGAAAATCCCACCGAAACATTATTCCGCCCGGACAGAGCAGCTACTGGGACCAGCGAACGAGCAATCAAACTATTCATCGCACCCGTATCAACAAGAACATTTTTAGAAGTCCCCATCAATCACCCTCTCACATAAGGCACTTGCTGATCAACAGGTACTGACACCTGGCCCTTACTCTGTCCATGACTGTCCTATGTATAACCATACCCATCAGTCCCCTCAAACCCGCAATCTTCGTTGTAATACTGCCTCCCTCTCGGATTATCAAAGTAATTCTTCTCTGACTCACCATGCGATGCTTCCTCTCTTCACATATCACTTCGATCCACACCACCTCGACCTCTTCCTCTCCCTCTCACTGCCCCGTTCCGAGCCAGACACAATGGACACTGCGCTCGACAATGCCCTTCCTGTTTACAGTAAGAGCATTGATTTATTTCCAAATCAACAACTGGACCTCCTCCTTGTCCCGTTCCCACCCCCCTTAGGACGGGTCCGCTACCGCCTCGATCTCAGCCTCGACCCCTGATAACTTGCTGTAACAATACTCATGTCTTGAGATCCTTTGCTTTCTTTTCTGACTTATCCTTGCTTTCATTTTCCCTATGCTCGTAATACTGAGCCATGCTTAGTATAACTGAAGGTGTGGAAGTTGTCCAAGTACTCTCAGCAGCTTGTAGCCGTGCAGAAATCTCGGGTAACAGATTCGTCACAAAACGATTAACAAATAATCAAACACCGCCTTCTACGTCCTGTCCACTAAGATCAATAAATACCCCCTCGAATCTGGTATAGAAATCCGAAACGCTCTCATCCTTCTTCTGTTTGCACGCGGTCAACTTGTCCCAATCCACCTTTCGAGACGGAATCAAGGAATGCATGTAGGTAATAATCCGTCCTGGCAGAGCCAAGATTTCAGGTTTAGGTTTATCGCCAGGCTTTGGATCCTTGTCCCATTCTTTAATCTGTTCCCAAGTCCCTTCTATCTCTATAGCATGATCCTGATCATGCACCTGGCGCATGCAACAGGGACTAGTAGACCGAAAAATAACTCGATGTCAGCTAGGGTCATGACAGCCGAAGAGGCCGCCTCGGTGAGCTCTTTATAGTAAGCAGTAGGATTTTTACGGGGGTCGGGGAGTTGCGACTTCAGGGAAAGGACCTCACTCCTTTTCCAAGGGGTATAGACCCATTGCTCCAGAAATCGTGCCTCCACTCGAGCTCTAGTCACTTGATCCTGATCATTTCTTAATTCTGGTATTCAGGATGGTAAATAGGATGAACTTCACGCATAGGATGCTGGGAATCCCAATTTGGACATTTCAAGTGCAGCGCCCTTGATATTTCACTAAAGTCTCAACATTCCTGTACACATCTTCCAAACTTAATTCAAACTTATGAGCCCGGTCTAGAATTTCATACATTACTTGAGGGGCTCTTCCGCCCGGGAAACACTGTTCCCATAAGGAAATCAGACGGGTAGCCATATGCTCCAGGGCGTGCTGCTGCATAACAGGTTCATAATCTCTAAGAGTACTCCATATATCAGCTATAGTATACACGGTATTCCGCATCCATTGGGACGCCTGATTCGCAACCATCTGTTTCTCGTCTTACCCAACTGCTGATCGAGTAAACAACCGTTGCGCGCCAAGATCCCCCGGAACACCGAGAGGGAGTTTGGTCAGCTAGGGCGGGGGTCGTGCTTGAAGACTGAGAAGGGGAGACCAAAACAACTGTGGACGCAGTGGGAGAGGACAACGCATCGGGCACAAAAGTAGTTGATCCAAATGCTAAAGGAGACAAAACAGAAGAAGTTCCCATAGAGGCAGGAAGAGAGGATACTACGGGGCTGATGCCATAGGAGCCGAGGCTGGAGTCAAAGGGACCGCAGGATATATGCGCTGGGGGGCATAAGGGGGAGGTGGACGCACATCTAATAAATCCTCTATTTCATCCGCTGGCTCAGTCCTAGTTACATAGCTTTTATCTACCTGCAACCTGAATTGTCTATTTGTGCAATCAATATTTTTCTCAGTCTGTTCCTTATCACAAGCTCAAGCTTTATGTGTGATCGTCTGGCCTCCTTTCATTTTACATCAAAAGACCCGGTTAAAGGCCATTGTAGTTCCACATTATCTTTAGTATATTTATGCCACAGTGCCTTAAACAAAATGGGTGTAATGCCATCTTTAACATACATATCATGACTCGGGCTACCCTCTGGCGGGGCAGGCTGACTTTCATCCAATCATGTGCCCTTTTGGCGACAGCAACATCCAAAACACAATTTACTAAAACACGGCATACTTATTCACCAACAGTTCAATCTCATTCAGAAAAACACTCTTTCAAACATGGCCATGTTCAGACATTCTCAACCTGCTATTCACCATTCAAAAGATACAGACAAAACAATACATACATGAGTGCATTCAAAGGAACAGAAAGTTCAAAACGACATGTCTTTTCCAAAAAAGAAGAACGAAGCCCGTCGACTCCCGTTTCATGGAGAACTAATCAACTCAGATTTCCAGACCGACAAATACCAAAATCAGGCAGTCCAGAGACTACCAAGAGACCGTTGGACAGGAGTTAACCACAGAGCGCCCTACATACCGTCCCGCGAACCTCCTGGTTCACCCTCAGGACTATTCTGACTAAGCCCACTGCCTTAGCATCGCTTTAGATGTGTCCCGAAGGCTACCCAGGTATAATCACAGGCTTTTCCGAGACCAGTCCGGCTGGTGCGTACCACACAAGCCACGCCAAGGCGTCCGCTCAATGTCTCTATTATTCACCAAACAAGTCCGTGGAGCATCTGCCCGTGCAGCCACACTGCTGCCCCGTCAGACCCTGAAAGTTCTCCGTGGTACACCGACCACCAATTCCAATACAGTTAACTGCTTCAAAGCACCGCTCAACAGTGCGTTCCAACAGACACCAATAACAATTCACTCACCTGGTGCACGCAGGTACAATTGCATATTCTCCACTGCCAACTCCTGAAGACCAACACGGTCAGCTCCTGGGTTTCTCCCGTAGGACTCCGGCGAAGGGTCACTAGCAGCTAGGGTTCCCTGATCCCGAGAGCGGAGGAAGTCAGAATTTCTGGTCAGTCCACCCCCTCGACCAGAGCTCCCCTTTCTTTGTCCTTTCTACCTGGTTACGGGAGGACGACCCCACCGCAGAGTCCCACAAGAGTCGCCAACTGACGTACCATAAAAATAACATAAGGAGCTGTACTTACCAATAGCCCGATACCAATTTCCCAATAGCCAGTCAGTTGGCAGTGAAGAAAGTTCAATCGTTTATTATGCAAAATACTCTATAGAGGAGCCTCTCCCATCCTCACCCATCAAGGTGCGTGGAGAAGACTGCTGGCTTACATTCAAAACAGCACATATATACTTTCAGCAAGGTATGTGAACCCACCATAAATGGAAAAACACTACTTGGCTCTTGGTCCTCGAGGAAGGACCATATATGGCACACATGATTAGTTCAAAGCTCTGCTTAGTCATTATTGGGGAAGTCAGGAGGGGTGACTTCCTCGCTTCCTGGTGCCCGGGAGTGCAGGCACGGCGCCTTCAGGAATGCGCTTATCGCACCCAAAGCCAGATGCGGCCTTGGTTCCCAGGGCAGGGAAAGAATAGCGTGCATTCAGCTGCTTTCAGTAACACAACTGAGCCGGGGCCTGACAACCACTGGGAGGTAACACGTGATTATTGCTCGTGTCTAACATTACAGAGGAAGATGGCGTCTGTATGGTTCTCGGCCTACTCGAAGTAAACAGAACACACGAACGGCATATACCCCTACCTACTAGCTAAAACAGATATAGGTTAGACTTAATGCATACTCGCATGAAAGAGTATATAGATACATCACGCTAACACAACAGATATATATGGCTAATACCACGAACATATGAGAAATCGGATTTTATCCCTCACAGTAAGTTTCCTTGGTGCAGAGGAAGGCCTCTCGGAACCTTCTAGTGTGTTTTGAGACTATAAAGCTGGGGTGTGTAGACTTAGAAACTGGGATTTGAGCCTGAACGGCAGGCACATCATCAGTGCAGGAATCTGGTTGCTGGGTCTCTTGACCCAGGCTGTGAATCCCCCCAGTCTGGTGTGGGCCAGAATGAAGTTTACACCAGGTGATGCATTTTATTTTTAATTGTTGCCATTGTGATGTGTGACTGTCTGTGTGCACATTCCAGTTTCCAGTGGCTGTAATCATCTGAGGTGTTTTCTTTGAGTATTGACTTTGTGATGTGTGAGTGTCTGTGTGCACACCCAAGTTAATCATCTGATGTATTTAATGTATATATCATTCTGATTTCTTGCAGGACGTCCAGCATAATCTGCTTGTGTTTCATTCCATATTATAATCTGATTGTGTTTCATTTTATTATTATTAACTGCTTGTGTTTCAATTCATATTATTATCCATGCATTTAACAGTTGCATTTGCCCAGTGTGTTATTATTGCTTATATATAAACACACATTTAAATGTTGTTAATTTGACATCTGGGAAAGCCTTTCTTTTAGAAAGCATTGCATAAATAAAGCCCTAAACCTTGTTCTGAGAGCAGTCTTTGATGTGTGTCATTTTATAAAGTGAAATCCCTTTCCACGTGGTGGTGTGTTGTTTTTACTGATTCGTTGTGTTTGATCCTCTGTGTGGGAGGGTGGTGTTCTTTATTATCTTGGAGTGTGAAGCAATACACCGTGGGATACCTTTTATAACACTGAGTCCCACAGCTGTCACCTAACATTGGCACAATGAGCAAGCAATCCTCACCAAGGACTCAATATTGATGTCCCCTGCTGCGGGGATGTATAGCATGGCCTCTTCACACTTGTTTGCTCCAATAACAACATACTTCACAGATTTGTGGCACATGTTAGGCGTTTACATCACTCCAAAAGGTTACCTCCATGCATTACCTCCATGCACATGTTGTTGTGATTTGTAGTGATCACATGAGCATGGCACCACTGTCACTTCCCTGAACATAACTGACCCGCATCTCCCTGATGAAAGGGGCATAACGGGGCATCGAATTATCCCTGTGCATATGCATCCTACAAAACTGATCGGTGGCTTTGGCTGACTTTCAACCTGTAAAAGGTGCAGCAGGCTAAGGTACTGTAACATGCATGTTTAACAAAGTTGTGCAACAATACACATACTCATCCCCTTCTTGCTGCTGTCTGGCTTTCAACTGCCCATCCAGGTCAGGGAAGACCATCACAAGGATGCGGAGCATGTGTGTGTGTGTGTGTGTGTGGGGGGGGGGGGGGTCAGTGTTTGATGCCCGCCCCTCATGCCTGGACGTGATAGGCCCAGCTGAACTTCAGTGATCTTCTTGGTCCAGCTACGAAGGTCCTTCCACCTCTTGCGGCAATGACGGACGCGCCAAAGCTCCAACCCCTCAGAGCGCATCTTCCGGGCGATGGACCTCCACATCTTGGCCTTTTCATGGGAGTTGACCTGTAAGGATGGCATGGTAACAGAACCTTATTTCACATGCAACATCTTTCTGAGTAAGACACCCATACACATTGGTCATGGTCAGGTTGGCAACAATGTCTAGGCATATGGCATTCTGTGCAGTTGTCCTGGATTCAATGATGACTCTGTTCATGAGAACAGTGATAAGATGTTTACCTCAGTACATACACTTCTACAGCAGTATACCTGCCCAGAACAGTTATCGACACCCTTTGAAACTTACATAAAACATTTTATATAGCTAGCCAATGAGATTCCTAATGGTAGTATAGCATGGTGATTGCACATGTCCAATGAAAATGCAGTGTGAGCATCACTCAACTGCTCCTCTGGTTTGCCATAGAGCTGTCTGAAAAGTGGCAGGAGGGTGTCCAAAATGGCATGATTCTCTTTCTCGCTGAAAACTGGGGCCCTGTCCACTGTACTTGCCATAGTAGCTCCCAGAGGATGTGGACACAGCAGCAGAGAGATGGGGAGGTGCAGGAATGATGCAGGTAATGCAGGCAGTGAAGTCGATAGGGAACAGACAGACATATCTAAAAGTCAGAGGCGGTCTTATTCACATGTGGACCAAGCGATAGGTTTGCGTTGGTCGCATTATCCGAATCGGTCCAATGCACAGCAATGTTTCTTGCAGATGACACCCCTACCGCAATGTACAAAAACTCCTCATCGGACCTGACTTTGATACATTGGTGATTGGAGGTTACCATGTCGGTTTCCAAGCGGTGAGGACAGAAACCGAAACGTGCGCCAGTCACCATAACAGTCACCATAACAACCAACAGCCAATGGTTGTGACCGAATCGATTCAGATGCGGCTACTGCGCATTCTTTGAATTCTCACCCGCTTCTATCACCATAACAACCAACATCCAATGGCTGTGACAGAATCATTTTGGATGGAGCTCCCGCATTCTTTGAATACTCAACGCGTCGGTGAGCATCAAAACCAACAGCCTATGGCTGTGACCGATTTGGTTAGGATGCAGCTACCATGTGCTTTGAATACTCACAGCGTCGGTCAGCATTACAACTTGCAGCCCATGGCTCAGTCAGAATCGGTTAGGATGTGACTACCGCGTCCTTTCAATAATCGGTCGGCAGGGCAGAAACTACTGTAATTGATGTATCTTTGTGCATTACATGTGTGGAGACAGTTTTTTCATGAAGAAATGAACCTTAAAATAAATAGCTTAAACCCCCATGAGGACCTAACCTTGAGGGGCACATGACATACTGTTTTTGAGGCTAAAGCCAACATTAAGACAAAACTACTCCTTTTACCCTCCTAGGCTTGGTTACAGTGCCAATGAGGTTTGAGGGATACACATGTGTTTTCTTCACATATTCACTGCTTTTGTGGACTGTGTGACACAGTGTGCAATCTCTGAGATTTCTGACTGTAAATGTTGGAGAAAGCATTTACCTTTAATGAGTAAACCGTGACATTAAGCAGCCACATCAGCTTGTGTTCGTTATGTGAATTACTAGTGTATCTTTGGGTCACAGACTTAAGTGGATGATGACCTACGTTGTTCATGTTCTGTGTATGTGATTGTATGTGTTTGACAGGCATGACAGTGTACACACTGTGACAGTGGTGTGCATGATTCTCATTTTGAGACGCTGTGTTATGTTTTGTTATGGGAACTTTTAGAGCGCATGATTACTCGGAGGTGTTCTGGCGCTAGTTACTACTCCTTAATGCTGAGCTGCAAAAAAGAGGGTTTATTTATCATAAATCCAGGTCTTTAACCCTTTTCGGAAAGCTAAAAGATTGGTGGCATTTCTCAAATGGAATGGCAAGTCGTTCCAGGCTTTTGCTACACATGAAGAGAAACTTATGCCACCCCACTGAGCTTTTTTTGTTGGTGGAACTACGACCAATTAGCTCCCAGAGATCTAAGAGTACTTATCAGTATATACCATTGAAAGTACCGCCTTAAATGATCTGGTCCTAAGCTTTGAAGTGCTTTAACGACCATGCAAAGAGATTTAAAATGCACTCGGTTCCTCACCGTGAGCCAGTGCAGTTTTCTTATCTCTTTGGAAATTGGGGAGAACTTAGACGTGCCCGAAGGCAATCTGGACACGGCATTTTGTAGCAGCTGAAGTTTATACAGAAGTCTTTGTTGTATGTTTAGATGGGGGCAATTGAAGTAATCCAGCATCAAAATGACCAATGCTGTAACTACTGTTTGCCATCTCCCCGAAAGTAAAAGCCGCAATACCTTCTTGACAGTTCTAAGAACATGCACTGTTGTTAAAGTTACTGCATTTACTCGGGTCCCAAAGGAGAGTTTCTCATCCAGTATTATTCCCAGATTTTTCACCTTTTTTTGAGGGTATAGGAAGTGAACCCATGGAAGCAGGCCACCAATTAGGAGTACAAAAATTAAGATTGTTCCCAAACAGCATTACTTCAGTTTTACCTGAGTTCAGTTTTAGGCAATTGTCTGCCATCCATCTCCCCACCGATTCCATACAGACTTGAAACCGTTTATCTATTCCCAGCTCTTAGTCAGGTAATAGAGACACCACAATTTGTGTGTCATCAGCTTAGGAAGTGAGACCAAACCTGAATGCACTGATAACGGGGGGCCAATGATGAGACACACACGTTAAAGAGTGTGGGGCTCAATGACGACCCCTGTGGTATACCACATGGCAGTGCAAAGGACTTGGACTGATATGTGCCTAGGGATACAATCTGTCCTCTATCTGATAGAAAAGATTTAAGAAGATCCCAAGCCTTCCCCTGGACCCCACAAGCCTTGACACGGTCTATCAAAATATCATGATGGACCATATTAAAGGCGGCAGACAGATCCAATAAAATCAGGGCTGCCCTGCCCCCTCGATCCACGGCCTCCCTGATCTTCTCCTCAGTGGCCTTAATGAGCACAGACTCAGTGCTGTGAACCTCTCTAAAGCCATATTGAGAGGGATCCAGTGCTTGTACTTCCCCCCCAAAAAGCACTGAGTTGGCGATTCATGATTTTTTCAACCATTTTTGCAGGGAGAGGAAGCCAAGAGATCGGGCAGAAGTTGTTGGGGTCATTAGTGTCCAGGCTAGGCTTTTTCAGAAGGGGCAATATTGAGGCCACTTTCCAAAGCTTGGGGAACTGTCCTGTTTTAAACACCCCATTAAAAATGGATGCGAGAGAAAGAGCAATCAGACTGGGGGCCAGTTTTACAACCTTAACTGGGCATGGTTCAAAAGGAGAGCTGGATTTGGATCCCATTAGGAGCTCAAGAGTATCGTTTATGGTCAGTGGTGCACATTTTCCCAGGGCAAGGGGGGCAATACTCGTGGGCTTAGAGACATCCCTTGCCATGTTCAGCCCAGGACTGTTAGATCCACTGAAGACCGAAAATATGCTCTCCACTTTATTAAGGGAAAATTTGGAAATCTCCTCACACAATTCCTGGCTGGACTGAACTCTAACTGAGCTCAGGGAAGCCAGGCTGGAGACAGTTCTAAACAACTCTTTGGCAGAGTTCTTTGCCAAATCGATTTGGGTTGAATGGAATTTTTGTTTCATTTAGAGAATAACTTGTTTATACTTCTGTAGGCTAGATTTATACAATTTCTTTCCAGCTTCCTTGTAGCCTTTCCTCCAGTTGCGTTCAAGGCATTCACAGATGCCTTTTAAATTTCTCACCTCCTCTGTAAACCATGGAGCAGAAGGGTGTGATCTTTTGGGGAAAACTGTTTATAGTGGTGCTATTTTATCACACGCTTACGCAAGCCAATTGGTGTAGGTGGTGGTCGACTCTACACCCTGTAGTCACTGAACTTCCGTGGTATTAAGAAGATCCTGTAAAGCAGTTCCATCAACTGTATTCCAGCCTCTAATGTCTATCTGTCCTTTTTGATAACCACTCTTCGCATGCTGAGCCACAATAGTTAGTTCAAATTGAACAGTAGCTTGGTCAGACCACACAAGTGGTAATATGCCTGTAAATGACAGACTGGGATGGTTATAAAAAATACCATGCAGGGTATGTCCAGCTACATGAGTCGGTCCCCTAACATGTTGCTTTAGATCGGGACTAAGCATGGAAAAAAGGGTACTCCCTAAAATTATGTTAGGTCTAGAGGAGGGAGTGGCAAACCAGCAGCAAACAAAGGGGAAACCTCTATGATGACCTATATTTCTTTATACTTGAGCGATAAAGTTACTTCAAAATTACATACATGATGCTGCAAGAAACATGAATACATTCACTTAAACTTGGTTTTGATATTTTATTTCTTTAAGTTATTTTCTATCATTTTCATGACAATTGAATTTTTTCTCATTTTTTGTGATTATTTTATCAAAAATTGCAATACAGTGACATGGTAACATATGTACTAATCAATTAAAATACAAGAATAAATCATTCCAAAACAAAACCCCTACACTTTACATATACAGTTATTTTCACTCATACCAACATTCATACATACTCAATCTTTCATACTATGTATAGGCATTTATATAGCGCACTACTTACCCGTAGGGTCCCAAGGCGCTTCGACCGCTGCGAAACCCTTCCTGGCTTCCCTGAGAGATGGTCCCTTAATGGGTATCTCCAGGGTGAGACCAGGCATCCCCGGCGGTCTGGTGGGGCCGTTAGTGAAGATGAGGCAAGCTAATGCCCAGAGTTGCCGAGTGTGATCGCTGATCAGAGTAGGCACCGAGGCGAGAGAATTATCGAGTCCGCTGACCCTGGTCCAGAAACCTGCCGCGCCGGGAATCGAACCCTGGTCCCGGGCCGTCCTCTGCTCTCGGGTCTGCCGCCTCTAACCAGTGAGCCACACTACTTCACTCTACTAGTGGTGCTAACATACCTAACACAATACACAACAGTGAAAAATGAAAAACAAGTAAAAATGTCCTCTAGTGGACTCCTCGAGATGTCGTTGAGACCAATTATTATTAGATCATTCTTTTTTTGTATATGCGTTATTGGTCTTTTATGATCCTTTCATTTGTTTCTCCAAAGTTTGAATTGGTTTATGCATGAGGGTCTCTGGTGCGTACGGCCTACGTACGTTTCGGTGATAAAGTTATTTTACTTCACCTTCTTCAGGGCCAACAAAAAACTGGACAAAAAACAGGTGCATTCATACTCTTAAAACCAAGGGGTTCTCTTTATCTGTAATGGGAACATATGTACCATTATTAGTTTCTGAGCATCACTGAAACAACGCATAGTCCGACAATTTTTACTAATTTTAACGTGCTTGTTGCTCTCCTGTGCCCCAGTCTAAAAAATATAGTCGGGTAGGAAAAGTGCAGTAAGAAGCTAGATACCTTATTACCCAGTGTCATACAAAGGCTTGTGAGAGAATACATAGAATATTGTGCTTACCAGGGTGTTTGGACAATTGGCAGAGAAAAGGTGAAAAGAAGATTTAAGTCCTTATTTGCTTGCTGACATGTGTATACATGCAAGATATGCCAGGTGGTATAGTGTGAGCTGTCTAATAATAAGTAATGGCAAGTTATAGCTAAGTGTGTCTATGTCGAAGTTTTATAGACACGTTTTAGAAAAAGTAGTATCACTGGGCGCTAGTGTTCTGATCCTATGAACAAATATGCAATCCTGCAATTGAAGCGCGAAGGAACCTAATTAGTTATTATACATAAAGGTTATACATGTCAGCAAGCAAATAAGGACTTAAATCTTCTTTTCACCTTTTCTCTGCCAATTGTCCAAACACCCTGGGAAGCACAATATTCTATGTATTCTCTCACAAGCCTTTGTATGACTCTGGGTAATAAGGTATCTAGCTTCTTACTGCGCTTTTCCTACCCGACTATATTTTTTAGACGGCGGCACAGGGGAGCAACAAGCAGGTTAAAATTAGTAAAAATTGTCTGACTATGCGTTGTTTCAGTGATGCTCAGAAACTAATAATGGTACATATGTTCCCATTACAGATAAAGAGAACCCCTTGGTTTTAAGAGTATGAATGCACCTGTTTTTTGTCCAGTTTTTTGTTGGCCCTGAAGAAGGTGAAGTAAAATAACTTTATCACCGAAACGTACGTAGGCCGTACGCACCAGAGACCCTCATGCTTAAACCAATTCAAACTTTGGAGAAACAAATGAAAGGATCATAAAAGACCAATAACGCATATACAAAAAAAGAATGATCTAATAATAATTGGTCTCAACGGCATCTCGAGGAGTCCACTAGAGGACATTTTACTTGTTTTTCATTTTTCACTGTTGTGTATTGTGTTAGGTATGTTAGCACCACTAGTATGAAAGATTGAGTATGTATGAATGTTGGTATGAGGGAAAATAACGGTATATGTAAAGTGTAGGGGTTTTGTTTTGGAATGAATTATTCTTGTATTTTAATTGATTAGTACATATGTTACCATGTCACTGTATTGTAATTTTTGATAAAATAATCACAAAAAAATGAGAAACAATTCAATTGTCTTGAAAATGATAGAAAATAACTGAAAGAAATAAAATATCAAAACCAAGTTTAAGTGAATGTATTCATGTTTCTTGCAGCATCGTGTATGTAATTTTGAAGTAACTTTATTGCTCAAGTATAAAGAAATATAGGTCATCATAGAGGTTTCCCCTTTGTTTGCTGCTGTTTAGATCGGGACTATCCATCATGTCCATCACCATTGCCGTGTCAGGGTCAGTAGACACCTCTAAATAGAAGTTAAAATCTCCCTAAATAGTATAGGTGTTACAGCACGGACCCTCTTCCAACAGCTTACTAATATGAGTAGCAAACGAGTTTCTAGCTCCTGGTGCCCTGTACAATAAAAAACCTGCGTGAATCATGTGTCCCATACATCTGGCATTACATGACCCTATTGTGGGTAAATTTCAACCATGTAATTGTTGTCACAAACCTATACCTCAGCTTATTTGGTGGGGAGTTGTGGAGTATGTGATGCTTGATCACATGAATGGTGACAGACAATAGAGACTTTTTATAGCACAGCACTCTAATTGCTGTGTCACCATACCTTGGTAACAAGTCTGAGACGGGTACTAATGCTGTGATATGTATTTTGGGTCTGCATTTTTCATAGAAATTCTGATAGATATTGTGTTCAGATTTTATGTTCTGTTTGTCTCAACGCATGTTGCTTCGTACATTGTAACCTGACAACAACTCTATTTACACTCTACACATAGGTATTGTAGTCGACCTCCAGTCTACAGGCACTTTCCCGACCTCCAGATCATGGAAGAAAGGGATACCATCAGGAGATACCATGTCACCAGACCAAATATTGAGGAGATGTCTGAGCAGTTGGCACCGCATTTGCAGCCTAGACGCCCATATCCTACTGCGTAGATCCCCAAGGTGAAGGTGATGACAGCCCTACATTTGTTTGCTATGGGTCATTCCAGAATACAGTGGCAACAGCTGGTGACATGTCCCAAACCAAGTTCAGCTATGTCCTTCGGGATGTGTTGGAGGCATTGCTAGATTTCCTAGACCACTACATTAAGGTCCTGACACCTGGAGAGTTAACATACATAAAGGGGGAATTCTATGCCTTTGGACGGATACCACATGTCATTGGCTCAAATGATGGCACTCACATTGCTTTGATACCACCACAAGCAAATGAGCAGACATGCCAAAACCACAAGCATTACCACTCAATCAATGTCCAGGTGGAATATCTGCCCGACATGATGATCTCCCACATCTGCACAAGTTTCCCTGGCTCTGTACATGACGCATGCATCCTGAGGAACAGTGACATCCCCCAGTTTATGTCTCAGCTGCAAGCTGACCGGGCCTGGTAAGGTGATGTTTTATGTTTATGTTGTGGTTTGCGTTGATTGTACGGCAGACAGTGCTCTGTTGTCAGACAACTGAAGTCTTCTCTGTGTTCAATGTAGGAGACTCTGGATACTCCAACCAACCTTGGGTGCTGTCACTACTCTGTAACCATGTCACCCCTGCAGAGGTTCGGTTTAATGAGGCAGATGGTAGGACCAGGCGAGTGGTGGAGCGGACTTTTGGCCTACTGAAGACCCGATACTGCTGACTGGATAGTACAGGAGGAGCCCTCCAATATGCACCATTGACGGTGTGTAAAATCATCATAGGTTGCTGCATGCTCCACAATCAACTATAAGGAAGTCAATACTTCTCATACAGGATGACGGAGACTAGCAGATGCCAGCGAGGGAGGATCCAGGACTGTGACATGTTGCCAGTGGTGATGAGGAGGAGGGCTTGGATTTGCGAAGACAGCTCATCCACAACTTTTTCACTTGAGTGTAAGTATGCAATGAGAGGAGGTGACAAAGCCCAATTGTTGGTTTGTTTGTTTCTGGTGTACAATGTGTATGTATGCGATTGAGTGTATGATAATTAACCTGATCTTTTCCAATGAAATGTTTCAATTAAGTTTGTAGGTTAACAAGTACAGTGCTATTACCGAGAGGTGGAAAGTATACAGCGTAATTTATTGTGGGACGGTAGGCCATGTTTTGCCTTGGTTAAATTGATGTTGCCGTGGTATGACAGTGGTATCGCCCTCCCCGACATCAGAAGGTATTATTGGGCTTCTCAATTGGCAGCTATCAACCAGGGTACTTATGGACCAGGCTCAGATCCTGGATATGTTATGGACAGATGGCTGCTCCCGGGTGGAAACTATAGTAGAGCTTTATATACTAAAGCGGTGGGGAAAAATTTGCCGGGGCCTACTAAGGTGGCAGTGCAAATATGGCATGACGCCACTAGCTCTTTGGGGTGGAGAGGCCGCCTAACGCTGGCCACTCTGCTGTTTGATTCGGACAGACTCGGGAGACTGTGGAATACGAAAGGTTTTGATAGATGGAACTTGATAGGAATTGCCACGATTGGAGATGTTTGGATCAAGGGCAGGATTAAGACGTTCCCTGAACTGCAAACTGAGTTCGAGTTGAATGGAGCGGAGTATTTCCGCTATGCGCAGGTTCGGCATGCACTGCAGTCAGCTGTACCGGCAGGGGAGGAGCTGCCCGAAGCCTCCCCGTTAAGATAGAATATTGGATGGGAATTTGCCAGATAGCACTATATCCCTCATCTATACAAAGTTGATCAACCATAGAGCAGATCTCCTTGTACAGTTGAGGGACAAATGGATGAGGGATGGTATTGAACTGGATGATGAGGACTGGCAGACGGCCGTGTCATCCCCGAAAGAGGTAGCGATTCCGGCGAGATTAAGGCTAGTTCAGTTGAAAATATTACACAGAGTATATGTCACAGGTCTGCGCTTGGTCCGGATAGGGCTCTCAAAAGACGGTCTATGCAGAAGAGGATGTGGGCAGGTGGGTATGTTCCTCCACATCATCTGTGAATGTAGCTATATGGTGGATTACTGGGGTGCAATACACGATGTGATGCGAGTGGTGTTGAGGGTGCCTTTGTTGCCAGAAGCTAGGAGATGTATACTTAATGTCTGGGAGCCCACGGATCTCAATTTAGCACAACCCAGGTGGGCAACTCTGGGTGCAATGATGGCGAAAAGAAATATAGCACAGAAGTGGGGCTCTGAGAGGCCACCTACGCTTGAAGACTGGAAAGAGAACATGGACTGGTGTATGTTTCGTGAGAAGTCCGTATACCTGGCCAGATGCCGGCCCCGTAAATGGGTAACTGTTTGGGGGTTGTGGAATCGATATAGGGGTGAGATTTGTGTACCACAGATTGACCCTCTTGTAGACATACCTGTATCACCGTGATCCTTGTCTGTAGCGGTAACTTGTCCCCCTCCCCTTCTTCTCCTTGCCTCTCCTACCCCCCCTCCGAGAATGTATGACCTAATGTAATGATATGTGGAAATGTCTGGCCCCTGTTCAATGCACCTACTTGAATGCCTTGTTTAAATAAAAAGAAATATAAAAAAACAAGTACAGTGCTAACATGAATCCTAGCTAGTGTTCACACATGCAATTTTGTGTTTTTTATGAAAATCTCTGCAAATTTGGGAAAACTAATTCATGAGTTCCTGATTCTGTTCTATGTTTCTCCTTACCAGGGTACTTTGACTTGTCGTCTGCAGACTTGTGACCTCCCAGACCCATGATGCAGTGACATATTCCAACATTGAACTGTATTGGAATTCCCTGGCACGCACTTACTTCGGAACTGATGGTCATCTTTTCTTCTTTTGTGCTTTTTGACACACTGTGTTATGTGATCTTATTTTGTGTAAAGGCACCAGGTTGTATCTCGAGAATAAACCTGTGCTCCACATTGAGGTGTGCCTGGTTTTTTTTCGCACATTCAAATTTTAATTAGCAACAAAACATGCACCATGATGAACTGGTTTGCTGACAATGATTGCTTTTTGTGTTCGGAAAAGTGATATTTTTGTAGGCAGTAGACTTAAATGGCATCAAGACCATGGACTATGGGTTGTGCGATAACCTGGTTGTGTCTATCTATCATGGTGCGACAGGTTACATTAACTCTCAAGGCAGAAGTTAACAGTTCTAATGTGATTTCTCATCCACTGTTATTGACACTTTCTTTGTGATTTTCTCCATCCTTTCAATCTGTACATTTGGGATTCAAAGACATGACATGAGCAAGTATTTCGTTCAAAATGATTTATTTAAGTGCATGTTGTAATGATTACAATCCACTCATTGGGGGAGTATTCAACAAAACATTAAAAAACAAAGTGCAGAGAGGAGTTGTTAGTGTTTTTAGATGAAGTCGTCTCCAAAAGTAAATTCACAGTTATTTGAGTCCAAAGTCTAAATTAGACACTCCAGTCAAAGTGAAACAGTTTAATGAAAGTCAACAGAGTGAACGCTTTGCACACAATGGAGGATATCAGGGGCAGTCTGTCACTTCCCTGGGGGGGGATGCATAGCCATCTGTCTCTCAGGGATTCTTCTTCGGACAACCCTTTTTACGTTTTTTGTGGGCACCCTCAGGTGCAGGCAGCAGTGGTGCTGGGGGATCTTCGCAAGAGTTCACATCCCTCCATGTGGCTAGTGCATTTGTTGATGCACTGGATGTTGTAGGCTCACAGGGAGGTGTGGACATGTTAGCAATCTGACAGAGGCAGGTGACAATGTCCCTGTGCACCTCATTCAGGTCATCCATTTTGCTCATGTACATTTTTTCATAGTGTGCTGCAAGCTGCTGTTGAATGGTCCTGGGGATCCCAATGACCTGGCCAAAAGCTCTGTGCATCACTCATATGTGTGGAGGATTCTGGATTGGTGTTGGTGCTCCTGATCAGCAGCACCAGCTGCTTGATGGACCTAGTCCCCATGTCCCCTCCCACCACCCCTACCCACCCAAGAAGGCATAGTTGGTGTTGGCCCAGTCAACACTGAGCCTCCTTTCTTGTTGACAGGGATGTTGTTGTCCACAAACTCCATAGTGCCCTGTGTTGCTGTGCTGTCAGTGTTGGCTTGGGTTGCTGTGTCCATCAGGGTAGGGGTCAGCTGGGTGTTGGCAGGAGAGGTCATAGAGGATCCGGAGGTAGCCGCTGCTGTTGCTGTGGGGTGACCCACACCTGATGGGCCAGTTCATTCCTTGTCATCTGGAGATGGTTGAGAGACCTCTATACCAGAGAGCTCTTGGCTGACCAGAGTCTGGAACTGACTCTCCTGCTCGCTTCCAGTGGTTTTCCCAGCTCACCCTGTGGGTACATGAAAGACACAATGATTGATGTGAATGTCCACTGCCCCTCATATCATACCCATTACATAGGCTTTTGCACCTAATAATGAGTTTATGTAGGGAGATTGGCCTCCTTCATCCATCATGCGGAGCTATGTTTTAGAAGTACAAAGTATTTCAAACAAGTTGTGGATTGATGGACATTTCCAGCTATGTGCATAAATGAACATATTGTGTTTAGTTGACATTATTTGTAAAAAAACATTGACTGGTTTGTGACACTCTGTGAATGGCACAGGTGGGTTGTTGTTGTCCACATCTTTACTTTCACAGTGACATACGTACTCTTTCTCTCTCAATGTATGTATTTTTGTGGCAAGGGTACTGGGCTTAGTGCATGTCTTTAGCAGGCACATTGGTGTGGCAGCCTACACACTGTTAATCTTCCCAGATATTTTTTAAAATGTTGTGAGGTGCTTATTGTTTTCATCTCATTCTACACATGTGAATGGCTGTGAGTACCGAAACGTGGGACTGCTTACCTTAGTGCCTATACAGATCATGTATTTTGTACATTGACTCCATAGTCAGATGAGTTTTCAAACTCTGCTTTCTTCCATTTTGTGACAAAGAACTTTGATAAAATACGGGTTGTGTGCTTGTGCCCTAATTGTGAAACTTACACTCCTCCTCCCACCCAGCACCAGCAGGCCACCAGGAAGTGTGTTGTCTAGACAATTTTGGGAAGCGTGATTGCAAGATGTTTGAGCATTCACCTTGTTGACTATCCTGTCCCACATCCTCTTTCTCTGGGACAGGGGGGGCTTGTTGGACTTTGTTCCCAAATAACGGTGGCTCTACTCTGATAATTTCATCTACAAGCACTTCCAAATCCTTATCTGTGAACCTTTACTGCTTCCTTGGGGCCATGGTGGGGATGGTGTGAAGGTAGGGGTGAGTGTGAAGGTGAGGGTGAGTGTGAATAAGAAAAAGAGAGTGTGTTTGTGAGAATTGCCTAGAACACAAAAGTCAGTGCAAGTTGTTAGGTGGGTGAAGTGTATTTGAAGTTGCAAATCATATAATCTGCCTGGATCACTTACACTCTGATCCGGTGATTTCACCTTAGACTCTTTAGTTGCTCTCACCAACAGAAACTCTTGAAGATTCTGGTGAACTATTGTGACTTATTCTGAGTGGTTAGCAGAATCTGAGGCCACTCCTTGTTCAGAAGCAGAGTCCTCAATATGTGTCAAATGTTTAAGTGAGAACCCAGCCACTTTCTTCTTTTTAAATTGAGACTTGTGCTGTAAAACTTATTCTACCTTTTTTACTATGAAGTCAGATGAGCATTACAAGTCATTCGGTCAATGAGGACATCCGCCCAATGGACCAACGTCATAAGAAGATTGCCTTCCAACACCAAAAAGGCTGTTGAAACTGAAATTACAAATCTCCTGAAGCCTGACCTCAAACAATCGAAAGGGTCTCACCCATAATAGTTGTCCGGAAAAGGGATGCCAGCTGTGATGTCTGTATATGTGTCCACATGCGAAAACCCAGCAGAGCGATTGAACGACAAAGACAGCCGGGACCCCACATTGCTGACATGATTGCCCAACTGATTGATGCCATTGTATTCTCAAAATTAGACCTGAACAAAGGATATCATCAGCTTGAGCTCAAAGAAAACTGCAGACACATTACAATATTTTCCACGCACATAGGACTCTTTCAATATAAAAGGCTCATCTTAAGAAAATTAATGACTGCTTAAATCTTTCATGATGTAATTTGTCGACAATACAGCTAGTTCTAATGCCATCAACTATAGTGATGACATCCTTGTCTTCAGTACCAAGAAGCAAAGCCATGACAAAGCCCTCTGACATGTGTGTCAGCTCCTCTCAGAGGCTAGACTCACGCTCAACACCAACAAATATGAATTTTCTAAAACATGCCATAGATTATGTGGCCCTTTCTTCTCGCAAACGGTATGACTACTGACCCTGAGATTATGAAGGTCCTCTCAATGACCAAACCCCTGAGAGACATCAGCATGCTGCGATCCTTCCTCAGTATAGCCAGCTACTGTGCCAGATACATCAGGGAACATGCCACTGAGAGGCGGGATTAGCGAGAGTTGGATGTGTCGCCCTACTTTTATGGTTCTCCATTAGCAGTTTTATTTTATCCACTACCGCTGGGGTATATATTCGCACAGGAATTCAAAGTTTGAATACTAGGATTTGTCAGGAAAAGAAAGGTGGAACTAATTTGGACCAAATTGGACCAATTGCCTAGCTATTAGAGACGGTATGAGCCACAGTCCTCAATAACCATCCCACTCATTTTTAAACTTACCTATAGTTCCCACCAATAAAGGCAACCTGCTTGGGAACCATAAGGTATTTTTAACCTACTGACCTGGATCCTTCCTTTACCCAGTAGCTTTTATCTAAGAACTCCCTCCTGCACCAAGTCCAACAGGAGGTTGAGTCTGCCCTGGTGGTACCAACCTACGAGGGTGTGGAGAGGTTGCCGATGATGTTGCACGAAACAATTTTGTTAGTGAGGCTTTCTCAGAAGAATGACTTTCCCTTCCCTTTGCAATCTCACGGGAATTCTGTGATTGTCCCACTTGGACCCCTGTATTTTTAGCTTAGGGTAGTAATACTAGACCTTGTATTTTACCTTTAGCTGCCATACCTATTTCTGCAGGTTGTTGTTCACCAAGATGATCACAATTGGAATGAATTCATATTGCAGTTGTCACAGAGTTCAACATTGAAAACACTTTCCTCTGGCATTTATTAGAGCTTTCACAGTGTAAATATACTTCCTATTGTATTTGCCAGAAATATAAATCTCCTTGCTATGGTGTTTGCCCTGGAGTTACAAGGCAAAATACCCATCCTATTGCATTTGGTACAGTTCACCATGTAAAATCCCTTTTTCTTGCGTTTCTCAGAGTTCACAATGTAAAAGCTCTTCTTTATGTATTTATCAGAGTTCACAATGTAACGTCCCTTTCTATTTAAGTTATTACAGATTTAACAATATATAATTCAATTAATCTTACTGTGTTTGGCAAGGAGTTCACGTTGTAAAAACCCTTCATATTGTATTTCTCAGAAAGTTCACAATGCAATACTCCCTTCTAGAGTATTTGAAAATTCCAGTAAGATATGCCCAAGGGCAATCGGTATTAATAAGTCCCAATTGTGTTAAAAGGAGGTCCTCTCATTGGCCTCAGTCTCCAGTTAGAGGGAGTAATGTGCAAAGTAACACTTTAAGCACTTGAATATGAGGGTAATGAGGCAAAGCAGAGGCTGACTCAGGGGTGTCTTGTGAGCTAGAAACTCAGAACTGAACAAGACACAAAAATAACACAATGAATCAATGCCCACCCAATGATTTTTCCTTTAAAAAGGAAACACATTTATTACACATAACGAAATACTCTACTAAAAATAACAAATATTTATACTTTTCAGATGGACTTACAAATTGGAACCTCACCTGTAGGTGCCTTGCATATTAAACATGGTTCAGATCAGATACCCTAAAAAGTCATGGGCCAACTAACCCTGTTCATATAGTCTGCTCCCATTATCTGTGAGGTGCCATGTGGCAATTTGCAAATCATTAAGTTTTAATCCTAAAAAACATCAATACTCCTTCATAAGCCTATTCGAAAACAAAGCTTTTCACAAGAAAATAGGATAAGCCTGCCAGCACAATCATGTCCTTCACAGTGTAAAAAGAGAGGGCTGCTGCCTTCGTCACCACATTTAATAATAAACAAAACAAGCCTGTTGGCTTTAATACGAAAATATATCAACATGCTCATATGGCTACTGCCTAAAAAGACCCAGAAAACATTTTATGAATACTCAGAGTACATTTGTACATTTACATAAACCTTAAATCTCTATTTGGAGAGAAAGCATTCTTCAGTAATAGACCACAATAAGGGAATTCTGTATTAAACCTCTTTCTGTGGCTTATGCTAGAAAGCACATTTCCTGTCCCTTCCTACTATATTTGTCAGGGGAAAGCTCCTACATATGATGTTGGGCAAAAACCCATTTCTATTGTATTTGTCAGAATGTTTACAATGAAAAGCTGCATCATATGGTTTTTGGTAAACAGGCCAACATAAAACCTCTACATATAATACTGGTCAGTGTTCCCAATGTGAAACAAATGCCAACTTCACTGGCCACAGGGTTTCACCATGCAAAGACCTGTCCTACTGTATTTGATACTGGATCTCTCTAGTTTATAATAAAAATAGAATATAAAAATGTGAGGGGAGTCACAGCCCTCATTTGGTACTACTTATTACAACTCTTCTTCTGGTAGGAATATAAGCCCGCCAGAGTGCTGAGCTGCCATGACGGGCCTAAAAAACAAAGCTTTACCAAAAACAATGTTTATTACAGGTGGTAAGAAAAACAACAATGAGGGGAGAGAGAGAAAAACTGTGGATTCGTTCTCCCAAGTCAAGTATATACAAACAGAAGGAATCCACTGATGGGTAGGCGTGGTCCCTACAGTGGTGGGGAGCACGAGGTGTTTCTTAAAATACCCCTCACACACCAACAGGACCTGTGGTGTCATGCTTCATCATCGGGGACTTCGCACCCCTCTACGGGATACGGCGTGCTATGACCTACGTCTGCGCGGGAGCACTTTTTATCAGATTGTGTGGAGTGTGGGTAGGGTGTGTGCAATATTTAAGTGAGTGGTGAGGTTTGTAGTGATAGGTTAAAAAGTGCCTGGCTAGTGAGGTAAACTAAAAAATCTTTAATAACCCTCCAAGCTGGCCCTGTTAAAAAGGTGTGTTAGCGAGGTTTTTATGTATTACAATGTACATTACCTCATGTGCGCGTCAACATGTTTCGGAGTCGGAACTCCTTCTTCAGGACGGGGTGCACAAATCCCCACCTTACTCACATTTTTTTAACAAAAACTGTAATTTACAGAAAAGTGAATGAAAATAAATAAAGGCTACTGTGTACCTACATTCATTTCAAAGAGGTATCTGCATATTCGCAAACCTATTGGAACAATAACACAAAGAAAGAAATAAAGCAATGCATTTATAACTCCTGTAGTTAGATGTCTCATTCAGGTGCAGTGACCTAAGAAAAAAGTGCAGGGCAGCTGCCACTAGACGTATTGTTGTTATTCTAATAGTGATGTGGTGCCCTGTAAAAAATGGGGGACATGGACAAGACACACAGTACACAAAACATAAATCACACGCTCTATTTTGATAGTTCTATGTAGTTCAGGTGAATAAATTTGGATTGAAAAGGATAGTGGAGGGAAAGAAGAGAAGGATTTAGAGTTTATTTTGCTCTGGTGCGCATAGCAGTAGGAGGCTTGGGATGAGTAAATGGGAGGTGGAGGGGGATGAGTAAATGGGAGGTGGAGAGGGAAGAGTCAGAGGGAGGGTTTAGAAAGGCTTGTTTTGGGGATTGGAATAGTAAAAAGAGGTATGAGATGATGCAAGGAGGGGCGGAGTAGGGAAGAGTCTCAAAAGGGTTATTTTGAGGATCATAGTAGTGGTATGGAGTTTGGATGAATGAGAGTGGAGGTAATGGATATAGTGATAGAGGTATAGGGTGAGAGATATGGTAGTGCATTGGAAAGAGTAGTAGAAAGAAGTTTGAGATGAGTGAGTGTTGAGCTAGAGGATATATTGAGAGCGGTATAGGGTGAAAAATAGGGTAGTGCATTGGATACGCTGTATTTGAAGAAAAGTAAATAAATATATAGATCCAAAAGTAATAAAGATATTGATCCATAAATACATGGAAGGTATACAGATGCATAAAGAAAGGTAGTATATGTAGATTAAAGATGCATTAGAGGAACTCTTGCTTTCAAGTGTTGTACTTTAAATTAGCGGTATATATATGTAGATCAATAGTGAAAATTGTAAATAAATAGTTATGATAAAAAGATTTCATTTTTTATGCAGTCACTTATATACATGTTAAAAGCAGAATAATGGAACTATCAGTAATAGGTACAATTGTTAAGGCGAACGAATGAATATAAATAATAATATTACAAACATAAGTATTCTACACGTTTGTACAAAGCAATACACATATATAGGTACATAGCTATAGTAGAAATACATTCTTATATACAGAGAGATATGCTGTATATTTCTATCTGTTTTTGTATGGTGGTTATGTGAGGGAAGAGCCAATTCCTGAGTAGTTTTCTGCAGATGAGGTAGTTATCCGTGAATCTTATGTTGCGGGTAAACAGTTCCATTGTTTGGCTGCTTGAACATAGAATGATGTTGCACCCATTGGTTTTTTTCTTCAGTCTTGGGATCTTGAGTTGAGGTGCCACTCTAGAGCAGAGGTTCCTTTGTTGAATGTGTTTGGTGATTTTATTCCTGATGAAGAGTGGTCCTGTTCCATGTATTGCTTTGTGTGTGCTATAAAGCAGCTCCAATGTAGATCTCTGGCAACCGGTAACCAATGCAGGGCTTTCAAGGCGGGGGATATGGTCTTGCTGTTTTGTATGTATGAGTAGTCTGGCACCCAAGTTCTGAATCAGTTGTAGTCTTTTCGTGGTCGTTGAAGGTGGTCTGTGGTAGAGGCTATTGGCATAATTGAGCTTTGACAAAACAAGGGAGATGGTAGCCTAGACCTTGTGTGGAAATCCCAAATGGGGAAGATTTGTTGCAGGGTTTTTATAGTAACAAAGCTTTATCTTGCTAGTTTGTCCACTTGGGCAATCATCGATAGATTGAAGTCCATGGCCATTCCAATGTTTCTTTCTTTGTTCGATATTTTAGGCCGTGCTCCCAGAGCATCAGGCCACGCGGCGAGCGGGTTGAATGTTTCCAATCGCCACACGTGAGTATTTCCGTATTGGAAGCATTCAATTTGAGATTTTATCTATTAATAGAAAACCATTAGCAGAAACCGTCTTGAATGTTAGTAGTCAGATGCAACAAACCTAAATATAGGACAGGGCTGTCTCCTCTCAACTGTTTTTTTGTGATGCAACTGAAAGCTTGACCCAAATCTTTAGGGAGCCCAGCGATAGTACGTATTAAATGTGGGGAGGACAAAAGGTCTGCTTATATGCCAGTGGTGTGATTAGGATGAGAAATGCCTAGATTTCACTTAAATGAGAGATATCAAAAGGTTGAGGCATTATCAACCTTTTAGATCAGCAAAGAAAAGTCAGAATCCTTTTCTTACTCTTCAACCATCCAGGAAACAATGACCGCATTCCAATAGCTAAATAAACTCATTGCGTGTCTGAGAATACATAAGCTGTCATCAACTATACTTTGGAGGAGCAACTCTACTAGCACCAATTGCTTCAATAAAGATATAAAGATGACAATTTGCACTGGTTCAAGAGGAGAAGCATAAAGACAGCCAAAATGAACGTCACAGCAGTTAACTCTTCAGACCCAATTTGTGGGACCACAGGCAGGCAGGCAGGGTATACTGGGCCTCAACCTTGGGGGTTGAAGTTGTTTCCCAAGGTCAGTCAACCCATGAGGCTGAGCAAACTGTGCCAAATACAAACCTATCCACACTTGACTCTCGGAAGAGAGGCCGAACAGTCTGGCTTCTCAGGGAAGTAGTGTGGGGTGCTCAAAACTACACACTACTAGTAGCTGGAACGATTTAGTCTTTCTGTGAGACATCTTGGCATGTTCTCCGCCCACCCAGCTCCCCAGTTCTGGGTGACACTCACAGGTGCAGTTTGACTCATTCTCAAAACTGTGCCTGAAAAGGTGTGTGGTCCCCAAGCTGCTTAAATAAAGAGCCAGTCTTTAGCTTCTTGCGGAACTCAAGAAGTGAGGAGGAGGCGCTGATGTGTTGAGGGAGGTCGTTCCAGGTCTTGGGTGTGATGCAGGAGAATGAGCGTCCTTCAGCTTTGCTTTTGCGGATGCAGGGAGTGTGCGTGAGTGAGGCAGAGGGTAGGTGTCTGGTGGGTTGGTGAAAGTATATGCAGCTGTCGGGTATTCTGGTCATGTGTTGTGTAGGGCTCCTTTTGTGCAGGTTAGAAGTTTGAACTGTCCGCAATTGTAAAAGGGGAGCTAACGAAGCTTCTGGAGGTGTGCTGTGATGTGCGTGCATCAAGGAAGGTCGAGTAGGAGTCTTGCTGTGGTATTATGGATGGTCTGGAGTCTGTGTAGGAGTGTGTCTGGATCTCCTACTGGTAGAGTTGTAGAACTGCTCAGAAGCTCCTATACGGCTTACTGTTTCAAGAGGGAAGAAGCCTGTCCAATGGTATGTACTGCACCTGCCTAAGCAGCGGTTAATCTATACACTAGTATGGTGAATGGAGCATTGGATCTGGGCAATTATTTTACCATGTGTTTGTGGAAAATTTCTCATTTCAGTTTCAAAACTGCATTTCCTTTAACAGCAGCAGTGACCTGAGTTAAGAGCGGGCGATGGTAAAATAACATGTAACTGGTGCCAACCGCACTGGTGTGCAGGGGGTCCGGGTGAGCAAGAGGGGACACAAACATTACCAGCAGTAACAAAGATTTCCTGCCAGCCTGCAAGGAAGCTCCAAGGGCCACATGCAGTACAAGGAAGACATAGAAGTTCAAGCGCTTGCAAGCGGCTGAAAGGCAAGATATTGGCGCTTTACCGTGACTCTTTTTGGGAAGCTGCAATACTTATATTAGCCTTGTCACTGTAGTAGAGGCACTTTATGCATGCAAACAAAAGAATGACTAACCTGGAGAAGGGCTGCCTCGGAAAAAGCATGTGAGTACCATTTTAGAATGATAAATGTTAGGCAACACCACAAGACTTCCTTCCGGGGGCCTGCGCTCTGTATAGTGGTGACGTGGGCGCAGGAGTCCTGGTTGCTAGGCGACCCTCCGGCTCCACTCCAGCGCAGCTCCTGTCCTCAGCAAACCCGGCTTTGGGATGGATAGGACACTGTTGTTAATAGCTGGGACAGCAACACGAGGAGTTCCGCAGCTCAGTGGGGATCAGCCGATGGGGTGTCCGTGACATCCCCTTCCAAAGTTTCTGTATACGCCCCCTCCTCCCCTAAAACTACAATAATAAAGCAAAGTGAACCAACCGCCTTAGAACAACAGGATGGGCGAGTCCCCGCGCCAGACTTCTCGTGCTCTGCCAGGGTACCTCTCCGCAGCTGCCGTGACTTGCTCATTTTGAATATGTAAAGCAGCCAATGAACGGGCCAGTGATTTCCCTTCAACTCTCCACGATCACTGGTACTGCCGCCGCTGGGAGCTTCAAATGGGGTGGAGGAGCGGGGAAGAGACAAGAGTGAAATTAAAATCAGTGCGGCGCTCGTAAAACTGGCGCAGTGCTGCTAAAGTACGTCCACAATATTAAAATCTCCACAGGATTTACGGCCCACCACATCATGAGAGCTGCCTGGGCACAAACGTACTTATTTTCCCAAGTCTCCACTCACAATGTACAGCCTTTTACTACAAGCACCCTTGGTGCCAGCGAGACCCGTGTGCAGCCGGTGCCTTTATTTCAGCAGCGAATGCGTGTGTCGATCCACTCGCAGTTTAAATTTAGCTCATCATCATGTCCCGCCGCAGCGCCCAGAGATAAAACGGCGTGGGGAAAATGGATTTTGCGTCCGCCAGGCCCGCGCTGTCGTTATTGACCCTGTGTGCGGGAGAGGGCCCGGTGCGGTTACCAGGCGAGGCAGCAGCGGGAGGGGGGAGGTCTGCAGGCAGAGGGGGCTCTGCAGCTGCCTGGGGCTTCGTGTGAAGTGTGTCTGAAGTTATCGCATGCTGCTCTAGCTACGCACACCGGCCTACCCGCAACGTCTCTTACCACACACAGACCTACACGCAGTGGTCTGAATTTAGAGCGCACACACGCCGACCTCCTGCACCGGTCTGATGTTACCACACACCGACCTCCACGCACTGCACACACACGCCAGGGAAGCTGTTGGACCTGGCCCCGTGGCGTGGTCCCACTCCTCCCGCATGGCGAATCCCGGACTACCTCGACCCCGGTTCCCCGGCTAAGAACGGCACCTGCCACGAGTGCCGCCCCTCCGGGCCGCCCCCAGTTCTCCCCCGACGGAACTCGACCTCATCTCCTCAACCCTATCGGCTGGTCCGGACCCTTTCCCGGAACCTCATCTCCGGCCCAGCCGCCATCTTGGACCCTACACGACCAGGCCTCGTGGCCTCGGCCCGACCCCAGCTGCAGGCCCAGCAAAACCCCGACATCGAGGCACCACAAGCCAACCAGGGGGTAAAGAGACCGCTTGACAAGTCAATGGGGGGAGACGTTTCGATGGACCCCCATCAGCCTGGTTTCGATCGCCCCCAGCCTCCCTGGGCGCTGGCTCCACCCCCCTGCTGGGTGTCTGGACTCGCCCATCCCGGACCCTCCGACCTCCAAGTGCGAGGGTCCGGACATCAAAGGGCCCCAGCCCTATAACTGGGGCAGCTCCAGAGCAGGAAGGCAGTTGTATCCTGGAGTCGAGAGACACCGAGACAAACTCATCTTCTTGCAACCATCCTTGGAGTCCTGCTGGTGCTGCCGCGGCTCATCTTCGTGAACCATCCTTGGAGTCCTGCTGGCGCTGCCGCGGCTCATCTTCGTGAACCATCCTGGGAGTCCTGCTGGCGCTGCCGCGGCTCATCTTCGTGAACCATCCTTGGAGTCCTGCTGGCGCTGCAGTGGCTCATCTTCGTGAACCATCCTTGGAGTCCTGCTGGCGCTGCCGCGGCTCATCTTCGTGAACCATCCTGGGAGTCCTGCTGGCGCTGCCGTGGCTCATCTTCGTGAACCATCCTTGGAGTCCTGCTGGCGCTGCCGCGGCTCATCTTTGTGAACCATCCTTGGAGTCCTGCTGGCGCTGCCGCGGCTCATCTTCGTGAACCATCCTTGGGGTCCTGCTGGCGCTGCTGCGGCCCATACCAGAGAACCCTCGAGCTCGAGGATTGAGAGCTGTGCGTCAGGCATCCCTGTACCAGACCGGTACTAAGACTGTCCCGCTACCCCCTTCCCACAGAGACTAAGCCTAAGAAGGATCCCCGTATCCCGTTCCTGCTGTATTACTGCCATAACCTGCTTAAGAATACCTATAAAAGAGCTAAGAACCTATTCTTGTGTGGCGTCTATCTGTAGGGGGGTGGTTGCTCGTCCGTACGATCCGAGGAGAGGGCCCTCACCAGGAGGCCTCTCCCCCTTGCTCGGCCGACCCTCAGGTTTCCCGTCTAACATTGGTGGCCAGCGGCGGGATTCGAGCCGACGCAAATCGTACGGAGAGTAGCTCGCCCTACTACAGATGGAAAAACACGCAGCGACCATGACGACAAAAGAAGCCGGAACAACCGCGAAATTCCAGATGGAACGGCTGGAAGATTACAGTCACAAGGAATTAAAGCAATTCTGCATAGACTTGGGTATCGCTGCCACAGGACTAAGTACCAAAGACGACCTCAAACAGGCCCTGCAGACTTGGGTGGAGACGGGAGCGTCGCCTCCACAAAACGAAAACATTACAATCACCGAGAACCTTGCAACCCCCGAGGAAGAGAGGAACCCGGGCCTCTCTCACGAGGAGGCCCGAGAACGAGAGAGGAGCCGGCTCCACGAGTTGGAACTGGCTAGACTACGCTTAGATGGGGAACTGAAACTAGCAGAAAAAAAGATAGTCCTTGAACACCTACGATTACAGGGAGAACGGAAGAGAAAAAAAGCCAGAGGGAGTTGGAGGAGAAGAAACTCGCGTACGAACACGAGCGCGGTTTGAAGGAACTAGAAATTAGGAAACAAAACAAGGGCCTCGGCGTCTCCGAAAACCAAAGCTCCACTCCCTCTGCGGACACTAAGGTCCACATCCCCAAAGATGTCGTCCGAGAGTACTACAAGAACGACGACACCCAGCAATGGTTTAAGGCCTACGAAGTAGCTATGACCTCCCACCGAGTTCCGTGAAAAGACTGGGGGGCCGGGTTGTGGGGGAGATTCGTCAATGAGGGGAGAGATACCCTGCTACAGCTCCCCGACGCTGAGATGACCTCGATGATACGAACATATGAAAGCCGCCCTCCTCACTCGCTGTGGGCTCACCCCCGAGATGTACCGGCAGCGATTCAGAGACTGCAAAAGGATCCCCGGTACCACCTGGGTAGAGTACGTGAACTTTTTTAGCAGAGCCCTAGAAGGGTGGATCAAGGGCAGCCAAGTCACCACCTACGAACAATTGTTCAATCTCATCGTATGGGAACACCTCTCCAATAACTGTTTCATCGAACTAAGACAGCATCTCCTCGACAGCAAACTGATCGAGCCCCGGAAACTCGCCATTGAAGCGGATCGATGGGAGAGCACCCGGGTCCTCCGAAACTGGGCGGGAGATCAAGGCCGAGGATCACAGGGGTCCCACTGTCCGCGAGGAGGAGGAGGAGGCCAGGGCCGAGGACGAGACACCGCAATGATGCCTCTCCCTAGCACTCCCTTGTCCCTGGCCGGGAGAGGAAGCCCACCAGTACGGCCGGGATCCCGCTCCAACGTTATCTGCCACAAATGCCAGCGACCCGGTCATTACGCCAATGACCCCAACTGTCCGAGAAACCAACCATCCAACCCCACGGGTCCGCTAAACCGCCAGATCAACGCCATCTCCCTAGGGGAGGAACAAGGCGAAGAAGAAGTGGAAGAGTATGAACAGTACCAGCCCGAATGGGAACCCGCAGCCATGTCGCTGGTATGTCTGGGCGAAAGAGACATGATCCCACGGGCCCCCATCCCGGCCAACACGCAGAAGTACAGCCAGTGGGTCACCATTAATGGACAACGGGCCGAAGCCCTCCGCGACACGGGAGCCAGCGTAACGGCCGTCCGTTGCCATCTGATGACCCCGGATCAAATCCTGCCCAATGTGCTATGCCCAGTACGATCTGCGGATAACTCCGAAAGCCTGTGCCAGATGGCCCGCGTCCCCTTTGAATGGGGGGGGAGTGTCGGGCATGCTGAAGGTGACCGTCCGAGACGATGCCCCCATAGACTGCCTCCTCGGGAACGACCTCGAGAGCTCCCCCTGGGCTGCCGTTGAGCGGAGGGAGCACCTGGGGATGCTTGGCCTCCCGGAATGGATCTGTGCGACGACCCGATCCATGGCCGCCCGCACCATCCCCGCCACCGAAGAACCCGAGTGGCCCGAACCTCCACCACCCGTAACCACTGAAGACACCGACCCGGAACCCGGTCCACCGGGGCCCAACGACGAAGAACCTGACCCGCTCCGCGACCTTCCGGAGCTGGCCCAGTAGCGCCAAGAAGGTGGCCCCACTCAAGAACAGTTCCGCCAGGAACAAAAAACGTGTCCCTCCCTCGAGGGGATCCGACAGCAAGCCGCAGCCCAGAGCGCAGGGGATGCCTCGGGGGCTCACTGGATCTATTGGGACAATGAGCTTCTCTACAGTGAGCAGAAGATTGCCGAGCTAGGAGCCAGCCGGGTGCTGGTAGTCCCCCTCCGATTCAGAGACTTCCTCCTGAACCTGGCTCGTGATGTACCTCTCGCCGGGCACCTGGGGCAGGACAAAACTTACAGCCGCCTGGTGACCCACTTCTACTGGCCCAAGATGAGGAACGATGTGATCAACCACTGCCGAGCCTGCCCCACCTGCCAGGACAGCGGGAAGAGCGGCAGAAAACTAAAAGTCCCCCTGCAACCCTATCCAGTCGTCAACACTCCATTTGAGCGGGTAGGGATTGACATTGTGGGGCCCCTGGAGCCCCGGACATCACAAGGTCACCGGTTCATACTCGTCCTGGTGGACCATGCCACCCGCTATCCCGAAGCCATCCCTCTCCGGACCGTGACAGCGCCCGTGGTGGGCCGAGCCCTGATGGGGATCTTCTCGCGGGTGGGCTTCCCCCGAGAAGTCGTCAGTGATCGGGGTACGAACTTCATCTCCAGATACATGAAGTCCCTCTGGCAACAGTGCGGGGTCACATACAAGTTCACGACCCCCTACCACCCGCAAGGGAACGGACTGCTTGAACGCTTCAATCGAACCCTCAAGGGGATGATCATGGGTCTGGAAGAATCCTTACGACGCCAATGGGACGTGTTGCTACCCTGCCTCCTATTTGCCTACCGGGAGGTCCCACAGAAGTCCCTGGGGTTCAGCCCCTTCGAACTATTGTATGGGCACCCCGTCCGGGGTCCCCTAAGTCTGGTCAAAGAAGGATGGGAGGTGACCCCCCAGAGTGCTCCTCCTGATGTGTACCAGTACCTCCTGACCCTCCGGAACCAGACTCGGCGGTTCAGGGAACTTGACAAAGCCAACCTTGAAGCCAGCCAAGAAGACATGAAACAGTGGTATGATCAAAACGCCTCATCCATCGAGTTCGAGCCGGGACAACAGGTCTGGGTCATGTCCCCGGTCGAACCCTGCGCCCTCCAAGACAAATGGACGGGGCCCTTTAAAGTGGTGGAGCGCAAGGGCCCTGTCACCTACCTCGTGGACATGGAGTCCCCCAGGAACCCCCTCCGGGTCCTCCATGCCAATCGACTCAAGCCTCACTTTGTTCACTCAGAACTTAGTCTCCTGATGGCGACCGACAGTGGGGCTGAAGAGGACTCCGAGCCCCTACCCGACCTCCTGAAGATCCTAGAAAAAGACGGCTCCGTGGAAGGAGTCAACCTCTCCTCCACCCTGACCCCAGCACAACGCCAAGGCTGCCAAGACTTATTACAGCAATTTGCCGATCTATTCTCTCTCACCCCCGGGGTCACCCCATGGTGTCTCTACTATGTCGACACCGGGGATAGCCCCCCTATCCGGCACCGGGCCTACCGAGTTCCCGATCGGGTGCGCGCCTGCATCCAGTCGGAAGTATCCAAGATGCTGGCTCTGGGAGTGATCGCACCCTCCGACAGCCCCTGGGCCAGCCCGGTCGTGCTGGTCCCCAAGGCCGCCGCCCCTGGCGTCGCCCCCGAACTCAGATTTTGTGTGGACTATCGGGGCTTGAACGCCGTCACCCGAACAGACGCTCACCCCATCCCTCGGGCTGATGAGCTGATAGACCGCCTGGGGGGCGCCCGCTACCTGAGTACCTTCGACCTTACTGCGGGCTACTGGCAGATCGGCCTGAGGTTCCGTGACAATTGTAAGTGGTGTTTTCGACTCGCACGAATATGGTCGAGTCTGGTATCTATGAACCGCAAATGACGAGTTTAGTGGGTGTGCGCAGTTTCGCTGTACTAACCTAAACCGGTCGTTTGTTTCGTGGGTTTCTTCATCCGAGCCCACGGGTTCCATCTTAGATACGGCATCCATTTTGTCTCTTGCCCTCAAGTAGCCAGCGAACGGACGCTGTCCGCTTCGCGACCCTGGGATTCCCAAGACTCTTGCGGAAGACACGTTTCCTTTGAAAGTGTCTTTATGATGAGGGGGATGATACTGTAAGGCAGATGGCCTCGCTTGAGGCACATCTAGCCGTGCCGGTCTATTGTCTTAGCCGTGCATCTCATTAGGCGCGTCCCTTTGATGCCTGTAGCTCGTGTTTCCCGAGACCACCCCTTTTACACTCTTTCCGATCTCCCCACTGTCCTGTCTTCCTCTGCACCTGTCCTTGTTCCTTCTTCGATCTGTTTATTGCTGATTGGAATGTACTAATGGTGGGAAGATGGGTTTTTGCAGTTGGGAACCACCAAATGTTTCCGTACTTATGTTCCGGACCCTGAATACATCAAAGCGACCCCTCTCGGGGATAATGTTGGGAACCAAGTTGTAAACCTTTGTGCACCATGTTAACCTATGAGAGAAATGTGTATAAAAGGAGCGACCCACAGTAGCAATTCGAATCAGATCCCGCGAACCTACATGCTGTGTACTTCACGTGACTTCTGTGTTCCCTGCAGTAAATAAACCTCGAATCTTTGACGCCGAAGGAAGTGTCCCGTGTCTCTGTCATTTGTACGCCGGAACAGGTTACCCACGAAGGTTTCAGGTGTTGTCCCCTGGCACCGCTGGGTCTTAGAAAAACCCAGTCCTTCAGTTGGCGCCCAACGTGGGGCTGCATCAGTGGTACCGGTCCAAGCCCGACGATCGTGAGGAACTTCGTGTGAAATCTCCAAGGGAAGGTGCACCCCGCTTCATCGATCCTGTTGTCGAAATAAGTGGCCCGACGACTTTTCCCGCGAAGATTCCCGCCTCCTGACGGCTGCGACGGACTGCTGCCCTGACTGTAGACCTGTTTTGGCACCTGGCGTAGACCTTGGTACAGCGAGACGATTGACGGGCCTTCCTGGTGACGCCATCGATCTTTGAGTTAAGTATTTGTGGGTCGCTCCCAGAGTCCTTAGTTGTGGTTGCTTAGTCGTTGCATGGTTCCATTGCATTTGTGGTTCTTGGTACTTGGTTCTTTGTTGTAATATTTGACGCCTGCAGACGCCAAAAACCGAGGGTTTTGTTCATTGCTGGGACTTGGTAAATCCCGTAACCCTTGAAGTTTGTGAAACTCAGCTAGTGTGCGAGATGCCTAGCCGTAGTACTTTGTTCAGTTGTTTTCGTTGTCGTGGTACGGATTCCCGATTGGAGGATTCATGTCCGATACCTCCGGTTGGAACTCCAACGTATGAGCTTTACAGCAAGCACGGACTAGGTCCGATTACTTTTAATGAATATTGGATCCGCTATACCAAAAAAGATGGTGTCCTTAGTTGGCCACCTCATGGTAGTTTCGAGACCCCGATCTTAGATAATCTCGAGACTAAATTGTTTAAGAAAAAATCAAGGCCGGCCATGTTTGATGCTTTTCGGTTGTGGCGTAAAGAAGCCAAACAGAGAGAAATCAGACTGTTAAAACGTAGTCAGAGAGATGGAGTTGCTACCATTGTAAAGAAAGCAGAGCAGTTTCAGCGAGATAAGGAGGAAAAGGAAAAGGAAGTCTTCGATAGATTGCAACGTATGTCTGTAGATAAGTGCTATCCTGCTTTACCGGCGGATACGGACAAAAAGGAGGATGGTACCGAGGACCCCTTAATGTCTTATCTCATGAAGTCACCACCTCCGTACGCACAGGATACCGCAGTTCCTGTGGTTCCTCCTGTACCTGCTCCTCAACCAGCTCCTGTCCCTGCACTTCCCGCTGTTCCCGCTCCTCTGCCTGTTTCTGTCCCTACTGCTCCTCCGCTTGTACTTCCTCATACTCCTGCTCCCGCTGCCTCTACTGTTCTGGTTTCTCCTGCCGTTCCTTCTGTTTCTGGTACTTCTCTTATTACCCCTCTGGGCTATTCTTTGTCTCCGTCTGTTCGACGTCGTACTCCTTCTGTAGCTGCTAACTTCTTCAATTCTCTTGGTCCTATTCTTGAGTCCGCTGGTTCGGACGTTCCTCAAAGACGTAGTCAGCTTCCTGGCGGTAGGGAGCGTGACTCCTTGTGTAATATGGCTATGGGTTGGATGAGATGCCCCGCTAGGAATCCTCCACGTGCGGTATTGAAAACGTTTGAGCAATTCAATATACCGACACAAAGATTTGTTTTTGAAGAAATGTGCAAGGCTTTGCGTGACCTAATATCGGCTGACGCACCCGATGATGTAATGACTGCCTTGACTAATCTACAGCTTCAGTTCTCAAGCGGAATGATAGTAGGTACCAATGTTCGACGTGCAGTCGAGCAATTACTGTCCCTTCGTCCTTCTATGATGCCTCGAGCATTGTTTGTAGAAGACATTGAGGGACCGTCAGATGTGCCTGGTCAGTTTCCCATGCGTGAAGTTCCACCAGTGTGGATGCCAGGTGATGCTAATCACGCTCCGCCGATCCTTCCACATTTCCAGAGAGTATGGATACACCTTCCATGGAAACGATCGGAAGTTTTGCAGGTAAAGCAATCTTTGCCTGACCCTCGCAAAAATCCTGCAGGGTACTACAAAGAATTATCGCAGCTCGTTGACGCTACGATAATGAATCTTGCCGATATCGATATGCTGTTTGGCAATGTTGTACCGCAACCGGTATGGACAAAGATTCGTCAGGAAAATCATGCGAACGAATTAGGTGGCGATTGGGCTGCGCTTATAGCAGCTGATGGTTTGCAAGTTGGTGGTGCGAAACCTGAACAGTTGATTGCTAATCTCCCTCAGAGAATTATAGCTCTAATGAAAACATTTATGCCAGCCATGAAGGTAAATTGGGACAAACTGTCCGCTTGCAAGCAAAAGAAGGATGAGAGCGTCTCTGATTTCTTCACGAGATTTGAGGAGGCTTTCATCGACCACAGTGGTCAAGATATGGGTACCGAAGGTGGTCAAAGGTTGTTCGTGGACAAATTTGTTTCTAATTTATTGCCCGATTTGAGCAACAAATTAAAAAATTCTGAAAGTGCGTGGGCTGTTTCTACTTCTGCTCAGATATTGGCTACGGCTCAATATTATGAGAATAGGGAGAAAGAGGAGAACGATCGTGCTGACAAGAAAACGAAAGAACTCAAAACTAAAGTGCTGTTGCAACAGGCGTATCCTCCGCGTTCGAATCAGAATGATTCGCAGCAACGTAATAGATCACAGTTTCAATCAAATAGGTCACAATCGCGAAATGATTCCTCCTCACAAAGATCGTCGTTAGGGTACAATCAGTGTGCCTATTGTAGACAGGAGGGTCATTTGAAATTTGATTGTCCAGTCCCTAATGAGCGTAATAGTGGTAATTCGACTAGAGGAGGTCGTGGTGGTTCTCAACAGACATCACGTGGTAGGGGTCGCGGTGCTCAGAACGATCGTTCCACTAACACTTCTGACTCCAATAATTGTTTTGATCAGCGTGGATCGTCGCAAGGGCGATCTGCTCAGTATAATGTAGATGATTATTACGTCGATCAGGGAACTGACGACGGTAACTACTAGGACAGCCATGGACAAGGAGAGGGAGTGGTATCAGTTCCGGTTGATCAGAGAGGGCCTTACGTCGCAGTTGCCACCTCGGGCGTCGTTGAGCCTTTTCTGTTGGACACTGGTGCAGCGAAAAGTTCTATCATGCATTCGAAACTCCCTGGCGCACCTTTATCTGGCTTAACAAATGTTTCCGTTGGATTCTCTGGCGCCCCTGTTAGCAATCCAGTTTCACGCCCTTTGCCTCTTACAATTGGGCCACGTGAGCTTGAAGCTCCGTTGATTTTAACCACTGGTTTTTGTGAAAATCTTTTGGGCCTGGATTTGCTAAAACGTTTATATGCGACTTTGTACTGTTCTCCTGCGGGAGTGAAGCTTACTTTGGGTGAGAGAGTTATCTCTCCAATGTACTTGTCTCTCGATAAGCTTCCACCGGAATTGAGTTCTCTTCCTGCATCTTTGTGGGCAACAGGGCCCAATTATGTGGGCCTGCTTGACATCTCCCCTTATGTTGTCCATTTGAAATCTAATGTGCGGTTGCCACATATGCCCCAGTATCGTATCTCTCTTGACGGTGAACGAGCATTGTTGGCGATCATCTATGATTTGATCGAAAAAGATGTTATTGAGGAGACTCGGGGAAACGTGTGCAACAGTCCTGTGTTGCCCATTCTAAAACGTACCGATCCTTCGAAACCACCTGTTTATCGTTTTGTTATCGATTTACGGGAGGTAAATAAAATTGTGATTCCTCAGTTCCCTGTTGTGCCCGACATCACGGCGCTACTGACTCTAATTCCAGCATCTGCATCTTGGTTTTCGGTGATCGATCTGAAGAATGCGTTCTTCAGTATTCCGATTGCTGAGGAAAGCAGAGACCTCTTCGGTTTCTCTCTCGGTGGACGCAGCTTCCGGTTTAAGCGTGCTCCTCAGGGCTACTGTGAAAGTCCATCGATATACAGTCAAGCCTTGAAGGGTCAACTAGATGCGTTCGTGTTGCCGGCCGGTGCAGCCTTGATCCAATATGTTGACGACTTATTGGTGGCTGGAGACACTCAGGACATTTGCAAAATTGCTACGGTATCGTTGTTGCAACATCTCTGTGACTTACATCACAAGGTGTCTCCTTCTAAACTTCAATATTGTTGTCAAGAAGTAACCTATCTAGGTCACTTATTGTCAAAGGAGGGAAGAAGGTTGACCCCAGAGAGAATTGCTGCGATTGCTCGGATGACTGTGCCAACAACTCAGAGAGATGTGCGTGCCTTTTTGGGCATCACGTCATACTGCAGACAGTGGATCCCAAATTTTTCATTGTTAGCGAAACCATTGGTGGCTCTTACGTGTAAGGACGTTCCAACTCCTTTACCATGGACGGAAGAATGTCAGAAAAGTTTTTCTGAATTGCGTGACGCGTTGTGTTCGGCTCCTGTGTTAGGTACCCCTGACTACAGTAAGCCGTTCACGTTATACGTGCACGAGAGAGAAGGTTGTGCATTGAGTGTCTTGACGCAACCTTTTGGTGGCAAGCAACGTCCATGTGCATATTTTTCCTCGACCTTGGACCCGGTAGCTAGAGCATTGCCGAGTTGTTTGAGAGCAACAGCGGCAGCTGCGGTGTCCATCCGACAATCAGCAGGATTGGTCATGGATAATATGCTTACGGTGATGGTTCCGCATGCAGTTGACACCCTCTTAAATCGTACGAAGACTCAGCACTTGACGAGTGCAAGGTTGTCTGGGTACGAGTTGACGCTCTTGGCAAGTCACATTCAGATAAAACGTTGTAATGTCCTAAACCCGGCGACTTTATTGCCAATTAGTACAGAGTCAGAGGAAGTAGCAGCTCATGACTGTTATTTGCGGACTGAGGAAGAAACAAAAGGTCGCGTGGACCTTAAAAACACTCCTTTGGATGATCCCGATGGGACTTTGTATGTGGATGGTTCATGTTTTAAATTGCCGAATGGTGATGTCACGACTGCGTATGCTGTGGTAACTTTGAATACTGTTGTGGAAGCTGCGAGATTGAATCAGAACTCTGCTCAGGCTGCGGAGCTGATAGCTTTGACTAGAGCGTGTGTGTTGTCGAAAGGGAAACGGGTGAATGTGTTTACTGATAGTCAATACGCTTTTGGCGTTGCGCATAGCTTTGGACGATTGTGGCGAGAGAGAGAGGTTTTATGACGTCGCATGGTACGAAGATTCAGCATGGACAACTTGTGAATGATCTTTTGGATGCACTTACATTGCCTAAGCAGGTAGCGATTGTCAAATGTAGTGCGCATCGTAAGGTGACGGATGATGTTGGTCGTGGTAATGCGTTTGCGGATGAGACTGCTAAGGAGACTGCCCGGAATCTTAGCACTAGAATGTATGTGACGAGTTCGGTTAGGTGGCCTACAGAAACGAGTATGTGTGAGGATACCATCGAGAGTGTGAAAGCGATACAGAATGAGGCCACCGAGACTGAAAAGGCGAAGTGGAAAGAAAGTACGGGAAAGTTGGATGCGAATGGTTGTTGGATTGATTTGTCGGAGCACAAGAAGTGGATGTTGCCAGACGCGTATGTGCTAGCTGTTGTGACGATGGCACATGGGTTAGCGCATATTAGTGCGAAAGGTATTTGTAAGTTGTTGTCCCCTGTGTGGAAGAATGATGGTATCACGAAGTGTGCTGAAAAATTGGTGAAGAATTGTATGATATGTATGATGTACAATCCTGGTAAGGGAACCCCTACGCCTGCTGGTCATTTTGCACACCCTTCATGCCCGTTTGAAGTGATCCAGCTAGACTTCATCCATATGGAGAGATGCAATAACCTGAAGTACGTTTTAGTTGTGGTTTGCGCATTCTCCCGATGGATTGAAGCCTACCCTCTTAAAGACAACACTGCTATGTCCACTGCGAAAATCCTACTGAAGGAATACTTTCCTCGGTATGGAATGCCGCGAGTCGTATGGTCAGATAACGGAAGTGAGTTTGTAGGGAGTGTAATGAAGAGTGTGTGTAAGGGCCTTGGAATTACTCAGAAGTTCCATAGCGCCAATCATCCCCAGTCAGCAGGTTTGGTTGAAGGGTATAATGGTACCCTTAAACTCAAACTAGCGAAGATTCAGGCCACTACTGGTCTTTCTTGGCCTGACGCTTTGCCTCTAGCTTTGTTGTCAACAAGGGCGACTGTACGCTTAGTCCCTATGAAATAGTGTTCGGTCGTCCTGCGAATGTTTGGGGGGTCCCTAGACCAAGTGTGTTTTCCAATCTTGAGTATCCAATGTTGATTGATTATCTACATGATCTGACTGCTAAACTGAGGTTAATTCATCAACAGGTTTACGAAGCATTGCCGACGCAGACGGAGGGTCCAGGCCACCAGCTCCAGCCCGGAGACTGGGTGGTGACGAGGAACTTCGGAAGAAAGAGAAATCTGGAGCCCCGTTTCACTGGACCTTTCCAGGTCCTCCTTGCCACGAGAACCGCTGTCCGCTTGGAAGGACACAAGAACTGGGTGCATGCCACCCACACCAAAAAGGTACCTATACCTTTACCAGCGGACTCGTGGGTGAGGAAAGGCATTGCTTCATCCGAAACTGACAGATTACAGACCTTTGTACCTTTTAGCGACGCACAGCCTGTTGGAGAATCCTCAGTGCAGCAGACAGACATTGTTGAACATTCGTCATCACACGACTCAAGATTTGAACAATCGACTGATCGACAGAACTCTGTCCCCTCATCGGATCCTTTGTTTGACGAACAGACACGTCCTGGAAAGAGACGATACTTTTTGCGATCCAATCCTAAAGACTAATAAAATTGTCGTTTCTATCCCTTTTGACATCTGCGTTACCCCTTTGCCACGATCAGTCTAAACACACGTACCACTGTGATTTTTTTGTAAATATTGAGTATTTTTTCCACATATGTGTGTTTGCTTCCACAGCTGAGAGACTTTTGTACATATTTGTATATAAAATACCTTACATCCAGGTGAACCGTAGGGCCGCGCGTGTACTTCCTTCTGGTTAGTAGGTCTTGACATTAGGTCAAAGACCGTCGGTTCCTAGGAACTCCTAGGGATTGACTACTGCTACACAGAACAAAGTGCGTCAAGAAACGTTGCGGACGGTTTTAGGGGATGGCGTTCTCAAAACTTGTGGACTTGGAAAAAGCTCAGGCGCAAAGATTCAAACTGCAACGAATTACCCGTACCAAATGCTTTATGTTTCAGGTGTTCCTTCTGTTTCTAATTGTTTCCTTGTTATTGGCGGGTGGGGTATACTACATG
Organism: Lissotriton vulgaris; assembly: GCF_964263255.1. NCBI lineage: Eukaryota > Metazoa > Chordata > Amphibia > Caudata > Salamandridae > Lissotriton > Lissotriton vulgaris. The sequence goes on from NC_141695.1 coordinate 832,525,911, forward strand.
ATACCGTACTTCCTACCTTCTGCCATACCTACTCCTACTTCTGAACCTAAACCTACCTCCACTGTATCCCCTCACTCCTTCCATATCTTACCCGAACACGAACAGGCTAGACGTGCAGAATTCAGAAATAATTCCTTTATTCAGCTCCTTCATCAGCACCAGTTAGTGGTTAACACTACTAATTGTTGGGTGTGTGGGTTAATGCCACATACCACGGATAAGGGAATTCCGTATCTGGTCCTTCCTTATAGTTCCCAGGGTTCAGCTTGAGCATTCCAAACAATGTTTCGAAATGCACTAGATTCCTACCCCAATCGAGAGCCACATCCTTCCCATTCCGGTCCTGGTTCGTACCACAAGCCTTTGGCTATAGCGATAGATGATTTAGATAGGGATATCTATGAACCGTCGCTCATCCCAGAGGAAGAGGTACAAGCCTATAGGGTCCTGAGTAAGGTTGAGTATAGTGCGCTCGTGAATGAAAGACAGCGTAGAAGCTCGTCACCAAGGATCGTACCCCACCTTGGTAATTTTTGTCTACTGGGTCGTGGCCGAAGATCGAAAGCTCGTCTTGGAGAGAGTGCTTGCTCCGAGACCTATATTCTGCCGATGCTCTCTTCCCCTGTGTTTCTGGCTGCCGAGGGCACATACTTCATATGCCATGATCGTGCATATACATGGTTGACCTCTGACTTTGTGGGCTCATGTTATATCGCAAATCTGTTGCCTCCGACGTTTACTGTTGATGCTGATTATCACAAGACCAGAGTTGTGAGAGGCGTGATTAGCGAAGAGGACACTGCCGGTCAAGAGGCAGGAGACTTTTTCAAGGGTTTCCTTCCGTTTTGGGGACCTATGGTTAATAGTAAGAACCTGAGACAATTGACTCGAGTGGTGGAATCGACAGCTAATATCACTGCCAGTGCCCTTGGTAATATCACCACAGAACTTCAGGCAGATAGGCTCATGACGCTTCAAAACCGTATGGTTTTAGACGCTGTTTTAGCAGATCGAGGTGGAGTATGTAAGGTGATCCATTCGAGCTGCTGTATTTTCATTCCAGATAATGCTCCGACTGTCTATCAAGCCATCTCAAAGTTGCATAAGATCTCTGAGTCCATACACGTGGACGTAGGGGATTGGACGCTACTTGGTTGGTTTTGGGGCCTGATGTCGACTTGGGGTTGGAAGATTCTGATGATCATCGGGGTTGTTGCAGCGTTTCTGTTCACGTGTTGCCTTTGTGTGCAGTGTGGTCCTGCCTTATGTGGCCTCTGTGCTACGACGTGTATAAGACAGCCGCCTGTTACCAAAGCAGCTCAGTTGGATAGAATTATGTTACAGCAACATCTAGACGGTCTGATGAATATCGAATATGATTCCGACTAGTGCTTGCCTACATGAGGGCAAAAGGAGCGTCTGAGGTTCCGTGACAATTGTAAGTGGTGTTTTTGACTCGCACGAATATGGTCGAGTCTGGTATCTATGAACCGCAAATGACGAGTTTAGTGGGTGTGCGCAGTTTCGCTGTACTAACCTAAACCGGTCGTTTGTTTCGTGGGTTTCTTCATCCGAGCCCACGGGTTCCATCTTAGATACGGCATCCATTTTGTCTCTTGCCCTCAAGTAGCCAGCGAACGGACGCTGTCCGCTTCGCGACCCTGGGATTCCCAAGACTCTTGCGGAAGACACGTTTCCTTTGAAAGTGTCTTTATGATGAGGGGGATGATACTGTAAGGCAGATGGCCTCGCTTGAGGCACATCTTGCCGTGCCGGTCTATTGTCTTAGCCGTGCATCTCATTAGGCGCGTCCCTTTGATGCCTGTAGCTCGTGTTTCCCGAGACCACCCCTTTTACACTCTTTCCGATCTCCCCACTGTCCTGTCTTCCTCTGCACCTGTCCTTGTTCCTTCTTCGATCTGCTTATTGCTGATTGGAATGTACTAATGGTGGGAAGATGGGTTTTTGCAGTTGGGAACCACCAAATGTTTCCGTACTTATGTTCCGGACCGTGAATACACCAAAGCGACCCCTCTCGGGGATAATGTTGGGAACCAAGTTGTAAACCTTTGTGCACCATGTTAACCTATGAGAGAAATGTGTATAAAAGGAGCGACCCACAGTAGCAATTCGAAACAGATCCCGCGAACCTACATGCTGTGTACTTCACATGACTTCTGTGTTCCCTGCAGTAAATAAACCTCGAATCTTTGACGCCGAAGGAAGTGTCCCGTGTCTCTGTCATTTGTACGCCGGAACAGGTTACCCACGAAGGTTTCAGGTGTTGTCCCCTGGCACCGCTGGGTCTTAGAAAAACCCAGTCCTTCAGGCCTCACCCCGGGCGCCCAAGAGCGATCCGCCTTCTCCACACCGGATGGCCACTACCACTTCAAGGTGATGCCCTTCGGGATGAAAAACGCCCCCGCCACGTTCCAGAGACTAGTGAATAAGGTGCTGGCGGGGCTCGAGGAGTTCAGCGCTGCCTACCTAGACGATATTGCGGTGTACAGTCTCCACTGGGCCGAACACCTCCAAAACCTCCATGAAGTCTTGGCCGCCGGGCAGGGCTAACAATAAAATCCAGCAAGTGCCAAATCGGCCAAGGGTCCGTGACCTACCTGGGGCACCAGGTGGGAAGTGGCCAGGTGGCCCCACTCCAACCCAAGATCGCCGCCATCCGGGCCTGGGAACCCCCGGTCACCCAAACAGAGGTCCGAGCCTTCCTGGGCCTCACAGGATATTACCGGCGCTTCGTGAAGGACTACGACAGCATTGTGGGGCCCCTCACAGAACTCACGTCAAAGAAACACCCACCGAAGGTACACTGGACACCGGAGTGTCAGGCCACCTCTGAGACCCTCAAAACAGCAATGTGCACCGCCCCCGTGCTCCAAACCCCCGACTACAGCCGGGAATTCATAGTACAGACCGATGCCTCCGATCACGGCGTCGGAGCAGTCCTCTCACAAATCAATGCAGAGGGAGTTGACCAGCCAGTGGCCTTCATTAGCCGATGCCTGCTGGCCCGAGAACAACGCTGGAGCACCATTGAGCGGGAAGCCTTCGCCGTGGTGTGGGCCCTCAAGAAACTCCGGCCCTACCTCTTCGGCACCCACTTCCGGGTACAAACTGACCACCGACCTCTGCAATGACTGATGCAGATGCGAGGAGAAAATCCGAAGCTGTTGCGTTGATCCATCTCCCTGCAAGGGATGGACTTCACTGTGGAGCATCGCCCCGGCAACGACCACGCCAACGCAGACGGCCTGTCCCGCTTCTTCCGCCTCGGCGAGGAGAATACCCAAGATGATGGGTGACTCTCCCTGCCTTCAGCTGGAAGGGACGCATGTTGGACCTGGCCTCGTGGCGTGGTCCAACTCCACCCGCATGGCAGATCCCGGACTACCTCGACCCCGGTTCTCCGGCTAAGAACGGCACCTTCCACCTGCCACGAGTGCCGCCCCTCCGGGCCGCCCCCAGTTCTCCCCCGACGGAACTCGACCTCATCTCCTCAACCCTATCAGCTGGTCCGGACCCTTTCCCGGAACCTCATCTCCGGCCCAGCCGCCATCTTGGACCCTCCACGACCAGGCCTCGTGGCCTCGGCCCGACCCCAGCTGCAGGCCCAGCAAAACCCCGACATCGAGGCACCACAAGCCAACCAGGGGGTAAAGAGACCGCTTGACAAGTCAATGGGGGGAGACGTTTTGATGGACCCCCATCAGCCTGGTTTCGATCGCCCCCAGCCTCCCTGGGCGCTGGCTCCACCCCCCTGCTGGGTGTCTGGACTCGCCCATCCCGGACCCTCCGACCTCCAAGTGCGAGGGTCCGGACATCAAAGGGCCCCAGCCCTATAACTGGGGCAGCTCCAGAGCAGAAAGGCAGTTGTATCCTGGAGTCGAGAGACACCGAGACAAACTCATCTTCTTGCAACCATCCTTGGAGTCCTGCTGGCGCTGCCGCGGCTCATCTTCTTGAACCATCCTTGGAGTCCTGCTGGCGCTGCCGCGGCTCATCTATGTGAACCATCCTTGGAGTCCTGCTGGCGTTGCCGCGGCTCATCTTTGTGAACCATCCTGGGAGTCCTGCTGGCGCTGCCGCAGCTCATCTTCGTGAACCATCCTTGGAGTCCTGCTGGCGCTGCCGCGGCTCATCTTCGTGAACCATCCTTGGAGTCCTGCTGGCGCTGCCGTGGCTCATCTTCGGGAACCATCCTGGGAGTCCTGCTGGCGCTGCCGCGGCTCATCTTCGTGAACCATCCTTGGAGTCCTGCTGGCGCTGCCGCGGCTCATCTTCGTGAACCATCCTTGGAGTCCTGCTGCCGCGGCTCATCTTCGTGAACCATCCTTGGGGTCCAGCTGGCGCTGCCGCGGCCCATACCAGAGAACCCTCCAGCTCGAGGATTGAGAGCTGTGCGTCAGGCATCCCTGTACCAGACCGGTACTAAGACTGTCCCGCTACCCCCTTCCCACAGAGACTAAGCCTAAGAGGGATCCCCGTATCCCGTTCCTGCTGTATTACTGCCATAACCTGCTTAAGAATACCTATAAAAGTGCTAAGAACCTATTCTTGTGTGGCGTCTATCTGTAGGGGGCTGGTTGCTTGTCCGTACGATCCGAGGAGAGGGCCCTCACCAGGAGGCCTCTCCCCCTTGCTCGGCCGACCCTCAGGTTTCCCGTCTAACAGAAGCACTTACAGACGGGGAGCTAGAAACAACAGAACACCGGACAGGAAGAGAGCACGTCATCGCGTGCCTGCCATTGTGATTAGGCTGTGCACAAGAAGAAAGTGCGGGGAGTAAAGGGGGCAATAGCCTTGGAAGGATACAAATGACGATATAATCGTCATGAGGAGGGACTAACAAACCTTAAACCAATGGGAAGCCAGCATTTACTGACCTAAGCCAATGACAAAGATGGGCGGAAAGTGGGCGGAGCTTCCACCACTGTAATGTATACAGCATCTCTCGTCGAGACAGCGCATGCACGGTCTAGGCGAGACTTAAACAAAAAATTAACAGCTTTCCACAAGTCCTCTGGAAGATGCAGTTTTGGAAAAAAGGACGTATTTGATTATTTGAGCAATGTAATGAGGATTTTGGTCTGAGAGTATAAAGGGCTGAGATATTACGAACAAGATGTTGGGTACAGCAGCACATGAAGTGGTGAAGGGAATCTCAGAAATAGAGGACAGACTCGCACTGTAATCACTAAAACAAAAGTATTCCTAACCACTAGACATCCTCCTAGGAAGCGACCACACTCTCGGACTCGATGAAGCCTGAAATAGGGTGAGGATTGGCTTTCTGCATCACTAAAAAGAATAGGACTCCCACCTGTTCACTATAATAAAAGAAGAACTGACCTTAGGTGCATCACTAATACGGGAGAAGAACCCGTCTCCAAGTGAGACAATGAGTGGCCACAAAACTGTTAAAAGAACTCATTCTAGATCCTATTAAGGTCTGCCACCTCCAAAAAAAGAAACTGACACTGAAGTCAATTAAAGACCTCCCCTGAATCTAGCCAGAACGTCCCTCTTTCACACACTCTTAACTCCAATGGAACTCCCCTCACTCACAATGTTCAGTGTTTATTAATACACTCATACACTTCTATAATGGATAAACACTTCACTCTCGGCTTGTATACATGCAGCACAGTGAATATTTATTTATTTATTTAATGTGATTTTCTATAGCCCGAACATTACCCGAAGGTGTCAGAGCGCTTTACAAAAGAAACAGTTGCGATACATAAGGATTTAGGATTACAAGAGTTACATAAAAGATACAAACAGGAAAAAAAATTGCAAATGTACAAGTTGTAAAGTCACTCAAGGAAGAGATACAAATGGATAAAATCTAAGATTCACATAGAAATGGTAGTGAGTACAAAGGTCTACTACATATACTAGTTGTTAGAGCTATCTCTATAAACATATATATATGCAAATAGTAGATTTTCTCAGGATTCCATTTTACCAGCGATTCGGCTTGGACAAGTATATATCACATATTTACAGAGTGAAAAGAGAAATAAAAAATAAAAAAAGAAAAGAATAAATTCAAACAAAACAGGGTAGAGAGCAGTACGTGGGGGAGAAGAGTTGGGGGCTGAGATTGGTGAGAGGAGAGAGGGGGACCTGAGAGGGAGAAAGAGATAAGGCAGTCCAGCGTAAGAGAAATGTCTGAAGGTCAGCAGGGTGGAATCCAAGGGACCAAAGGAAAGGACAAGAATTAACAAAATGGCGGACCAGGGTCGTGGGCATTGATGGGAACCATCTCAAAATGGCAAGATGCACGCAGAGCAAGAGCAACAACAGGAGAGGGTCCCAAAATGGAGGGGCGCACACGAGTTCCAGTCCAAAAGTTACGAGGGCCAAGTCCAAAGAAAACCAGGGAGCCGACCCAATGGAGGAAGAACAAGAGGGGAGAAGGAGCCAGACAGTCAAAAGGATGAGCATCTTCAGTATTTGCACCTCCTTTCACCACTGCTGCACACACAATCCCTGTTCTAAATGCTCCCACGCTCCTGTACTGGGCACCACAGTCCATCTGTGTAATTAGCTGGAGGGGTATTAAAACAAATCCCCAGGTCGCCACCCAGCTTTCATACTCGACAAAAAGCTGATGTCTATCTTGGCTCTCCCAGGGGGGCGTTAGCGGCTTCGTCATATGTAGGGGGTGAGCCCTGTAATTGAAATCCTCTCCAGGTCGTGTAACCTGTCCCGCCCATCCGCTGTGGCCACAGGCTGGAGGGGTATTAAAACAAATCCCCAGGTCCCCACCCAGCTTTCATGCTCGACAAAAAGCTGATGTCTATCTTGGCTCTCCCCGGGGGGCGTTAGTGGCTTCGTCATATGTAGGGGGTGAGCCCTGTAATTGAAATCCTCTCCAGGTCGTGTAACCTCTCCCGCCCGTCCGCTGTGGCCACAGGCCTCCATCCACAAACTGCGGTTGGACCACACAGGCGGATGGAGGCTGCAGATACGGGGATCACGGGCTGCACCAGCTGCGGCCGCCCGCCAGGGAAGATGAAAGGGCAGCAGGGGGCCCGCTCCTGATGTCGCGGCCCCCGCATTGTTACCACATACCGTGGGTCCGTTTCACTGCGGCCCCCCCACTTCTACCTCCGTTTCACCTCGGGCGCCATCTTGAGGTGTTATCGCCAGGGGTGGATATTGCCGATATCACGGCAGAGCAGTCGCTGGAAGTATCGGCGGCCCCAGCGGCAGATGCTCCAGATCATCCGATTTCGGCATTTGGCCCTTACAGATAATTTAGTGGGGCTTCGGAGGGCCGCGTTAGGATGTTGTGCACGTGTTGTTGGCTCTCACCCTTGACATGACCTATCTTTGCGCATAAACACACTTCCAGCTGACCCTACATCCCTAGCATCTCATTATGAGTCCCCTATACCTGGTTTCTCTTACATCCACCCACACCTGTCTATCTCCCACCAGTAGAAATTCCCTCCTCTTACGGACTAAGTCAATACCGGCAATCACAACTCTTATACAAGTCCCCCTCCTCACTCTACAATCGCAAACACCTAAGGGGAATTAAATGCAGTCCAACAACCTACTGGTTTCACTTAATGAAGGTGAAGATATACACATAGTTTGACATCCCCTTTCCCAAACCTAAAACATCTGCAAACGACCAAGCTACACTCTCTTTAAGATTTCAATATATACGTCCTCTCTGAGACTATTAACGCCTTGGTCACAGAAATTAAACTCTTAACCACAAATATTTCAAGATTTGAAGTATAAAAATAAAATGATATAGCCTCCTTTACTCTACGGAAACCTCAGACCTATCCAGACCTCAGAGTGACCTTGTCTCAGTCCAAAAGAAACTGATTTCCTATTGACAACCTACATCACACACCAGGAGAGAATCTTGAACATGAGCTTAATGAATCACAGACCTTGTCCAACAAAACTGCCGGGTGAAACATAAGAAACAAAGCTGAGAATATACAGCACAGATCTGGTGGTTATCCCACCACCATTTTACAGCCTTCGATGCTTACTTCATAACTGCATTTACACCATCAAAAGCAAAATTGATATTGCAGACTCCCTTTCAGATCTTATGATATTGATGGAAACATGGCTTAATCAATACTGCCAACTGGCAAGGATCTTCTCATATGTCTGGACAAAGAAGGAAAAAGTGCTGGTAAAGTTGGGATCATCCACAAAAAACCTATAACTTGTAAACGGGTAGGGGAAGACTCAGTCCCAACTTTCCAATGCCTCACTTCGCGGTAGACTTGCAATCGGGAGCCCCTAAATCCTTTAGACTGATCTACCGCCCACTAAGGGACAATAAATTATTTTTGGAGCAATGCATGGTCTTCATCACTTCACAACTCAACGTACAACCAGTTCAACGCCCACTGAGGGGACGCTAAATACAAGTCTGATCCGACACTCTGCTCATTCCTTACTGATATGTGTAGATTTCAGGACGTGTTGGGTCATCGTTCTCAAAGGGTCTACTGTATTTGATCTTCACAGAGATAAAGATATCCTCAATGCCGACTCCTTGCAGTTGACTGGTGAGCCACCTCCCCCACCCCCCCCTACGCTAACAACTTCAACCATGAAGCACATGAATCTTGCGTAGCTGCCAGAATACATTACTTTTAGACAAAACAGGATATTAATGCAGCAATGAATCACTTCAACAACTGCTTAAATATAATCATGGATGATGTTGCGCCCTCCAGAGGATGAAGAATCACAGGTAGAACGCAACACCCAGGGTATACAAAGCACCTAATTTGAGGAATTTGCAGTTCTTGGATGCCAAAAATCAAAAATATCTAAACATCCTTCCCTCTGCCTGACTATAAATATTAACACCATGCTGGAAACGAAATCCACTAAAACCTGATTCAAACTCCAGGGACATCTCCCAGACACAACTTAGAAATACAATCTGATAGTCACCCCCTAGCCACGTCTTAGATATACAACTTTTCTAGCAAGCTATATAAAGGCATAAGATCTTTCTGACACACTCGTCTAACATTATAAGGCTCTCCCTGCGGCAAGTCGTTTTCCAAGGCTGTTTAGAAAAGGGCAAACCTTTGCTCTGTTAAAGAAAAAAACAAATGATGACCCGGATAACTTCAACTATTGCCTGGCCTCAGGACCTCCACTCTTGGTCAAAATACTGGAGTGCTGAGTCAACGCACAACCTAATCAATTTATAAAGGACAGCATTCTACTTACCTCTTAATATGTATGATATTCCAAAATTCCCACAATTCTTCGAAATGCCCCTGACAGAGATGATGCCCTTTTATACTGTAAAAAATTGCCCTTGCTCTATGCTCTCCCTACGAATGCCCTTGGAACAGATTAGTTTCTATCATATGTAAAGCACTCGGATGCTCTATGGCTCACTCTGCACTATAAAAAACATTAAATAAATAATGCAGAGGTCCCAGGACTACAAAAAAAATCACAATTATCAGACCCCTTGTTCGGAAGTTCATTGGTATATGTTGGAGGGATAAGGAGCAAGGGGAAAAAACAATACAAAGAAGATGCTGGGAACACCCAAAATTAGCCATATTATAGAAGGGGTGTTGAAAGAGTTTAGAAAGGGAGTAAGACAGCCAATCCCTTGTTAGTGAGGGGAGATATTAACAAGTCGTCATTTATTAAATTCCATGTGCATGATCTACCCAGAAGAGCAGATCACCATACAATACCACCTCTTGTGCATTTTTAGGCATGGAAGATCCTTGAGCACTGGAACCATCTTGGGGATCATTCTTGCATTATCTTCACAATACCAGTCATAGCTGAAATTAGCGACAATGCTCTCCCACAGGAGGGTAGGTTGTGGAAGGACTGGGTAAAATGGTTGGTGAGGTGGCCTACAAGGAGAAATGTGCCATACTGTTCAGACATAATACTGAAAGCGGTCATTGACGTTTGCATTTGTTCCTCTAATTGAAAACAGAATAACATTTAAACTGCACTTAAGGGACTCTTGACATGTGGCCCTCATATTTAGACCCTCTGAGGGAAGGTCTTATTAAGTACGTTGAAAAGACACAAACATGTTGTGTTTTTTTATTTATTTAAAAGGAATGGTGCCTTCTACCAAAGAGAATTTACATTGTGCTTCTTCAGTGGCTTTTTACAAACAGTGACACTTTCTTTCGGGGACTTACTACTATACAATTCATGGGCAGCAGACCTACACCACATTTTCAGAACCAGGATTTTACGGTCTTACAGATTATCGATAATAAATTGCTTGCATTTGCAGGGGAAGTGGCGTATCAATACCAAAAACTAGTATTTAACCCTATCAGGTCATAGATTTAATAAAAACACAAAATCTTTGGTTCCACACTCTTAAGAATTGTAACTGATAGCTAGTCCAATAAGGACGTTCTGCTTTGTGCCCATTTCAGCATCTAAACCCAGCATGGAGTAAAGGTATGTATGTTTAATACCATCATAGACCACGGGTTCGGGTAGACAGGAAAAATAGCCCCGCTCCCTCACCTCCAGAACCAATCCCCTTTGGTGCGTTTTCTATGACTGACAAACCTTATGGGGGTAGAGGACACAATTTTCTATTTAACACTGAAGGACTCAAAATACATTGCATAGTAATCCTTACTGATCCTTTAAGAACAAAAGTGGCCTTTAGCATGGGCACTGAAAATATTCGACTGGTTTTATTGGAGGTATAGAATATATGGAGTGAAACACTTATGGGTCGGTCAACATTCTATGGAGGAATCAGTCATTGCTCATTGCCATAATCACTGATGCTGAGCAAGATGGGTGAAATGTATTGACATCATGGACTCGGAGAGGAAAAGGCCAAATACATCAAAACTAGTATTGTGTATACGATTTGTTAGGTTGAGGAATGGAACATTTACCTCATCAAATACCAGCTTAAATAGTCCATAACTTTCTGGTTATTGGGATTGCCTTGTGTGCTCCAGGAAGAAAGAAAAAAAATCACTGCATTTTACTGAAAAGATTTTAATTAATTGTACAGTTAATAAAGACTTCAAAAGACTGCATTTACTCCAGTTTCTTTGTGACCAATAAACATGAAAGTGGTTAAGTGAAATAATTGGTGAGGGCAATGTGGGTTGATGCAAATTTGGTGGCGGGTTAAATTGAAAGGGAACAGGAGATTATATATTGTTAGTTTAGAGGGATGTGGTTAGGGAAGTTTGTATCTATGAAATGAGGGGTGGGCAATAAACAGAAATGCAATCAAACAAATTAAGGCATAAAAGAATGCAACCTAGTGCATGTATTTTCATTCACACACAAAAGAGGCACATACAGCCTTAAGCGTAACAATACATTCAAATCGCCTGGATAATCCACTTGGTAAACGCGTAAGGCAGAACGACCTGTGGCAAATTCTTGGAAGCACACGAGTAAAGCACAAAGTAACCTCAAACAGATCATTCAGGTTTCAGCTTCAAGCAGTAACCACCATTGATGCATGCTGGATTGTTAGTTGTTCTGCGGCTCCATCTGCTGACTACAAATGAAACTGCGGGCGAGAAATCATGCCGGGATATTGCTGCGCAAGCGTGGCCTCCGTTCTTTCCTCCATTTGTTAAAAATCCACACAAAATCTGACACAGCGCAATTTCCCGCAAGACTTAAAAACACATCACACACAAGCCCTTTTGCCACGCCAAGGGCAACCACCCACAACAAGCAAGCTCACTTCTTCTCAGGCGGACAACACTCATTGAACTTTGGGGCCTTCACCACGTCCCCCGTGCCTCCACGCTACAATGCACCTGTAATACTGCGGATGGATCGCCTGCACATCTGTGAGGTGGCAATCGTACGCCACACTCTAACAAGCATTTACAATGCAATGGTGTTGCCTTTGTTAAAGTTAGAGCTATTGGCATTGCTCTTGACATTATTTTATTTATGTTTTTTTAACATAAATAAATGGCATTGTCATTTACAATGCCACTAGCTTTATCTCTCGCAAATGACACACACAAACACGCACAGAGCCCCCCCCCACACACACACAGAGCCCCCCCATACACAGCCACACAGAGCCCCCCACACACAGCCACAAAGAGCTCCCCACACACACAGCCACACAGAGCCCCCACACACACACAGCCTCACAAAGCCCCCCACACACACAGCCACACAGCGCCCTCCACACAGCGCCCTCCACACACCCACACAGAGCCTTCCACACACCCACACAGCACAAGCAGGCAACAGGGGCACACGGAGGCACAAGCAGGCAACAGGGGCACACGGAGGCACAAGCAGGCAACAGGGGCACATGGAAGTACAAGCAGGCAACAGGGGCACACGGAGGCACAAGCAGGCAACAGGGTCACGAAAACAAGCACAAGCAGGCAAAAGGGTCACAAGCAGGAATTGTAATTTAGACGGGGCTGAAGTGGAGAACGGTCAGTAGGGAAGTAGTGCGGCTGGTGCAGTGGTACCAGGCCGAAAGGTGAGAGGGGCTGTCTGCACCCCAGTTTGGACAGTTTCCACTACCTAACAGGGATTGGTGGGAGGGGGGCGTACTTCCTGCTTGCTTTAGGGCTGTTACTTCGGGGACGCAGTGCACGCACTTGCCTGCTGCCGCCGGGACACGACAACAGGCAGGGAGAGGACAGGCTGGGAGAGGGAAGGGATGGGACAGGCTGGGAGAGGGCAGGCTGGGAGAGGGCAGGGAGGGGACAGGCTGGGAGAGGGCAGGTTGGGAGAGGGCAGGCTGGAAGTGGACAAGCTGGGAGAGGACAGGCTGGGAAAGGTCATGGAGGGGACAGGCTGGGAGAGGGCAGGCTGGAAGAGGACAGGCAAGATTTGCATAATAGAGTTTTTTCTTAAGTGTAGGGCTGGTACCAGTGCAGATTTTAGTTAGAGATACTCTTCGTCAAACCAAGCTATATACATACTGCCTATAGGATCCAGCAGGCAATGCAAGAGCGGACTACTAACTGATACTAGCTTTGATGCTGGTCTCCGGAATGTAGCAAGTTTGACTGTAGCAGTTGGATCAATTTGGTCTTGTTGCAGTATGAGGTCGTCGCGTTCTTGCTTCCAGCAATTAATCATGACTAAATTTGTTGGCAGAGCGACTGGCATGCCACGTGATGTTTTTCCTACTTGTTGACACGATTAAATTAGTTGAGCTGTAGATTCTAGCCACTTCTGTTCCCAAGCCGAGTTCCAAGCGCACATTTAAAGTAGCCATTAAAGGTCATTGTCACTTTCTAGCCACCTCATGATGGTCATGTCAGCGATGATATGCCAGGATTCACTGTACATAAATATGTAATCAATCAAGGTAGCTTTAACGCATGCTCTGAATGTATGACCAGGACAGTCTTATATAGTACGACCATTCAGGGACCATAATTAGGGCCTATTTAGGAGGACTCTTAAAATTCTGCTGCGCTTGGAAGATCCTGTTTTGTGGACGTTCATATGGGGGAGGGGGGGGGGGGGGAGAGAGACACCATATGGACTTTTGCTTGCGCAGCTCCACATGCAGCATAGTTGAGTCAGAGCTAGTATTCAAGTCACCACAGACACAAGGTGTGAGGTCTGAGGTTTTTGCTACAAGGGGGAATAACATCTAGAAGCTCAACCTTTAATTTGGAGATACATCACTCCAGGTCATTGATGATAGTGCAGTAGTTCTTGATAGTATCAGGGGGACAATAGTCGTTAATAATATCAGTTGTACGCAGTTCACTATCTATTCTTACAAGCAGGATGTTTTAATTACCTTTGTGATGTTTTAATCTGTTAGAACAAGTATTTGTATAAACCCAGATTGCTAAACCACCATTCGGCCTTTCTTTGCCTTCTCTTCTGACGGTTGTGCAGAAAGTCAAATAACCATCAAAGACCACCTCGCTGACAGACCCAGTTTCCTGGAAGCACCAAATATTGTGCACTTAAATGAAGGCATCTCAATCCAGATCATCCAATTTAGCCCTGAGCTTCACTAAAGAGCAAAGAAAGCCCTGGAAGACCAGGCTTTGGATGCAGGACGCCAGCTGCCTTACCTGAAGAACAGGGTGCGGTACATCTGGTGCGCTTCATAGTGGTCCCCCTTCTCCACGCTAGCACGGAGTTTGCCCTCCACGCGTTGTACCCCTCCCCGGTTCCTAGCGCTGTTCTTTGAGCCCTCCTGCTCGGCCATCATTGCGGACATTATTGGCCCAACTGTAGGCTGGCGTTGCGGGGCCGCCGTCTTGCCGGCTTCCGTAGTGTTTCCCGATTGGCTACGGTGGCTCGTGAGGATGGGGCGGGCGTGTCACTTCCGAGAGGAGAGTTCATTTTTCGTCGCGTCCGCTAGATTCGTCCAAGTAGGTTAACGTGGCGGCCATACCTGAATGGTGCCTTCTGGCCTTAAATAACGCAAATTGTTAGGCTGCCTCTTTTGAAAAGTACTTTCAGATACCATTATGCCGTGACCTTCCTAGCAACAAAACCTCTTAGTAGGGCTATGTTTTCATTATAGCTGTGACCAACACATTTCAGCATTATTACTACACTATCCGAACGCTTCTTGGTCAGATTTTTAATACATTGGGTTATTGATTGGGGGGGGAGCCTCGGGACAGACGATGCAGGCTGCTTCCTGCTCTCTACTCCTCCTCCTCCTCCCGATGACGCGGCGGAGGCTCGGCCGGCTGGGCCAATCCCAGCGCGGCCCTGGCTGGAGGCAGACAGCTGCTTCCCACAAACAGGAGACAGGAGCAGGAAGGCGGGTGCCCCCAATCCCGGACCAGATTCGGGGGCGTTGACGAGAAGAGGCTTTCGGCTGACGTAGCCAAAAGCCAAACATTCTCGGGAACGCCCCCGAATCTGGTCCGAGATTGACGGACACAGCCTTCTCCCAATGGCTAGCCTCCATTTATGGAGCTAGCCAATGAGAGAGTGGGGACGGTCCAGTCCTCACACACACACATCATTAAGTTTTTTCTAGCCATGCGTACTTCGTACGCATTGGCTAGTCAAAACCTAAAAATGGCCCTTTGTTCGAGTTTTATCTTAAACGGGTGCGATAAAAACAAATATAAAAGTTATACCCCATGAGGCCGTACTTAGTGCACACCTTTTTTTTGTATACAGCTCATAATACTTACACTACCTCTCAAAAAGAATAGATCTATGACACCATGAAACTCAAATGACTCCTTCAAATAAAGTCCCAATTAAAGCCCCTAAGCCGCTTTTAGATTCTCTCATTATCATTTGCACACGCTTACATTTCCTTTGGTTAATAGTAGGCACCCTAGAGGGGAGGCCCATTCCAACTTGAACTGTCTCCCCCTGGCTTGACAGGCGTCCACCTGAAGGTCATTATGATGATCAGTGCTGTACCGGTTATTCAACTAAAAGCATAAGAGCTGTAAAAGATTGTGAATGTTATCGCCCATAAAAGCATTCGTAGGGAGAGAAGTCTTTGCCTTTTCATTGCCTCTCGTGCCCCATGGCGTCGCATCCTCTGTATATACCTCCCACTTGCGAGGTGCCAATAAAAGACATGGGTCCAGCTGAGAGCTGCGCGGAATTCTGCTCCAGGCAATCATAAAGAGGCCCTGTGTTTCCACAAACAAATATACTGGGTGCCCGAACCCCAGAAAAGGCACTGGGTGGGTATGTCACGCTCCACTCTGCCGCCCGACTGTCTCACTCCTTCCTTCACCCTCCTTCCGCCCCCTCAACCCCCTGCAACAGTCAAACTTAAATCAACTGTTGCTTGGTTAATAAAAAAACCTTTACCATAAAAATCGCTCAACATATCATAATAAAATGCGTCCACAAGCCTTGTACATTCATTGTTAAAAATGCAAACTACTAGTGACCCGATGAACCGTTAAGATATGCAAAATGTCCATGTTCGCAGAAGTCGAAACCATGTATGTTAAAACCTCTCGCTTCCAAAATGAAATTGCACGTTGTTAAAGTGCGTAAGGCTAAAATCTCCCCGGGACTGAGAATAGTAGGATAGACAGGAATACTCAAGGAAAAATAAAATCAATTACTATTACTTATTGCTTCCCGATCATTCGAACGCATCAAAAGTGCTTAGACTAATGTTAACCAGTGAGCCTAAAGGTGCCGGGAATATCAACAGAACTAATACTTTTTGTTCCAAAACTTGGGACGCTTTATCGAAGTTCTTCGTGCTAGAGTAACCTGGGAGCCTGAGGGTGCTGTCAATAGCCAATGCGACTATGAGAACCAGCGGCACATTCTCCATTTGGGAGGGAAGAAGGGGGGCAAGCACGCCGACTACCATTTTGTGTGTAAAAGGCCGCTTTATTGAAACAGGTGCACATCACATTTATTAAACTAGCAAACTGCCTTACAAAACTGAAACCTCTCTAAACATTGAGTTACCTGACCCCTTTTTGTTTTACTCCCCCCACCCCTACGATCCCCACATGATAAAATCCCCCACCCTGCAATATACAAACATATAACTCAATTACATCATAATACTATCCAGTTTTATCCCCTACCTCCTAACTCCAAAACCTCCCAAGACCTACAGTCCTATTTGCCTTCTTGCAACTGTAACTAACTACCCTCTAATTTCAACTCCCAAACTGGTTACGCTTTCCCCGCTCCCGATTCCCAACTCCCCAAACTTCACGAGAAAGTACCGAAATCCAGCCAAACTTGGCCAACATCAAAAACAACTCCGCCACCCAGGGAAAGGCGGAGGTTAGGTGCTTACACCGCCTCCCCCTTTTCCTGCCCCCCACCCCCCCTTTTTTTGATGCAGAAATTGAGACGCCAACCGCCTGCCCCCAACTCAGGCGCACCCCCCAAGAAACGGGCCTCCCTGACCCATGCCACCTGAAACCATTCAGGATTGAGACTCAGCATACCACCAAATAAGCTATCCCGTGTTTGCCCCTTGGCCTTCTTCACCAACGAAAGCTCCGCCATCCAAAACAACGCATCCCGGCTAAGAAACCATTCCAGACCTGTACGAGCAACCATTGTCAATAACTATGCCCCCTCAACGTCCCCTTGCACGTTCAAAAGAACTCCGCTGCGCACATAACGCCGATACCACTGCGGATCATCGCCACCGACGCGTAATGTCCCCCCGGCCGCACCACCGTCCATACGCTTCCGACGCCGCACAACTCCGAACCCTGCACATGCCCTACCACTGCTATCGGCCCCCCGCCCTTGCCTAATGCTTCCACCCCGCTAACCTTCCCGACACGTACCACCCTACCCGCAAAACCGCGGCGTCCCCCCAGCACATGAATTTCCTACACCACCCCCATCTGCTAGGCCCCTAGAAACTCTATATCAGCCCGATATCGCTGCTGCTCGTTTGCCGGCAACCATGCCTCCAGCAAACCCCGTCCAACCAACCCGAATATTGACCTCGCCATGCCGGCCCCACTGTCTTTGAATTTCCCACACTGGCACTTTGTGCCATGCCTCAATCACCTCGCACCGCCTCAACACCTGCCGCTGCTTGCCTGCCGGAAACCGTGCTTCCAGTAAACACCAATACCAGCTCAATACCCAGAAGTGACAGCGCCGTGCCCGGGCCCACTGTCTTTTGACGTTCCAACATTTTCCCTCGTGTCTTGCCTCCATCCCCCCGAGACGCCTCAACATCCACCGCCGCTTGTCTGCCAGCAACCGTGTCTCCAGCAACACCACCCCGCTCCATACCCAAATTTGACGTGCCATGCCGTCCCCACTGTCTTTTTACTTTCCACACTGGCACTTTGTGCCTTGCTCCATCACCTCCAGTAAGCACTGAGACCAGCTCAAATCCAAAATTGACAGCACCGTGCCTGGCCCCACTTGTCATTTTAAATTCCAACACTGTCACCTTGCTCCTTGCTTCCCTTGCCCCTATAAGCCTCCACATCTGCCGCTGCTTGTCCGCCAGCAAACGTGTGTCCAGCAACACCGAGCCCAGCCCATACCCAAAATTGACAGCGCCGTGCCTGGCCCCCACTTGTCTTCTGAATTTCCCCACACTGGCACTTTGTGGTTTGGCTCCATCACCTCGAGCCGCCTCAACATCCGTCGCTGCTCGCTTGCCGGCAACCGTGCCTCCAGCAACAACGAGACCAGCTCCTTACCCAAAGGTGACAGCGCCGTGCGTGGCCCCACTGCCTTATCCGGCGCCCATGGCACTCCAAGGACCTCCGTGATCTCCTGAAACCTGTCCAGCGCCACCTGGCAGTTCGTGGAGTCCGGGGCCCCGCCACGAAAAAGAGTCATCCAGGTAGGGCTGAAACTCCCCAGTGACCAGTTCGGTCCATAAAACCATTGCTGGAACCTACGAAACCTTCAACCCGCGCAGGACCTCGTGCAGCCCATCGGCCATGCCGTGTCCACCTACCTAATGAACATACATTTGGCAAAACAATATTCCCCAGGAACTGGGCCTAGTCAAAGACCATAATAAAAAGGTGGTCCTTAGGGAATTATTTCAAAGTTATTTTTAACTCCCACAGTGTCACCATAGTGAACAACCTTCCATAACGCTCCAGGGATTATTATCCAATCAAAATGTTGCAGTGTTCCTAAGCTACCTAAGAGCATATCGTACGTACATCATCAAGGTAAGCCATATTTCATGCATCTCTGGCGACTCAAATACCCAATCTACTCAGGTTTACCACGTGCGGTGTTGTTCGACCCTTTTCGCCACACTATATGGTCAATATGTGCACATTCGCCACATCACATTATTCCTCCCTTCTTACCTACTCCCAATACCATGCTCAGTAGTCTTATACCCGGAAGTGTCATAGCGTCGACGTTTGTTCTCACACACCATTATCCCCGATACCCTCCTCAGGACAAGTGTTGCACCATGACTCTATTGTAAACTCACACATGTACCAACAACCCCCTATTTACGACCCATCTCCTAATAACATGTATATGTATTGTCTGCCCACCCCACGCGGAATGCCCCCAAGCGCATATCTATAATGTCCCTGCACCTCTTCCACTCCCCACGTGTCCGAACACCACTACACCAGCACAGATTCGTGGAGTCAAGCGTAACCCAGGTCCCGCCCGGCTGTCTAATCCGTGGTGCGGCACCATACTACTAGGCGAAATGCACACTCCTCTAACACCATGCTTGCTCTTCATTACTCACCCACACGACCGGCACTAAGACCTAACGTCCGTTCCTAAAAAGGAACCAAAGTCCGTCACCGCACCACATGAAATTCACGTCACCTCCTACTGCTGTGTAACCATGCACCACTCCGTATATCTTACCGTCCGCCTCTTTTGGAGCAGAAACTAAAATTGAACACATGCCTCCACAGTACCGATATTCTCTTGTGTTATGAGACATTAGCGCCCCCATGAACGATCCAGCTGTACTTACATCCCCTGTACTTTGCCCGTGCAACCTCGCAATGAAACATAACGTGACAAACTAAAGTAACGACCGAGTTCCGTGCATAGCGCTGTACAACCCAACAACAACCCAAGCCAAGGTATAAACTACCAGACGCCTGTTGCCTAAATCAGTCCTCCTCTCAAGAAACTCACTTCTTCAACAGTCGAGTGCTTCGCTAGTGCGGTGCAGCTAGGCTATGGTCGCTCCTGCAATTACTTGACCCAACTGCACGGCAAACGTGTCGGCCATAATGTTATGGAGTCCCACGTCCGACTTTGCCTCTAACAAACGGGCACGTGGCTAATAGCCCCAATATCCCCAACTTCTCTGCGACAACTTTGGACCACCTTAAAGGCATAGCATTACTGTTGCCTTGTACCCCGTCTAATGTCTCTATTCCCACCCGAAGCCCCTATTACCGTCCCTTAATGCCGCTTGTCGAAAAAAGGAACACAAACCATACCGCCGCATCCTCCATCTGTAAATCTCGCGATAGCTTATTCTCGTATATATTGGAACTAATGTGTCGGAAAAGAAATATACCACCACCTCCTGCCCAATGTAGGTCACATCCACCCCGAGCTGTGCATAACCACAGGCCTCCACCATGATTCCCACAACTATACAAAATATTGCCTCAGCTAAAACCCCCACCTCGTTCCATCTAAGAGCGACTTAGGCTTACCCTTGTTGCCTGCGTAAGGACCACCCTATCCTCCCGGTAGACTGATTGTAGCAGATTGCCCCTCTATCTTACCCTACTGGCCGAATACGTTAGGTGCCCAGAAAGCCTGATGTGGTAATGACGAACTCCTATGCTAGATATAGTACAAGTGTGTTTAAGCGTAGATAAGGAAAAGCACATGACCATGAGATGAATATCCTTGGCCCCCCAAGGACATGTAAAGCTTGCACCGAGCATGCCACAAGTGTAGCCCCCAATGTGCTAGATATAGTACAAGTGTGTTTAAGCGTGTAGAAAGAAAAGCACATGACAATTAAATGAATATCCGTGGCCTCAAAGACATGTAAAGCTTGCACGCGAGCATTCCACAATTGTAGCCCCCAATGTCATCTGTATTGTCTTATAAAAAGAGGCGAAGCCCTCACCAAGTCCCCAGCCGAGTTGACTAGTAAATGTGCCAAGCTTGCATTTGCGGACCACTATTTTATCTTTGATACCAAGACTAGTCAAGCATTGCTCTGTACAGTTGCTCCATGGCTGCTGACGATCCCCAAGCCGCTGGGGGCCCTGTGGGTGTGAGTGACCGCCGAGCCTGCCTGGGGCCTTCTTACTCCCCAAGCCGCTGGGGGCCCTGTGGGTGGAGGGGCTGGCGAGCCCGCCTGGGGCCTTCGTAGCCAGCTGCGTCGAGACCCTCGCGTACTCCGGGCCTGCTGCAGGAAGCACAGCCCTCCCTTCTCCTTGGTGCCGCCGGGCCGCCCCAAGCCATACCAAGTCTGGAGCCCCACGCCGGACGCCCCCCTGCCAAAAAAAAGTACTGCTGGTGTACTGGTACCCTGAACCGCGTGCCCCCCCTCACCCGTCCCCCTTTATCCCCGACCTCCTCGTACCCTCCCCATATTAACCCCCCTAACCCCGGACCCCTCCCCCGGTGAGCTCCCCTCCCCGCCTATCCATCCCTTCCCCCGGCACCCCAGGGCTCGAACCCTCTAAAACCCTTCCCGCGCCCTCCTGAGCCTTATCAATGCCTCAATGCTGGGGAGACCCCCCCCCTGCATGCTCCCCCATCACCACCCTTCGGTTCCCCTCCCCCCCACCCGACCACGGGGGAACAACCCCCTCCTCTTTCCCGGCCCCCCAGGACCATCCCACCTTGCACCCCCTTATGCACCCTCCTTGCCAGCCTTCCTGTCCCCCTCTCTTGCCAGGCAGGTGAGGGGCTCCTTGACTCCCCCACTGTGGTGGGCTGTCTCCCCCTGTCGACATCCCCCTTCTTCCCCCAACCCGCCCCCAGTTCCCTGCACGCTCTCCCTCCCGCCCCCCGGTCCTGAGGCGTGCGCTCCTACCCCTCCCGCCCCCTTTCCCGCCCGGTGCCCCAAACGCCCGGGAGGCCCCGCTCCCCGGCAGAGCCTTCCCGACCTTCGCCAGCCGCGCCAGGGCGGCCGCAACACCCCTCCGCCTCGCTGCCCGCCCTCGATCCCCTGCCGCCCCGCAATTCCATTCCTAAAGACGGCGAGGCGCCGCTGGCAGCGCGCCTCGTCCGCCCTCCTGTCACAAACAGGGCCGCGCTCCTGACATCCGCGCAGCGCTGTGACACCTACCAGTGAACGCGCAAACTTTCCATGGCGGCGCGAAGGCGATGGCCGCCGCCACGCCGTGAAGGCACGCCGCGCCGGGCCCCCCGCCCTCGAGGACTCGCCCCTCGCCAAGCCCTTTAAAACTAGCGAAAGCTGCCGCAGAAATACCCATAACAATAGAGATAACAAGAAAGACAAAAAGCTCCTGCCTGACACGTTCCCAGCCACCAGGTCTCAGTATCTAAAATGGTGGCTGGGAACGCAATTTATACTTTGGGCTGCAGGGCACCTTTTGGTTGTTTTTGGGCTATCCCCAGCAAGCCCAACCAGGCAAAATGGCCGCTCGCTTGTTCTCCCCCCTTCCCCCTCCCAAATCTGCCCGGGGGGCAGACCTCGCGGCTCGGCTGCCCCCCAAACCCCACTTAGTGTCCCATACGATACGACTGAATGTACGGGATAGACGATGTTCTGAGGAAAATAAGCCACGTGTTTCCCGTTGTAAGTCTTACAACTGCCAGGTGAACTGCCCTCAGTAGGATGGACAAGGGATCGTAGTTTGCTATTTCTGAAGCTCCATTGCTACTTGATCCAAATTCTTTAAAAGGCGGTTTGTTAGCTGTATGTCACCCCTGCAGCATACTGAAGTTGCTGCCTCCATTGTTCTGGCAACAAACCGGTTAAAACACAAGCGTTGGTATATTCTTCCTTGTCAAGAAACGAAGACATAAGCATACTTTGTGCAGAAATGATTCCACGCGATGCCCACCTACGGCAACATTCACAATCAGAAACATTCTCCCAAGATTCAAGTGATTTGAGATGGGGTCGAGGTGGGTGGGTGGGAGGACGGACGGGGGGAGTAGGGGCACCGGGGGCAGAGAATCAGAGGGCGGGAACAACCCAAAGATGGGATGAGTGGGCGGAGTCAGGTGTGGCAGAATGTGCAAAAAATTCTTATATCTAGTATTTTTTTCCCATTTCACTGACCAGTTACATCTTATGTTATTTAATTCAACCAACAGATACATATCATTATTTAAAGTTTAATATTAGTAATTGGCATTAACCCTATCGCTGCGGCGGCTTTTCCCGCTGTGTGCGGCAGATTTGAAATTACCGCGTTACATGACGAGCTGGCCTTGTCATCCGCGCACGGCAGGTAAGCGCCATGACGAGGCCAGCTCGTCATTAGCCTCGAAGGGGTTAAAATACATTCACAAAGTGGGATATGTTTCCTATCACAGGATGTCCCAAATAATCTTAAAAGTGGAAGCACAAGCCATTTGTCTCCAAGCCATGGAGTTTCTCTCATCAGCACTTCTCTCTTTTTCCATAAGAACAGTTCAAACGTGAATTGCAAAATATCCTAGTTTGAAAATGTTTTGTATATAATTATGGCTCCGCCGTATTTGCCACATAATACAAAATCTGCAGCATATTCGGACAATTAGACCTAATAAATTGTTTGTAGCTCAAGCGGATCAAAAGTTTAAAAAAATGTAACTTGTGTTGCTGCGAAGTGGACGGCCCTTTGCAAAGGATCACCTTTCTCACTGCTGCCTTTGTATGTTACACTAGTCTAGTTGCCAGAGACTGTTAGCGTGTAGAAATGTCAAAATAAAGTATCAGAAAATATACTGCATTACGCTGCAGCCTTTTATTTGCTGCATAATTTAATCAACACTGCAGCATCATGTTGTCCTCCTTTGCTGCATAATTCCAGGGGCCCCAAAGCAGGCAACACAATAAAAGTGCTTGTGCATGAAGCAGAGACTGTGAGGTTTGCAAACTTAATTTGGTGTATGCGCAAATCTTGCATTACCAATCCCAGGTGAGTTGCAGCTACTACCACTGAAACAAGGCCAATGGAGGTACCAATGGGTGAGGCGGACTGGCTTCAAGGGCAGGGCTGGATTATGCACTGGTGGCTCCCTGTGCAACAATGTTTGTTGGTGCCCCCCAATGACCACCTCCTCCATTGATTCCCTCACTACCACCCTTTAACAGTGCCCCTCAAGTCTCCATAACCACCCTCTCTCTCAGATGCATTTAATTTACAGCCCTACTCATACTAGTGTAGGGTGCTAAAGCACTTTACATCATACGCATTACACAGAGACAATCAATTATGTGTGTGTAAATCCTTGTATAGGAAGTGTTAGATAAAACTAAGGACTACAAGGTGTAGGAGTCACACAACAACCATACTAGTAGGCAGTATAGTTTAATAGTAATTGATATGGAGAAACAAACTCAGAATTTAAAACCTAATATCATGGTTGGGGGTTCTCTTTAATAATCAAATTGATTTCCATCTGAATGAACACCTTTTGCAACATTAGCATAATCGAAGACTGGCGGGGGTGGGAACATTACTCTCTAATTTATACCTTGCAGTTTGCATGCAGCTCTTAGAGGACAGTCAACGGCTCACTGGTCTATGTTAGGATTTTAACTTATAAACTGCAAGTAGTAAGTAGATCTCGCTGACAAAAGCAGCAAACCATAGAAATATTTACATTGTGTGCACTTTGTGATCTGCATAGTACATGTTCTTTGCAGCACTACCTTTCTATGAGCCAAAACTTCCACTAGACAAAACTGTGATCTCTCTCTAGGAAGAACATTAATCACCGGGTGTTATGACATTTTTATTGTTGCCGACGCACCAACCCAAAGTCAGTGCTCGGTGCGGTCACACCAGTCGCAGTGCTCTAGAGCCGGACGTTCTCAAGGGTCCTGTGACCTCAGTGACAGAGTCACTGTCTTTCTAGGGCAGGGGTCTTCAAACTGTGGGGCGCGACCCCCAGGGGGGCCGTGGAACGATGCAAAGGGGGTCGCGCCTTCACAGTGTCACTTCTGCCTCCAGGGCTTCAGCCCCCCTCCTCCCCCATCCTGTCTCTCAGCCCGGGCTGCTGCAGTGCAGCTCGCACTCCTGGGGCCCGAGTTTTCACAGGTCTTTAAAGACCATTAGCATATTCACATGCCTTTGCTAACCGATTACCAAAGATTCGTTTTTTTATGGTTCCAGTCCCCCTTGGGCCCCCACTCTGCCTATTTCTTACATTTGTATTTTTACACTTACTGCTGTAGTGTGAGAATGCATTTATTGAAAATAAATATAAAGTTGGGTTGCCAAAAGAAACATGCCTGCTATGTGTTGTTTAAAGATCCTGCAGAGGCCTACTCTTGACACTAAATTGAGTTATAAATAAAAAAGTATGTATTAATTAGGTATGTGACTTTTCTGTCTTTATTCTCTTTAATTATTAGTCATGGATCATTAAGGCATCCCTAGAACACAATTAAAAGTGCTTTCTATTTATATTTGCTGTTCTAAGTATTCACAGATAAGTGCAAAAAATACAGCTGTAGGTGACTGCTTATTTCTGGGCCATCAAAATAATGAGCTGGTAACCCTAATCATTAGACTGGAAGTTTGTTGCAGGATCAGCACATTATTTATTTCCTCCACCCTCGAACCCTGATTAATGCCATTATAGCAATAATTTAACTTATATCTGAAACCCTACCCTTCAAGTTTTTGGGAATGCACCCTGCTTTCAGACTACTCACTTCTCATTCTCGCCTTCACTTTCACGTTCGCCCTGCACTCACACTGATCACAATGCACTCACACTGATCATCACAATGCACTCACACTGATCATCACAATGCACTCACACTGATCACAATGCACTCACACTGATCACAATGCACTCACAGCGATCACCATGCACTCACAGCGATCACCATGCACTCACAGCGATCACCATGCACTCACAGCGATCACCATGCACTCACACTGATCACCATGCACTCACACCAATCACCATGCACTCACACCAATCACCATGCACTCACACTGATCACCATGCACTCACCTTTGCTGCTCCCGGCCATGGCCAGGTGAGCTTCTAATGTGGCAGCGCGTATTCCTGCGGATTGGGAGGCCCTTCACAGAGGTTGACTAGACATCTTTCTGATGTTAATTGCTGTATTTTGGTTATAAATTGGTACTGATGGGGTGAAATCTTTCCTCAGTATTACTGTGTTTAAAAAAATTCTAAATAATAAAGCAATGCTACCCCAAAATACGCAGCATCACAGAACATTATTTACATTTTCTACAATTTAGTGAAGCCTGTCGCATAATGTGGTCCTCATCTTCCTCATAACCTAGAGGTTTTGAAATTTTTGTCAGGAGGGGGTCCTTACGCTTGAAAATGTTGACAGGGGGGTCTCGGCATCCAAAAGTTTGAAGACTTCTGTTCTAGGGTGTGCTGCTTCATAGGCCTGTCCGCAAGACTGGAGGTGAGCTTCAGTATGAATTGTGGAGGACAGGCCTTCAAGATTAACACAGACTTGCCACCGCTAGGGTACACCTACTAGTGCTAAGAAACCAGGGCTTCTAAGGTCTTGTGGAGCTTACTAAGGTCTAGCATGAGCATTTGCTTCCTCAGGAGAGTGGTCTGGTCATGAAACCTGAACCTGGTTCCCCAGTTCCAAATTTGGCAGCACTGACTATAGTGCCACATCCTCTCCCACCACTGTACACTATACTACCCCACTGAGAGAAATGAGCACTGCCTTCAACTACAACCCAATTTTGCCCCCTATAAACACCTAGATGTGACTGGATTCAAATTACGCACTAGACAAGAGCAATATGCTGCTTAAAAAAAAAAGTGACATCCTGGAAAAAGCAAACCCTCAAAGGGAATGCAATAATAAGTAAAGCATGTGAAATTGTAAGCAGGAACAACATGGTTACCTTAACACTTTTACACACATTAATCAGAAATCAATTAGTGTTTTTGCAAGAAAAGCGAAGGGCAGGAAGGGACCCATTTTAATGCCCACTGATTATACTCTTACAAAACGTAAGCAGTATGGTTTATAAAGACATCATCCGTGATCACAGAGCTAAGGTACACATTTTGTTTTTCGATCAACCTGGCATTGCAGGATCTCCAGGATTGGTGCACTTCCCCACCTGCGCAAAACAATGCTGTTCAAAGACAAGAAAATGAAAGTAGTGCTTTACTGGTAAACTCTGTCAAGTGACGCTGACATGTTTGGGTATGAATAAAATCATTCTGACCACTTTGCAACCACTCTATCTTGCTTTATTTAGTTATTTATTTATTTTTCAGATTTTATTACAGAGGCTGCACTTTGGAATGGAAGAAAGAAAAAAAAGACATTTCCAACAAAAGTGTTTTTCTTTTTTGAATCCAAGTAATGGGGAACAAATAAAGAAAGGAGGAAAGAGAGGGTGAGAAGAACCGTTTCTTGAAGTCACAGTTTTCAATAAGTGAGGCGGAGAGAGACAGAAAGAGAGGAAGAAAGAGAGGGGGACAGCAGGGCAGAAATGGGCACTGTCTTTGCCTTCTTGCCTAGAGAAGACGAGGACAGAGTCCTTTTACTTCTCCTCCCACCCGCCCGTCTGCCAATGGCCAGGAAGTCTGAACCTTCTCTGTAGGCCTCGGCTATTTCTGCCGTCCAGGAAGAATGCTTACATTTTTTTAAAAAGTAGGGGAACCGAATCTATTGGATCCTGCCCACTTCGACCAATGGCTTTGAGAGGAATTCGAGTCGAATACATTTCACTCGCACAGCCAGTTTCAAGTTCTGCAGGAAATGTGACTCAGGGGACATAGACTTGTATGATGATAGTAATAACTTGGCTCTAGACAATTTACTAAATACCTCAAGCCTTTTCTTATTTGAATACAAACGTGCCACGGACTTTGTGCTTGAAAATAGTTGTTATCATTCCCTTCCTTCCAGTATTCCATTAGCTTTAGTTCTTTCAAGATCTTGTTCAAATTTTGAGTTCCACTGCACTTGTGGGTTTTCGTACATTTTTGCTGCTCTTTCCAAATGAAGTTTTACAGGTATTTTTGCGGCGCACTTCTGAGTCAGAAGCAATATTTATTAAATTGAGTTCCATATAGAGCAGATAAATTAACCATAGCAAATTCCAACCTAAGTTGGGAGACCGGGGAGCTTTTGTGTAGCCCAAAAACTGCCCTGATGATACCGAAGTAGATGGTCTCCAATTCTCCATGAGCCTAGACCCTCACGTTGGGGACCCGTAGAACAATGCTGGGGCCAACAAGATGCTCTTCCCAATAGGGTTTAAGCTGCTATTACTTTTCCGCAACAGATTTAAAGATGGCCGGCACAGATATGCATTGTTTTTAGTTGACTTTTGCACATTAGTTTAGAGTCCAGCCATTCTCTGAGATATAAAAAGCACTCCATAGTGAATATCTTAGCATCACTTATCCTCCAAGTGTACTTTGACTTTGGCACGTTTAATTTCAGATAATTTTAAGCATTTTAACGTGGTAGATCGTTTAGGAACCTTTGAAGGCCAAATGCAGTCAGATCTTATACAGCAGTATAGTCTGCATACTGCAAAAGTGGCAAACATTGCCGCCATAACCCTTGGGGGATACGTTTTTGGATTAGCCAGTGCTGGCTAAAGGTCTGCAGTATAGAAGTTAAAAAGGATGGGCAAAAACACACATCCCTACTTCAGGCCGCGGTTAGGTGGAATCTTTTTGGAGATGGTAGAGCCATTTGTCTATTTTTACCCTAACCTTGTTGTCTGGGTAACAATCTGATGGGGGTGAAGAGTTTATCTAGGATGTTCCACACCTTCAATATTTTTCACAGTATGCCCTAATTGACTTTATCAAAGGCTACCCTATAATCTAAATAGCACACATCCAAAAAGGATTTTCAATAGATGGCTTTTTTGGTAATAGATTGATCACTGATGTTATCAAATGTTTCAAAATCTTTCCTAAAGCATGTTTGATGAGTGAGCAGATTATTCACTCTATGGAATAGTCTGGAGAAGATCTTTTCTTTTGGGTCAAGACGTAACTGTTGTGTAACTTAGAGGATTGTTAGTGTGCCCCTTCTTGTGAATGGAATGCAATATTGATCCCGCAGAGTAATCCGGTATAGTTTCAAAGACCAGCAAGCCTTTATACAGAATGTATCTATATCCAGCTTAAAGATTGCCAGCAGGACTCCATTGGTGCCCCGCTACCCACACTTTTCACTTGAAATATAGTTTTTACTATCTCTAATTTTGTTGGCATCAAAGATACATCGCCAATAATAAGCTGGTCCATCCTCAGTTGGCCTAGACTTCCTG
This sequence comes from Lissotriton vulgaris, assembly GCF_964263255.1. Taxonomy (NCBI): domain Eukaryota; kingdom Metazoa; phylum Chordata; class Amphibia; order Caudata; family Salamandridae; genus Lissotriton; species Lissotriton vulgaris. The sequence goes on from NC_141695.1 coordinate 832,554,782, forward strand.
GGGTCATACTCAGGACTTCTTTGTTTGAGTCCTGTTGCTGGCACAAGAGACACATTGCTGTTTGTTGGCCTGCTAGGGTCTATACTAACGACTTCTCCATTTTGTGTAATTGGTGAGAAGCAACTGTCGTCATCTCTACCTGGCTCATTCACTAATAAATCATCATAATAATGTTGTGATAGATACATTCCCAAAATTCCATCTCAATACTGTTTGTTTGATTGATTTATGGCTGCTCTAACTTGTGAATGAGCTTCTGAAAGGCCTTAATGTCCTTTGTCTTGACCCATTTACTGATGTTGTACCACCCCCTGGTTTCAAATGCATACTTTACTGTTAATTTCATATCAGTCCCTAATACAGGTCCAGGGAACATCGTACACTTTCCCTACATCAGCCCCCGTCACTTCATATGAACGAGCCTTATAAGGACATAACTCCAAATAAAGAAAGACTGCCTTGTATGGACATAATGCCTTATATGGTCTGCAGCCTTTTATGGACTAAACCTTTCACCTAGTTCATGATGAGGGTGGGTTCTGCCCGATCAATACTGCTAAGACGTCATCCTTTGCACATATGATTAATGAGTACACTCCCCAGGAGTTACAATTCACCTCTTATCGACGCACAAGGTTTAATCCCCAAACGTCATCCTCATACTGAACAATGGGTAACATACATACATAGACTGTATAAATACTGCACCTCTTGCTATCAGTAAGCAGGAGGGAACCGAGACTCCAAGGCCGACACACTGACCAGAGAAGCTGCAGCTACGGCATGCCATCGCTCCAGCTGACAGTGGTCTGACGATCCCTTGCGAGGTCTCCAGCTCAGGTCCAGGACGAAGTCCCATACTCTCACTATTCAGGTATGGGGTTTGACTAAAGGCTAGCAGGATACTTGGCTCTTAGACGTAGGCTCTCTAGCACCGAATCACATGCTATATACACTTAGGTACATCTAGTCAGGCATCTTTGGAGTACGCACTTTATTTTATAAATGCATTCTATCTTCATGTATATGTTCATGATTTGCAAAATGGTAGAACAATACTATTCCTTCTTATTCACTGTACTGCTGGTTCTATATCTCTGCTACTGTGTTACAGTCGTAACAGCACACTTATTCTACATGAGAAGAACTACTGTACAATAAATTCTTACTGTAAACACGTTCAACTGTTTCTTCTATGTATCTCTCAGAGCAAAAACAAGCAAGCACGAGAAATTGGGTGAAAAGGAATATATTGTGTCCACGAGTGAGGTTATTGTGTTCTAAAATTGCAAAAACTAATCTCCCTGATAACATGAGATTCTAGTGGCACTGCGAGCTAGGTAATGCAAACCATAGGCTAATATATGCAGTGGGGGTGTACAGAGTTAGTCTGCCACCAGACCCACAGTATATGTTCTCAGTTATCGTGGTAGGTCCTGCATGACAGGGTACTTTTTGGGACTACACTACATGGCACCCAAAGTGGTCTAATGGCACCCGTGTTAAACATGGTTTGCTCAACATGGTTAATACATGGCGCACATACTCAACAGTAGAATCTGAGTAGCTCAGTCGTGCTTATTCTCAGAGACACAACTTACAAAACCCAGAGATGTCTGGAGTAGGTGGGAAAAAACTGCGCCACAGCTGAGTAGGCGAGATATCCTATGTATTGGCTGTTGATTATTCAAGCTTGAAGAGACTATTTCCAAAATTGTGCATAAAACCTTTGCATGAAACCCACCATAAAACTTCCTTGGAAAGTTAGCCTGCTTTTTAAAAACACAATGGTTGAACGATAGGAAGATTTAAGCCATCTAGCCCAGGGAATTAATAGATCTGGTGAGGTAGATGAGGATGCAATATATATTGCACCCAAAGTAAGACAAACACTTACATTTAAACTACTCAAACATGAGTTACAACCCAGAGGAGGTGTAGTAATATTTGTTATAGAGGCACACAAATATTTTAAAACAGACAGGTGTTCTACTCATGGGTTACCTTCCCAGAAGCAGATTCTGTAACAAAAACTTTTCATTATTTCACACATGAAGTTCCAGCGGCTTACACTCCGCTTGAGGAGACTGAGATTCCGCTTACTATCCAGGAACATATTTTCTGGTTTAATGGGGCACTCACCGACACAAGATCAAGAGCAATGCTTGGTTCTTTAGGAAGGGCTAGGATCAGCATGGCCGATATTACTTAGCGACCAATGCACCACATCCAGACATTGACACAATGCCACAGGATGAACTACTTGTTCAACTCAAAGAGTTGATAAAACTCTACAGAAACAGGACACATTTTGTCTTAAGGACCCTTGCAGTCCAACCTACAGAAATCACAACTACTGCAAGCTCCTACACAGAGCACAGGTACTAAAATTACTCTACAAACATTACACGTGGTAATGAGCAAAGTGCCCGCAAAACGTGAACAAATTCCTTTCTGGGTAGCTCAGATAAGAACCCAGTTAGAAGCAGTATTTCCAAATACAACACCATTTGAAAAACACACAATGTTACCAATCTGTTTGCCCATGGGGATTACACCACAGTTAGAGGATTGCACCTCTTGGGGTACAGTCTTTGCTGGCATATATACCAGAACACATGGTATTACTTCATTAGCAGTAATAGCAGATGTATTAACACAAATACAAAATGACTATGGAGCAGAACCTGTCCTAAATGTAGGGATGAACTTATTAAATAACAACGACCAGGTGTCAGCCATAATACTAGCTAATATTAAAGGGGAAGCAGCCTTGGTGGCTATCCGCCAATGCCTAAAGGAGGTGAGCCCGTTAATTCAGGAGGCTGAACTACCCAAAATAATTGAAACTGCATACGCAGAACTAGGCAGATAGTGGGGGGGGATGGGGGAAGAATTAAAACCTCAACTACATGGCAGTCCGGAGAAGGACACTGTTCAGGGCTCGACAAATCCACTCGCCCGTTTGCATTTGTGAGGGAGAATGGATGAGGACGAGCTATTTTTAGGTCCTACTCACTCTTTCTGGAGAGTAGGAAGACAAACTAACTTTTGCACTCTGTCTTTGGAAACGGAGCAAAAGTGACAAGATAACAAGATTTAAAGGTATTTTTATTGCTCACATGAGCAATAAAGATGCCTTTAAATCTTGGTAACTTGTCACTTTTGCTCCGTTTTCAGAGACGGAGGTCAAATAGGTGGCAGTTGGGTCGAGGGGATTTTCCAAGGTACTAGACCTGCAGGACTAGTACAATTTTTTGGATTTTCCAAGCCATGCTGTTGAACACCTACTTTGTCTAAAAAGAAGTGGGATAAAAAAGAAAACTCTAAAGATAAGAGATCTCAGTCCCGAGGTAGGTCTCTTCAACAGGAGCCCTCTGAAAAGAGATATAACTCCAGGAATGGGGTTAATATTAGAAAACCTGACAGGTATCAGGATACTGATACACATTCCTCTCATTCCTTTCAGGGCTCGAAGAAAAGCCCTGAAAGAGGACGGTCAGAACACAGAGAGGTGCGCACACAGTCCAGAGACAAACAGCGCGCTCAAGACTTTACTTCTAAAAATGAAGATAAGCAAATCTCAAAACCTCAATTTAAGAAAAAGAAAGTTGCTGGACCTCAAAATCAGACATGCCCAGAATTCTGAGGACACAACTTCTGAACGAGGAAGGGGCTCTGACGATGCTAGACATTGCGGCAGAAGTAACAATAGCTCGCCTGAACCTGAAAGAATTTCTGGTGACAGCGGAGCTGAATGATTACATCACAGTGAAACACCAGATAACAGGGTGAGCGTCCCACATAGGTTATATGAAGTAACACTTTGGCTGGAGGGGGACAAGCCCAGGAAAGTAAAAGCTCTTTTTAGGAAGAACTTATCATCTGGTTATGACATCCTGTTAGCACAAGAATGGCCACCAGCATTCGAAATGGAGTGCCCCAGGGGAGAAAGTATATTTTTCCTGCATTTTCCAACTATGTTTCTGTTCACTTAAAACATGCTTATGCGCAGGTGTGGGCAGTAGCCCAAGCTCCAGCACTGTACAGAATTCACGCAGGGTGGGATGAGAACTCAACCGACCACATGATCCCGTTTAAAAGTTTCACCTAATGCTCAGAGGCAATATCATGTAAAGCAGGAAGCTAAACAGGTCTGGGAGATCTTAGATCAACTTGAATACCAGGGGGTAATTGAAAAATGTACCTCTCCAATGAACAATCCTTTGTTTCCTGTCGCTAAACACGACAACATCTAGTTTTAGATTACAGACATTTAAAATCATGCACAAAGACATTTGCTTACCAAAATGCACATAGTGCCGCATTAATGAATAACGTGCCCAAAAAATACTAAACCACTCTTGATATCTCAAATGGATTTTGCTGCCAAAATATAGCACCTGAAAGCAGGTATCTGACCGCCTTCAGTGCGTTGGGGTCCCAGCAACAACTCTGTTGTCTAGCACAAGGGAACAAAAACAGCCCAGGTGTATTTTCAGCAAGAGTAACAGAGTTACTTCACAACTTTGATGAAGAAGCGTTGTCCTATGTGGATGATATTTATCTAACAGAGGACGACTTGATGAAGCACTTGACCAGGGTAAGCACCATTATTATGGGATTTACAGCAGAGGGCTACAAGTTCAACTTTAAAAAGTCAAAAATCGCCCACCTGAATGTCCTATTTCTGGGATATGAGCTGTCAAGTGAAGACAAAAGTCTGGCAGCTAACTTTTTTAGAAAAGTGTGCGCTGCTCCAGCCTCCAAAATCCTTAAAAAATGTACAATCAACACTAGGATTCCTAAATTTTGGCAGGACGTACATTTTAGATTACGCACAAAGGGTAAAACCTTTCTATGAATTAATAAAACCTGACTTTTCAGTCAAAGACTGGACACAGTAAGATACTAATATTCTTAGTTTACTCCAGGAAGGCATGATTGCTTCCAAACACTTCCAAACGTGCATAAATGTACGCCACTTAGTGATGAGAATAATCGCGGGTCAATGCGGGTACACTTATTTAACTTTTAATGAAGGAGAAACTGGACCAATCGCATACAAATCACACCTGTACATAAATGCAGAAATGAGTTTCACTTCAACAGAAAAAATCATGACAGAAGTTCAGACAGCGGTAGCAAGAGAAAGAGCACTGGCTCAGGGGAAATGCATTATTGTCGTAACTCCAGTACCAGCTTTAGAAGCTGTTACAAAAGCCAGCATCCCAAATGCGAAAGCGTTACATCCCAGGTGGGTACAATGGGCTAAATCTCTTACTGTAACAGACGTTGAATACAGATTTGATCCCAGTTTAAAAACTCAGGCATTCCTGCAATATGAGTAGGAATATGCTCTAACTACCAAGGACTCGCGTGATCCATACACTGAGTCATCAACGTGATGGCGTGCATGTTGAAGGGAATTCATTGGCTGATGAAGCCGCAAAAGGGGCTGAACCGCCAGCTTCCATATCTGCGCTGACTCGTTCAAAGACGAGAATCGACGGAGATATTATGATAGCGGTCATCGCATCACGCAAAGGCAGCACAGCAGTACCTAAAAAATTCTCACTCAAATATTCCTACAAATTAGATGCAAAAAACATTCCATATGCTCAGATTCCAGGAGTGGGGGATAGAGTAATACCAAATATGGATCATAGGCAAGGGTTAATAGCTGCACACAAGGGTTTGGGCTCTGCGCACACAGGCGTTACATCGACTATTTCTTTACTGAAACAGCGCTTTTGGTGGCCAGGGTTAACTAAGCAAACTAAGGACTATGTCTTGGAATGCAACATGGGCCAGCAAATGAAAGGCTCCACCGTTGCACGCCCGGCACAGACCCCATTACTAAAATGTGACAAACCTCTATGTTTATGCCGATAATGCTCATAATTGTACATGCTGTGAAGCGCTCTGATACCCCTGGGTCCAGCTAGTGCTATACAAAACTTCTAAATTAAAATAAAAAATGGGTCTACTTGGACCACTGCTGCCCCTTACAAACGGATGGGGCTTAGATATATCATGGTAGCAGTGGATTCCTGCTCAAGATTCCTATGGGTTTGGCCTCAATGTTCTGCTGAAGCTCGAACTGTTATAAAAGATTTGCGAGTCTTCCTCGGTACATACGCAGCTCGCACGTTACACTCTGACCGCGGCCCTGCGTTTAGCTCTCGAGCTTACAAAGAGGCCATGGAAGGAATGGGCGTAGCATTGCGGTTCTCATCTCCGTATCATCCTGAGGGAAATTCTGTAGTGGAGAGAAAAAAACGGGACTTCAAGCAGTCTTTAACAGCTAGGGTATTAGGAAAGGGCGGTAGGTACCTGATCTTGATTGTGAAGGCGCAGTGGCGGAAGAAAAACCATTTGATATTCATGATCGTTTGGCTGTTTTACAGGATCTGAATGAATCCAGGACAAAAAAAAGCAGTGTCCATCTAAAGCAGACTGCCACTGAAGAAGTCAAGGTAGTCATGGGAAGACCTGTCTGGATCCCAAAAATCAGGGATCTGGTCAGAGAGAAAATTGTAGACAAAAAGGAATTTGGACCCCCTTAGAGAAAACCTGTACCAGTCCTTGCAGTACACGGAACAAGAACTGTGCTGCTCCCGCCTCTTGCCGGAAAAAAGGGGAAAAGATTTGGCTCAATTGACTTAATCAAACCACACTATGTGGACGATACTAAACAGTAGGCCCAGTGGACTCCGATGTAGCAGATGTCCTCCTCTAGCTACAATCCAAGAATTATAACAATACGAAGACAGAGCACAACACCAATAGTAAACTCTGACCACAGAGAGTCAGTAGTGTTTTTTTAAATTATCAAAATGTAGTATACACAGAAGCAATCACATTGCTTCTGTCTTAACATGGGAGACAGACCTTACACTTATGCAGATGCTGGGACGGGTTGGAGATCAAATATTAGAACGCCGAACGTGGGTTTGATTATCCATCTACCACAACGGTGACTCCATTATATTAACCACGTCCAGTTTTAACAAATGAAGGGAAAGCCCTAAGAAAAGTTACAGATTTGAATGCAACTGATGCGTTGATTCTGAAGAAATAAAGACAGTCATATGTGACTTTTGGTCTACCCGACATCTTATAGAGGTCTCTGTACTTATGAACATTCAGCCAATCAATTACTTTCTGGTGTATGTTGTTTGAGTCTTTAAACCTGTTGGACTTCAAGATTTTGTGATCTAAATTTGAAGCCTTGAGAAAGTCGGTCTGCGACGAAACACGTGTCGGCTGTTATCTTACGACAACTACTTGTCAACACTGCAAGATATTACCAAGCATTTTAATGCTCTTGCCAATGTGATTGCGTCTGTGTATACTAAATTTTGATAATTAAAAAGCACTACTGACTTTCTGTGGTCAGAGTTTACTATTGGTGTTGTGCTCTGTCTTCGTATTGTTATAATTTGAAATGTATTGAGGAAACTTTTCCTTACTGCACTGAGTGACAATGGAGACGGCACAGTGTTGACATAGAGCCCACCAAGAAATTTTAGGATTAACTTTTGTGCAAACTACAACAGAGGTGCTGATTGTTCGTTTGAGATAACCATTGCTGTCGTTCTTTTCTAGTACAATCCAAGAAGTTCAACCAGAAACACTCATCAAGTTTGAAGAACCACCAGTAAGGAATGAAGGACTGAGCAACAAAGCTATGTAACTTGTTCCACTTGAACCGAACATTCAAATTCAAAACGAAATTGAGAATTCACAAGTTGCAATTCGACCAAATACAGACGTCTACATCAACTTGCCTCATCAAGAGGAGAATAACATTTCAACCAATCCCGATGCAATTCCTTCAATTGATCGAACAGCATCTGGCTATTTCATTAACTTTGATACGTTTTCACTGGATCCAAGTGAGACGGAAACGACGCCAGCAAAAACACCATTCAAGCAAGAATTAAAGAACTTTCTTTTCTTTCTTCAAAAGATAGCTGGTATCACCTTGGATCGAACTCTGGGTAATTTTTAGGATAATATATTTTCTTTTCTGGCTACGTTTAGTATTGACTTTTAGTATGCTTATCAATGGACATTATCTTCAACAAGATTCCACAGCCCGAAAGGTAAACATTCTTCTGAAGCCACACACATCGTCATCAGTGAACATCACAGCTGGTCCTATAACTCATGGTATAGTATGGACCAAAGTTGATTTTAGCATATTCGGACCAACGGAACTTTTAAAAATCAATCATGTATTTAAAATCTCATTAAGGAATTTCATTACTTCCAGTAAATTTTACTGAAACAGTTAATAACATGTTATCTGATCTGGAAATAACTGCTGCATTTTTGAATACTGAAATGTTAGAGGGTTCATCATACTATGACACATTGTACTGTTAACACTTTGTTCATAATTTTCTGCACAAATCCATTGCACCTAGGAATATATTTGAATACTATCAGATGGAACATTGCCCAACACCACCAAAGAGTAGTTCACAAATGTTTGTACAAAAATGTGCATACGTTCCAGGGATTAACACCACAGATCAAGCCTCATTTTATTAGAGGGTTGCACAATCATCAACACTGAAAATTATGTTAACCAATACTAAACAGATTTATTCTGCTTCCTTTTTGGCTCAATTGTCTGAACAGGATTTTAGCCTATGGATAGACGAAATTGACACAAAATCAATTTGCAGTACAAAGGACTGGCAAGTCCAGGGTACAGAGGCACTATAGCATGCCTCATTCCACAGCAGACATTTTTAAATGATACTGTGCAATAGATATCCTGTCTTGGAATAGCCAAGATAAAGGACCTGAACACACCAACATTTCCTACACCATTACAGGGGGTGGCAGAATTCTTCTACAAAGGAAGAGGCAACATTTGGTGACATACTAAAGTACAATAGATCAGACCCCAATTGGAAGGAGTGGGTGGTTTGGCCTTTAGACACAAACACATGCCATAAACGGTACCTGAACATCACCAAGGGACTTTGTACATTTCATGGGTCTGGCCTATGTAAACTGAGAGAACATCCAGGGGTGATGACATCCTATAGTGTTGGGAAGTGGTGCCTACAATGGCTAGAGGCCTCAACACTTGCAGAAGTGAAACAACACTTATCTCTACTCACACAAGACATGGATCTTAGGGACTTTTTACTATGACCTAGGAAACCACGTCAAAAACGTTTCATATATGCAGGTATTTATGCGGTCTATAATGAAATCTGGAAGATTTCCCAACAACAAGCCGCAGTGAGAATACAGGAAATAGACCGTATTAACTTAGAAAAAGCTTTTGCTGTAGTGGCTAATGGGTTAATAACTTTGACCTCCAGAGTATATTCATTGAGCAACACTATCTTCTGCTATAGACATACTGGAACAGGATTTGGCAATCACAGCCAATTTCAGTTACATTCAATTATGTTATTAAGCTGGATGCTACAATCCTTGCGTGCAGGCTTTGTGCCTTGGCGTTTCATAAACAGTACGTCTGTTTTCAGAATACAATCCAACTGATACACAGATAGAAATGGCACAAAGGGGAGCTAAATATACAATGCTGAAAATTGAAAAACTGGACAGGCTACCATTTACAGTAGCTGAATTACCAGCCACTGAGTGGCTGATCCACGGCCGAATCACTCTTCCGATCACTACATTTCAGTTTCACTATTGCCATGAGCAAAGGCAGGCAGATATGAAAGGTTGGGTAAGGAATACATTAAGAAATCCTGGGATTTACCATAAAAATTTCGACGCTGGAGTGGGGAATCAAGAAGTGTTTCTTAGTTGTACCAACTGCAAGAACGCTTTAAGCTGTTCTCTCATATGCCAAGACATTGTTTTACAGGGAGCATATAATGGTTCCGTTTCGAATCTGTCTTGCCACATGAAAGGAACACCAGCTGCTGTGATAACGCCAGTTTTTGAGTTACTTTCCAATGGGAGTTACTTGATGCGGACCGATCAAGGTTGTTGTGGCATGATTTCAGGCATTGCATATCTTGTCACCATGAACACCAGGGTTACTTGCTGAATGCAAGTATTGTTTCCTCTGACAAATACAGCCAGGGAGTTGCTAGTATGGCCTTCACTGAATGTTTTGCTGATACAGTTTGATGTTTTGAGCAGAATGAAAGCCATGCTTTTACAGCAAACCGTGCCATTAGCCTCCATTCGAGAAACCTTTGAATTGCAAGTTGCAAGGACCTCGACAGAAATACAAGCACAAATCTCCACCAACTGCCCCCCTACATTTCGTAGAAATGGTGGGACGTACCTTTAACATGTCTGATACGAGTGGCATTATACACCTTTTTAAGACCATAGGGTCCGGATTCCTTAGCACTTTCCAAACAATCCTCTGAGTTTCTCTTAACTTCATACACTCCACGTTTGGGCTAATTTTCGAGCGTCTACCTCTGATACTGCTTGATGTAGCTGGAATACTGATTGTCATTTACTTGTTTCACAATGAACGGACCATCCGCCAGCGAGATTGCGAGAGCTCTCCTAGAAAGATATTACCGTGAGTGCATGATACAGCATCTCGGTGCACCTCGCCTACAGGAACTAAGTGCTTCTTGGTTCCTATCCTTCAGACCAGTCTTTGAGGACAGTGTCTTACCGGTCTTCAGATGCCTGTTCTGCGGAAGCAAATGAGAGTTGGACATCTGTCTGACACCTCTGTCGGAGAAACTAGCGGACTTAAATTCCAGGCTGGAACCACTGCAGTACCATGCTAGACTATCCCAAGCGTATTCCCATCTTGACGCATGTCTTCCTAGAGGAACCTCAGGGACCTTTTTCAACTGAACTAAATTTCAGCTCTAACATTGACACAGAAGGAGTAGTTCTGTCCTGTAACTCCAGTTCTGTAGTAGGGGTATCTCTGTTATAGTCATAATCTAGTGAATAGTCCCGCCCATGTGCGTGGACCCCGGAGCAATCAAAAATAATCTCTTAAAGTGTCGAAAAAATGCAGAACAGCACAGTCACTTAAGAGAGAATTTAAAGACATATAATGCAGCCTATAAACAGGCTACACTGTCCAGTGCTTCAACTAGAAATTCCACCAAAAATCCACAAACAGCAAAGCCTGTCCAGATTTCCCTTGCCTTCAGCAAAAACCCTCTGGAATGATAGAGAGGATTACATGGACAGACAAACCCCATAGGCTGCCATTATGTGGCTCAAAACAGGAGACTGTGCGTTTAAGAGAACTTCACAGTATCCCAGAATGCACTGCAGGTCCCTTTTACTTTCAGTTCTTTTTGAAGGCGTAACACGCCAGACCTGTAGCATTCCTTACATGAATATCTCTCCACCGGGGAGGAGGGCGGGCGCTTATGATTATAAAAGAGATACCCCTACTACAGAACTGGAGTTACAGGACAGAAATTACTCCTTCTGTAGTAGGGTATCTCTGTGTATAGTCATAATCTAGTGAATAGAATGGCAAGCCCATCCCCACACCAAAGCGGCGGTGGAGAAAGAAATCAACACCACTATTGTGCGAACAAATTCCGCAGCGAAGCCTGTCCAACCTGAGCATCTGCCCTGGCATCAGTGTCCAGACAGTAATGCTTAGCAAAGGTATGAACCGACTTCCAAGTTGCGGCCTTGCAAATTTCTGCAATCGGCACATTACGGAGCAAGGCTGTCGTGGCAGCTTTGCCCCTGGTGGAATGAGCCTTAGGCTTACCTCCTAAGGTCTTATTAGCTTTCTGGTAACACAGTTGTATGCAGGACACAATCCACCTAGAGATGGACTGCTTAGAGTTCGCAAGACCCGTCCGGACCGATCCATAATTGATAAACAATTGGTCTGACCTACGAATACCTTTAGTCTTATCCAGATAAAATTTCAACACCCTCCTAACATCCAGGGAATGTAAGGACCTTTCCGCTGGAGATGAAGGGTTCTGAAAAAACGTAGGCAAAGTTATAGTCTGGTTGACATGAAAATCAGAAATAACCTTGGGAAGAAATTTAGGGTGAGTACGCATAACAACCTTAGCAGCATGAAATACAGTATAAGGTTCTTGGCAACACAACGCCTGAATTTCACTCACCCTGCGGGCCGATGTAATCGCCACGAGGAACGCCGCCTTCCAGGACAGGTGCTGCAACGAAGCCTTATGAATGGGTTCAAAAGGCTCCTTCATCAATCTGGACAGCACCACATTCAATTCCCATGAAGGCGAAGGAAGCCTGACAGGAGGGAATACTTTCTTCAAGCCGTCCAAAAAGTATTTGATCACAGGGATCTGGAAGAAGGAAGTCTGTGAAGGGCTTTTCCTGTAGGCAGTCAATGCAGCGAGATGAACCTTAATGGAATGAACATTAAGGCCAGACCACGCCAAATGTAGAAGGTAAGGAAGGATGACATCTTCCTTGCACGTCGTCGGGTCAAAGTTCTTGGACGCACACCAGATACAAAACCTCTTCCACTTGTAAGCATAGGATGTCCGAATGGAAGGTCGCTTAGACTCCTTCAGTATGTCCATGCAATCTTCGGGCAGATTCAAATGGCCATATTGCACTATCTCAGGAGCAATGCCGCCAAACTCAAAGACGAGAGTTTGGGGTGCAACATCTGCCCCCCGAACTTTGTGAGAAGGTCCGGCCTGCACGGCAGCCGTATGTGAGGAAAGAGAGACCGGTGAAACAGGTCCGTGAACCACCACTGCCTGGGCCATTCCGGGGCAATCAGGATCATCCGTGCCCTGGACTGAGACAGCTTGATGAGCACCGCTGGAATCAGGGGAATGGGTGGAAAAGCGTACACAAAGCTGTTCGACCGGTTGATCCATAGCGCATTCCCCAGCGTCCCTTGCTGGTAGTACCTGGAGGCGAAGTCTCGGCATTTGCTGTTTTCGGCGGTGGCGAACAGATCTACGTCTGGAGTCCCCCACCTTTCGAAGACTTCTCCTAGTACTTCGTCGTTTATGACCCATTCGTGGTTTTCCTGAATCAGTCTGCTCAGTGCGTCTGCCTGAACATTCTGCACACCTGGTAGATGGGTAGCCGTTATCGTCAATCCTCTGGCCAGAAGCCAGTGCCAGATCGTCTGCGCCTCCCGAAACAGGGTACGCGATCTCGAGCCCCCCTGCTTGTTGAGGTAATACATTGTGGTCGTATTGTCCGTCTGTACAAGCAGAGAGTTGGTCTGGAAGGATGGATGAAAGGCCTTCAGTGCCAAGTGAACAGCTCTGAGTTCCAGGAAATTGATGTGATACGTGGACTCCATCGGAGACCACGTTCCTTGAATCTATAAGTCTCCCGAATGCGCTCCCCAGCCGTGGAGAGAGGCATCTGTCACGATAGTCTGAGAAGGAATGTCCTTGTGGAAGGGAAAACCTCTGAGGAGATTCTCCGCTGAACACCACCACTTCAGAGACTGAAGAGCATGCAGAGACAGTCGTATCTTGTCGTCCCAAGATCCTTTCCTCTAGTCCCATTGGTCCTCCAAGCACTCCTGCAGAGGTCTCATGTGTAGCCGTGCATGAGGAGTGAGGAAGATACAAGAGGCCATCGACCCCAGTAGAGAAGACACCGTCCTCACTGTTGTAGATGGAGCGGTCATAAGAGCCTGAGCCTTCCGAAGGATCGATCGCCGTCGCTCCTCCGAAGGAGACACGCTTGCTGACAGCGTATTGATGGTGGCTCCCAAGTACTGAATGCACTGGACCGGGATCGTGACAGACTTGGACATGTTGATGTGCAACCCCAGCTTGTTCAAGAGAACGCACGTCTTCTGGAAGTGTGCTTGAGCTTCCGAGAAGGAGGAGGCCTTGATCAACATATCGTCCAGGTACGGGTAGGCCTTGTTCTTCCTGAGGTGTGCCGCTACCACTGCCATGCATTTCGAGAATGTCCTGGGCGCAGATTTCAGCCCGAATGGCAGCACTGTGTACTGGTAATGATTGGTGCCGACTTGAAATCGCAGAAACTTCCTGTGTTTGCACGCGATGGGCACGTGGAAGTAAGCATCCTGTAGGTCTATGGCACAAAGGCAGTCTCCCTGTTGCAACTGAGGATAAATCTGATGCAACGACAGCATGCAAAACTTTTCTCTGCGAATCCACTTGTTTGCCTTCCGCAAGTCCAGAATGGGCCTGAACTCGTTCTTGTCCTTCTTGCGAACCAGGAAGAACCGGGAGTACAGACCTCTTCCTCTTTGAGACAGAGGTACGTCTTCTATCGCCCTTTTCCTTAACAGGATATCGGCCTCCGCCTGGAGCTCGTGCAGTTGATACTGTTAGCTGACCAGAGGGATCGCTAGAGGCGGGCTGATGAACCGAAGACTGTATCCATTGCAAACAATATTCAGCACCCACTTGTCCTGAGTAATTTTTCTCCACTCTGACAGAAAAAATTGAACGCTTCCCCCCACCGGAGTGGGTAACGGATGAAGGGGAAGTAACCGCTCAGGGTCGAGACCCAGCCGGGCCCTAGTTCGCGGTAGAGGACAGCTGTCCCCCTCTACCCTTCTGTCGTTTCTGGAAGGGTCTCCGGAACTGCTGCTGTTGTTGCTGCTGCTGTCCCGAAGACTGCCCTCGTCCTCTTCCTTGTGCGCCGTAGCGCCTTTGGAACGGCCGGTAGGACTTCTTCTCTTTGGGCTTCTCCAAGCCCACAGCCATAAGGGTCTCCGCCTCCGCCTTCATGCGGGCCATCTCATCATCTGCGTGTTTTCCGAACAAGGTATCCCCGGAAAAGGGCAGGTTGGCCACCCGCTGCTGGGCCTCCGGCTTGAGTGACGTGAGCCGGAGCCAGGCATATCGCCGCTGATTGATTCCATGGCAGTAACCATGGGCAGCCAACAAGGAGGCATCCGCAGCCGCGCTGATGACCTGATTGGACACCAGCATCCCTTCCTTGAGAATCTCTTGGAAGTCCTCCGTCTTGTCTCTTGGTAGCAGTTCCACGAACTGTTGCAGGGAGTCCCACAGCGCTCGGTCATAACGTCCCATCAGAGCTGTATCGCTGGACGCCTTCATGGCTGTGGATGGGTCCCACACGCCTTCCTTCCCGCTGAGTCGATCCATCGACTTTCTTTATCTGGCGGCACGGTGGAGGACGGGGAGGTAGAGTGTAATTTCCTGGCCGCCGTCACCATCACCGAATCCGGTACCGGATCTACTCTCAGAAAGGAAGGGTCCGAATCCGGGGCCCTGTACTTCTTTAGAAGTCGGGAGGGAGCGGCCTTCACCACCGCTGGTGTGAGGAACAGCTTCTCTGCAGGTTCCTTCAATCCAGGTACCAGTGGTAGAAGAGGGCGAGACAGATGCTTCTTGTGAAGCGTCTCGAATATCACTGACGTCGAAGGTGTAGGAGCCGTCACAGCGATACCCAACTTCGCAGCCCCCCTCAGGAGGACCTCCTGGAAAGTGGCAATGTCATCCACTGGAGAAACCCTGGTCTCAGGGGAGTCCGATAAGGTTGGAGAGTAGGAATGGGTCCTGGAAGAGTCTGTGCGGGACCTAGACCCCCGCCTCCTATGGCGACGCCTTGATCTGGTGGAGGATCTATGACGACTCCTCGATCTTCCTCTCCGTCCGGAGCGTGAACGTGACCTCCTCGGCCGAGGACGATCAACCGGATCCACCGGAGCGGGCGACTTGGGCTTGGACGGGGCCTTCGGTTTAGGCGTACCCTTGGGCGGCGTCGGAAGAATAGGCAACGAAGTCGACCTTGTGGAACTGGAGGTGGCTTCACTGGCAACCCTGGCCCAGGTTGCGGTGGAGGCAACGGATGATGAGGAGGAGTTTACTCGGAGGGGGACCCCTCGGTAATGGAGGAGGGGGGAGTCACCTTCCCCGACGGGGTATACACCTCGGAATACACCGAGCCCGGCGAACCTCCTTCTCTACCAGCCTGGGACGTTGGCGAACGTCCCACGGCGTCAGGCCTCTTCCCGGCACTCTTTGACGTCGAAGAACGCCGACCAGACGGCGAGCGCCGGCCCCCTGACGTCGAGCGTCTCTTCTTCGGCGACGAACGCCTTCGCCTCGACGGCGACCTTCTGCGCCTCAACGGCGATCTTCGGCGCCTCGACGGCGACCTGTGCCTCGACGGCGATCTTCCATGCCTCGACGGCGACCTGTGCCTCGACGGCGACCTTGACGACGAGGACCTCCTCGACGACGAACGTCTCCTCTTCGCCTACGGCGAACGGTGGTGTCGCCTCGACGGCGAGCGCCGACCCCTGGCCTGTCGACGTCGACCGGTCGACGCCGACGACGATGAAACAGTCACCGGGGACTTCGATGGTCTAGTAACATCCCTCGACGCCGAGCGTCAACGTTGTTTCGACTCAGACGACGGGGAACAGACCGTTGTCATACCTCTCGACGCATTAGTGGGCGCAATAGACCCAGGCGGAGAATGGTGACGTTTGCTGGCCTTCCTGCCCCTGGGGAGCCCCCCAGAGGCCTCAGCATGGACAGAATAAGCCCCTCCAAACCCACCTTCTGCCTTCAATCTTCTTTCCTCGAGGCCCTGAAGTATGATCTTCTTCCTGTCCTTCAGGGTCCTGCCAGAGAAGCCTTGACATATCACACACTCCTCTGGGATATGTGAGGAAGGAAGGCAGAGGATACACATCTCATGGGGATCCGATTTGGCCTTCTTCCTGGAGCACTCCGGGCATTTATTGAATAATGCAGGCATATTCGACAAAAAACAGAGTGCAAGAACCAAGGAGAAAGGCACTAAAGTACAACAAAGTACTTAACAGAAAACTAGTGAAAAATCACCAAAAACCCTTAAAAAGGGAGAGCTCAATGCTCCAGGGTCCTGCTTGCAGGAGCCGGAAAAAAGAACTGAAAGTAAAAGGGACCTGCAGTGCATTCTGGGATACTGTGAAGTTCTGTAAAGTTCTCTTAAAGGCACAGTATCCTGTTTTGAGCCACATAATGGCAGCCTATGGAGCTTGTCTGTCCATGTCTTCCTCTCTATCATTCCAGAGGGTTTTTGCTGAAGGCAAGGGAAATCTGGACAGGCTTTGCTGTTTGTGGATTTCTGGTGGAATTTCTAGTTGAAGTACTAGACAGTGTAGCCTGTTTATAGGCTGCATTATATGTCTTTAAATTCTCTCTTAAGTGTCTGTGCAGTTCTGCATTTTTTCGACACTTTAAGAGATTATTTTTGATTGCTCCGGGATCCACGCACATGGGCGGGACTATTCACTAGATTATGACTATACACAGAGATCCCCTACTACAGAAGTTTCAAATTCAGCAGCGGAAGCCCACTTGCAAGCTGTTGGCAACGAGGAGTTACATCTATGCACACTTGCCATGCTATGCGAGGAAGTACAATGTTTGTCCCCTATGACAGCAGGCAGCGAAAATGTTATGTCTCCCAGCCAGGACATTTAATCTAAATCTGGCTCACCATGTGCTGGGAACACATATGGAACTTTACCTTTCCCTTCGTTTAGTCTCGAAATAATTTTTTGTTTAAAATTGACACTTTCTGTCTCAGTGCATGGCCTTCTAAGTACGCTTACAGTAGTTTAACTTGTATGATTGAACTCATTTAAAACTGTGATTTGCAGAACTTTACCACAATGTCAAACACTACCAAAGAACCTTGTTCCTCGTTTTTTAAACATTCTAAATGACTGCTTGATAAGGTTAAGCACCGACACGGTTATCAATGTGTTTTTTGAAAATGTGTATTAATATTAAGTATTAGGTGGAGTGGGCGTTATATTTCATATCGCTACCCTAATATAGGTCAAGGGAACATTGTACTTTCCCTACATCAGCTTCCGTCGCTTCACATGAACAAGCCTTATAAGGACATAACTCCAAATAAGGAACGACTGCCTTGTATGGACATAACGCCTTATATGTGCTGCAGCCTTTTATGGACTAAACCTTTCACCTAGTTCATGATGGGGGTGGCGACGGCTTTGGACGACCCCAGAGCTTAGCCTCTTTGCTCGTGAGTTGGAGGAGGTTAAATCACTGTGGGGTGCCCATAGAATCCCCTGGCTCAGGGAAGTCAAACATGTTTTGTATGCAATGGGCCTTCCCGAGCTGTGGATAAATCCCGGGTGTTCCATCTTCCCTTCAAAACAAGATTTTAAAGACCAATTTTGGGCTTCGGTTAAATCTACTGCAGTTACTCATTCTTCGGACACTAACCTAACAGGGCTTTTTTTAACATATAAATTGACACCTTCCCTTGAGCCTTATTGGGATTTGATATGCAAAACCTTGGATCGGAAATTGTATCATCAGTTTCGCGTAGGTACACTCCGCATTAATTCCTTTACTGCAAAGCGGGCGAGGAATGTAAATAATAAATGTCCCTGGTGTCCGGATCATGTCGAAAGTATTGGCCATTTGTTTTTTGCCTGCCCAGCTTATCGAGCCCCACGATCTAAATGGCTGAAACCTTTATGCAGTAGATTGGATTGTGGGGGCCACTTTGAAGCCCTGCAGAAGTTTCGTAATATTAGATCTGAGTTTTTCGTGGTCTGTGTGGCCAAGTTTCTGGGAAGGGCGTGGTTGATTCGTATTAAGAAACTGAACACTTATTTAAATTAAATGACATGATATGAAGTCCCTGCTGTATGTTCACAACCTTTTAAATATTACGGGATATGATTGTTGTTTTTATCATATTTTATGCATTGTATGTTGTCTTTTATGAATTTTATTTCGAAATAAAGACAAAATGAACTGAACTGACTAAACCTTTCACCTAGTTCATGATGAGGGTGGGTTCTGTCCGATCAATACTGCTAAGACGTCATCCTTAGCACATATGAATAATTAATGAGTACACTCAACAGGAGGAACCCTTCACCTCTCCGATCGACGCACAAGGTTTAGTCCACAAACGTCATCCTCATACTGAACAATGGGTAACACACGTACATAGACTATAAATACAGAACCTCTTGCAATCAGTAAGCAGGAGGGAACCGGGACTTCAAGCCCGACACTGACCAGAGACGTTGCGGCTTCGGCATGCCATCGCTCCAGCTGGCAGTGGTCTGACGATCCCTTGCGGGGTGTCCAGCTCAGGTCCTTGACGAAGTTCCATATTCTCACTATTCAGGTGTGGGGTTTGACTAAAGTCTAGCGGGATTATTGGCTCTTAGACTTGGGCTCTCTAGCACCTACTCACATGCTAGGTACACTTAGGTACATCTAGTCAGGCATCTTAGGAGTACTCACTTTATTTTATAAATGCCATCTATATTCATGTATATGTTCATGACTGTTGCAAAATGGTAGAACAATACTATTCCTTCTTATTCACTATACTGCTGGTTCTATATCTCTGCTACTGTCGTAACAGCGCACTTATTCTACAACTGTACAATAAATTCTTATTGTAAACATGTTTCTTCTCTGTATCTCTCGGAGAGCAAAGACGCACAAGCGATTGAGTGAAAAGTAATATATTGTTTCCACAAGCCTGAGGTTATTGTGTTCTAAAGTTGCAAAAACGAATTTCCCTGATAATAGGAGATTCCAGTGGCTCTGCGAGCTAGCTAATGTGAACCATAAGCTAATAATTTGCGGCGGGGTGTTCAGAGACAGTCTGCCACCAGGCCCACAGTATATGTTATCTGTAATCGTCGAAGGTCCTGCAGGACAGGGTACTTTTTGGGACTACACTACATTACTTTCCAACCTCTCCTTCAATAACTCTGTCTAAGAGTTTTAATAGTTAGTCTTTCTTCTTAATAGTATTTTTTAATTCTATTGGTTATTTTCTTAATGTTCTTAATTCCTGCATATAACAAGTATTTTGCAGGATACATTCAGAGTTGAGGTTTGTTGGCACTTGGAATGATAATGGTCCACCAATGAATTAACTGAGGCCCAAAATTACTTAATTGCCAAATCCCCATCCTACTTCCTCTGTGCCTCTAGTTGAGTTTTTCCATTAGAGAGTTACCAATCTTCATACCTTTCTTGTGAGTGCATATTCCATCTTATTTTTCGCAATACAGCCTCCTCATCCTCCATTGAAATTAATAATTATAATCTAGATCCTAATCGATACTAATCACTTGCTGATAATTGTCACTTATATTGCAGGGTACTATCTGAAAGGCAGCAATTAATTCTAGGGCAAGCGAGACCATTGTGCAGTCTAGGACTTTCGCTGATTTTTCAACTGTGTGTTGCTGCGCCTGAGATCCGGCATAATTATGTCCGTTAAGGTTCATAATAGCCTGTTGGAATAGTGTTGCCTAAAACATTTACCGGTTTCTGCCAAATGATGTAGTATGGTGTATCATATTCGGGATTTTATAGAAGTTAAGCTTGCTTAATGTCACATCATGTGGAGACACTCCGAATTGAGCACCTCGTTTAGGTAGCCCATTATAATATTTTCAAGATCAGGATAAATCACCTGTAAGCTCTTAACTTAATATATCTTGAGTGGACTTTCTTAATAATTCAGGCGGAGCATATACATTGTAGAGGAGAATTGAGAATCTGAAATATTAGTTGCTAAAATATTATTTGAGGATGCTTCCATCAATTACCATGTATAGTTCACTGTTGCTTTGATGCAGTTTGCCAAACCACTAGAAAGACTACAGTGCTCATGGAGCTTTACTGCTGGTTTTATTTTGACACTAAAGCCTTTTAGAGACACTTCGCTCTTAGTCCAAGTTTCCTGCATACAGATGACAGGTTAGATATGAAAGCTTTGAGTTTGTTGTCGGTTCTACATTTTTCAGCTCCTGTCATTTTCAACAATACAAGTGTCTGCTGGTTACAACCAAGACTTTTAAGCCAGAATTCCTCAGCTAGTTAGAACTCTTCGCTGAGGGGGGGACTAATATTCCTGGAAGCCTTCCCCATTCTTCTAGGTTGAATGTATGTGGTTCCTCACAATACACACATCCTCGATAGGCAGATTCTCCCCCCCCCTTATCTTTTTATTGATTGACAAATTCTCAAACTTGTGTATTGTGCTCCACGTGCTAACCTCAGGATAGTCAATCAGACATCCTCAGTTTTGTTCTCAGTAAAGCTCTGTTCGGCTTCGGGCCTTCTTTAATATTCCGGGGTATTTGTGCTCTGCCTAATGAAGGATGTCTGTTCCAGATTAGTGAAATATTTTTGCATGAGATTTAATCAAATTAGCAAGATCTATTTCAACGCAGCTTACTTATTTCTGACTGTGCTGTTAGCTTTAATGCTATTCTCAATAAATGCCACGCATCGAATATCAATATAAGTATGTCATGCTGGTCCACTCTCCCCCTAACGGGCTCCTTTTGTCTACTGCTGCTGAATTAATCGTCCATGCAGTTTATGTAATTTTAATTGATAGTTGGTTTGTTGAGAATCAATCCGATAACAACCATATTTCTGGCCAAAGATGTGGGGTTCACCACTATTTATTTCTCCCTACTTGTGGTTTCTGCCATTGGTTTCTTTTGCTTTGCTGGTAGGCATATAATTGTTTTTGGTTTCGCCTGTCCTCACGGCTCCACTATCGATATCTGCTTTAGCATTTGATTACTTGCTGCCATGGTTGACATGTACCACCTGTACTTCCTGTTTGAGGTCACATATTCTTGCCTTTTTTTCATAGAGGAAAAAGACTTATTGAATGTACTTGAATATATTCAGCAGCCTCTATTCTGTTACCGGGGTGCATGTGAGCTTCTGTTAACTTAACATCTCTCATTGCCTTGTCTACTTTAACGTGATCATTCCCTGTTTGGTATGCCTCCATCTTAATCATTTCATGTTGAATCAGGAGATATTTATTGTTCATCAGTCCCCGAGTTCTAAACCGCAGCAGATGGCATTATTATTGCTGAAAATTGTGCAGTTGTCACATCAGCATTGCTTGTGCGAGTCCTAGGAATATCACCATCTAGGTGCTGATGCGTACTTGCTTTATCTGAGAAAAACTGCAATAACTTATTAGTATTACTGGGGGGGCGGAGCTAGCCAGCGTCGATGGCGGACGCGTGAGCTTTCAGCTCCACGCCTTAGCCCCGGAGAAATCCTGTTAAATTATCCTTCGAAGTGTCCAATCTGCCGTAATTGGGTCTACTACACTCACCGACACCCCAAGGCACTGCTGGGTGACTTACAGACCCTGGCTGGCGAGTTCCACCGAGTGGATTGAAGCGAGGTTCTTCGGCGACCTGGCGGCGGCGGACTGGGCCCGACGCCACGGACTATCCTGGGAAGAAGGCCGAGCGACGTCACCTGACGTGCGGCTCCGGAATCTGGCAGGGGCGGTGTGGCTGCCGGCCGGACTGACACCAGGCTTTTCCTTGATCGGAGCGTCCCCCCCTTCTTTGCTGCCACCCCACATCGGAACCATTTGCCCCCACACGTTGTGGGTCTTCGGTGGTGCGGACGCTGTGCATTTGAACTACGTGGCGGAGCAGTCGCCACTTCGGAGCGATCGAGGGGGCAAGTCCACCCTGGGGTGCCCTGTTGTCCCCGCGTCCCTATGCTACACCTGAATGGCTGTACCCGGTGCTGAGACTTTTGAACCGACAACGCCCGTTCTCGAGTGCGGATGTCGCTAGAGTGATCGGAGACCGTTGGACCTCCATAACGGACGCCATCTTGGATGCATCGTGCCCCCGACACAGGCCCTGTGTATAGTGGCAGCGGATCTCCGACTGGTGTGTCTCCTACGCTACCCTTGCCTACTGGAGGCAGCGAGTTGCCTATTATTTTTGTGTTCCCTTGCGGCAGGAAAAGAACATGGGGAAGAACAACGTCACTCAGGCAAAGCTCTCCTTTGACGGGCGTCGACCGAAGGGAACGGACGCAACGGCCCCGGAGGCATCCCCGAAGGGGGCCACTGCGGCTGTCCCAGCCCCCACAGAGCTCCAGGACATGTTGGCTGCCATGGAAAAGGGCATACAGGACAGTATTGCGTCTGTGGGCTCCAAAATAGACGCTCTGTCGTACCGCATGGACCGCATGGCGGAACGAGTAGACAAACATGCGGAGCGCCTGGATATGGCGGAACGTCGTCTCACGGAAGCTGAGGAGGCGCAGACCGAATGGGACAAGGACAGAAAACAATTTGGTAGACTTCTGCAGGTAATCCGTGATAAGACGGAGGATTTGGAGGCGCGCTCACGCAGGTCCAACATCCGTATAACGGGAGTGGCGGAGACGACTCAAACCGGCAAGATGGACCTCTATGTCGAGAAATTGCTGAAATTTCTACTCGGGGAGGAGGCTTTCTCCCCCATGTTCATCGTGGAACGGGCACACCGCACGTTGGGCCCACAACCGCAGCCGGGTGCGCCTCCGCGTCCCATCATCGCGAAGCTCCTCAATTACCGTGACAGGGACACTGCTTTGCGCTTGGCGAGGGACAAGGGTAAGCTCCAACATGAGGGCATGGACATCTCCCTCTACCCGGACTTTACGGCCAAAGTACAGGAGGAGCGGCGACAGTTTGCGCCGTACAAAAAGCAACTGCGTACGCTGGGCCTAGACTACGCAATGCTGTACCCCGCCAAGCTTCGCATTAACACAGGAGGGCACTCATATTTCTTCACGGATCCCAGAGAACTTCAAAAATCCCTGAAGGTATGGACACGGGAGCGCAAGGAGACTCGGAAGAACCAGGAAGATGACGCAGGTTCAGCTTCGAACCTGGAAGAGCAAGACTAGATGGGTTCTGCCGGAGCATTTAGCTCTCCCCACCGAGGGAGGGACACTATCCCTCAAACTGGTGGAGCTGCACCACCCCCCTGGGGGCGGTAAGTCTGGATTGCATGGGGACTGTCTGTACCGATTGAAGGTGCAGCGAACGAACTGAATAGACTTGTGCTATAAAGGTTGCTGGAGGTGAGGACGGTTAGCGCTGCTGGGGAGTGTGATTTGGTCAATATAACATTGTCGGGGGGTTGGTGGGGTAGAGGGGCGTTTTGGTGTGATTTACTATGGACACTGGAATCGAAGCGGGGCTGGGATGGAGTGCCGAACTGACCGAACACACTAGTACAGTTGGTGGTGTTGTACTATTCAGGCGAGCTTCGCCCCGGTGCCTTTGGTTGTGCGACTCCCCAGGGAGTTGAGTTTCGAAACGACTAACACTCTGCTATTTTTGGGTTGATGGGGGTAGTTTTTGGGGCCTGTCTGACCTGGTTGGGGGTGGTCGGCTGTGGGTGGGCAGGGAAGCGGGGTGGGGTTTGGAGACTGGGCTGTTGGGGGTTCTTGCCTTGGTGTGTTTGGGGGGTTCGTGCTTGCTGTGGGTGGACTGGTTTGTGGAACTGTAGCTGAATGGAAATGCCGGCTGGCCACAATGGGGAAAAGTGTACTGCTGTGTTATGTTCTCTCCATCCCTGGTGATATCATGGTTCATGGGCCCTTGCAATGTCTAATACTGCAATGAACGTTCCCACACACGCTGAAACTGATGACCTGGAACGTGCGAGGCCTGAATGACTACCGCAAGTTGAGGAAGGTCCTCAGCTACCTACACAGACACCATGTTGATTTGGCCCTGTTGCAGGAAACCCATTTGCCTATCAACAGTAGGATGTTGGGGGCGCTAGAGGGCGCCGGACAAGATGGCCGCACTTACGTGAGGCTCTGTCGAGACCGACTAATATTCACCCATTAATCCTGCAATATCCTATACCTGCGCCCTGCACTTGGGCTGAGGGAGCCCCGCTGACATCGGGGGCTCGTTGGAACCTTTTATTCCCGACATCTGAGGCTGCATTCAGCGCTCCCGGAGCAGTGCCGCTCTGGGGCGGGAACCCGCTGGCGGAGACATTGCGCCTCGCGGAGGAGCTGGCCCGCTACTGCCCGGGCTGGGAACTCGGCTGATCCTTGCGGGACCTGCCCTGAAGGCGTTGCCACTGGGTCCTGTGGTGTCCAGGCGACGGCGGAGACTGCTGGTGGAGTATCCCTGAAGCGGAGTCGGAGCGGAGAACGGCCTGGACCCGGCCCTGCTGGTGTCGGTGAGTGGGGCGGGGCGCTACGCAAGCCCGGGGCTGCGGAGGTGGCGCCGGGCCTGGCTGGGCCGCGCGAGCCGAGGCTGGTGGGGGCAGGGCGAGGGGGTCTACAGCGAGGTGGAGCGGCGAAGCTGTACTTATAGAGGAGCGGACAGTCACCTTGGGCTTTGATGCTGTGTAGCCCCGGTCGCTGAAACGCTGCTGCGGTGCTTACTTTTACTGGATATCTGGTGGCCTGCAGCGCGCCCGCCATTTTATGGTGATGATCCCTGGGTGCAGTGTGAATCGACCCCCGATTGGTGCTACATATGCCTAGCGGCCACGGACTTGGATGAGAGAGCTGGCAAGAGGGGTGCTCAGGGCTTCTGATACAAGCGTCGTGGACATTTAATACTTTGCAAGAACCGACTCGCTGTGCTAAGGGGGAGCTGTGAGAACACTGGAGTTCGCCCAGGGGTGGCTTTTACTTTCCCGCCGAAAGCAGAGGAACTGCCGGCACTGTGATAAGAAGCACTGCGGAGGGCTGGAGTTGGCGTGGAATAGCTGGTATATGATCTAGTACCACTCCGAGAACATCGCCTGGTGAGCCTACCATTTAGGTCTGCGCCTTTGCCTGGGTTGTACTGTATATCACCATGGGCAGACCGGAGAGGAACCAACCAAAAATTACATTTGAGGCAAAAAAAACTGCGCTCATGTCCTCCCAGGCACCCACTGACTCTGACCAGGGGGGGGGCTGCGGGGGGTGCCCCGAATTTGGAATCTACATTGGTGGCCATGCAAAAGACCCTACAATCCATTGAAGGCACCATGGAATCAGTCAATCACCGCCTCGACCAAATGGCGACGCAATTCGACCGCCAAAACGAGTGAATGGGGGAGGTGGAACAGAGGGTCTCTGCCACGGAGGATGGACTAGCCACAGTCTCATCTAAAGTATTTAGTATGGAGAGGGTGTTGGCGGTCATACAAGCGAAGAACGAGGAGTTGGAAGGGAGGTCCAGAAGGAACAATGTAAGGGTCACGGGCCTGCCGGAATCCACGAATGTTGGGCGCATGGAGGACTACATGGAGCGAATGCTCATTGACATATTCGGGACTGACCACCTGTCCCGTGTCTTTATAGTGGAACGTGCCCACCGCTCCTTGGCCAAACGACCGCCGCCTGGGGCGCCGCCGCGTCCAATAGTGGCCAGAATTCTGAACTATAGGGACCGGGATACTATTCTGAGGACGTAGCATACGCCATGTTGTATCCCGCACGCCTCCGGATCGGACCTCCGTCAGACAATAAGATTTTTTCTTCCCCCAAGGCGGCCATGGACTACGCCAAAAAACTGAAAAAAAGGGCTAAAGAGCCGAACGGACGTCGGGATGAGGAAGAGGAGAGGCAGGATGAGGTCGCCTGACCTGATGGGCGCTACTGGCCGCGGCAGGGGCGCTGCCACGGAACACCGTGCTATGTCACACACACTGTTCTACATTTGGTTGACAATACCTGATCATGAGGCCCACTGGTGCCTGTATTGCCTTGAACTATTACCATGTATGCTGTGGTGGGAGGGACACGCTGGCAGGTGGGGTCTCTTTGACTGATGCCGAATTGCTTTTGGCTTAACTATTCCTCCTGTGTGTGCAGAGGAGGGCATGGCAGGGGGTTGTTGGATTTGGAGGGAATTGCGCCAGTGCTGCACTACTCGTTAGTAGCGCTCTCAGCTACGCATGTGTTATTCACTTGGTCATGTTAACGTCAAGGGGCGCTCCTGGCAATGTGCTGCTGTTTGATTGTTC
The DNA here is from genome assembly GCF_964263255.1 of Lissotriton vulgaris. Lineage (NCBI taxonomy): Eukaryota > Metazoa > Chordata > Amphibia > Caudata > Salamandridae > Lissotriton > Lissotriton vulgaris. The sequence continues at coordinate 832,581,537 of NC_141695.1, forward strand.
AATACTAGATGTCATGATCACGGATCAGGGCTGCAGGGGCTAGGATGTCGTTGTTGAGTTTGGTCTACACTCTCGTCATTTCCTGGCGAGAGTAGTGTGCCGCTACGCCCCCCAAAATGGGAGATCCCCACACACTGATGTTTGAATTGTTGGGGTTTGTGAAGGGGGTGGTTATGGGATGGCTTTGGCAAATTGGGGACGCTGAAGTGGGTGGCGGGGTGGGGGATGGGACCTTGGGGTTTGTTGGGAGATTGTTCTTTTTCCTGGTCCAGGATGTGGGATCTGAGCTGCTGATGAACTGTGTTTCGAACTTCAGGTTGTGGATTAGCCTTTGTTACGGAGGACTTCATGTCACTGCCGGGTTGGGGGCTGCAGCGGGTTGGTCTATAAGGCGGGTGCAGGGGCAGGTCTATTGGTGCATAGGAGGCTTGGAGGATTGGCGATATGGATAGGGGGGGTAAAATCACGTGTGTTACCTGGAATGTGCGGGGTCTCACTAGGCCACAAAAGACTAGACAAATGCTTGCTTTCTTGAATAGGCATGGTGCACAGGTAGTGTTTCTTCAAGAAACACACCTTCAGGGCAAGGCGGCTGAACTGGTGGGCAAACAGTGGGCGGGGGTGCGACTGGCTACGAAGTACTCTTCCTACGCACGGGGGGTGATGATTCTGATAAAGCAAAATATTCCCTTCGAAGTGACACATGCAGAGATTGACCAGGATGGTAGATATGTCATTGTGCAAGGTAAATTGTGTGGTACGCTGATCACTCTTCTCAATGTATATGGACCAAATGTCGATGATCCTGATTTCTATGTTACGCTTTGGAACAAAATTTACCAGCTTGCACCATCGGCTATTCTGTGTGGGGGGGGACTGGAATGTCACGCTGGATTCAGACTTGGACAAGAAACAAGACAGACCTACTGTGCGCAAGAAAGCGGTGGATGCGGTGTGTGAGGGTATGAGTGGGCTGCAACTGCTGGATGTATGGAGATTGCGCAATCCGACCAAGCGGGAAGGTACTTGTTACACGTCGGCACACGATACATGGTCAAGATTAGATTACTGGCTAGCGACTCGAGATGTAAGTGGCTGGGTGGTGCGTGCTGAACATCTGCCTCGTACTATTTCTGATCATGCACCTGTTACTCTGGTACTGCAGCTCCCAACGCATGCCCCCGCCCCTTTCACCTGGCGACTCTCTCCTGGAGTGCTGACTGACCAGGTGTTGTCTGAGCGACAGACAGATAATTGAGGAGTTTTTTGTGAAAAATGTGGGATCCGTTGACAATATGAGTACGGTGTGGGCGGCCTTCAAGGTGACGGTGAGAGGAGCGTGTATTGGTTTGAGGTCAGGGGTGCTCACGTCCATCAGGGACTCTATGACCAGGTTGGAAGGAGAGTTGTTATCCCTGGAGCGGCGACTGGAGGGGGGTGCGGAGGGCACGATACTGGCAGACATTCGATCAAAGGTGACTGAATATAACGAATTGGCAGAGCAGGAGGTAAAATTCCTGTCCAAACGTGCTACAGCTAGGTATTATGGCGAAGGAGGTAGGACAGGGAAGGGGCTGGCGGATCGAATCAGGGACCCTTGGGCACGCCACTACACGGTGCAAGAGATAGAAGATCAAGGGGATGTGGTAACTGATACAGAGGGTATTTTAGCCTGCTTCTCGAAACATTATGCACACCTCTATGAGCATAGGGACACAGCAGACGAGGAGGAAGTGAATCAGTACTTAGAGGGTGTCGCCTTAGTATGGCTGTCCAGGGGTCATCAGGATTTCTTAATGCATCATATTACGGAAGCCGAATTTAGGGAAGCGATAGCTGCGCTCCCGAATGGAAAGGCGGCTGGTACGGATGGTTTGCCTTCCGAATTTTATAAAACATATGCAGATTTGCTGATTCCGCAGCTGGCACAGGTCTTGGAGGAAGCGTTTGAGTGTGGACGGCTTCCTGCGACTATGAGAGAGGCGCTGTTGGTGGCACTACCTAAACCAGGGAAACCACCGAATAAGTGCGATTCGTATCGTCCCCTTTCACTTATGAACACCGATGTAAAAATCATTGCCAAAATCTTAGCAACGAGATTGCGTTTACTTCTGCCAGTCATGGTGCTGCCGGATCAATCGGGATTCATTCCCCTCAGATCCACTACGCACAATTTAAGGGCACTGTTTGCTGTACTACACCTGCTCAAACCAGAACTGGCTGCAGCCACAGTCCTGCTAGACGCAGCCAAGGCCTTCGATTCAGTGGCGTGAAAGTATATGCTGGCTGTCCTACACCGGATGGGGGTGCCATTCTTTTTCACATCACTTATTGCTCTCTTGTACACTGCGCCCACGGCCAGAGTTAGAGTCAACGGTCACGTGTCTTCCTCATTTCCAATACAGAGGGGGACGAGGCAGGGCTGCCCTCTGTCACCGTTACTATTTGCCATCATGATGGAGCCTTTGGCCTGTATTTTGCGGCAGAGATATGCTGAAGGGGCGTTGAAATTTCCTCTCAGATCTTTGGCTGTGTCAATGTACGCTGACGATATGGTCCTGTATGTCAGGGACCCGGTACTCCATCTAGACAATATACTCCGCGAATTCATTAAGTTCGGTCGGCACTCAGGGCTAACCATAAATTGGGACAAGTCTATAGTGTTACCGCTCACGGATGCAACCAACCGAATCCCACTGGAATTCCCTCTGGAATGGGCGACAGAGTCGGTTCGATATCTGGGCATCTGGGTACATAGGGATTGTCAGGAAGTCATACGGGCTAACTATGGTGTTGCCATCTCTAAGTTGGAGGATCAGGTAGCGCGATGGACTCGTCTCCCTCTGACACTGGCAGATAGGATATCCTTAATTAAAATGGTAGTGTTGCCGAAATTTCTTTATCTTTTTGTGAACATTCCTGTCCCGTTGAAGTCGCATTTCTTTGCGAGAATGAGGTCTCTCTTGATATCTCTCACCTGGGCCGGCAAGAAACCATGTGTGACCTGGGAGGTATTGATCAAGCCGTATGCACTGGGAGGGTTCGCCCTACCGGACATGAAGCTTTACTATCTCTGCACGCAAGCGCATTTCGCGAGTTACTGGATGAACGCTCCACCATATACTCCGCATGTGGCACTTGAGGCGAGTGCGGTTTTGCCATATCCACTGAGGGCCATGATCGCTAATAAACATTCGGTATTCGAGAAGGGGGAGATTGATACTGTGAGGATCACGGTGACCGCCTGGGAGGGCCTTGGTAGACGGGCTGCCAGGTTGCCATTATATGCACCGGCTATGCCACTACTCTATCACTCAGATGTTTCAGTGTCCGGTGAGGTTGTATTCCAGCTTCCTTTAAAACCTGTAATCCTCCAATCAATGGGTGACCTCTTTCCAGGGGCGTCATTTCTCTCTCTGCAGGCCATGACAGCTTGCTCATCTAATACAGGCATGGCTACCTTTATCTATGCTCGATTGGGGGCAGCGATAAGAGATTTGTACCCAACGTATCCGGCAGAGCCTTTGGCACTCGGGGCATTACAGCTTCTTTACACAGCTAAAGACAGGACTAAATTGCTCTCTAAACTATACAAAGCTGCACAGGAAGATGAGGGAGGGGAGGCGGTCTTGGCTAGAGCACGATGGGATAGGAGCCTACCAGAACCTCTGAATGATGACGAATGGAATGAATGTTGTAGCATGACTGGGGGGTATGTGATAAATGGCAACTTCCGACTTTTGCATTATAAATTTCTACATCAGTGGTATTACACGCCGGTTCAGCTGGTTCGATATGGCCTTCGGGCTGCTGCTCAATGTGTCCGGTGTGGTGCTGAAGATGCCGACTTTGTACACCTGGCCTGGGGCTGTCCGCGCGTGTATGACTTCTGGAGGGCGGTGACTGAGAGGCTGACTATCATGACGTCAAATGATGTTAAGTTGGACGTGCGCCTATGTCTTTTGGGTATTGCTTCTGGTATAGCAGCGCAATCGCGACGGCTTGTGGTACTAGCGCTACAATTGGCTAAGAGGAGGGTTGCTATAGGATGGGGAGGAAGGAGGGCTCCTGATGTGCAGCTGTGGCTGAATGACATGGCTTACTGCAGGGACCAGCTGAACTGTTACTATGAAGGACTGCCAGAACAGTCCCGCCCCAAGACGTGTGGGCACCGTTTACGCTCTATATGTTGTCTCTGGCGGATTCTGATAGTGAGAGGAGTGCGACCGCTGAATTGTCAGGGGGAGACCAGGGGTCTGCTTGAGTGCTACTCGAATGCGGGGGGGTCGAATGTGCTATGCTGTGTGCATGAGCGATGGTGCTCTTTGGGGTCTTCGTATTGATCTGGGAAGTAGATGTGACCTACCCACCTTCTGGAGTCTCGCTGTGGTTTTTGTATAACAAGAGGAATGTGTACCGATGCCTACCAAATAATGTATTTTCTGCCAACCACTGTACCGCCTAACTTTTGGACACTGTGCATGTCAGACTTGGAACACTCACTAGGACCGGGATCGGGAGGGATTGGGGGGGGGGGGGGGGGGGGGAGTTGGGGTCGGTTGACGTTTGACTTGTTTCTGTAAAAATTGGAAAAATAGACCGAGATCACATAAGGGCTGAACGGCCGGAATCACTGGTGTGCTTTGAACTTTGCAGCTAATTCATTTGTTGTGCCTTCATGAGCTAAGCATTTTCTGACCAGGCGCTTGAGCCGACGAAATTAGTTATTAAGCTTGTATGCATTATGTGGTACACTGATTGCGGCCGGCCCTGCAAGTGGGTTGTAGGCACACCGCTGTGTATATGAATAATGTGCAATAAAGGTCTGCCAAAAAAAAAAAAAAAACTGTAGGATGTTACAATCCCGAGGGTTGGCGGGACATACAGTGGCGGCTGGCTTCACGACACATGCTCGGGGGGTGTTAACTTGGGCCAACCCCTCCTCACAATTGAAATTGATCCCGGTACAGGAAGACACGGAGGGTCGATATGTCCTGGCTAGGTGTGTGGGTAAGGGACTTGACCTGCTGCTAGTTAACGTTTACGGCCCCAATTATGATGACCCTGAATTCTACGCTGCCCTGTCCGCCCACTGTAGGTCTCATGCACAGCCTGGGATGTTATGGGGGGGGGGACTTTAATTTTGTTTTTGACCCCGCAAGGGACCGCTCCGCGGGCCCTACTCGGCGACCGGTGGCCTCCGCCGCCTATATGAGAGCTGAGTTGACCAAATTAGACCTAGCAGATGTCTGGAGGGACAAACACCCCACAAAGGGCGGCTTTACGCACTATTCAGCCTACCACAACGTACACACTAGGATAGACTATTGGTTGGCGTCTCCTCCGGTCCTTAGTGGTATTAGCGCGTGCGAGGTTCTCCCGCGAACCCTCTCGGACCACTCCCCCATTCGGTTGCACCTTTCCACTGTCAGGAAGGGGATACCGGCCTTCACCTGGAGGTTCCCTCCTTTCGCTCTGCTGGATGATGCCTTTCGGGGTGAACTGGCGTGTAAAGAAGTTAGCAGTCCAGTAGCTGGGTGGGCGGAGTTAGGTGGGCAGAGGGGAAGAGGTGGGGACAGGACAGGAAGGAAGTCAAAGGAGGAACGCATCTACGAGCACCAGAGTCACTTACAGTAACAACCGGAAGCAGCATGGGCCAGAAGTGGTAAGAATGGCTAGAGGACTTCGAGGACTATATTGAAGGGTCCAAAATAGAGCCGGACAAAGAAAAAATAATAGCCCTCCGCAACCTAGGGGGGCGTGAGATAAGTAAAATTGTGCGAGAAATCCCAACTACAGAGGCCGACACCTATGCCAAGGTAAAAGATGTGCTAAATAAACGTTTTCTGCACAAGAAAAATGTCGACTACGAACGGCACAAGTTCCACCAGCAGCGCCAAGGAAAAGAAGAACCATTGAGCTCGTTCATACATCGACTGCGACGACAATCACAGTACTGTGATTTTACAAACTTCTCGCCTGATGCAGCCATCAAATCCCAGATAATTACGGGTTGTCACTCTGAAGACGACGATTGCTAAGAAAACCGCAAGAACTAGAAGAAATTGAAGAAAACTCCCGGTTGTACGACAAAGCTGAAGAAGACGCGGCAGACATTGAAGCCGGACCTAGCACCAGTCGCGAACACGCCAACCGCATCTCGGAGCGAAGTCATGGAAGACAGACACGGCGCGACAGCGGAAGAAGAAACCCGCGAGACAGATCACGTCGCTCTAGATTCTCGCCCAGACAACGCCCGGACTACCGGAGGAAAGAACCTGAGAGGAGGGATCGACGTCCCGAACGCACGAGGCGGTGCTTCAGTTGCGGATACGACTACCCTCACATCGACTCCTGCCCTGCCATGGGCCAACAATGCAAAAAATGTGGACGGTCCAACCACTTTGAAGCCATGTGTGGGGACTACCACAGAGAAAGACGCAGTGATAATGACAGACGAGATGGCCCGCAGAGGCCCTCGAGGTCGGAGTCCAAACGTCACCAGATCAGAGCGGTTCAAGGAGAGCCCCCTAGATCTCCTGCGTCATCCCATTCCAGCCAAGACTCTCGACGCTCCAGATGGGACCGTCGCTCTCCATCGAGGGAATCAAGATCATCCTCGTCAAAGCGGTCTTCATACACCATTGAATACGTCAACATTGCTGATAATGATCAACTCAAACGATACCCACGTCTCAACATCAAAGTGGGTAACCACGCTGCCAAATTCGTGATGGACAGTGGAGCGTCGCTCAACTACATCTCGGTTGCAGAACATGAACGCATGGACCCACAACCTCGCTTGCGTTTCGCGCCTGTCCGTGTATACACCTGGATGTCGAGGAAACCGCTCCCATGTCTAGGCAAATTTGACACCACCCTTACGTACGGCGACATCTCCATCCCAGCAGTCATCCACGTCATTAAAGGACCTGATGCCGACTGTCTGCTAAGCCTTCCCACCGCTGAACGTCTTCGATTGGTGCATGTCCTCTTCAACGTGAATGACACCTCAGACTGTGCTGAGAAATTTCCGTCACTATTCCAAGGCTTGGGAAAATTGAAGGGCCGGCAAATCCATCTGCACATAAATGAGCAAATCAAACCAGTGGCCCAGCATCCGCGACGGGTGCCCTTTCACTTGCAATCGGCGGTTGATAATGAACTGCAGGAACTCCTGGACGCTGACATCATCGAGCGCACTGAGGGCCCCACTCCCTGGGTGTCCCCGGTGGTCATCGTCCCCAAGAAAGGGACCCCCAACAAGGTCCGACTCTGTGTGGACATGCGCCTGCCAAACACAGCCATTGAAAGGGAGAGACACCCCGGCCCACACTTGAGCGACATGATCACAGCGCTCAATGGGGCAAAAGTGTTTTCCAAACTGGACTTGAACAAGGGCTACCACCAGCTCGAACTGGATGACAGTTCTCGCTCCTTCACGACATTCGCCACGCACCTTGGTCTATTACGTTACAAACGGCTCAGCTTTGGCGTCTCGTCGGCTGCTGAAATCTTCCAGGAGGCCATACGACTCGTCATCCAACGCATACCTAACGCCCTCAATTATAGCGATGATATCTTGGTCTACGGGTCTGACACGCGAGAGCATGACATCGCCCTTGATCGCGTCTGCCACGCCTTAATGGAAGCCAATCTGACCCTCAACAGAGGAAAATGTGAATTTCATCAATCCACCTTGAAATTCTTCGGTCACATCTTCTCGTCGAGTGGCATGAAACCGGACCCTGACAAAATCGCCACGCTCAATAACACCAAGAGTCCGACTGACGTCAACGATCTACGCTCCTTCCTCGGAATGGCGAGTTACTGCGCCCGCTACATTCGTGATTATGCCACGGTTAGTCACCCACTGAGGCTCCTCACGAAAGCTGGCCAGCCATTTGTATGGACCCCGGAGTGTGAGCGTGCTTTCAAAGACATCAAACACGCCGTGGAATCGGCCGATTGCCTCTCCTATTTCAACCCCAGGAGGAAAACGGAAATCACCGTGGACGCAAGCCCCGTGGGTCTAGGAGCCATCCTGGCACAATACGACAATGAGTCGGATCAGAGGCGGATCATCGCCTACGCCAGTCGGAGCCTAACTGACCCGGAAAGAAAATATTCCCAACCAGAAAAAGAGAGCCTGGCCGTTGTGTGGGCGTGTGAGCACTTCCACATCTTTGTATACGGGAAACATTTCACACTCATAACCGATCACCAGGCACTCGTCACGATCTACGGAAACCCCAAATGCAAGATGCCCCCCAGGATCGAAAGATGGGGTTTACGGCTACAAGAATACACTTTCACAATTGTCCACAAACCGGGGAAGGCGGAGAATCCAGCCGACTACATGTCCCGCCACCCCCGAGAATCCTCAGAGACTGAGCCTTCCATCGCGGAGGAGTACATCCACTTCGTGACTGGTCATGCTCGTCCACCGGCTATTCCCATGCACGCCATTCGGGAAGTGACCAATCAAGACAACATCTTACAAATAGTGCTGAAGCGCATACAATCCAACCGGTGGAGATATCACCCACAGGAGGAAGAGGAAGACTCTGCCGTCAAGAAGGAACTCCAGGCCTTCCGACACGTCTCTGATGAACTCTCTGTAACTGCTGACGGCATCCTCCTAAGAGATCACAGACTAGTCATTCCTGCGACACTGAGGCAAGGAGTAATAGATCTCGCTCACGAAGGCCATCGAGGAGTCGTGTCCACCACCAAGAGAGCACTGAGAGAGCACGTCTGGTTTCCGGCCCTCGACCAAATGGTTGAAGACACATTGAAAGATTGCCACCTCTGTCAACTGACCAGCCACAGCAGTCCACCCGCACCTCTACAAATGACCCCGTTGCCGGATGGGGTGTGGCAGGAATTGCCATGGACTTTTATGGGCCCCTGCAATCAGGGAAATACGTGGTCGTCATCATGGACGAATACTGCAGATTCCCAGTAGCCCAGTTCATATCATCCACCAGTGCCGCCTGCACCCTCAAGGTACTTGAAGAAGCCTTCGCGACATGGGGCATCCCCAAGGTCATCAAGACGGACAACGGACCCCCATTCAACAGTCATGAATTCAGCGATTTCGCGAAGCAAATGGACTTTCAACACCGCAAAGTCACGCCCCTCGGGCCACAAGCCAACGGCACTGTGGAGAGATTCATGTCCACCATTAAGAGAACTTTCCAACAAGCCACTGCCGAGAAGAAAGACCTGAGGTCAGCGCTGAATGAGGTCCTTAGCGCCTACAGAACCACTCCACACTCCACAACAGGCCAGTGCCCTGCCACTCATGCTCGGGAGGACAATGAGGAATCGGATCCCAACCTGGGACGGAGCCCTGAAGAAGCCCCTCTCGGACCAACAACATCGAGAGATGGCCGCAATCGATCGGCTTCACAAAGATAAAATGAAAGAGTATGCTGACCGCAAGCGGAGAGCCCGGTCCCCCTCCCTGAAGGAAGGTGACAGAGTCTTTGTCAAGCAGGAACAACGCCAAAAGACTGACTGTCGTTTCAAGGATGAGCCGCTAACAATTGTCCAACAAAAGGGCACCATGGTGACTGCGGAATCGGAAACCCGGCGAGTCACCCGCAACGCTTCTCACTTCAAGAAGTGTTCTCCCGAAGACCATGAAAGTACAACCTCAACCACTACGCCTGAGGGCCGGGACAATCCTTAGTCTGTCGCACCCAACACCGGACCTTCATCGGCAGAAGAACTAAAGTAGAGGGCCCTGGGCCCACACCGACGAGACCCAGACGTCACGTGCAGCCTCCCAAGAGACTGATCGTGGAGATGGACTAATCTCTATTTCATTTGTTGCTTTAATAAGAAAGGGGGAGATGTAAAGAAGTTAGCAGTCCAGTAGCTGGGTGGGCGGAGTTAGGTGGGCAGAGGGGAAGAGGTGGGGACAGGACAGGAAGGGGTTAGTTAGAGTAGGGACAGGGTTGAGACAGGTTGCAGATAATAAAGCTCCTGAAATATAAGAACCTGTGTCTGTGGTTCTTTGTAGCAAGACGCTACATGGCGGAAGACATAGAAAAATATTTTGCAACTAATCTAGGCACGGTCGATGACTTTTTCACGGTCTGGGGAGGCTTTCAAGGTGTTCATTAGAGGAATGGCTATGTCAAAGCACTCCAGTGTGCTACGTTCCATTAGGCGGGAACTTGCCGCTTTAGAAGCTAAGCTGGCAGAACTGGAGAGCCGCCAATTATTGGCTCCTAGCACTGACGATGGCCCGGCGCTCGCCCCGTTACTGTCGGAGTATCAGTCACTGGCGGACAGAGAAATTCTCTATATGGGCAAATACGCCACGGCCCGCGTTTACGGTGAGGGGGGATAGGCCAGGCACACTGTTGGCTCGCATGGTTAGGGGCTCTCGGAGGCCTCTGGTCGTGGAAGAATTGAGATCCCCGGAGGGTGACACGGTCGCGGACGAGGAACAAATCCTAGAAACCTTCAGACGGTATTATGCTGAGCTTTACCAGTCCAAGACGCAGGGCGTGGAGAGCGAAATGGACGATTATCTGGACCATATTGCCATGCCATTCCTGCAGAATTCGGATAGGAAGTTTTTGATGGCCCCCTTCCATGAGAACGAAATTCTGGAGGCCCTGGCGAGCATGAAAGCGGGAAGTGCGCCAGGTTCCGACGGGCTTACGGTTGGCTTCTATAAAGCCTACAAAGACATTTTGCTCCCGCACTTAGTTACCCTCTTTGACACAATCTGCGAGGACGGTGAGATGCCACTCACCATGCGTGAGGCGTTGCTGGTCACTATACCGAAGCTAGGGACACCCCCGGATCTCTGCAGTTCATACAGGCCACTTAGTCTGCTGAACGTGGACGCAAAGATTTACGCCAAAGTCCTTGCCAACCGACTGGCTCTATTAGTACCAGAGCTGGTCGCACCGGAACAGTCTGGATTCGTCCCATGTAGAAATTTAACCTACAACATACGCACAGTGCTGGGCACGATGCAACATGTCAAGCAGGAGAACCGAGCGCTGGCGATATTCCTAGACATGGAGAAGGTGTTCGACTCTGTCGAGTGGCCCTTCATGATCGGAGTACTACGGAAGTTGGGCTTGGGCGAACCGTTTCTGCAGAGGATCGGGGCGCTGTACCATCGCCCGTCGGCCAGACTGCGGTTGGGAGATAGAGTGTCGGAGCCGATCTACATTGGCAGGGGAACCCGACAGGGCTGCCCTCTGTCGCCGTTGCTCTATGCGCTGGTGGCGGAACCCCTAGCTTGTGCTATAAGGGAGTACCACAGTCTGGAGGGGATAAGGTTTCCCACCTACAAAATAGGGATCTCGACGTACGCTGATGACACCTTGCTGTACGTCCGGAACCCGGAGTCGAATCTGTCCGCGGTTCTTCGGGAGGTGGTCCGATTTGGATCACTCTCGGGTCTGCGGGTGAATTGGGACAAATCCATCGCTTTCCCTCTCACCCCGGTGATACATCCCTTTGACATGGAGTACCCTCTGCAGTGGTCCACGGACTCGGTCAGGTACTTGGGCATTCGACTGCACACTGATCCCGAGGTCCTGGTTCGGGACAACTACGGCGTAGCATTCAATAAATTAGTCGAGGATGTCGACGCCTGGATTAGACTCCCGCTATCCCTCCTAGGCAGGATCGCTATCATGAAAATTATAGTGCTAGCCCGGTTCCTGTTTCTTAACATTCCAGAGGTTCTGTCGAAGACGTTTTTTAGGCAGCTCACACAAGTCTTGATCCGACTGGCCTGGGGCGGCAAGCAACCAAGAGTACGATGGGCGACTGACTCTCCCCTGCGAGATGGGGGATTTGGGGGCTCCGGACTTGGAGCGCTACTACCGAGTTGCGCAAGCTGCTCATCTGCACTCATGGGTTCACGGTGACGCACGCACGCCGCATCTCATTCTGGAAAGGCTGTTTTTGCGGACCCGCTCCCCTTGCCTGCCACGATCTGCCTCCCGGCGGATCGTTCAATCGGACGGATGGACTCCCTTAAGGCGACCAACCACGCATGGCATGCCCTGGCGCAAGCCCGCGGCTGTGATCTGTTGTACTCCCCACTGATGCCGGTAGAATGGGCTCTCTGGCTGGACCCCTTGGGCGAGAAGGGTGTTGTAGAGGCTTTACGTGCTCTTGGCATAGTGAAAATGGAGGATTTGTTCTCCGAGGGTACACTGAAGACCTGGGATCAGCTCATTCCTACGGAGTCGGGCCCCTCTTTGCTGCAGAAATTCCAATTTCACAGGCTCCGCTCGGCGTTTCGGGAGGTTCTGGGCTCTTCCATGGAGGAGCCTGAGGAGATCCCTGAACTGACTCAAATCACCCGCCAAATTAATCTCTCAAGTCAACAGGTTGGGGGTGACGCATCAGCGCTTACAATCCTCTAAGGCTAGAGCAGCATGGCAGGACGATCTGCAATCACCCATTGATGACATGTGGCGATATTGCTGTTCCAGCACGCGCAAGATCTCCCTAAATGGCAGGCACAGGCTGGTGCATTTCAAATTCCTTCAGCGGGTGTACTACACCCCTGAACGATTACACCGATATGGCCTCCGCCCCTCGGCGGAGTGTGAGCGTTGCCGAACACTGGTAGCTGATTTTTTTCATATGACGTGGCTCTGCCCTGGGGTACACGCTTTTTGGGGGGGGAGGTATTTACTGAAATCGATCGGATTTTGGGGGAGTCGCTGCCTCGAACACCAGCACTTGCGCTCCTCTGTTACTCTAAACCTCTCGCCCCTTCCCTGGGCGGCTGGTCGATATGGCACTGCTATTAGCCAGGAGAGTAGTAGCAGCCTGTTGGATGCGTGGGTCTCTCCCTGCCAAGACAAGATGGCTAAGGGATTTACAATACTGCTGTACTCAAACAGAACTGTACAGCGAACTGCTGCCACCCAGGAGCAGGCCGAAAAATTTCTGGGACCTCTACAAGGAACACCTGCAAAAGGGGGAGGGCGACGGCTCGGAAACCTCCGAGGTAGTGGATCTCCAGGACCAAGTGTTGGAATAGTGGGTTGGACACATAAGGTCCTCTTCCCGAGGGGCGAGGGATGGAGTGGGTGGAGGGGCGGGAGGGTGTTGCATTGAAGTCCATGATCCATGGGGGCGGGTAGGGGTGGCGACTGGGGGGGGGACACCTACACCGACGGGGGGTTGGCACGGGACACACTGCAGACACACCATGATTCGCTCATGATTGGATGATGGTAGTAGTTCTACAATCACACTCAGGGGAGGGAGGGGGGAGTTGGGATGGTAGTTCGGGTAGTTTTCCTTTGACCTTACTTCAACATAAGACCTTGCTGCCGCGTTTACATTCTGGGATGGCCAGTTGTCGCACTGCTCTACTTACTGACTACGGAGGGGGTATCTCTCTTGGTTACATTGGACTAGCGCCACTACATCACGCCGCCGGGCCTCCGGGATGCCGGCTCTATGGCTGTGTACAGTATTTCTTTGTTATTAACCACAAGGTCCTTGTGTTGTGTAACCCGTGCACTGTGAAACTGTAAGAGAATCGGTGGCGTCAATGGCTTTGCTGTCAATAAAGGTCTTTCAAAAAAAACCAAAAAACTTATTAGTATTACTCTTTTCCTTTTTATACAATGCAAGTCTCATTTTTCCTACAGATGGTTACATTTCATTATCCTTAACAAAATGAACCCCCTCTGATGTAATGACTTGCTGCGTCGTTCCTTTTTGCTTAAGAGGCAAGTCTTTTTTTTCCCCACTGTCCTTAAAACAACCTATCATGTTTTGAGTTTATTCTTGATATCCCAATCGTGATATTCTTATGTTTATTCTTCCCAGTTTAAAGGACACAGGGTTTTGGTCGCTTGCAACCTGGTAAATAGTTGTTTCGATCCCTTATATCACATTGATCCCGATTGACCTCTGACAGATTGTAGTCAATTACTTCTTCCTTTGTATTTGATCCCTCTTTTATCCGTCACGGTCTCCTAATATCCCTTTTGATCTTCAGCCAAATCGAGGTAATGGCTTCACTATCTCTGTATCTCACCAAAACCAGCCAGTGGTTTCCTGACCCATTTTTCCTCAATAATTCCTGTGCCCATGGGTATCTCCACCAGTAGCTAATTATCTAATTCCCATAACCTTAAAACTGCTCACCCACGCATACAAGGTCCTTCACAACATCGGGCCTGCATACCTAAACAGCCACCTCTCCTTTCACACACCCAAAAAACACCTATCAGCCCAGCTCTCTCTGGCCACCGTCCCTCGTATGAACAAGTCCTTCTCCTACCTCGCAGTCAAAGCTTGGAACACCCTACCCTCCCTTATCCACCTCCGGCAACCTCCCACATTGCCAGAGTTCAGGAGAGACCTGGCTCTTCAGATGACTCCAGTACTCAACGGAGCCGCCCCCAAGCACCTTTGAGACCCTCACGGGTGAGTGGTTGCGCTTTATAACCCCTGATTGATTGGCAATTGTGTTGCTATTGTCAACAGAATGTCAATTTAAGTGTTCATTTTGAGAGGCAGTCTGCTCAGAGCCTCCACAGCAGACAGTAATATTGTCATGGAATTTAGAATCAAGGCTAATGGGTCTGATTTTTCTTCTACCATCCTTTCGGGTCTTATGCACCCTTCAAAGCTATTGAGGCTCAATATATTCATAACTCATGGCAAACAAAACTAGGATTCATTTTGGGTTTGCACGTTCTATTACTAAGCCGCCATTGGGTAGCTTGATTTTTTATTCTCTCCTTCCTCCGAGTAAAACCTCACTTGCTCTGAATCGCTAACTAATCTGGGTCCATTACAAACCATTGTTTTCATATTTATCGCCTAATTGTAGTCATGTGTTACATTGTAATTTTAATCTGTCCATTTGCTATCTGGCTGCAGGCATGGAGGGTTTAATAGTCTAGCAGTGGCCGCACTTATCTCTCGCAGTGGCTTGTGATATAGCCTATTTACGTGACTCAAGCGGTCTGATTTCTTCGTGCTCCAGCTGGTGCTTGTTAAGCAGTCCCAGTCAGTTAGTATTGCGCAGGGAGAGTCCAATACCAGAGTACAGAATTCATATTATGAACTTGAGCCCTGACAAAAGCGGATAGTGAAGAAAATTTTAGGGATTAAGGCAAAACGTATGCACCACTATTTAAGTACCGTGTCTAGATCCAAAATGAAGGTGCTAGAACCAGGAATGTAATCCCTATACAGACCCAACAAAGAAAGTAAGGAACCCTACTTTCTTGGCTTACTAGACTTTGAAAAATGGACAGCACCCTTTAACATTAAATACACAATGTAAGATAGATGATGTCTCAGCATTTGTTAAATCACATGCATCCAAAACTGAATAAAGGACAGAAAACTGAAGACAGTCTCTTGTCTATGTATTTGTTGGGAAAACAATCATGATACTGTAACATGTGATTTAACAAATGCTGAGACATCTATCCAAATGCCGAGACATCATCTTACATTGTGTATTTAATGTTGAAGGGTGCTGTCCATTTTTCAAAAACAAAAGCTGATAGTGTTCGCTCTGGCCAGTTGAAAGGGGTTCATTGTTTCCTTTGGATTCCAAATTGACATTAGAACCCCATCTGCAGGATATCAGGCCCCGATTAACAAATGTTTTGTCTCCTTCTGCTTTAGAATTCCAAGACAGATGGTCACGCAACTTTGATGCCTGCGGTGTTAATTCACACAGCACCCCCTTGCTACGATGCTGCTTTCTTACTTCTGCGGTGTCTCTTATTTGCTTACAGGCTCTACCAAATAAGGTTGGTGGGCATTTCTAGTAGGTTTTATGGTATTCCTGCTTCCTCCCTCCCCCGATGTTAAAGTTGCACGCTGCGCCCCCCCCCCCTCAAGAGTGCATTCAATCTTACTTTACACCTCACAAGGGTAGCCCCCTTCATATCGGTGCACTTTATTAGCCGCATACATTAAGTGTGGTTCACACAGACCTCTCCATATATGGAAGGTAGATGCTTGTGCATCATGTCTATTATCAGAAGTCTATTACACACAATGGTGTAAGTAATGTGGGGGTGGGTGAAGCAAAGGGTGCTATTTAACACCCATATGGATCCTTGCCCTCAGCTTTCACAGGGATTCAGAGCCACACAGGCCCACCAACCAAAATTCACACTACTGATCTATCACAAAAACATGATAGGCCTTTTACCCCACTGGGCATTTTCCTGGTGGGTCATAGGCTTATTTTGAAGCCTGTCACTTTCCCAAGCACCCCTAATTAACTGCAGCAGACACGAGGAGGCTTCAAGAGAAAAAAGGAATGTAGAGCGGAAGGAGAATTAGAGACCGAATGGATGAAAAGAGGTTGCAAGAGGAGACTAAAGACAGGGGGCTGGATTAGAGCATTTTTGCAAGGGCTGCTTTTGGTTCCACAGTCCAGCTCTGTAACCTGCATTACCCCCCCCCCTCTTCCTTCCTCATCTTTTTTTCTCTTTCCCGTACACACATTTTTCTTTTCCTCTAAGAGGTCTCTTTTTCATCATTCGATGTGTATTAGCTCTCACGCAGGTCTCGCCTTCCTTACTGTTCAGCTATTTTCACCTCTCCCCCATCTGCTTCTCAGTCTCAAATGTCTTTCATATTGATCTATCTTTATTACTGCTCTTCCCATTCGCCCGCCCACAGCTGATACTCAACAGTATAACGGTCTCACAACCGTCCCCCATAGCTGTTTCCTATCACTCATACCTGTTCCTTCCTAATCCTTTCTATGGAAAAGAAAAGCTATCCCCCCTGTATCTCACTCACATTTCCGTCTCACTATCACATGGCCAGATCCATCTTGCTCAGCCATTTCTTTCTTTCCTCTCTATTACCTCTAACTGTCTTTTAGATAATTTTGGTATTTCCTGACTCTGTAGAACAGTAGTCTTGTGAAACTGTTGAGGTAAAGAATTTGCCAAAACCTGTTCTTAACTGTTTTTAGATATTTATTAATGAATCTATATTATTTATTGTTAAATAAAACATGAGATTTTATGACTTTATTTAGGAAGGAAAATGTGTGAGTTGATATACTGTTTCTTCCTTTGTACAGGGAGGTAATTTAAATTTTTCTATTGACATATTGTTTATTTTAAACTTTGTATTGCAATGGTTTTAAGTAACTATGCAATAATAAACTAAATCTACATCTCACCTCTTACTCACCCGTCTCCCCTTCTATTTCTCTCAGATGACTCGCCTGTTACATGCACAGATGTCTGTCCCACCTTTCTTTCACACTTCTTTACCCAAGTCTCAAATGTCCACACCAATATTGGTCACGCTGAACTGCCCTGTACTCAACTTTCATGCACCTTTCCATCTCTCGAACTCCGAGCTGTCCCTTTATTACCCCATTCTCACACCAGTCTCCTGCCCTCTCTCTTTATGTACTCTCTCAACTACATTTTTCTCTGCTCAAAAGTAAACAGTGTTGTGGGTTCTCATCTACCAGCAATATCCCAATACTTTTCAACATTTTTACTTGTGCTTCCTGACTAAGACATGGTGCTGCCGGGGATATACTGTGCTGCAGGTTGCAGAAATAGATACGGGCCCTCGTCCATGGTGGGGGGCAACAACACCCCCCACACTGCAGGGCCATGGGTTACACTACTGCCTAAACCTATTCGAAGATGCAGCTACAAGCTTGTTTATGACTAACCTCCAAATCCACAGGAAAACACTTCAAACAGGTCAGACTGCACTAACATACTTGTGTACTTCAGTTAGAATGAAATGCTGAAGCAACATCTCATGCTCATGTTCTCTTCAAATTCACATACAGGTATAGCAACATTAAGTGCATACATCTGTTGACACAGGACTGCAGAAAAACTCCCCATACGGGTGAATCAATGAACACACACTTCCATCTATGGCACTCAATGGGAGTTGTGTGTTATCCTTCCACTAATGTGACCTGGTAGGAGTATGAAGCACTGTATAAATACAAACTACCTGAGAGCAATTTCACTACAAGGCCATTATATGGGCAATACATATCAAGGCTACTGCATGGACATATCCGATCCCTCCCTTCCATAAAGATACTTGCACCGCAGTTCACAAAGCTGTATTTTAAATTCAGATCCAAGCGCAAATGGATACTTGCAAACAGTAATTCTGTGCTGTACACCAATTATGACACTCCGCAACAACCTTCCAGATTTCACCAAAAAGAGACAGGAATTCTCAGGATAAAATGCTAGGACATTAAATTCAAAACATGCAGTAATCAGTGTGATAAACACAGGTGGAGATGTTAGGCTTCATTCTGAGGTTGGGTACTCAGAAGAAGTTACTATGTTACCCACACCAGGCTAGCTGTAATTACTGTGTGCACTAATTATCGCTAGGATTCAGTTTAACTTGGAACAAGGCCCTGCATCTCTCGGAAGGAGGAAATAAAAAAAGAAGAAAAAATAGAATGAGCTCACTCAAGTAACAGATGAAATTGGCAAAAAGGGCCATCATCTTGAAACCGCTTTTCAAAAATTGTATCTTCAGAAGCTGCTTTTTAGTTGTCAGATTACTTATTCAGTAGCCTATAAACATGGTCGAATTCACCTTTTTGCTATAATTTTATTGGGTTTGATCAATGGTTAAAACGCAGAATTTATCACTATTTTCTTGTAATGGCTCCAAGGATAGCATTGTCCCATTGTTTGAAGTATTAGCCCTGCCTCCTTTGTGTGACTTGTTAACCGTCCCCAAAGAACAGGGCTAGGTGCGCCCCTGCCCAGTCTTATATGCATTAAATATTACAAAGAGACATCCTAACTGTCCACATAAGTCATCACACATCCGTTCCTCCTCCAGTCTTCGTCCCCAGCAGGTTCCTGCTTTCCACATTACTGCTCATTTAGCTTCACAACCTCAAATAAGTCGCTGTGTTTCCCGCAGATTTAGTCAGTCCAGTTTCTACCTCCTCTGAAACTCCTCGCCTGCAATTATTGGCCTTCTGTTATCTTCAAGTACTTAACAGTTCAGCATACACAAAAGCACAGTTTAATTACAGAACAGAGTCATCACAGTAGACAGCCAGTTGGAATATTTATTTCATGGACATAAAATTGAAGGAAAATGTAATTTCCAATATACAATCCCGGTTCTGGGAGACTTTACAGACAAACCAACCAAAATAAAAAATAAAAAGTATAGATCTATGCATGGACGAGGATGAGAGCTGGGGCGAGAAAACCACTATAAACCCCCAAACATATGTTTGGTCCCAGTTTAAATAAGTGCAATCATTAAATTCCATCCTGAGCCACCATGAAATGCTGACTGCAGAGATGAAGGACTCTCAAATGAAGATGAACTCTGGGCTAAAGGCGACATGGCATGCCCTTGCCACCAGCTGGCTGTGGAAGATTCCTCTGTCATTCTCCACTACCGAGTGACGACGATTCAATCTTATCAACAAGGCAATAAATATAGAGAGGCTAGGCACAATAAATCAAAGGCAGAAAGAAGGTCATGCAAGACGGTTATATATAGGTACCTGTGGCAAGCCACGATCAGTGTGGCATGGGCAACCTTCACATGGGGTTTCCCTGCTTAGAACACCTCTTATTTTATTCCAGAGATCCCCAGAAACATACATTTTAAGGGTATTCTAGGTCTAATCTTTTCTGATCACAGCCTTTTACAATCATCTGCAATTCTGAAGTCTCACAAGAGAGTTCTCGAACTGCTAAGAAGCAGCAGTTTTCCTACCACAAGCAATACCAGACGTGACAATGGTAAAACAGGATTTATATATCCAAGGCCGTAAGATCAAAATCTGGCAGAAAGGCTTGAAGATCTTTGAGCATCATTGACATCAGCATGTAGGATCCTTCATGCAGTGCCACAATCTCTGTCACTAACCAAGCTGACATACAAGGCGGTCTTACACAAACTGAACCGGTCACAGGTAAGCCATAAAGCTTTTAGATTGGACGCTGATTTGGCATAACAAAGTGCTACTTCAGGGAAAGAATGGAAACAATGGCACTAGGATCCATACGAAATACAAGAGAGTTGAGCTGGGTCGTATACAGTCTCCTGAGGAAGAGTGTTGACGTCGCAAGCTGCGGATCGTAGATACTGTTGGAATAACCACATGATTAAAAAACAGACCACCAAGCATTCAAGGTCACTGTTCAGGTCTTTATCCAGACCTTTAGCAATAAATATCTTAAGATATTCAGCCCAACACCTACACTTGGTACATGCCATTGGTAATCAAGAGACATACTAAAAAACACAGTCATCAAGCTCAGCTGTAAAACAGACTTGGCGTTCACACCAAGGCAACATTGGTGTGAGGCACCAGGACAAGGTTATCCCACAATTTCTGATAAAGGATTAAGCCAATGATCCCTACAAGCCGCCATGTCAGATATGGACCTAATAAGTATTGGTTTAAGTCTAAATACTGCCCCCTCAAAAGAGAAGAGCCATCATGATTCATTTTCAGGGCAAAACAGTAAAGCCACCAAACAATTAACTATGCCCCCTCCTCCATATCCTGCATGCTCCATCTTGTTAACTTACTATTCAATTAACATGGAGCACCCAGATTCCTCATCTCAACTATACAGTCTACAACGAAGAGGCCCTTTTTAATAAAAGTGAAGCTTTACAGGCCCTGTAGGAATTGCCATTTTGAGATGCGACTTTCAGCCACCACTAAGACACTTTTGCAGATAGTACTGGCCAATTGTGAATACTGGACATTTAGAAAAAGTAAGCAGACAAGTTCAGTTTTTTGCACAATTCCCTTCCCAGGAGCACAGAATTAAGGCAACACGGTAACACAAACAGCAATGGATGAACAGACAGCATCACTAGAAACACTGCAGAGATTACGTAATGTGCAAGAGTAAAAAAAAATACGAATCAGATGAAGGGGCAGCTCTCCATAACACAATATTCTGATAAGTATTCAATATTCAAGGAAAGGAGGCGATTTGAGAGAAAAAAGGCTGCTGTGCACTCTTCTCAGTCCTTCCCATTAAGAATCAGTGGGAAGCTAAGCAAAATACAAAAAGGCTTGGGACTAAAACACCTCAAAACCAGATTAATTCCTAGGGGATTCAGCATATCCCTCAAACAGCATATGGACAAAGCTGCAGCAGAATCAGCAGGGAGGGGGGCAGGACATAGTTTAAGTTTGGGGGAGGGAAGGTTCCACCAGTAGATTTTTTTTATTTTAAGTATTAGGTATCTGGAAGAAAAAAAATCTGCTGCTTTCATCTGTGGAAAGGGGAAGCGAGGAAAAGAATCAGAGCGCCAAGGGCTTGGGAAAGAGGCACTAACTAGCAAGGATGACAACGTAGAGCTTGGAATATAGATGAGGAAATCAGACAGTGGTAAGGGCAGAACTTGGAGAGGAAGGAATACATTTGTACTTTGCAAGAACTGGATTCAGAGTGAGGGACGTCGGCACTCGTAAGCAGTTTGGTTCAGAGGATAGGCATTACTTGTCAGTTGAGCTTGGTACAGCATTAGGAAGAGTGAAAAACGGTGGGGGCTTAAAATAACATACGCCATTAACACTTGTGAGGAATGTCAACACTTGGGATGGTCTGGAATAGAGTCCGAGGATATCGGCACTAAATGGGATGGGGTCATCAGGACCCGTTAGGGAGGGGTTCCTGGAGGACTGCTAAATTTCTTGCACTCTCTCGCCCCTTGTTGGCAGCTGGAAAATTCAGTTTTTCCAGTCCTTGCAGATGTTCAGGTTCCACTCCCAGGAAAGATGGTCTGTTTTGTCGTCATCTGTAAAATAGGATTTGATGTTGTAGCTGCCCCTGGCCAACATGCCCTTCGGTGCTTCTTCTATGGGGGTCAGGTACTCGTACTCTTCCAGGCGTGGCCCGTAACTGCCAACCATGTATGTTGTCTTGTCCACTAGAAACAAAGAAAGCAAAGAATCTGGTTACGTTCAACAAACAATTCAGTCAAATGACTACACCCTCAGAACTTCAAAAAACCCACACAAGGTTCACAGTATAAGAGGAGATTCAGTGCCTGCAATTTTCTTCCATCACTGAACATTCCCTTCTGCCTGCTAGTCCCCGCTCTAGTGTCCTCCATGGTTCCCGATCCAAACTATGCCCCTTTAGGCACTAAAATACTGATTACCTGCTTTAAGTGTCTAAATCCAGCCATCAATTATCTTTTGTAGCACGGGGCTAATTTGCGATCCCAACTTCAGTTCAAGCATGCTGGATAGTGTGTGTTGATGCATGAATACATATTTGACAAGTATGTCGGTATGTTGAACATTGTCAGTCTTCTCGAGTAAATAGTTTTGAAGTCCATTCTCATATACTACCCAGTTGGAACGCTATTATACTGAAAACACAAGTGAGATACTTATTACTAGAGGGCACAAACCTTTCCCATTTCGGAGGGCATTCTAGTAGTATTTTAAGAGACATCGAATTAGTTGCGGTGGAATTAAAATGGGCAGGTCTCTCACAAGTACAAGGTAGTTAGTTCACTCGCAGACTAGCATGAAGGCACCGCTAATTTGCTAGGCTAAACTGGAGGTACAGTTTCTATCCTACTCTACCGCACAGTACTTGATAGTAAGTGGAAGGGGATGCTCAACTACTGAAGGGAGACAATTCGACATTTAGGGGAAAGGAGGACGGAAATATTCTTCTGATAGGAGGAAGTGAAGATGCGCTACTACTGAAAAGAGAGAGAATTCTTAAACCTTTTACTGCTAAACAGCTTAATATTACCATACCCCAATTTGCACCCTCACAGTCCTTCTGAAGTAGCTATTGGCACCCTACAAATCATTCATCCATTCACAACATTTAAAGATGAATGAGAACATAATTTGAGGACATCATTGCCTAATCACACATTGCAAATGCCCTAAAATACACATGGCATTCATATTGCAAGACTAAAATAAACTGGAAAGGAGCTAAAATTCAGACGTTTTTATAAAAAGAAACAAACATACTGTAGATACATTTGTATCTATCTTTTGGCTTAACTTACAAAAAAAATGACATTGATAGTTCATAGCAGCATTTTAATGATACATACACCACGCCACGCCAATGCCTCCAAAGGGCATCTCAGGACAGAGATTATTCTTAAGAACATCAAATCATGTGCCATACAGGAGCTGTGGCACGTGTGGTAGGGGTTGGAGAAGAATAGGGAGGTCGGAGTTCTGTCTTTAATTTCTCCCTCTAGAAGCACGACTCTTTGATGGGTATGTGTCACTGCTACAACCTCCATGCTGTATAATCGGTCATATGTCAGTCACTTACCTTTAATCCCTTTCCTATAGGTCTGCTGCAGAAACTTCAAACCAGATACAATCTCTTTTTGCACCTGAAGAAGAAAAAATCATAAGAGCGCTGCACAACCTTGATACCTAACCATCCCAAGACAATATCGATTCGCCCACAGACACCAAGACCCCTAGCAGCATTTTGTAGAAACTAGGCACCCCAAAACGTTTTCTGTACCAACATACATCAACAGAAAGAAAAATAACTAAGAAATTGTGCTGAAAGCTCACGTCTATGCAAATCTGCCAAGGCAACTGACTACTACACGGTAAAATGACTGCCTTGAAATTGTTAGGGTCGAAAACAACCGTAGCACCAAGACAGCCGTAACACCATATACAGTGATCCTGCAGCCAGTCAGAGGCTCAAGAATAAATAGAATGG
Source organism: Lissotriton vulgaris (assembly GCF_964263255.1). Lineage (NCBI taxonomy): Eukaryota > Metazoa > Chordata > Amphibia > Caudata > Salamandridae > Lissotriton > Lissotriton vulgaris. The sequence continues at coordinate 832,605,266 of NC_141695.1, forward strand.
CCCACAAGCTTGTGCCTGGCACGCTGACCATCACAAATCAGCTGCCTTATTAGTGTAATAATCATAACAATGGACAGCAAATCAACTCACCTTAAAGCAGATTTTTATCTTGTATTCTACACCCTCCTTCAGCAGGAATGACTGTTTCTTAAAGCTCTCTAGGTCTCCTAAGGAGAGAAACACAAACATGGCAAATGTTCAGCCTCAACCAGAAATCACCAGGGGCAAGAAGATGTGGGTTAAGGAAGTAAGGATAAGAAGCTTAGTAAATTTCGAAGGGTCGGTGTATATAAAAAGGTACTTTAGCTTTCATTTTTAAACTAAAATCTGTCCGATGGGATTCAGTTGGAAAAGTGGCAACAATACAATTAAGAACAGGTTGTGGAATTCATTGCACGGAAATGTCACAGCACAGAATTTTAATCACCTCACATCAAGAATAGCCTTCACAGATTGTGTGGTACAAAGTACGATCTTGTTGCTTTACCTCACAAGAAACAAAACTAAAGAGAACACAATGCCCCGGTTACTTACCGGTAATCTTCATTACTCCGAGTCCATGTCTTCCTCGCCACAGTAATATACATATGAGCCTCCGGCTCCACACAGAACTCCAAGTAAAATAAAAGAGCAGCGCTCTAGTTTCCCCTCCCCCCTCCAATAGGGCCCCAGAGGCTTCATCCAATCCTATAAAAGGATACAGAACAACCAGCCCAGCCTGAAAAACCAAGCCGCAGACATGAAGCCACCACCAGGGCCGGGAGGGAAGGGAAACTATACTGTGGCGAGGAAGACATGGACTCGGAGTAATGAAGATTACCGGTAAGTAACCGGGGCATTACCTCCTCGTCCTGTCTTCCTCGCCACAGTAATATACATATGAGCCGATACCAAAGCAATCAGCTTCATGTAAGGAAAACAGACCACACCAACAGTGCAGCGAAACATATTTTAATATACAGAGGCACAACAACCCAAAAAATGGACAACCTCTTAAGGCACCCCAGCAGTCAAAACAGAAGAGGCAAACGAAACAGAACCCCCACCCCCAATCTGGAGGCGGTAATGGGACATGAAGGTATGCGGAGAAGACCACGTAGCAGCCCTGCAAACATCCTCCATAGACACCCCTTTGAAAGAAGCCCAGGATACAGCAACAGACCTGGTGGAACGACCCTGAACAGGAAGAGATGGAACCACAGATACCGAAGCATAGGCCAAAAGAATGGCTTCCTTAAACCACCGACTGATCGCGGACAGGGAGGGCTTCATACCCTGACGCGACAAACCATAGTTTACAAACAAGCAGTCCACCTTACAAAAGGGAGAAGTGCGAGAAATGTAAATCAGTAAGGCACGCCGAACATCTAAGAGGTGCAAAAGGGACTCCTCAGCCGAGGAGGGATCAGGACACAGAACCGGAAGAACCACCTCGGCAGACCGGTGAAAAAAAGAATCCACTTTAGGAACAAAGGTGGGATGAGGGCGCAAGACCACACGGTCCGCCAAAACCAACAAAAACGGGGCAGAACGAAGGAAAACACCCAACTCTCCCACACGGCTGGCAGAGGCAATCGCCACCAGAAACACCACCTAGAGAGTCAAAAACTTCAGGTCCACCGACTCCAAAGGCTCGAACGGAGCCAACTGCAAGGAACGCAAAACTAAAGGAAGGTCCCAAGGAGGAGGACACATGATAGGACGTGGCCGCCGGAAAGAAAGAGACTTAAAAAGTCGAGCAACCAACGGAGAAATGGAAACCAAAGGCAGGACATGAAACGCCCGAATGGCGGCCCACTGAGCCCGAAGGGTCGAAATGGCCAAACCCAACACAAACCCATCGTCCAGAATGCGAGCTGGATCCAAAGAATCCAACGCCAGCCCACGATCAACACACCAAGAAGCAAAATGATCCCAATGCTTGGCGTAAGACTTAAGCGTAGAAGGCCTCCGTGACTGCTGAATGACACCAGCCACAGCCACCGAACAACCGCCACGTATCAGACTCCCTCTCAAGAGCCAGGCCCGCAGACCCAGGTAACGGAACACAGGCAGCGGAAGAAGAGGACCCATCAGAGGATACGGCACGAACGGCAAGGGCCACCCCGGAGACACAGCCAATTCCCTCAGAAGGGGAAACCAAGGGCGACGCTTCCAACAAGGTGCAATCAGAAGCACCAACGACCCCTCCCTCTTGATCTTCTGTAGCACAGCCGGAAGCAGGGGAACCGGGGGAAAGTCATACAGCAGACCCTCCGGCCAAGGGAACGAAAGGGCGTCCACCCTCCAGGCGTCCCGGCAAGGCATAATCGTGCAAAAACAACGGGTCTGGGAGGCAAACAGGTCCACAATCGGACAACCAAACATCATCCGCAACCTCCTGAACATCCACCTCGTGAGAGACAAGGATCCCATGGAAGGAAACACCCGGCTCAGACCATCCGCCACAGTGTTCTCCGCACCAGGTAGGTAGATGGCAGACAGGGACATCAGATGCACCTCCGCCCAAGAACCAATCCGACGAGCCAGGCAACTGAGGGAGCGAACCCTGCACCCCCCTTGATGGTTCACAGAAGACATCACAACCAGATTGTCCGTCCGGATTGTCACGTGGTGACCCCGAACAAGATCTGAGAAGTCCAACAGACCCAGAAGTTCCTTGTAGTTGGAGGAACACGACAAAAACTGACTGAGGCCAAATCCCTTGAGTCGCCGAAACCCCCAGAGTAGCACCCCATCCCAGCAGGCTGGCAACGGTAGTGACCACGCGGGTGGGAACAATCAGAAAAGGGCGGCCCTTGGACAGAAGACCTACGTCCAACCACCAACTCAGGACCACCCGAACCCCCTCCGACATAGGAACCAGAACATCCATATCGAGGGAACAGGGGTCCCAATGCGACAAAATGAGGGACACCACCGGGTACATATGGAGGCGAGCCCACGGCACCGTCAACAATGAAGCCGACATCAGACCCTGAACTCGTAACCACAGGCTCACAGGATGAGAAACCCCCACCAACCGGGAACGAACAGTAGACATCAGGGACAAAACACGGGGAGGGGGTAGGAACACCATCCCCAACCGAGTCTTGAACAGAGCCCCAATGAAAGTCCATTCTTGTGCAGGAACCAGGGAGGACTTTGGCACATTCACGAGGAACCCATGAAGCGTCAGGACATGGCACACCTACTGGACATGCAACTCCGCCTTAGGAAGAGAAGAAGCAGAAATTAGAAAGTCGTCCAGACGAGGAAAAACACTAACTCCCTCACCATGCAAAGTCCAATAAGAGGAGCCAGAATCTTAGTAAAGAACCGGGGAGCAGAGCAGGGCCCAAAAGGCAATACCTGGAATTGGTAATGACGACCCTGCACACAAAACCGGAAAACTACTGAAAGACCGGATGAAGAGGAACATGAAGGTAAGCATCCCTCAGGTCGATCGATGCAAGGAAATCCCCCTGAGAGATCAGAGGAAGGATCAAGGGAAGGGAAACCATCCTGAACCGCAGGTGAGGGATTAAAGTATTCACCCACTTCAGGTCCATCACCGGACGAAGATCCCCTGTGCGCTTGGACACCAGGAAAAGTATCGAAAACACCCCTTTTCCCAACAGATCGCTGGGCACAGGAACGATCGCCTTCTCGACCACCAGGGAAGCAATGCCGTCCAAAAGCGCCAAACGTTTCACAGGATCTCTGGGACAAGGAGTGGCCCTGAAACCGTCTGGGGGCGTCCGGGCAAATCCAATGCGCAAACCCTCCGAGATCACCTGAAGCACCCATTGGTCTGACACAGTCTCCCGCCAAGAGTCCAGGAAGCAAGTGAGTCGACCCCCAACCGGACCAACACCAGGAGTGACCCAGTCAGGATTTGGAAGCAGGAGCGGAGGAGGCAGAAGCGCCGGAGAACCGGGACTAACCAAAGGAGGGAGCACCCCGGCCACGCCCCCGTCCACGAAAGGGCTGACCAGCCCGACCCCTCTTCGAGGTACCAAAAGACCGCCGAGAACCAAAGGCACGGAACCTGCCAGGACGGTCAGGAGCAAGCAGTGTACGGTCCTCCGCCGTCTTCTTCACCATGTCGTCAAGAGACGAACCAAAAAGTTTAACCCCCGAAAACGGGATATTCATAAGCAAGTTTTTCTGGGCAGCATCAGCCTTCCAGGAGCGGAGCCACAACCGACGCCTCGCAGCCACAGAGGAACCGGCCGCAGAAGCAGCAGCCCCCAGCGAATCAAAGGAGACATCAGACAGCAGACGAACCTGCTGCTCCATCATCGCCAGGGTAGAAGAAACATCCTCCCCCTGGTCCAACAACTCCGACAGAGACAGAAAATCCTTGAGCAAGGACTGGATCGTGTAAGACGAATAGGCCGCAGCCCTGATAGAAAAATTGGCAGCCGCAAAAGTGCGTTTCACAGCACCATCCACCTTACGGTCAACCGGGTCAGCAGGAGAAGAGTCCTCCGAGACAACGGACCCATGCGAAGACATGCTCGCCAACAAAGTCCACATCCTTCCATACATCCTCCAGGACCATCAAGACAGAGGAATGGAGAGGCAAAGAATCAGGCTCGGGACGACGATATTGCGAAAACAGATCGTCATCCAGAGGCACCACAGAAGCAGGGAACATCAAGTTTTCGCGAATGTGTCCCAGCACCTCCTTCAGGTCGGCACCATGCACAAAGCGACCCCTGACAACAACCACTTCCTCATTCTCAGAATCAGCATCATCAGCAGCGCCATCAACCCTCGCCTTTTTAGGAGGAGGGACAGGAACATGACCCAGCAAAGCAGCAGAAACAGCAGTATTTACCATCTGCGGCAAAACTTCCATAGAGGGAACATGCACCCCCGAACCGGAAGCCACGGCCAAAGGAACAGGATCATCCCGGTCAGAAGAATCCATGATCGACAGCCCAGTGAAAGTAAACAAACACAGGCATCACGAAGAACAGCCCGGTAAAGAAGGATCCCAGTTGCTAGGCAACGGAACAAACTCCACCCGGACCGAAGCCGATGTCAATAAAGCAACCGGAAGAGCCGCGCGCCGCGGTAGGAAGAGGCCCTAGACCGCAGCGCGCCAAGCCCAATCATCCCCCAAACGCGCCTCCCGCTCAGCAGGAAACGAAGAGGCAGAAAACGCCGCCGGCGCGGAGACCGGCATCAGGTAAGCCCTCAGACCGGATCACCACGAAGCCCCGGCTTCCTGAGATCCCGCACCCGGCCGTGCAACGTCCGCTCAGCAGGACGCGCGGCCGGGAAATGCGAAAAAATTGGCATCATGTGTAGAAGATCCTAAACAGAACCAAACCATGCCGGAAAACAAACCACGCAAGTCCGCTTAAGCAGGACACGAGGTAGCAAGGCAATAGCAGGGGGAAACAAAACTTAAGAAAAACGAAGGTGATAAAGTAATGTAAAAACCAAACATAAGGCAGTAAACGAACATCCCCCAACTAGATACCACAGGACAAGGGGAAACCGCTAAAGCAGGAACCCCCTCCCACTCACCTGACCAGCAGGGAAACCACAGCACTCGGAGAAGTGCAGAAAAAAAGAACAGGCTGGGCTGGTTGTTCTGTATCCTTTTATAGGATTGGATGAAGCCTCTGGGGCCCTATTGGAGGAGGGAGGGGAGACTAGAGCGCTGCTCTTTTATTTTACTTGGAGTTCTGTGTGGAGCCGGAGGCTCATATGTATATTACTGTGGCGAGGAAGACAGGACGAGGAGGTAATGATTTCTACAGTATGGCAGTACATACGAAGATCGTAAAGTGAACTAAAAGGCTGTGTGAGGGCTTAAGATTGGTGGAAAGTTACCATGTACGAAAGAGGCCAAACACTAAAAATGTATGAATATTTCTCAGTTGAAACCCGTGGAGCAACGCCCATACTCATCACAACCAAGTCATAGACTGCTTTCCAAACATCCAACAAATGTGGAGTCAGAAATCGCACCTTACCTGTAAGGTCAAGTTCCAATGGACCTGGAGCTTCACTGCATACAAGGACGAGTCTTGTCACCAACACATTAGGGGCGTTCGGATCTAGAGAGAAAAAAGGGGGGGGGGGGGGGGGGACTTAGGACCACAATGAATATAAAAAGGAACGGAGTATCGCATGCAGGAACACGGGCAACAATGGAAGTTCAATCAAAAAATTGTAAGCGTATCAGAGAAAAAAAGCACAAAAAAAAAAAAGAGAAGAAAGGCAAGCCCATGAGAGCAAAAGAGGACGTATGGTACAACACGGGAACTAAGTAGTTGGATTGGTAAACCCAACAAACTTAAATTTGATGAACCCGACACTCACCTATTGTGTCTGGCACAGGACCCAGGAGAGCCTCTTTGTATTTGCGAAGGCTCTCATCGTCCTTGTCGAGCTCCTGAATCTCTTGAATGCTTTTCTGAGCAGGTGGTCGGTAGTTAACAGAATGTTCGTCATCCTCGTTCTCGGCTGCAATCTGTGCAAGCTGCTCTGCGGTGGGCTCGTGTTCTGCCATCTCTGAACTGGGAGAGAAAGGCATGTGTCACCTGCAAGTGCATTACAGGCACTAATGTTGTACGTTACTAAAAAAAAACTGCCTGAATCCATCACTTAGCCAGCAGTGGCTTTACAGAGAACCAGACACTTGCAGCAATGTTCTCTCCATAACAGCCGCAAGATCTTTGTAACACTCCTGTACATACTTTTCACAATCTCGTTCATCCCATGCTTTGCGGTGGTTCTCCACTGTATTTAGTAGCTTTGCGGAAATGTTGGCAAATCTCTCCACATTCCCACTAAAGCCTGTTAAAATGTCTTCATAAGCAGTGGTCTTTCTTTTGTACAAAATGTTTATTAAAATGAATTTCATAGATCCTAAACAATACAAAGAATAATACAGAACAGTAAGGTATAGGAACATATTGCAAATACAAGGATTATAAAACATCCATTAGCATCTAAATAGAATACCTTTCACAAAACTATTATATACATGAGATATAAATAATAATATAAACAAAAAAAGAGCTACATTGAACATATATTGAGTGGTGAAGACTAAAATATGATAAGCACTGTAGTCTTGATACACTTCCAACTCCTCAGTAGTGAACCACTAAACCAGCTGCTTTCTATTCCAACATAGGGCAAGACTTTACAAAGCACCTACTGTGAACCCCTTCTCAAAACCGCAACTAGCCACCCTAACATGCTAGCCTTACCTGGCACTCCATGCATGCCAATATTCACAGCCTGTGAAGCTACACCAAGTCTATCTCAAGTAGCGGGCAACTTTAGTCTGCCTTCGATTCCTTTGTAATCAAATGATGAACTGTGACTGCCTAACCACAGGATGATTCTTTTAAGCTTCTTATTTAAGGTGTCCCAAACACGCACAATAAGGCAAACAACACTGTATCTTCTAAACTAGCATATGCTAAGTACTTGTTCCACATACTAGGGTTCTGCCCAATAGAAATGCTAGTTAGCTAAGCCATGTGTGCAAGTTCACTACAGAAAACCCGAAGTACTCTTTAAAGAACAATTATCTTGAATCTGGCCAAAATAAGGGCATAAAATAACATTCCATATTGAAGTGTCGGTATTGAAATAACTGCTGTTTCTTAAGATCGATCGCGGTCAAATAATTCATCAAATCGAATCAAAAACAAAGACTGGAAGAGAAGCTTTCCTGGATACCAAGTTACAAGCGGGTCTGCAACCTTCAGAATTCCGTGTCTGCATATCCCCCTGGACACGTCGCTACAGTAGTCGTTTGCTTTTGGGCGTCTTCTAGTCTAAACAGTCGTGGCATGTGCAAACACTACCTAAAATGGAAAAACATTTGCACCCAGTGGTCACTGAAAACCTGCCAGTCAAGTTTTCTGCCCCAGGACAACATAGTAGGAGTAGTTCTTGCTCAATAGCTAACCGAAAATAGCATGTTAAGACCAAGTGCCTGCAGTGATTGGAATATTTACAAAAAAGAAAGCAAGGAGTAATCTGGGAGCAGTGTGACAATTGGCAGACATGGCATAATAAATTAAAGGTCCCTGTGCCAGACAACGTGAAACCAGTCTGATCTTAGCAACAAGACGTTAATTCTGTATAAACACATCAATGCAGCACCAACCTTGGGGGACGCTACTTCCAGGTTAGTTTCAACACGGTTATGTGGTCATTTATAAGGAAACTTTCTGCGATACCCTGCAAAATACTTCTTCCGTTTTGTATTAAATGTAATATTAGCTTTTCGGCAAGAAATGTATGAAATGCTACATAAAGAAAACTATTCGAAGTCGTGTTGGGATGCATGTTAGAGTGACTCTTGCATGAATCTGCTACCTGCAGGTAAAGCAACTGTTCTGACGTTAGAATGGGCCTGCATACGCAGCCTGGACAACCCTGACTGTTAAACATTGTCTGCCACCAACTCATTGCACCCATATAGCGTTAGAGGTCAAATAGAAGTGCCTTGTGACTGGGCAACACGTTAAAGGTAAAGCAAACCAACAGTCTTCAGCCATAAAGAACGGGATAAAAAAAAGCTACAAAAACACCTTGCTAAAATGTCCAGCTAGTCACAGACAGCACAGAAAATGAGCTGTTTGTATGTTTCTAGAGCAGAACGTGCATCAGCATATGTAGGCACAGACAAAAGTGTCTAATTGCAGGCAGAAAAGCACTGAACTGTGTTGGTCCATTACTCACGACTTTTCCGCATTACGATTTTGGATGATCTTCAAGCATAGTACATCTATCCATCCATTTCCCCCTTCACTGCTATGCTTCCAGTCGGACGAGCTACTCTAATAAGGCTTTACTTCCAAGTAAAGTTCAATATGCAAGTGTTTTTTTCCTTCATTAATTTTTGGTACGGGACTAATTTATGCCGTTTTTTAATTCACATTTAAAGAGAGGGCGGGTGAAATCGACAAGTGTTTTATTTAAGTTTTTGAGTTATACAAACTCAAAATAGAAAAACTGGCTTGGCATCCGGGTTCTCACGTCTGAGTTTTTTGTTTCTTTACATTACGTGGCATATTAGGACTGCTGTTTAAAGAGCGCGTTGTATGCCACATTTAAGGCACTTTGAATTTAGAGGACACCCAATATGAAATCCATAAAACAAATATAACGCAGAACTTGATTATTCCTTCTAATTTGCTCTGTAATACCAGTGCTTTGCCTTCACTGGCCTTCAAAGACTCCTCACAGGAGCATTAATAGACGTGCAGGCTCTGAAAGTAAAGGCAGCTTTCAAAAATGGACGATTATTCAAGACAACTTATTTAAAAAAAAAGGATTTTAAGTTACAGCTTTAATACTGTAGCCATGTTTAAACCTAAATAAATGCACAGCCTTTGTCCAGAGGATTTAAAGAGCACTGCAGTGGGGGAGAGAGAAGCAGTAAGAAAGTACTGATAACTTGTACTCGAGATTTAGCCACAGTGCTGGAGCATGCACTTCTCATTACCTCACTCTTCAAACTGTAGGTGGCTACACCCTCACGGAATCACATTCCTATACCAAAGACACTAGACAACTTCGCATTCCCCCTCCGAGCAAGACTCTCCTCTGACCACACCTTCACAACCACTTTTCAGGTATAAAACAAGTTGATGTGGGAAGCACCTAGTCAAACATATGATTTTTTTCAGATATGTAATACTTCTTCCCTTTATATGCTTCATATAAAAAGGACATACATTCATAAAAATTGATACATAGGCCGAGTTTTTCAATGCCAATCCATAAATGGGGGTACAGTTCAATAGTGAAGGGGCAATATGTCCACTTTTGATACTAGGACCAACTGAGGTCATAAGGCTGTCATTTATAGGAAGCACAAACCCTAATCCTCTAAAAGGTGACATTCTTTATCATTGAACATGCTCCTTACCCTTTATGACCTCAGTTGGCCCCATCACAAAAAGTGGACATATTGGACAATCACTACGGAACTGCACACCTATTTATAGATCTGTATTGTTAGGGAGGACGTGTGCTGGACCGAAACCCCGCTCTTTAAGCAGAACATATTTTCCAATTGACAGTTCAATCTTAAAAGCTTTCACAGAAAAATCAAGTAGTTCTTTCACAAATTGAGTAGATCCGTCATAATCTTGGCTGCGTTGCAAATCGTTTGTCCTTTCAATGATTAACGGACTCTCACAAGGTACAACCAAAACGCGTTTCTCGTAACAGCACTGCTACTTCAGGGTTATCATAAATGAACAGAAAGTACAACTAGCGAAAGGGTTCGGTCCCAGTAGTGTACGTCCTAATAAATGGGTTTGTTCTGTTAAAACAAGATGCCCAAATGGGAGACCCTTACCTAAACTATTATTATAGTAAGCCTGAAGTGGTGAAGGGCAGAGGTGAAACTGTTGCCTTTTCCAGGCATTTTCAGGACGTAGAGGTAATATCTATTGACAGCATGGATGACTTCCCGATTTTACATTTGCTGAGACTCAAGCTATCCAGGACCACAGAACTTGCCCTTTTCTCCCAAGGGCGATAATTCATACTACCTCCAAACATTTTTACTGTGACTCCACATTCGTACCACAGGTCAGAACCTTACATCTACGCCTTGAAATAGCTCCAGGCCTGCGCGCCACATGGGGGTGGGAGGACACGTGTTTGCTATTTTACTTTTGTTCTTCACTTTGGATTACCAGAGCATACTGGATTAATAATTAAAAAAAATCTAGAAAAGGCAACACCATCTGTCCCTACTCTGGATCACCAACATAACTTGGATCAATATTAAAAGACTGACCCATTGTGGTAGAGGATTTTTCAACCATTTATTTTGCCAGCTCTATCCTTCACCACTTCAGATCATCATAAATTAATCACTTCTCTCCTATCACGCTACACAATTGTTTTTTGATATTACTCAAAATAGCGTTTTATGGGTGTGAGTTCATGTCTAATTACGGGATCATTAGTTCTTCTTTAATGTCTAGCTAGTGCACTTCAAAATCAAACAACATTTTGGATTATATTCTAAGAGTCCAAAAAAAGAGTCCATACCGGAATTCCACAACAACTAACAAATCAAATCGCATTATAAGACATCTCAGCGATGGGCTAGATCTTTATGGCCCGGTCAGTTCCATATCAGTTAATTGGTGTATACTTTTCAGATGCCTCAGCATAGTGAGACTACAACAACTGCCAACAGTTTCAGAGTTGACACCCCATCTTAAGTATAGCTTAATCACACTGGACCTTCTAACCTGTTCCACTTTCCCTTGACCCAACCATTGTATTTACTCACAAGCTTACACCATGCAGGGAACTAAATCACCCAAATACCTATCATTTCTGCCCTAGCTCACTTCAAAACATACCATGGTGTCAACTTGCACCTTGCCGCGATCAGTGTCCAAAGACAGTCATCTCTTCCCAAACACTATACACCAAACGATACAGGATCCTTGTCCTCACTCAAAATCGAATAGCCCTCCAACACTTTTAAAATAAATAATTTGCCTACAAACTTACATTGTCTTATCATGAGGTGCATCTTTCACACACTTCCAATATTTAAATATCGCCTCAAAAACACCTTCAAGAATAGCAAGGTGGTGATTTAGTTGTTACACAGTTAATAGCAAACATTTAGTGTTACTTGTAAATATTGTCCAATAAAAAGTTCTCACACCAACCACCTACATTTCTGTGCCCACACATTTTCTTGGTCATCAACGTTTCCCCAATTTTTAGGTCAAAGCTTGCCAGATAGCACAAATGTCTTGTTACGAAGGACTTATTAGGGACGTGTCGATAGCGGACATGGAAATTAATTCTGCTGTTGCTTTCCTTTTTCTGCTTTTTTATTTAGCAGAAGACAGATTAAAACGGTAATTAATACACAGAATTCAATTTCATGAATGGACACCATTACCGTAGATATTTGAAATGACTTTACAGAAAAACATAACATTCTCAATGACTTCCATTTCTAAAGTGCAAAATGCAAATTAGTCATCCATAGCAGTACTTGTTTAAAAAATGTGAAATCTGGGGGTACCCCAAAAAAAGCTTGCTCCGATCACCACACCTTGTTTGGACCTCCTGCCAAGTAATACATCTCCCGCCGACTATAAAATGACCCAGCTCTTTAAAACCGTTGGCTTCCCAAAACCTTAAATTACTCTTCTGGATTTGGAGGCCCAGGCTTTTACAATCTGTAAGCTGCAAGTGCTCACGCCCTGTGGAATGAGCCTTCATAGAGCAGAATGCCTCGAGTCTGATGGAATACTCCTGCAATGTCTTGCTTTCCATTGGCTTTTGTTTTGTCACTTTGTTTACTTGCTTTCTGTTCACTGATATGGATTAAACTTCTGAAGCACTCAAATGCCAATGGTGTCTTGGCGCCAATGTCAAACCTCTGTCCAATAAATAGTTCAGGGCAAAGGCCTACTGAATAAACATATAATGTGCCAGAAAATAACCATGTTTTAGGCGCCTTCCTAAATCTAAGCAGATTAGGCTGTCTTCTCAGACGTTCAGGGAGATTATTCCATACTATAGTTCAATTGTGGAACAAACTCCTGCTGCCCCACGTCTCTTGATTTTATGTATGATTATTGTCCAGGAGTTGATTGTACTGTCCTGTTCAGTCTATACCAGGAAGGATTCTTTTTCAGGTATGCTGGGGCATTTCCATACAGGGTTTTATGAGCCAAGTTTAGAGCCTTGAACTTGACTTCTTCAGTGGAAGCCAGGAGAGTTCTGGGATAGACTCAGCCACTGACTCGGATTTGGTTCAAAAGTCTTGCCGCATCATTTTGTTAAACGTGAAGCTTTTTCAGAGAACGCTGATGAATGCCCAAGCAGAAGGCATTACAGTAATCCAGCCTCGATAGCCCTACGGCTGTGACCAGTAACTTTTTTTTTTTAATTCAAAGGGAATAAAAGGAAGAGTCTTCTTAGTCTTGTGTAGAAGAAACAGGAAGAAGTGAGCTTGTTAATCTGAACCTTGAAGGACAGATAAACGTCACCAGGATTGGTCCCAAGAGACCGGATTCTTACTAAATAGAAGGACCTCAGTTTTGGCTTATTTAAGCGCAAGGCTCCTGTGGTCCATCCATAGCTCAATGGTTGACATACAGCCCTTGAAGCGGTATGCACTCATCAAGATCATGTGTGATAGCGACCACAATTTTTTTTATCATCTGCATAGGCGACTGTAGCAAAGCCAGAGGACCGGATTCATTTTGTGAGAGGGGCTACATATATGTTAAATAGCATGGGGATTAAAGGAGACCTCAGGGGAACTCCTCATGGCAAAGAAAAAGGCTTGGAGGGCAGGTCCCACAAAGTGACTGATTGCACTCTGTGCGTAAGGAATGACCGAAGCAACACCAGGGTGGACCCTTCAATTCCTATTTCTGCCAGGTGATCGATCAGAACCTTGCGGTTGAGAATGTTGATGGATGCCGAAAGATCAAGCATTATCACTGTAGCCTTCCCTCCACTGTCTAAAACACTTCTCAGCTCCGTACTATAATTCGGTCTAAAGCCGAATATAGGGCAAAGTCTAGGATACTCTTCACCTCTACAAATTTGGACAATGCCAGTTTCATGCGTGTTTCAAGGACCTTATCTGAGAATGGTAACCTGGAAAGAGGGCGATAATTCTTTGCCTCTTTAGGGTCCAGCAACAGTTTCTTCAGTAGTGGGAGAATGGAGGTTTCTTTCTATTGTGTGTGTGTGGGGGGGCATTTTAAAATGGAGTTGAGTAGCAGTGTGAGGATAGGTGTGATTGCCCCAGATCTCAGAGTATTTTGGGGGGACTAGATCGGAAGGAGCCCCCAATTTAATTTGACCTAGGACCTCAGCCACTGCCCTTCGTAAGCAAGGGAAACTTGTTCAGAGGCAATTTGTCTAAAACTGCCCTATTTGGTACCTTAGGCAGAGATCTAACATTGGTAATTAATTTCATATAGATTTCCACCACCTTATTTTTAAAGAAACCCGCCAGTTGATCACAATAGTTGACATGCAGAAGGTAGAGCATAGAACAGAAAGAATCTCTGTTTTAAAGAGTCCTCTTGAAGAATTCTTAGAGAAGTATATTTTTGTAGAGAAGAGTCTGGATTTTTCAATCGCAATCAAACAATTTTATTCTTGAATATGTTTGTTATATTTGATCTTTTTTCCCCTCCTATAGCGTTTCCTTCACAATTTTTCTTGCCATCTGCATTTTTGTTTTAATTCTTTGATCTGGGGGGGGGGAAACAAGGGGTAGAGGGTCTACTCCTGCAGTTTTTAACAATGTTGATAGGAGCTAATCTGTGCAAGTACATTTACTGGGCCATACTTTCGTTATGTGCAGCAGGTGCATTAGAACTGACCCAAAAAAACATTCAACCAGGATTTCTGCTTTATTTCACAACTGAAGCGGGAGCCCATTCCCTTACTAACACTACACTCTATGACACTGCCTAGACCACTGCGCATTTGAAAAAATATTTTGTGGCTTCTGTGTTCACCTGCAAACAATGCGGATACGTCCTTCGGTACGAATAACTACCCTCTAAGACTGCGCCTCTATGGCCCATCAACATACTCCAATGGGCATACTTTCAATCTGTGCAGCTGGTTTCCTTCCTTGCATTAGGGGATAAAACACTGCCTACTCTACTGCACACTTCATAGATTTTGTACTTGGCTCTGCTGTTGACTACAAAGTATGCTGTTTGTTGTCCTTCTTTAAGCCCCCACCTTGCCTCTCCAACTTCCTTTTCCACTTCAGAGCTTCACAACCTCTCTTTACATTTTTACCAACACTCACATGATGTATATGTTCCAGCACTTTACTTTCACCAATTGTTGAATTAGGTTTTATACCAATTGCACTCCATCTTTCATGGTATTCTTAGGTATTTTAAAATATTAGGTATGCTCTTTCCCAGCTGTGTCCTTTACTTACAAACCCACCTAGCAAGCCGTGTTCTTGTTGGATCTCGTCAGAGACAGAACATGATCGCTTGAGATTTTGCTCAAATACAGTGGCTTAGAGATCGCTTATTGGTTGGCTTAATGTAGCTCATTTGCTTGTGTCTCATTTGTTAACATGTACAGTAGCATTAACTTCCACTTCTGGTGTTTGTCCCTCCCTTGGCCCAAGTACTTGTATCCTTTCACTGCTCTCATTTCAAGCACTAATCTTTTCTTGTACTTCAATCACTCAAATAATGCATGTATTTTCAAGCAGTCTCCCTTGTGTACTCTTTCCCCTCCACTGCACTCCTGATGCAGGTGCCCCCGCTCCACCCCCCAAAGTGGTTCTCCCCACTGTGTTCCACATTGCGATCCATTTTCTCGCACCCTTGGTGTTGCTTGCCCCCAGCCCCAGCGTTTCTTTACCAACCCCTCCTGTCCTCCATGTTGCTTTGCCCCCCTCAAGCCCTCAGTGCTTCATCGCACCTCCAAAATGCACACCCTCAGTGTTGGTTCTCCCACCTGCCCTACTTTTTTCTTTTTTGTCTACCAACCCAAATCGGCAAACAAAATGAAAGAAAAAAAAAAAGGTGTTTGCATCTTTTTGTAGGTGCGTGCCTGCATTTTGCTCGCTCCTACAAACAATAGGGGGCCATTCTGCACAGCATCATGGGTACTCTGCACATGGCTATAACCATTGGCAAAACTGATCAGTCCCAAAGGCAAGACATACATGGGAGAACAGGCAGTGGCGGCTGGTCCATAGGGGCGCTGGGGCTGGGGCAGCGCCTCGCAAAAGAAACTGCTCACTGCAGTTCTGGCCGGCAACAGGAATGTAAGCAGACAAATTGTTTTCACAATTTGTCTGTTTACATTTCTAGGCCGGCCTGTGCTTCACTTGTTAAAGTGCGCATGTGAACGCACACAGGCAAGCCGCTAGAGCAGGAGTCCAGCAGATGGGCCATCTGACTGCGCATGTGAGTGAGGAGCGTTGCCCCTCACTCACCTTCACGACCCATTAGGTATGCTGCGCATGCCTAGTTTAGTGCAGGCGTCTAAAGATAGGCTCATGTTGGGGCGGTGACGTGTTTTTCGTAATGTCTCCCCATGCCCTATCAAATGCCAGCCGCCTGGCCCCCCCGTCGCATCCAATCTCCTGATTTGGCACTGCAGTTAGTTTCCTGTTGAGCAGCAAAAGAAAAGAGCGGGGAGAAGTTAGTTTGCGGGACCGGAGGAGATGCATGGTAAGTTCTATTCATAAAATTAACTCTCGCCCCTTCATGCCAGCCGCGACGGGTCAGGGGGTCATTTGCATATGCTTAGGGTATGAAACGCGTGGGGGAGCACACAAGGTAAGATATGTGGCGAGTCGACATCTAGTAATACTCCAAGATTAAACGTAAGTGCTGCCACATTTCCCGGCTGCTGTGAACTAATAAACGCTGCATCCTAAACGCCACATTTTCATTGTAACAGTGATGAGGTTTTATGGGTGATGACCACTGACCAGAGAGGTTTCAGAGGATTGATTTCACATTGGTTTCCGGGTTATTTAACACCGTTAATATTTCTTGTAATGGCAAAAGTCGGCGCAGAGGCACCCATTCCCTTTGTTTACTTACGATAACATTCACAGCAAAAACGATTTATGAACTTATTACTGGGGCTCTGCAAAAATCCGGCGACCTTACATTTTAAGAGCCTGTCTGTTTTTTATGTGTGTATCAGAGTGGCCTGATAAAATATGAAATATAATCTTCAGCTTGTATCATTAATATGCTACTTTAGGGGTATAAAAGAACGAGGTTTTGAGGCCCACTGAGTTATCACCAACGTAGAGAGAGACACACAAGACGGGGCACCAGACAGATACTCAGAAAGACAGTGAAATCGACAGAATGACAGAAAGTGACAAAGGAAGGCATAAACAGGCTTACAGTGAAAGACACGGAGATAGAAAAGCAGACACACTTGCATACGTTCTGCATACGCCACACCACTTTCAAATTCCACCAGCCGCCACTGAGAACAAGCATTTTCAATGTCAGTAACATTACCCCACTCGGTAAGTTTCCAAATTGCCCCATAATATATTACCAATTTTACTCTATTACCCCATGCATTTCCTACTCCACTGATTTACCAATTCCTACCACATCACCCTCAAGGAAAAAACAGAACAAGGTGGCTGGACAGGATTATTCACAAAACAATTCCCCAATCACACAGCCAATATGTACCGTGTGACCACTGGATTTGTATTCCAAACGAATTTATTTTCTTTTTCACATAATTTCCACACGATATTTTAGAAAAACAGGCAAAAACAGAACTACTGTCAGATCAAAAGGTTCATATATACAGTATCTACAAACATACACATTTACAAATTTGCAACAGTGAATCAAGCAAAATTGGTTTAACACACCAAAAAACATTAAAATATATAATGATCCAATTGAATTGCAATTATATACAGTGCAAAAATTAGTACATAAACAAAGAAAGAACACCAGTCCTAGGAACTAAAAAAACCATAAGACAGGCGGGATTGAGATCGAAAAACCAAGCCTGCCTGTCTACAAGGACCTGTGGTATAATGTTTCTATAGGGTTGCAAGGCTAGGGTCCAGAGTGGTGATATAATTTACATCCTAGCGGCACCCTTCATTGTTGCCACAGGGTGGTAGTGTCGACGCGTTTCGAACCTGGATGTTCTAGGTTCTCTTCAGGACGGGGACTGGGGGAATGATTCTGCACGGGGGCACAAAGATTGCCGTAGTGTAGGTATAGCGTGGTTCGCAGTCAAACCTGCAATTTACGCAGAGCAGGACTGGCGACGTGATGTCTGCCTTCGGAGAGCGTTCGAGTATGGAAACAGCTCACATTATGTAGCGCAGTAGTAGAGGACTGAGTCTGAGAAACGCGGAGCGCCCGGTCACTGAACCCAATTCAGGCCGGCAGGCGAAGTTGGCCCGTCGTGTGAAGGAATTAATCCAACGCCTCAATTCAATCGGTATTGCACGAATCAATCAATCAATCTACATGTCATCTGGAGAGATTGATTGATTTGTGCAATACCGATTGAATTGAGGCGTTGGATTAATTCCTTCACACGACGGGCCAACTTCGCCTGCCGGCCTGAATTGGGTTCAGTGACCGGGCGCTCCTCGCTCCGCGTTTCTCAGACTCAGTCCTCTACTACTGCGCTACATAATGTGAGCTGTTTCCATACTCGAACGCTCTCCGAAGGCAGACATCGCGTCGCCAGTCCTGCTCTGCGTAAATTGCTGGTTTGACTGCGAACCACGCTATACCTACACTACGGCAATCTTTGTGCCCCCGTGCAGAATCATTCCCCCAGTCCCCGTCCTGAAGAGAACCTAGAACATCCAGGTTCGAAACGCGTCGACACTACCACCCTGTGGCAACAATGAAGGGTGCCGCTAGGATGTAAATTATATCACCACTCTGGACCCTAGCCTTGCAACCCTATAGAAACATTATACCACAGGTCCTTGTAGACAGGCAGGCTTGGTTTTTCGATCTCAATCCCGCCTGTCTTATGGTTTTTTTAGTTCCTAGGACTGGTGTTCTTTCTTTGTTTATGTACTAATTTTTGCACTGTATATAATTGCAATTCAATTGGATCATTATATATTTTAATGTTTTTTGGTGTGTTAAACCAATTTTGCTTGATTCACTGTTGCAAATTTGTAAATGTGTATGTTTGTAGATACTGTATATATGAACCTTTTGATCTGACAGTAGTTCTGTTTGTGCCTGTTTTTCTAAAATATTGTGTGGAAATTATGTGAAAAAGAAAATAAGTTTGTTTGGAATACAAATCCAGTGGTCACACGGTACATATTGGCTGTGTGATTGGGGAATGGTTTTGTGAATAATCCTGTCCAGCCACCTTGTTCTGTTTTTTCCTATTGTTGAGATCCGGGCTGGTCAGATGTAGGATCCGATACCTTCACTGTTTCACAACATCACCCTCAAGGCACACTGCCAACAAAAACACACAAAAAAAGACATCCGGATACCAGTTCTCTAAAAAAAATGTTTTAAAGTCAAAGTTTCTTCTAGAGCGCTTCTTCGGTATAGCTGGTGGCAATACTGCACCATAGCCTCCCAATCTACAAACTGGCAACCCCTAAGTGCATGTCACAGCCACCAAGCGACAAAAGACACCTAATCGCATCACCCCATCCCGACAGAACTTCAATGGCTCCCCTTACTGGTGGTCAGCCTCTGATTGGTAACGAGGGCACTCGGGCAATGCCAGACGGGTCGGTGTCCAGTTCGAGCAGTGGGCTGCTTTTTTGCGCAGCCTGGGGGCCGATTTTGGCGGTTTCTGCATTGTTTGATGCCGCCAGCGGCCCAGTGGGTGCCTGAGTGGCCTTTCTGGAGGTAAATGGGCGACCATTATCTCCCTCTTATCATCGGCAGAGGTGTCAGTCCCTTTCTCTCCCTGGGCCGGCCCATTGATATATATATATATACTGAGTGGGGCAGGGGGCCTGAGCAAAAGTGGCCTCACTTGTTTTCAGGTGTTTCATCAGTGTAAACCAATCCGTGCATTTTTTATCAACCGCCCCCCCCCCCCTTTTTTTAATAACATTTCGCTGAAGTAGTGTTTTGCAAGGCAATATGCAAATGTGGGCCACTTTTTTCAGTCTGCCCGGGCCGATTTTTAATTCCAATCCAACCCTGCTGATGGTACTATCTTTAAAACCAACAGCATCGTGAACGTAGACAGCGTCACCAGCACTTCCTCCTTATATTGCCGATAGCTCGCCATTTCTGATAGCTCTCGGCCACACCCACTGCCAGGCCACAAACGGTCTGGAAATTTAAAAATAAAGAACAAGGCAGCAGGCCTTTTCTAGGTAGGCATCCGATATCTGGACCAACGTTCCAAAGCTGCTTCCAACTTAGTTTAAGAAACCTCTTTAAAGAACATTACCTCAAAATGCAGTAACATCTAATAATAAACATCCTGCACCACTTGCTATCCTTACTCTTCTTTTGACCATGTAAAGGGTTCTCCTGCCCTTCTGCCTGGGTTCGCTTTATACAATATAGAGAATACATAAGTAAATTCGGTACAATGAAGCTAGTCATTATCCTCTCCTGGGCCATTCGGCTATTCTATACAAATACCTCTTTTTTTCGAAAACAGTTTCCGCCCAAGTCACTTTACCAAAGCTTCACTAACGTCCGCAATTTTCTGGAGTAACCTGTGGCCTTCTTTCTAATGTACTATGTGCATTTCCGCATTCTTGCCCCTTCTCCCTCTACGAGCCGTTTCCTCTTGCATCGCACCCTTTGCCCCACTGGCCTTCTCTACCGACCTCTAGCCCTTGTTCACCCTCGACTTAACGTGCCTCGCCATATATCACATCCATGCCCCAATCTCTACCATCAATCACCTCACCGTATTTTTCTGGTTCCCACTCGCGTACTCGCTGCCTCCCCCAGGAATGGCGAATGAAAGCCGCACCCGGTCCCGCCCGCAGCGCGCGCGCACCCAACACACTTCCGGTTTATGCGCCACTTCCAGTGGGTGGGACTGCGTACCAGAAGGACCAATCATTCATGTGGTAGAAACCTCTGCTGCAGCCATTGTGGCGAGAAGCAAACTTATTTGGTCGTGATGCAGCGGTTATAGCGCTGCAAAGCACGACCAGACTTCTAGCGGTGGCCGCTAATGCCGAATACTGTGGACGTGAAAAACACAAAATGTTTTTTCGTGCCTGTAATGAAAACCACCCTCCATCATGGCCCTTGGAATGCTTTTACCGCACAAGGAGAGAAGCGCAATGGAAATAGAAAATGGACAAAGAGCAAACCCAGAACCTCAGACCTGACAACTGTATTATAATAATCATAGAATGTAACATTCCGTAGGAAATCTGAAGGCCAGTTATAACGCGATGTCAGGATCAGAGACGGAGACTATGCACTCCTTTCCCCCACTTTATTGAATAGCAGTAATTTAAAAGAGCATCAACTATTTCAATAAAAAACATTGAACTACACAACCCAGCAACCTCTGGGACCCATACCCGTAGTAACAATCCTCCAATCACAGTGCAGGCCCGTGTGTGTGTGTGTGTATATATATATATATATATATATATATATATATATATATATATATATATATATATATATATATATATATATATATATATATATATATATATATATATATATATATATATATATATATATATTCACTTGGACAGCGCTCCTGCTGCAACCCCTCGCCTTCGTGGGTGTGGCTCGAACCGGCGGAGCAGCCGGAATCAATATGCAAAACGTAGCGGCGTTCCTCTCGAGCACTCGGATAAGGATCACACAGCAAACTCCAGGGTTACCAAGATTAAAGATTTATTACTTCATAAATCTCTCCGTGACGCGTTTCGCACTCCACAGAGTGCTTGATCACACAATTTGCCCCGAGTTCAATTACATTTTTTATGTTAGTTACACAGTAAACACCAAGAAGGGACTCGTTATGTTAAGCCAATAACATAAACTTACGCAAAACAGGAGGCCATATTGAGCTGGTATAAAACACAAACTTTGCCCCATTACTGCATAAGTAGGAGTGAGTTAATAGCACTCTCCTACTCGAACATTATGAAATAAATGTTAATACATTGTTTTTACTTTAACAAACAACCATTGTTTAGTAAAGTTTAGTGAAAATTGTTCTTAATGCGAACTCAAAAGAAAAAGAAAATAAATGACATTGTGTTTAATAACAACATTCAATCTCATGACCTAGAACTCCCTTGTTACTGGGATATGAAGGTTAACTAGCTAGTAGTTTAGGTTACGGGGCTCCTCCCTGTGTGCGTCATGCAGGAATGTGGTCATGGCAACGAGAGGTAAACAAGAACTGTTAAAGTGCGATATATGGAGCGAAATAATCGCATCTTAATATGGTGGCGCACTCACACACGTTGGGGATGAGTGCACACATGAAGGCGTGTTATAAGCTTGCCTTAATGTCTATAATGTGTAACTCGTCTGGCTCCATATTGTACTCCGGCAGTAATCGAGGCTGTCCGGGTTGTGCACTATCTGCACGTGAAATGCGTGTGTATCCCTCTAAATAGTAAGATAGGGGGATAGGGGGTTATGGGTTTGCTCTGCTCTGGTTAGTGAGAAAGGGAGCCCCCCTAAATGATACGCATCTGTTTTATTGGCGATAGCCTCAAAATTGTATGGTTGTACCTGGTTAGTGGAATAGACTATTGTTCTTCAGATTACCCTCTCTGATGTCTCTTAGAGTCCCAAAAGTTTTGGTGCGCATGTGTAGTAACTCTGTGTGTATTACTGCATACAACACGTACAATACTAGGCTCAGGTGCATGTTTAAAAAAGATTAGAGTACAATTCTATTTAAAAGATGGAAGAGGATAAGAGAGGAGATTCACTGTGCAGCTCAAGATGACTCATGTGAAAAGGATAACATCACCAGAGTTATTCTCACCTACAATGGGAATTCAAAACAAATTCAAAAAAGTTTAGTGAAAAATTGGAACCTTCTAACCTCTGATCCAATAATAGGAGATAGTCTACCCAAACGCCCCAGCATAACATATAAGAGAGGACCTACTCTTAGAGACCTCTTGGTTAAGAATGATGTTAGTACCATCCCTGTCTCCAGAGGCATTGATCTACAGGGCTTCTACCCCTGTGGCCACTGTAAAGCCTGTGCCAATAGCCACATGAAGAAGGAATTTTGGAATTCTAGCATCAATAAGATGCAACAAATCCAACAATTCCTCACATGTACCACATCATTTGTTATCTATGCCCTGACATGCCCGTGCAACCTATTATATATAGGGAGCACGACACATATGGCGAAAA
This sequence comes from Lissotriton vulgaris, assembly GCF_964263255.1. NCBI lineage: Eukaryota > Metazoa > Chordata > Amphibia > Caudata > Salamandridae > Lissotriton > Lissotriton vulgaris. Next base: position 832,628,122 of record NC_141695.1, read on the forward strand.
AAAGAGTGTTGGAACACACCAGAGCTATCAGTAACTTAGATCAACAGTACCCGATAGCACGTCATTTTGAGAGCCATCATTATTCTGACCCCAAAAAACTAACGTATTTTGTGTTGGAGCAGGTTAACATAGGCCCCAGAGGAGGAAATCGTTTACTTAAATTAAGACAAAAGGAATCTAAATACATAATCAGCCTCTGTACCCGTTACCCTAAAGGGCACAATATGGACGAAGAATACAATGTACACCTACAAGAATGAAATGTGTCATTGCATTGTGTTTGGATTAACTATACTTGGAAAAGCAATTTGTATTTTCTGCACTTTACTTATTGTCTCTAGTTCACCTTTCTTTTTCCTTATAGTCTCTATTCTCTCTGTCTCTCTGCAGATATATCCAACCGAGGGAGATGTCTGAATAAGAATCACATGAGTCATCTTGAGCTGCACAGTGAATCTCCTCTCTTATCCTCTTCCATCTTTTAAATAGAATTGTACTCTAATCTTTTTTAAACATGCACCTGAGCCTAGTATTGTACGTGTTGTATGCAGTAATACACACAGAGTTACTACACATGCGCACCAAAACTTTTGGGACTCTAAGAGACATCAGAGAGGGTAATCTGAAGAACAATAGTCTATTCCACTAACCAGGTACAACCATACAATTTTGAGGCTATCGCCAATAAAACAGATGCGTATCATTTAGGGGGGCTCCCTTTCTCACTAACCAGAGCAGAGCAAACCCATAACCCCCTATCCCCCTATCTTACTATTTAGAGGGATACACACGCATTTCACGTGCAGATAGTGCACAACCCGGACAGCCTCGATTACTGCCGGAGTACAATATGGAGCCAGACGAGTTACACATTATAGACATTAAGGCAAGCTTATAACACGCCTTCATGTGTGCACTCATCCCCAACGTGTGTGAGTGCGCCACCATATTAAGATGCGATTATTTCGCTCCATATATCGCACTTTAACAGTTCTTGTTTACCTCTCGTTGCCATGACCACATTCCTGCATGACGCACACAGGGAGGAGCCCCGTAACCTAAACTACTAGCTAGTTAACCTTCATATCCCAGTAACAAGGGAGTTCTAGGTCATGAGATTGAATGTTGTTATTAAACACAATGTCATTTATTTTCTTTTTCTTTTGAGTTCGCATTAAGAACAATTTTCACTAAACTTTACTAAACAATGGTTGTTTGTTAAAGTAAAAACAATATATTAACATTTATTTCATAATGTTCGAGTAGGAGAGTGCTATTAACTCACTCCTACTTATGCAGTAATGGGGCAAAGTTTGTGTTTTATACCAGCTCAATATGGCCTCCTGTTTTGCGTAAGTTTATGTTATTGGCTTAACATAACGAGTCCCTTCTTGGTGTTTACTGTGTAACTAACATAAAAAATGTAATTGAACTCGGGGCAAATTGTGTGATCAAGCACTCTGTGGAGTGCGAAACGCGTCACGGAGAGATTTATGAAGTAATAAATCTTTAATCTTGGTAACCCTGGAGTTTGCTGTGTGATCCTTATCCGAGTGCTCGAGAGGAACGCCGCTACGTTTTGCATATATATATATATATATATATATATATATATATATATATATATATATATATATATATATATATATATATATATATATATATATATATATATATGCGGTGAGATGACCATACTCAGGTGAGTTGTTTTTCGCCACCATTTATTGAGCGAAGACAAATACAGCAGCGGACATCACAGCACTTAAATCGTCCATAAATCGTCCATCCCGACGCGTTTCGTGCTTCCGAGCACTTCTTCATGGGGAACTCGCCCGTCAGTGAATGAAACAGGCAGTTTCGCAGTTCGACATTTCTGTGGCCTGATGGTCAATGTAGTACTGCTTAATTCCTTCAGTGAGTTGCCTCGTTTCAGTCCTGTATTTCAAAAGATAACTTTCAAGTGGATGTGCACACTGCATGCCAGCCAACTGCAGTGTCGTTTGTTTTGCTCAATCGCACTCTCCTGATCTTGAAGCCGAATTGCCGGTTGACATCTCAGCAGAACTGCGATTAGCGCAGTGGGGTCAAGCTGTTGGCTGGCATGCAGTGCCCACATGGGCGGAGAATTATCATTGAAATTTTATTAACTTCGAAACTGCCTGTTTCATTCACTGCCGCGCCAGTTCCCCATGAAGAAGTGCTCGGAAGCACGAAACGTGTTAGGATGGAGGATTTAAGTGCAGTGATGTCCGCTGGTGTATTTGTCTCTGCTCAATAAATGGTGGCTGAAAACAACTCACCTGAGTGTGGTCATCTCACCGCAGGCAACTTTGTGTGTTCAATAGTTGCGGCCCCGCCTGAGCCGCGAGCTTGACCCCGCTGCGCTAGTCGCAGTTCTGCTGAAATGTCAACCGGCAATTCGGCTTCAAGATCAGGAGAGTGCAATTGAGCAAAACAAACGGCCCTGCAGTTGGCTGGCATGCAGTGTGCACATCCACTTGGAAGTTATCTTTTGAAACACAGGACTGAAACAAGGAAACTCACTGAAGGAATTAAGCAGTACTACATTGACCATCAGGCCACAGAAATGTCGAACTGCGAAACTGCCTGTTTCATTCACTGCCGCGCCACTTCCCCATGAAGAAGCGCTCGGAAGCACGAAACGCATCAGGATGGACGATTTAAGTGCCGTGATGTCCGCTGCTGTATTTGTCTTTGCTCAATAAATGGTGGCTAAAAACAACTCACCTGAGTGTGGTCATCTCACCACAGGCAACTTTGTGTGTTCGATAGTTGCGGCCCCGCCTGAGCCGCGAACATGACCCCGCTGCGCTAGTCGCAGTTCTGCTGAGATGTCAACCGGCAATTGGGCTTCAAGATCAGGAGAGTGCGATTGAGCAAAACAAACGGCACTGCAGTTAGCTGGCATGCAGTGTGCACATCCACTTGGAAGTTATCTTTTGAAATACAGGACTGAAACGAGGCAACTCACTGAAGGAATTAAGCAGTGCAACATTGACCATCAGGCCACAGGGGTGGCCACGCCCACATGGGCAGAGAATTATCATTGAAATGTCGAACTGCGAAACTGCCTGTTTCATTCACTGCCGCGCCAGTTCCCCATGAAGAAGTGCTCGGAATCACGAAACGCGTCGGGATGGATGATTTAAGTGCCGTGATGTCCGCTGCTGTATTTGTCTTTGCTCAATAAATGGTGGCTAAAAACAACTCACCTGAGTGTGGTCATCTCACTGCAGGCAACTTTGTGTGTTCCATAGTTGCGGCCCCGCCTGAGCCGCGAGTTTGACCCCGCTGCGCTAGTCGCAGTTCTGCTGAGATGTCAACCGGCAATTCGGCTTCAAGATCAGGAGAGTGTGATTGAGCAAAACAAACGACACTGTACTTGGCTGGCATGCAGTGTGCACATCCACTTGGAAGTTATCTTTTGAAATACAGGACTGAAACGAGGCAACTCACTGAAGGAATTAGGCAGTGCAACATTGACCATCAGGCCACAGGGGTGGCCACGTCCACATGGGTGGAGAATTATCATTCAAATGTCGAACTACTAAACTGCCTGTTTCATTTACTGCCGCGCCAGTTCCCCATGAAGAAGCGCTCGGAAGCACGAAACGCGTCAGGATGGATGATTTAAGTGCCGTGATGTCCGCTGCTGTATTTGTCTTTGCTCAATAAATGGTGGCTAAAAACAACTCACCTGAGTGTGGTCATCTCACCGCAGGCAACTTTGTGTGTTCGATAGTTGCAGCCCCGCCTGAGCCGCAAACTTGACCCCGCTGCGCTAATCGCAGTTCTGCTGAGATGTCAACCGGCAATTCGGCTTCAAGATCAGGAGAGAGCGATTGAGCAAAACAAACGGCACTGCAGTTGGCTGGCATGCAGTGTGCACATCCACTTGGAAGTTATCTTTTGAAATACAGGACTGAAACGAGGCAACTCACTAAAGGAATTAAGCAGTTCTACATTGACCATCAGGCCACAGGGGTGGCCACGCCCACATGGGTGGAGAATTATCATTGAAATGTCGAACTGTGAAACTGCCTGTTTCATTCACTGCCGTGCCAGTTCCCCATGAAGAAGTGCTCGGAAGCACGAAACGCGTCAGGATGGACGATTTAAGTGCCATGATGTCCCCTGCTGTATTTGTCTTTGGTCAATAAATGGTGGCTAAAAACAATTCACCTGAGTGTGGTCATCTCACCGCAGGCAACTTTGTGTGTTCGATAGTTGCGGCCCCGCCTGAGCCGCAAGCTTGACCCCGCTGCGCTAGTCGCAGTTCTGCTGAGATGTCAACCGGCAATTCGGCTTCAAGATCAGGAGAGAGCGACTGAGCAAAACAAACGGCACTGCAGTTGGCTGGCATGCAGTGTGCACATCCACTTGGAAGTTATCTTTTGAAATACAGGACTGAAACGAGGCAACTCACTGAAGGAATTAAGCAGTACTACATTGACCATCAGGCCACAGGGGTGGCCACGCCCACAGGGGCGGAGAATTATCATTGAAATGTCGAACTGCGAAACTACCTGTTTCATTCACTGCCGCGCCAGTTCCCCATGAAGAAGTGCTCGAAATCACGAAACGCGTCGGGATGGACGATTTAAGTGCCGTGATGTCCACTGCTGTATTTGTCTTTGCTCAATAAATGGTGGCTAAAAACAACTCACCTGAGTGTGGTCATCTCACCGCAGGCAACTTTGTGTGTTCGATAGTTGCGGCCCCGCCTGAGCCGCAAGCTTGACCCCGCTGCGCTAATCGCAGTTCTGCTGAGATGTCAACCGGCAATTCGGCTTCAAGATCAGGGGAGTGCGATTGAGCAAAACAAACGGCACTGCAGTTGGCTGGCATGCAGTGTGCACATCACTTGGAAGTTATGTTTTAAAATACAGGACTGAAACGAGGCAACTCACTGAAGGAATTAAGCAGTACTACATTGACCATCAGGCCACAGGGGTGGCCATGCCCACATGGGTGGAGAATTATCATTGAAATGTCGAACTGCGAAACTGCCTGTTTCATTCACTGCCGTGCCAGTTCCCCATGAAGAAGTGCTCGGAAGCAAGAAGCGCGTCAGGATGGACGATTTAAGTGCCATGATGTCCCCTGCTGTATTTGTCTTTGGTCAATAAATGGTGGCTAAAACAACTCACCTGAGTGTGGTCATCTCATCGCAGGCAACTTTGTGTGTTCGATAGTTGCGGCCCCGCCTGAGCCGCAAGCTTGACCCCGCTGCGCTAGTCGCAGTTCTGCTGAGATGTCAACCGGCAATTCGGCTTCAAGATCAGGAGAGTGCGATTGAGCAAAACAAACGGCACTGCAGTTGGCTGGCATGCAGTGTGCACATCACTTGGAAGTTATGTTTTAAAATACAGGACTGAAACGAGGCAACTCACTGAAGGAATTAAGCAGTACTACATTGACCATCAGGCCACAGGGGTGGCCACGCCCACATGGGTGGAGAATTATTATTGAAATGTCGAACTGCGAAACTGCCTGTTTCATTCACTGCCGTACCAGTTCCCCATGAAGAAGCGCTCGGAAGCACGAAACGCATCAGGATGGACGATTTAAGTGCCGTGATGTCCGCTGCTGTATTTGTCTTTGCTCAATAAATGGTGGCTGAAAACAACTCACCTGAGTGTGGTCATCTCACTGCAGGCAACTTTGTGTGTTCGATAGCTGCCGTCCCGCTTGAGCCGCGAGCTTGACCCCGCTGCGCTAGTCGCAGTTCTGCTGAGATGTCAACCGGCAATTGGGCTTCAAGATCAGGAGAGTGCGATTGAGAAGAACAAACGGCACTGCAATTAGCTGGCATGCAGTGTGCACATCCACTTGGAAGTTATCTTTTGAAATACAGGACTGAAACAAGGAAACTCACTGAAGGAATTAAGCAGTACTACATTGACCATAAGGCCACAGGGGTGGCCACACCCACATGGGCGGAGAATTATCATCGAAATGTTGAACTGCAAAACTGCCTGTTTCATTCACTGCCGTGCCAGTTCCCCATGAAGAAGTGCTCAGAAGCACGAAACGCGTCGGGATGGACGATTTAAGTGCCCTGATGTCCGCTGCTGTATTTGTCTTTGCTCAATAAATAGTGGCTAAAAACAACTCACCTGAGTGTGGTCATCTCACCACAGGCAACTTTGTGTGTTCGATAGTTGCGGCCCCGCCTGAGCCGCGAGCATGACCCCGCTGCGCTAGTCGCAGTTCTGCTTAGATGTCAACCGGCAATTGGGCTTCAAGATTAGGAGAGTGCGATTGAGCAAAACAAACGTCACTGCAGTTGGCTGGCATGCAGTGTGTCGTCAAAAAGGAGGGACAGCGATCATTTGATCAGCCGGGCACTAATTACCTCCCTGGGAGAGGGAGGAAGGTCCAGTAACAGCTTGTGCCCTTGTAAATTACACGTTTCAACAAAAGGGGGTTGCTGAACTGTTCCTAAAGAAGTTGGGACAGATTGGCTCGACCGAAGGTGTGTATGTTACACCTTTGGGCATCCATTAAGTTGGACATGTTTGCCTCACACACCCAGAAGGGTGTCATGCTTCATCATCGGCGTTTGCTCCTCGTCGGGGAGGCGGTGCAATCCCCGACGGGCTCACCTCAGAGAGGGGCTCTTTGGCGGAGATCTTTTTGTCCAGCAGCCTATTGGTGAAGTGCGGGTGTCTGGGCCAGGGCTGTCAGTATCCTGAAGAACAAAGGGTGAATTTAAAATGTAGCAGGGGGTGCCGGAAACCACTTTATTCTGGGGGTCCCCATACTGCAGTTAAAAAAGTGGAAATAGCTCGCTGGGTTGCGACAGGTTAGGTAGCGCAACCTAAGCCGAGACTAAAATTGAGGGTTAGTCAACATGTTTCTCGCATGGGAAGTTCCCGCGATTCGTCAGGACCTAGTGAAGGAGAAGAAACTGTAAAAGGGGATTAAAAGGAAGTCATGCTGGTGTCATGCGTCTCGTGTGATTTACCTCAGGGGATAATCCTATGCCTAAACAGTAAGGAGAAAAAGGGAACATGGTTAAACAGTTTGTAACATTCTCCAGTAAAGGTATCAACGGTCATGGCCAATGCAACAACGCAGTGCAGTGAAAATAGCGGTAGTGTGAGGTGATTCACACAACCAAAGCATGCCGGTGTTGTCGTCGGGTGTAGTTTATAGTGACCACTCTATCACACTATGTACATGCCTAGAGTGGTGTGAATTAAAAACAGTGTAGTTTAAAACAGCAGCAGCAATCTCAAGGAGAGTATCTTGACTATAGAGTAAGAACCGCCAACAGTGGTGGTGGTTGGATGTTGACTCACCTAAAAGTCTTGGACTAATTGCCACCTGAGTAGTCGGCGGGTCGGTACAACTGGGTTTGCCTCTAGTTCTGGCTGGAGGAGGGGAAGAACTGTTAGCTTTGGGATGTATGAGTGTGATAAACCCCTGGTAGAGGTTGAGGGAATGTTGACTATGGTGTAAAGTGTTGCCAGGAATGGGAATGGGAGGGGATTGTCTTACCTCAAATTACCCGTGTCCGTGCGAAGTCACCTACCCACTTGGAAGTTATCTTTTGAAATACAGGACTGAAACGAGGCAACTCACTGAAGGAATTAAGCAGTACTACATTGACCATCAGGATGGACGATTTAAGTGCTGTGATGTCCGCTGCTGTATTTGTCTTTGCTCAATAAATGGTGGCTAAAAACAACTCACCTGAGTGTGGTCATCTCACCACAGGCAACTTTGTGTGTTCGATAGTTGCGGCCCCGCCTGAGCCGCGAGCATGACCCCGCTGCGCTAGTCGCAGTTCTGCTGAGATGTCAACCGGCAATTGGGCTTCAAGATCAGGAGAGTGCGATTGAGCAAAACAAACGGCACTGCAGTTAGCTGGCATGCAGTGTGCACATCCACTTGGAAGTTATCTTTTGAAATACAGGACTGAAACGAGGCAACTCACTGAAGGAATTAGGCAGTTCTACATTGACAATCAGGCCACAGGGGTGGCCACGCCCACATGGGCAGAGAATTATCATTGAAATGTCGAACTGCGAAACTGCCTGTTTCATTCACTGCCGCGCCAGTTCCCCATGAAGAAGTGCTCGGAATCACGAAACGCGTCGGGATGGACGATTTAAGTGCCGTGATGTCCGCTGCTGTATTTGTCTTTGCTCAATAAATGGTGGCTAAAAACAACTCACCTGAGTGTGGTCATCTCACTGCAGGCAACTTTGTGTGTTCCATAGTTGCGGCCCCGCCTGAGCCGCGAGCTTGACCCCGCTGCGCTAGTCTCAGTTCTGCTGAGATGTCAACCGGCAATTCGGCTTCAAGATCAGGAGAGTGCGATTGAGCAAAACAAACAACACTGCAGTTGGCTGGCATGCAGTGTGCACATCCACTTGGAAGTTATCTTTTGAAATACAGGACTGAAACGAGGCAACTCACTGAAGGAATTAGGCAGTGCAACATTGACCATCAGGCCACAGGGGTGGCCACGTCCACATGGGTGGAGAATTATCATTGAAATGTCGAACTACTAAACTGCCTGTTTCATTTACTGCCGCGCCAGTTCCCCATGAAGAAGCGCTCGGAAGCACGAAACGCGTCAGGATGGATGATTTAAGTGCCGTGATGTCCGCTGCTGTATTTGTCTTTGCTCAATAAATGGTGGCTAAAAACAACTCACCTGAGTGTGGTCATCTCACCACAGGCAACTTTGTGTGTTCGATAGTTGCGGCACCGCCTGAGCCGCAAGCTTGAGCCCGCTGCGCTAATCGCAGTTCTGCTGAGATGTCAACCGGTAATTCGGCTTCAAGATCAGGAGAGTGCGATTGAGCAAAACAAACGGCACTGCAGTTGGCTGGCATGCAGTGTGCACATCACTTGGAAGTTATGTTTTAAAATACAGGACTGAAACGAGGCAACTCACTGAAGGAATTAAGCAGTACTACATTGACCATCAGGCCACAGGGGTGGCCACGCCCACTTGGGTGGAGAATTATCATTGAAATGTCGAACTGCGAAACTGCCTGTTTCATTCACTGCCGTGCCAGTTCCCAATGAAGAAGTGCTCGGAAGCACGAAACGCGTCAGGATGGACGATTTAAGTGCCATGATGTCCCCTGCTGTATTTGTCTTTGGTCAATAAATGGTGGCTAAAAACAACTCACCTGAGTGTGGTCATCTCACCGCAGGCAACTTTGTGTGTTCGATAGTTGCGGCCCCGCTAGAGCCCCGAGCTTGACCCCGCTGTACTAGTCGCAGTTCTGCTGAGATGTCAACCGGCAATTGGGCTTCAAGATCAGGAGAGTGCGATTGAGCAAAACAAACGGCACTGCAGTTGGCTGGCATGCAGTGTGCACATCCACTTGGAAGTTATCTTTTGAAATACAGGACTGAAACGAGGCAACTCACTGAAGGAATTAAGCAGTTCTACATTGACCATCAGGCCACAGGGGTGGCCACGCCCACATGGGCGGAGAATTATCATTGAAATGTCGAACTGCGAAACTACCTGTTTCATTCACTGGCGCGCCAGTTCCCCATGAAGAAGTGCTCGAAATCACGGAACGCGTCGGGATGGACGATTTAAGTGCCGTGATGTCCACTGCTGTATTTGTCTTTGCTCAATAAATGGTGGCTAAAAACAACTCACCTGAGTGTGGTCATCTCACCGCAGGCAACTTTGTGTGTTCGATAGTTGGGGCCCCGCCTGAGCCGCAAGCTTGACCCCGCTGCGCTAATCGCAGTGCTGCTGAGATGTCAACCGGCAATTCGGCTTCAAGATCAGGAGAGTGCGATTGAGCAAAACAAACGGCACTGCAGTTGGCTGGCATGCAGTGTGCACATCACTTGGAAGTTATGTTTTAAAATACAGGACTGAAACGAGGCAACTCACTGAAGGAATTAAGCAGTACTACATTGACCATCAGGCCACAGGGGTGGCCATGCCCACATGGGTGGAGAATTATCATTGAAATGTCGAACTGCGAAACTGCCTGTTTCATTCACTGCCGTGCCAGTTCCCCATGAAGAAGTGCTCGGAAGCACGAAACGCGCCAGGATGGCCGATTTAAGTGCCATGATGTCCCCTGCTGTATTTGTCTTTGGTCAATAAATGGTGGCTAAAACAACTCACCTGAGTGTGGTCATCTCACCGCAGGCAACTTTGTGTGTTCGATAGTTGCAGCCCCGCCTGAGCCGCAAGCTTGACCCCGCTGCGCTAGTCGCAGTTCTGCTGAGATGTCAACCGGCAATTCGGCTTCAAGATCAGGACAGAGCGATTGAGCAAAACAAAGGGCACTGCAGTTGGCTGGCATGCAGTGTGCACATCCACTTGGAAGTTATCTTTTGAAATACAGGACTGAAACAAGGAAAGTCACTGAAGGAATTAAGCAGTACTACATTGACCATAAGGCCACAGGGGTGGCCACGCCCACATAGGCAGAGAATTATCATTGAAATGTCGAACTGCGAAACTGCCTGTTTCATTCACTGGCGCACCAGTTCCCCATGAAGAAGTGCTCGAAATCACGGAACGCGTCGGGATGGAGGATTTAAGTGCCGTGATGTCCGCTGGTGTATTTGTCTCTGCTCAATAAATGGTGGCTGAAAACAACTCACCTGAGTGTGGTCATCTCACCGCAGGCAACTTTGTGTGTTCAATAGTTGCGGCCCCGCCTGAGCCGCAAGCTTGACCCCGCTGCGCTAGTCGCAGTTCTGCTGAAATGTCAACCGGCAATTCGGCTTCAAGATCAGAAGAGTGCAATTGAGCAAAACAAACGGCCCTGCAGTTGGCTGGCATGCAGTGTGCACATCCACTTGGAAGTTATCTTTTGAAATACAGGACTGAAACGAGGAAACTCACTGGAGGAATTTAGCAGTACTACATTGACCATCAGGCCACAGGGGTGGCCACACCCACATGGGCGGATAATTATCATTGAAATGTCGAACTGCGAAACTACCTGTTTCATTCACTGCCGCGCCAGTTCCCCATGAAGAAGTGCTCGAAATCACGAAACGTGTCGGGATGGACGATTTAAGTGCCGTGATGTCCACTGCTGTATTTGTCTTTGCTCAATAAATGGTGGCTAAAAACAATTCACCTGAGTGTGGTCATCTCACCGCTGGCAACTTTGTGTGTTCGATAGTTGCGGCCTCGCCTGAGCCGCAAGCTTGACCCCGCTGCGCTAATCGCAGTTCTGCTGAGATGTCAACCGGCAATTCGGCTTCAAGATCAGGAGAGTGCGATCGAGCAAAACAAACGGCACTGTCGTTGGCTGGCATGCAGTGTGCACATCCACTTGGAAGTTATCTTTTGAAATACAGGACTGAAACGAGGCAACTTGCTGAAGGAATTAAGCAGTACTACATTGACCATCAGGCCACATGGGTAGCCACGCCCACATGGACGGAGAATTATCATTGAAATGTCGAACTGCGATACTGCCTGTTTCATTCACTGCCGCGCCAGTTCCCATGAAGAAGTGCTCGGAAGCACGAAACGTGTCGGGATGGACGATTTAAGTGCCATGATGTCCCCTGCTGTATTTGTCTTTGCTCAATAAATGGTGGCAAAAAACAACTCACCTGAGTGTGGTCATCTCACCGCAGGCAACTTTGTGTGTTCGATAGTTGCGGCCCCGCCTGAGCCGGAAGCTTGACCCCGCTGCGCTACTCGCAGTTCTGCTGAGATGTCAACCGGCAATTCGGCTTCAAGATCAGGAGAGTGCGATTGAGCAAAACAAACGGCACTGCAGTTGGCTGGCATGCAGTGTGCACATCACTTGGAAGTTATCTTTTGAAATACAGGACTGAAACGAGGCAACTCACTGAAGGAATTAAGCAGTACTACGTTGACCACCAGGCCACAGGGGTGTCCACGCCCACATGGACGAGAATTATCATTGAAATGTCGAACTGCGAAACTGCCTGTTTAATTCACTGCCGCGCCAGTTCCCCATGAAGAAGGGCTGGGAAGCACGAAACGTGTTAGGATGGAGGATTTAAGTGCTGTGATGTCCGCTGGTGTATTTGTCTCTGCTCAATAAATGGTGGCTGAAAACAACTCACCTGAGTGTGGTCATCTCACCGCAGGCAACTTTGTGTGTTCAATAGTTGCGGCCCCGCCTGAGCCGCGAGCTTGACCCCGCTGCGCTAGTCGCAGTTCTGTTGAAATGTCAACCGGCAATTCGGCTTCAAGATCAGGAGAGTGCAATTGAGCAAAACAAACGGCCCTGCAGTTGGCTGGCATGCAGTGTGCACATCCACTTGGAAGTTATCTTTTGAAATACAGAACTGAAACGAGGAAACTCACTGAAGGAATTTAGCAGTACTACATTGACCATCAGGCCACAGGGGTGGCCACACCCACATGGGCGGAGAATTATCATTGAAATGTCGAACTGCGAAACTACCTGTTTCATTCACTGCCGCGCCAGTTCCCCATGAAGAAGTGCTCGAAATCACGAAACGTGTCGGGATGGACGATTTAAGTGCCGTGATGTCCACTGCTGTATTTGTCTTTGCTCAATAAATGGTGGCTAAAAACAACTCACCTGAGTGTGGTCATCTCACTGCAGGCAACTTTGTGTGTTCCATAGTTGCGGCCCCGCCTGAGCCGCGAGCTTGACCCCGCTGCGCTAGTCTCAGTTCTGCTGAGATGTCAACCGGCAATTCGGCTTCAAGATCAGGAGAGTGCGATTGAGCAAAACAAACGACACTGCAGTTGGCTGGCATGCAGTGTGCACATCCACTTGGAAGTTATCTTTTGAAATACAGGACTGAAACGAGGCAACTCACTGAAGGAATTAGGCAGTGCAACATTGACCATCAGGCCACAGGGGTGGCCACGTCCACATGGGTGGAGAATTATCATTGAAATGTCGAACTACTAAACTGCCTGTTTCATTTATTGCCGCGCCAGTTCCCCATGAAGAAGCGCTCGGAAGCACGAAACGCGTCAGGATGGATGATTTAAGTGCCGTGATGTCCGCTGCTGTATTTGTCTTTGCTCAATAAATGGTGGCTAAAAACAACTCACCTGAGTGTGGTCATCTCACCACAGGCAACTTTGTGTGTTCGATAGTTGCGGCACCGCCTGAGCCGCAAGCTTGAGCCCGCTGCGCTAATCGCAGTTCTGCTGAGATGTCAACCGGTAATTCGGCTTCAAGATCAGGAGAGTGCGATTGAGCAAAACAAACGGCACTGCAGTTGGCTGGCATGCAGTGTGCACATCACTTGGAAGTTATGTTTTAAAATACAGGACTGAAACGAGGCAACTCACTGAAGGAATTAAGCAGTACTACATTGACCATCAGGCCACAGGGGTGGCCACGCCCACTTGGGTGGAGAATTATCATTGAAATGTCGAACTGCGAAACTGCCTGTTTCATTCACTGCCGTGCCAGTTCCCAATGAAGAAGTGCTCGGAAGCACGAAACGCGTCAGGATGGACGATTTAAGTGCCATGATGTCCCCTGCTGTATTTGTCTTTGGTCAATAAATGGTGGCTAAAAACAACTCACCTGAGTGTGGTCATCTCACCGCAGGCAACTTTGTGTGTTCGATAGTTGCGGCCCCGCTAGAGCCCCGAGCTTGACTCCGCTGTACTAGTCGCAGTTCTGCTGAGATGTCAACCGGCAATTGGGCTTCAAGATCAGGAGAGTGCGATTGAGCAAAACAAACGGCACTGCAGTTGGCTGGCATGCAGTGTGCACATCCACTTGGAAGTTATCTTTTGAAATACAGGACTGAAACGAGGCAACTCACTGAAGGAATTAAGCAGTTCTACATTGACCATCAGGCCACAGGGGTGGCCACGCCCACATGGGCGGAGAATTATCATTGAAATGTCGAACTGCGAAACTACCTGTTTCATTCACTGGCGCGCCAGTTCCCCATGAAGAAGTGCTCGAAATCACGGAACGCGTCGGGATGGACGATTTAAGTGCCGTGATGTCCACTGCTGTATTTGTCTTTGCTCAATAAATGGTGGCTAAAAACAACTCACCTGAGTGTGGTCATCTCACCGCAGGCAACTTTGTGTGTTCGATAGTTGGGGCCCCGCCTGAGCCGCAAGCTTGACCCCGCTGCGCTAATCGCAGTGCTGCTGAGATGTCAACCGGCAATTCGGCTTCAAGATCAGGAGAGTGCGATTGAGCAAAACAAACGGCACTGCAGTTGGCTGGCATGCAGTGTGCACATCACTTGGAAGTTATGTTTTAAAATACAGGACTGAAACGAGGCAACTCACTGAAGGAATTAAGCAGTACTACATTGACCATCAGGCCACAGGGGTGGCCATGCCCACATGGGTGGAGAATTAGTATTGAAATGTCGAACTGCGAAACTGCCTGTTTCATTCACTGCCGTGCCAGTTCCCCATGAAGAAGTGCTCGGAAGCACGAAACGCGTCAGGATGGCCGATTTAAGTGCCATGATGTCCCCTGCTGTATTTGTCTTTGGTCAATAAATGGTGGCTAAAACAACTCACCTGAGTGTGGTCATCTCACCGCAGGCAACTTTGTGTGTTCGATAGTTGCAGCCCCGCCTGAGCCGCAAGCTTGACCCCGCTGCGCTAGTCGCAGTTCTGCTGAGATGTCAACCGGCAATTCGGCTTCAAGATCAGGACAGAGCGATTGAGCAAAACAAAGGGCACTGCAGTTGGCTGGCATGCAGTGTGCACATCCACTTGGAAGTTATCTTTTGAAATACAGGACTGAAACAAGGAAAGTCACTGAAGGAATTAAGCAGTACTACATTGACCATAAGGCCACAGGGGTGGCCACGCCCACATAGGCAGAGAATTATCATTGAAATGTCGAACTGCGAAACTGCCTGTTTCATTCACTGGCGCACCAGTTCCCCATGAAGAAGTGCTCGAAATCACGGAACGCGTCGGGATGGAGGATTTAAGTGCCGTGATGTCCGCTGGTGTATTTGTCTCTGCTCAATAAATGGTGGCTGAAAACAACTCACCTGAGTGTGGTCATCTCACCGCAGGCAACTTTGTGTGTTCAATAGTTGCGGCCCCGCCTGAGCCGCAAGCTTGACCCCGCTGCGCTAGTCGCAGTTCTGCTGAAATGTCAACCGGCAATTCGGCTTCAAGATCAGAAGAGTGCAATTGAGCAAAACAAACGGCCCTGCAGTTGGCTGGCATGCAGTGTGCACATCCACTTGGAAGTTATCTTTTGAAATACAGGACTGAAACGAGGAAACTCACTGGAGGAATTTAGCAGTACTACATTGACCATCAGGCCACAGGGGTGGCCACACCCACATGGGCGGATAATTATCATTGAAATGTCGAACTGCGAAACTACCTGTTTCATTCACTGCTGCGCCAGTTCCCCATGAAGAAGTGCTCGAAATCACGAAACGTGTCGGGATGGACGATTTAAGTGCCGTGATGTCCACTGCTGTATTTGTCTTTGCTCAATAAATGGTGGCTAAAAACAATTCACCTGAGTGTGGTCATCTCACCGCTGGCAACTTTGTGTGTTCGATAGTTGCGGCCTCGCCTGAGCCGCAAGCTTGACCCCGCTGCGCTAATCGCAGTTCTGCTGAGATGTCAACCGGCAATTCGGCTTCAAGATCAGGAGAGTGCGATCGAGCAAAACAAACGGCACTGTCGTTGGCTGGCATGCAGTGTGCACATCCACTTGGAAGTTATCTTTTGAAATACAGGACTGAAACGAGGCAACTTGCTGAAGGAATTAAGCAGTACTACATTGACCATCAGGCCACATGGGTAGCCACGCCCACATGGACGGAGAATTATCATTGAAATGTCGAACTGCGATACTGCCTGTTTCATTCACTGCCGCGCCAGTTCCCATGAAGAAGTGCTCGGAAGCACGAAACGTGTCGGGATGGACGATTTAAGTGCCATGATGTCCCCTGCTGCATTTGTCTTTGCTCAATAAATGGTGGCAAAAAACAACTCACCTGAGTGTGGTCATCTCACCGCAGGCAACTTTGTGTGTTCGATAGTTGCGGCCCCGCCTGAGCCGGAAGCTTGACCCCGCTGCGCTACTCGCAGTTCTGCTGAGATGTCAACCGGCAATTCGGCTTCAAGATCAGGAGAGTGCGATTGAGCAAAACAAACGGCACTGCAGTTGGCTGGCATGCAGTGTGCACATCACTTGGAAGTTATCTTTTGAAATACAGGACTGAAACGAGGCAACTCACTGAAGGAATTAAGCAGTACTACGTTGACCACCAGGCCACAGGGGTGTCCACGCCCACATGGACGAGAATTATCATTGAAATGTCGAACTGCGAAACTGCCTGTTTAATTCACTGCCGCGCCAGTTCCCCATGAAGAAGGGCTGGGAAGCACGAAACGTGTTAGGATGGAGGATTTAAGTGCCGTGATGTCCGCTGGTGTATTTGTCTCTGCTCAATAAATGGTGGCTGAAAACAACTCACCTGAGTGTGGTCATCTCACCGCAGGCAACTTTGTGTGTTCAATAGTTGCGGCCCCGCCTGAGCCGCGAGCTTGACCCCGCTGCGCTAGTCGCAGTTCTGCTGAAATGTCAACCGGCAATTCGGCTTCAAGATCAGGAGAGTGCAATTGAGCAAAACAAACGGCCCTGCAGTTGGCTGGCATGCAGTGTGCACATCCACTTGGAAGTTATCTTTTGAAATACAGAACTGAAACGAGGAAACTCACTGAAGGAATTTAGCAGTACTACATTGACCATCAGGCCACAGGGGTGGCCACACCCACATGGGCGGAGAATTATCATTGAAATGTCGAACTGCGAAACTACCTGTTTCATTCACTGCCGCGCCAGTTCCCCATGAAGAAGTGCTCGAAATCACGAAACGTGTCGGGATGGACGATTTAAGTGCCGTGATGTCCACTGCTGTATTTGTCTTTGCTCAATAAATGGTGGCTAAAAACAATTCACCTGAGTGTAGTCATCTCACCGCTGGCAACTTTGTGTGTTCGATAGTTGCGGCCCCGCCTGAGCCGCGAGCTTGACCCCGCTGCGCTAGTCGCAGTTCTGCTGAGATGTCAACCGGCAATTGGGCTTCAAGATCAGGAGAGTGCGATTGAGCAAAACAAACGGCACTGCAGTTAGCTGGCATGCAGTGTGCACATCCACTTGGAAGTTATCTTTTGAAATACAGGACTGAAACGAGGCAACTCACTGAAGGAATTAAGCAGTTCTACATTGACCATCAGGCCACAGGGGTGACCACGCCCACATGGGCAGAGAATTATCATTGAAATGTCGAACTGCGAAACTGGCTGTTTCATTCATTGCCGCGCCAGTTCCCCATGAAGAAGTGCTCGGAATCACGAAACGCGTCGGGATGGACGATTTAAGTGCCGTGATGTCTGCTGCTGTATTTGTCTTTGCTCAATAAATGGTGGCTAAAAACAACTCACCTGATTGTGGTCATCTCACCACAGGCAACTTTGTGTGTTCGATAGTTGCGGCACCGCCTGAGCCGCAAGCTTGAGCCCGCTGCGCTAATCGCAGTTCTGCTGAGATGTCAACCGGTAATTCGGCTTCAAGATCAGGAGAGTGCGATTGAGCAAAACAAACGGCACTGCAGTTGGCTGGCATGCAGTGTGCACATCACTTGGAAGTTATGTTTTAAAATACAGGACTGAAACGAGGCAACTCACTGAAGGAATTAAGCAGTACTACATTGACCATCAGGCCACAGGGGTGGCCACGCCCACTTGGGTGGAGAATTATCATTGAAATGTCGAACTGCGAAACTGCCTGTTTCATTCACTGCCGTGCCAGTTCCCAATGAAGAAGTGCTCGGAAGCACGAAACGCGTCAGGATGGACGATTTAAGTGCCATGATGTCCCCTGCTGTATTTGTCTTTGGTCAATAAATGGTGGCTAAAAACAACTCACCTGAGTGTGGTCATCTCACCGCAGGCAACTTTGTGTGTTCGATAGTTGCGGCCCCGCTAGAGCCCCGAGCTTGACCCCGCTGTACTAGTCGCAGTTCTGCTGAGATGTCAACCGGCAATTGGGCTTCAAGATCAGGAGAGTGCGATTGAGCAAAACAAACGGCACTGCAGTTGGCTGGCATGCAGTGTGCACATCCACTTGGAAGTTATCTTTTGAAATACAGGACTGAAACGAGGCAACTCACTGAAGGAATTAAGCAGTTCTACATTGACCATCAGGCCACAGGGGTGGCCACGCCCACATGGGCGGAGAATTATCATTGAAATGTCGAACTGCGAAACTACCTGTTTCATTCACTGGCGCGCCAGTTCCCCATGAAGAAGTGCTCGAAATCACGGAACGCGTCGGGATGGACGATTTAAGTGCCGTGATGTCCACTGCTGTATTTGTCTTTGCTCAATAAATGGTGGCTAAAAACAACTCACCTGAGTGTGGTCATCTCACCGCAGGCAACTTTGTGTGTTCGATAGTTGGGGCCCCGCCTGAGCCGCAAGCTTGACCCCGCTGCGCTAATCGCAGTGCTGCTGAGATGTCAACCGGCAATTCGGCTTCAAGATCAGGAGAGTGCGATTGAGCAAAACAAACG
Organism: Lissotriton vulgaris; assembly: GCF_964263255.1. Lineage (NCBI taxonomy): Eukaryota > Metazoa > Chordata > Amphibia > Caudata > Salamandridae > Lissotriton > Lissotriton vulgaris. The sequence continues at coordinate 832,646,662 of NC_141695.1, forward strand.
GCACTGCAGTTGGCTGGCATGCAGTGTGCACATCACTTGGAAGTTATGTTTTAAAATACAGGACTGAAACGAGGCAACTCACTGAAGGAATTAAGCAGTACTACATTGACCATCAGGCCACAGGGGTGGCCATGCCCACATGGGTGGAGAATTATCATTGAAATGTCGAACTGCGAAACTGCCTGTTTCATTCACTGCCGTGCCAGTTCCCCATGAAGAAGTGCTCGGAAGCACGAAACGCGTCAGGATGGCCGATTTAAGTGCCATGATGTCCCCTGCTGTATTTGTCTTTGGTCAATAAATGGTGGCTAAAACAACTCACCTGAGTGTGGTCATCTCACCGCAGGCAACTTTGTGTGTTCGATAGTTGCAGCCCCGCCTGAGCCGCAAGCTTGACCCCGCTGCGCTAGTCGCAGTTCTGCTGAGATGTCAACCGGCAATTCGGCTTCAAGATCAGGACAGAGCGATTGAGCAAAACAAAGGGCACTGCAGTTGGCTGGCATGCAGTGTGCACATCCACTTGGAAGTTATCTTTTGAAATACAGGACTGAAACAAGGAAAGTCACTGAAGGAATTAAGCAGTACTACATTGACCATAAGGCCACAGGGGTGGCCACGCCCACATAGGCAGAGAATTATCATTGAAATGTCGAACTGCGAAACTGCCTGTTTCATTCACTGGCGCACCAGTTCCCCATGAAGAAGTGCTCGAAATCACGGAACGCGTCGGGATGGAGGATTTAAGTGCCGTGATGTCCGCTGGTGTATTTGTCTCTGCTCAATAAATGGTGGCTGAAAACAACTCACCTGAGTGTGGTCATCTCACCGCAGGCAACTTTGTGTGTTCAATAGTTGCGGCCCCGCCTGAGCCGCAAGCTTGACCCCGCTGCGCTAGTCGCAGTTCTGCTGAAATATCAACCGGCAATTCGGCTTCAAGATCAGAAGAGTGCAATTGAGCAAAACAAACGGCCCTGCAGTTGGCTGGCATGCAGTGTGCACATCCACTTGGAAGTTATCTTTTGAAATACAGGACTGAAACGAGGAAACTCACTGGAGGAATTTAGCAGTACTACATTGACCATCAGGCCACAGGGGTGGCCACACCCACATGGGCGGATAATTATCATTGAAATGTCGAACTGCGAAACTACCTGTTTCATTCACTGCCGCGCCAGTTCCCCATGAAGAAGTGCTCGAAATCACGAAACGTGTCGGGATGGACGATTTAAGTGCCGTGATGTCCACTGCTGTATTTGTCTTTGCTCAATAAATGGTGGCTAAAAACAATTCACCTGAGTGTGGTCATCTCACCGCTGGCAACTTTGTGTGTTCGATAGTTGCGGCCTCGCCTGAGCCGCAAGCTTGACCCCGCTGCGCTAATCGCAGTTCTGCTGAGATGTCAACCGGCAATTCGGCTTCAAGATCAGGAGAGTGCGATCGAGCAAAACAAACGGCACTGTCGTTGGCTGGCATGCAGTGTGCACATCCACTTGGAAGTTATCTTTTGAAATACAGGACTGAAACGAGGCAACTTGCTGAAGGAATTAAGCAGTACTACATTGACCATCAGGCCACATGGGTAGCCACGCCCACATGGACGGAGAATTATCATTGAAATGTCGAACTGCGATACTGCCTGTTTCATTCACTGCCGCGCCAGTTCCCATGAAGAAGTGCTCGGAAGCACGAAACGTGTCGGGATGGACGATTTAAGTGCCATGATGTCCCCTGCTGTATTTGTCTTTGCTCAATAAATGGTGGCAAAAAACAACTCACCTGAGTGTGGTCATCTCACCGCAGGCAACTTTGTGTGTTCGATAGTTGCGGCCCCGCCTGAGCCGGAAGCTTGACCCCGCTGCGCTACTCGCAGTTCTGCTGAGATGTCAACCGGCAATTCGGCTTCAAGATCAGGAGAGTGCGATTGAGCAAAACAAACGGCACTGCAGTTGGCTGGCATGCAGTGTGCACATCACTTGGAAGTTATCTTTTGAAATACAGGACTGAAACGAGGCAACTCACTGAAGGAATTAAGCAGTACTACGTTGACCACCAGGCCACAGGGGTGTCCACGCCCACATGGACGAGAATTATCATTGAAATGTCGAACTGCGAAACTGCCTGTTTAATTCACTGCCGCGCCAGTTCCCCAGGAAGAAGGGCTGGGAAGCACGAAACGTGTTAGGATGGAGGATTTAAGTGCCGTGATGTCCGCTGGTGTATTTGTCTCTGCTCAATAAATGGTGGCTGAAAACAACTCACCTGAGTGTGGTCATCTCACCGCAGGCAACTTTGTGTGTTCAATAGTTGCGGCCCCGCCTGAGCCGCGAGCTTGACCCCGCTGCGCTAGTCGCAGTTCTGCTGAAATGTCAACCGGCAATTCGGCTTCAAGATCAGGAGAGTGCAATTGAGCAAAACAAACGGCCCTGCAGTTGGCTGGCATGCAGTGTGCACATCCACTTGGAAGTTATCTTTTGAAATACAGAACTGAAACGAGGAAACTCACTGAAGGAATTTAGCAGTACTACATTGACCATCAGGCCACAGGGGTGGCCACACCCACATGGGCGGAGAATTATCATTGAAATGTCGAACTGCGAAACTACCTGTTTCATTCACTGCCGCGCCAGTTCCCCATGAAGAAGTGCTCGAAATCACGAAACGTGTCGGGATGGACGATTTAAGTGCCGTGATGTCCACTGCTGTATTTGTCTTTGCTCAATAAATGGTGGCTAAAAACAATTCACCTGAGTGTGGTCATCTCACCGCTGGCAACTTTGTGTGTTCGATAGTTGCGGCCCCGCCTGAGCCGCGAGCTTCACCCCGCTGCGCTAGTCGCAGTTCTGCTGAGATGTCAACCGGCAATTGGGCTTCAAGATCAGGAGAGTGCGATTGAGCAAAACAAACGGCACTGCAGTTAGCTGGCATGCAGTGTGCACATCCACTTGGAAGTTATCTTTTGAAATACAGGACTGAAACGAGGCAACTCACTGAAGGAATTAAGCAGTTCTACATTGACCATCAGGCCACAGGGGTGACCACGCCCACATGGGTGGAGAATTATCATTGAAATGTCGAACTGCGAAACTGGCTGTTTCATTCATTGCCGCGCCAGTTCCCCATGAAGAAGTGCTCGGAATCACGAAACGCGTCGGGATGGACGATTTAAGTGCCGTGATGTCTGCTGCTGTATTTGTCTTTGCTCAATAAATGGTGGCTAAAAACAACTCACCTGATTGTGGTCATCTCACTGCAGGCAACTTTGTGTGTTCCATAGTTGCGGCCCTGCCTGAGCCGCGAGCTTGACCCCGCTGCGCTAGTCGCAGTTCTGCTGAGATGTCAACCGGCAATTCGGCTTCAAGATCAGGAGAGTGCGATTGAGCAAAACAAACGACACTGCAGTTGGCTGGCATGCAGTGGGCACATCCACTTGGAAGTTATCTTTTGAAATACAGGACTGAAACGAGGCAACTCACTGAAGGAATTAAGCAGTACTACGTTGACCACCAGGCCACAGGGGTGTCCACGCCCACATGGACGGAGAATTATCATTGAAATGTCGAACTGCGAAACTGCCTGTTTAATTCACTGCCGCGCCAGTTCCCCATGAAGAAGCGCTGGGAAGCACGAAACGTGTTAGGATGGAGGATTTAAGTGCCTTGATGTCCGCTGGTGTATTTGTCTCTGCTCAATAAATGGTGGCTGAAAACAACTCACCTGAGTGTGGTCTTCTCACCGCAGGCAACTTTGTGTGTTCAATAGTTGCGGCCCCGCCTGAGCCGCGAGCTTGACCCTGCTGCGCTAGTCGCAGTTCTGCTGAAATGTCAACCGGCAATTCGGCTTCAAGATCAGGAGAGTGCAATTGAGCAAAACAAACAGCCCTGCAGTTGGCTGGCATAAAGTGTGCACATCCACTTGGAAGTTATCTTTTGAAATACAGGACTGAAACGAGGAAACTCACTGAAGGAATTTAGCAGTACTACATTGACCATCAGGCCACAGGGGTGGCCACACCCACATGGGCAGAGAATTATTATCGAAATGTCGACCTGCAAAACTGCCTGTTTCATTCACTGCCGTGCCAGTTCCCCATGAAGAAGTGCTCAGAAGCACGAAACGCGTCGGGATGGACGATTTAAGTGCCCTGATGTCCGCTCCTGTATTTGTCTTTGCTCAATAAATGGTGGCTAAAAACAACTCACCTGAGTGTGGTCATCTCACCACAGGCAATTTTGTGTGTTCGATAGTTGCGGCCCCGCCTGAGCCGCGAGCATGACCCCGCTGCGCTAGTCGCAGTTCTGCTTAGATGTCAACCGGCAATTGGGCTTCAAGATTAGGAGAGGGCCATTGAGCAAAACAAACGTCACTGCAGTTGGCTGGCATGCAGTGTGCACATCCACTTGGAAGTTATCTTTTGAAATACAGGACTGAAACGAGGCAACTCACTGAAGGAATTAAGCAGTACTACATTGACCATCAGGCCACAGGGGTGGCCACGCCCACATCGCGGAGAATTATCATTGAAATGTCGAACTGCGAAACTGCCTCTTTCATTCACTGCCGCGCCAGTTCCCCATGAAGAAGCGCTCGGAAGCACGAAACACATCAGGATGGACGATTTAAGTGCCATGATGTCCGCTGCTGTATTTGTCTTTGCTCAATAAATGGTGGCTGAAAACAACTCACCTGAGTGTGGTCATCTCACCGCAGGCAACTTTGTGTGTTCGATAGTTGCGGCCCCGCTGCGCTAGTCGCAGTTCTGCTGAGATGTCAACCGGCAATTGGGCTTCAAGATCAGGAGAGTGCGATTGAGCAAAACAAACGGCACTGCAGTTAGCTGGCATGCAGTGTGCACATCCACTTGGAAGTTATCTTTTGAAATACAGGACTGAAACGAGGCAACTCACTGAAGGAATTAAGCAGTTCTACATTGACCATCAGGCCACAGGGGTGGCCACGTCCACATGGGTGGAGAATTATCATTGAAATGTCGAACTGCGAAACTGCCTGTTTCATTTACTGCCGCGCCAGTTCCCCATGAAGAAGCGCTCGGAAGCACGAAACGCGTCAGGATGGATGATTTAAGTGCCGTGATGTCCGCTGCTGTATTTGTCTTTGCTCAATAAATGGTGGCTAAAAACAACTCACCTGATTGTGGTCATCTCACTGCAGGCAACTTTGTGTGTTCCATAGTTGCGGCCCTGCCTGAGCCGCGAGCTTGACCCCGCTGCGCTAGTCGCAGTTCTGCTGAGATGTCAACCGGCAATTCGGCTTCAAGATCAGGAGAGTGCGATTGAGCAAAACAAACGACACTGCAGTTGGCTGGCATGCAGTGTGCACATCCACTTGGAAGTTATCTTTTGAAATACAGGACTGAAACGAGGCAACTCACTGAAGGAATTAAGCAGTACTACGTTGACCACCAGGCCACAGGGGTGTCCACGCCCACATGGACGGAGAATTATCATTGAAATGTCGAACTGCGAAACTGCCTGTTTAATTCACTGCCACGCCAGTTCCCCATGAAGAAGCGCTGGGAAGCACGAAACGTGTTAGGATGGAGGATTTAAGTGCCGTGATGTCCGCTGGTGTATTTGTCTCTGCTCAATAAATGGTGGCTGAAAACAACTCACCTGAGTGTGGTCATCTCACCGCAGGCAACTTTGTGTGTTCAATAGTTGCGGCCCCGCCTGAGCCGCAAGCTTGACCCCGCTGCGCTAGTCGCAGTTCTGCTGAAATGTCAACCGGCAATTCGGCTTCAAGATCAGAAGAGTGCAATTGAGCAAAACAAACGGCCCTGCAGTTGGCTGGCATGCAGTGTGCACATCCACTTGGAAGTTATCTTTTGAAATACAGGACTGAAACGAGGAAACTCACTGAAGGAATTTAGCAGTACTACATTGACCATCAGGCCACAGGGGTGGCCACACCCACATGGGCGGAGAATTATCATTGAAATGTCGAACTGCGAAACTACCTGTTTCATTCACTGCCGCGCCAGTTCCCCATGAAGAAGTGCTCGAAATCACGAAACGTGTCGGGATGGACGATTTAAGTGCCGTGATGTCCACTGCTGTATTTGTCTTTGCTCAATAAATGGTGGCTAAAAACAATTCACCTGAGTGTGGTCATCTCACCGCTGGCAACTTTGTGTGTTCGATAGTTGCGGCCTCGCCTGAGCCGCAAGCTTGACCCCGCTGCGCTAATCGCAGTTCTGCTGAGATGTCAACCGGCAATTCGGCTTCAAGATCAGGAGAGTGCGATTGAGCAAAACAAACGGCACTGCCGTTGGCTGGCATGCAGTGTGCACATCCACTTGGAAGTTATCTTTTGAAATACAGGACTGAAACGAGGCAACTTGCTGAAGGAATTAAGCAGTACTACATTGACCATCAGGCCACATGGGTAGCCACGCCCACATGGGCGGAGAATTATCATTGAAATGTCGAACTGCGATACTGCCTGTTTCATTCACTGCCGCGCCAGTTCCCATGAAGAAGTGCTCGGAAGCACGAAACGTGTCGGGATGGACGATTTAAGTGCCATGATGTCCCCTGCTGTATTTGTCTTTGCTCAATAAATGGTGGCAAAAAACAACTCACCTGAGTGTGGTCATCTCACCGCAGGCAACTTTGTGTGTTCGATAGTTGCGGCCCCGCCTGAGCCGGAAGCTTGACCCCGCTGCGCTAGTCGCAGTTCTGCTGAGATGTCAACCGGCAATTCGGCTTCAAGATCAGGAGAGTGCGATTGAGCAAAACAAACGGCACTGCAGTTGGCTGGCATGCAGTGTGCACATCACTTGGAAGTTATCTTTTGAAATACAGGACTGAAACGAGGCAACTCACTGAAGGAATTAAGCAGTACTACGTTGACCACCAGGCCACAGGGGTGTCCACGCCCACATGGACGAGAATTATCATTGAAATGTCGAACTGCGAAACTGCCTGTTTAATTCACTGCCGCGCCAGTTCCCCATGAAGAAGCGCTGGGAAGCACGAAACGTGTTAGGATGGAGGATTTAAGTGCCGTGATGTCCGCTGGTGTATTTGTCTCTGCTCAATAAATGGTGGCTGAAAACAACTCACCTGAGTGTGGTCATCTCACCGCAGGCAACTTTGTGTGTTCAATAGTTGCGGCCCCGCCTGAGCCGCGAGCTTGACCCCGCTGCGCTAGTCGCAGTTCTGCTGAAATGTCAACCGGCAATTCGGCTTCAAGATCAGGAGAGTGCAATTGAGAAAAACAAACGGCCCTGCAGTTGGCTGGCATGCAGTGTGCACATCCACTTGGAAGTTATCTTTTGAAATACAGAACTGAAACGAGGAAACTCACTGAAGGAATTTAGCAGTACTACATTGACCATCAGGCCACAGGGGTGGCCACACCCACATGGGCGGAGAATTATCATTGAAATGTCGAACTGCGAAACTACCTGTTTCATTCACTGCCGCGCCAGTTCCCCATGAAGAAGTGCTCGAAATCACGAAACGTGTCGGGATGGACGATTTAAGTGCCGTGATGTCCACTGCTGTATTTGTCTTTGCTCAATAAATGGTGGCTAAAAACAATTCACCTGAGTGTGGTCATCTCACCGCTGGCAACTTTGTGTGTTCGATAGTTGCGGCCCCGCCTGAGCCGCGAGCTTGACCCCGCTGCGCTAGTCGCAGTTCTGCTGAGATGTCAACCGGCAATTGGGCTTCAAGATCAGGAGAGTGCGATTGAGCAAAACAAACGGCACTGCAGTTAGCTGGCATGCAGTGTGCACATCCACTTGGAAGTTATCTTTTGAAATACAGGACTGAAACGAGGCAACTCACTGAAGGAATTAAGCAGTTCTACATTGACCATCAGGCCACAGGGGTGACCACGCCCACATGGGCAGAGAATTATCATTGAAATGTCGAACTGCGAAACTGGCTGTTTCATTCATTGCCGCGCCAGTTCCCCATGAAGAAGTGCTCGGAATCACGAAACGCGTCGGGATGGACGATTTAAGTGCCGTGATGTCTGCTGCTGTATTTGTCTTTGCTCAATAAATGGTGGCTAAAAACAACTCACCTGATTGTGGTCATCTCACTGCAGGCAACTTTGTGTGTTCCATAGTTGCGGCCCTGCCTGAGCCGCGAGCTTGACCCCGCTGCGCTAGTCGCAGTTCTGCTGAGATGTCAACCGGCAATTCGGCTTCAAGATCAGGAGAGTGCGATTGAGCAAAACAAACGGCACTGCAGTTGGCTGGCATGCAGTGTGCACATCACTTGGAAGTTATGTTTTAAAATACAGGACTGAAACGAGGCAACTCACTGAAGGAATTAAGCAGTACTACATTGACCATCAGGCCACAGGGGTGGCCACGCCCACATGGGTGGAGAATTATCATTGAAATGTCGAACTGCGAAACTGCCTGTTTCATTCACTGCCGTGCCAGTTCCCCATGAAGAAGTGCTCGGAAGCACGAAACGCGTCAGGATGGACGATTTAAGTGCCATGATGTCCCCTGCTGCATTTGTCTTTGGTCAATAAATGGTGGCTAAAAACAACTCACCTGAGTGTGGTCATCTCACCGCAGGCAACTTTGTGTGTTCGATATTTGCGGCCCCGCCTGAGCCGCAAGCTTGACCCCGCTGCGCTAGTCGCAGTTCTGCTGAGATGTCAACCGGTGTTGGACAGGCCACATGACGGGCCGCTCTCCCCCGGCTCGACCAGGCCCGAGCCCAGTCACGCAAGCACCACACACCACCATTGCACGCCCTGCGTCCCCTCAGGGACCCCTGCCCTCGAACATGATAACCTCGTGGGTCCGATCCACTGCCGGCCCATGCACCCAGCCCGGGCCGCCATCTTGGACACCTCGCCACGAGGCCGCCTGGCCCCCGATCGACCTCAACCCTGGGCCTAGCCCAGCCTCAGACAATCCGGCACCACCCTCCACCCAGGAGGTGAGCGGGCTACTTGGCAAGTCAATGGGAGAAAGAGGTGCCGATGGCTCTCCCCCCGCCCAGTGCCGCTCGCCCATCGCCTCCCCGGGCGCTGGCTCCACCCCCCTGCTGGGTGTCTGGACTCCCTCATCCCGGACCTCCCGACCTCCAAGTGCGAGGGTCCGGACATCAAAGCACGCCAGCCCTATAACTGGGGCAGCTCCAGAGCAGGAAGTCAGTTGTATCTTGGAGTCGAGAGACGTAAGAGGAACTCATCCTGGACGGACTACTGGCGCTGCCGTAGCTCTGTCCTGTGCACCATCGTCCTGCCTGTTGGCGCTGCCACAGCCGTCGTAACCTTCATTCTTCACCGTCGTCCGGATCTGCTGGCGAGGCCGCGGACCGTTGTAACCATCATCTTCATCGGGACCTGCTTGGCTTCTCCACGGCCCGTCGACCATCCTTCATCCATCTCGGGACCTGCTTGGCTCCTCCACGGCCCGATCAGCAACCACGCCGAGCTCGAGGATTGAGAGCTATTTAACTCATTGGTAACTAAGACTGTCCCGCTACCCTTTCTCCTCAACCAGAGATCAGAACTGAGGGGACCCCTGAGTCCAGACCTCCTTGTATCATAACGACGTAACCTAAGAATTGCATATAAAGTCTCGTTAACCTTCAATCTTGTGTGGTGTCCGTCTGTGGGGGGGAAGTTACTTACCTGTACAGTCGTTGGAGACGGCTCTCCCTGGAGACCTCTCCCCGTAATCTCGGCCGACCCTCCCGGTCCGTCTAACATTGGTGGCCAGCGGCGCGATCCGAATCACCGCATAACGTACAGAGAGTAGCTCACCCCACAACGAACAACAAATGTCGACTAAAGAGAGCGGATCAACTGAGAAGTTCCAAATGGAAAAACTAGAGGAATACAGCCATCGTGAACTAAAGCAGTTCTGCATCGAACTAGGTATCGCTACCACCGGACTAAGTACCAAGGACGATTTTAAGCATGCCCTAGAATCTTGGGCAGAGACCGGGGATGTCGAAGCCCCTGAGCAAAGCACCGCGAAAAATACCAACACGGCCCCTGAGGGGCAAAGAACCAGTCTCTCGCAAGACGAGATCCAAGAAAGAGAAAAAGCCCGACTACACGAACTCGAAATGGCCCGACTCAAGATGGACATAGAACTCAAATTGGCCGAGCAAAAAATAAACTTAGAGCACCTTCGCCTCCGAGAAGAAAGAGAGGAGAAACAGAGGCAAAGGGAGCTCGAGGAAAAAAGACTAACGTACGAGCACGAACGGAACCTAGCCGAGATCAACCTGCGCAAACAAAATAAAGAGTTAGGGGTGCCCGACAGACCGTCCACCCCAGGGACCGCGGAGAAAAAAGTGCACATCCCCAAGGATGTGGTCCGAGAATATTTTCGAGAAGACGACATCCAGCAATGGTTTAAGGCCTATGAAATCGCGATGACTGCGCACCGGATCGATAGAGCCGACTGGGGAGCCGGCCTATGGGGCAAATTCCTCAATGAGGGCCGCGATACTCTGTTACAGCTCCCAGACCACCAGATGACCTCCTACGACCATATGAAAGCGGCCCTCCTCACCCGCTATGGCCTCACGCCCGAGATGTACCGTCAGAGGTTCCGAGACTGCACACGCATTCCAGGTACAACTTGGGTGGACTATGTAACGTACTTTAGCCGAGCCTTCGAAGGCTGGATCAGAGGGAACAACGTCACGACCTACGAGCAGCTGTTCAATCTGATGGTATGGGAGCATCTGTCCAACAATTGCTTCATTGAACTACGCCAACACCTCCTCGACAGCAAGTTAACCGATCCCCGGCAGCTCGCAGCCGAAGCTGACCGGTGGGAGATCACCAGAGTGGGCCGGAATGGGTCCTACGAGCAGAACAGGAACAACAATGGTCACTACCGACCCAGAGGAGGAGGAGGGGGCCAAGGACGAGGAAGAGACAATACTCCGGCCGCCCCCGCTACCAGCACCACCCCCCCGGCCAACCGGGGCAGCACCCCGGCGCGACCGGGATACAGAGCCAATGTTACATGTCACCGATGCCAACGAGTCGGCCACTATGCAAACGACCCAAGCTGCCCGCAGTATCAGAGTCCAAGACCCCGCCAGGTGGCCGCCGCGGCACTAGGGGAAGAACAGATCTCCGAGGAACAAGAAACAGGCGAGCAAGAGTATCAAGAGTGGGAGCCAGCCGCCATGACTCTCGCGTGCTTAGGGGGAAGAGACATGGTCCCGCGGGTCCCCCTACCCGCTAACACCCAGAAGTACAGCCAATGGGTGAGCATCAATGGACAACGGGCCGAAGCCCTTCGAGACACCGGGGCCAGTGTGACAGCCGTCCGCTGTCATCTGGTGACCCCAGAACAATATCTACCGAACGTTCTCTGCCCTGTGCGATCAGCCGACAACTCGGAAAGTCTGTGTCGGATGGCCTGCGTCCCCTTTGAGTGGGGAGGGGTCTCCGGCATGTTGAAGGTAACGGTCCGAGACGACGCCCCCGTGGAATGCCTCCTCGGAAATGACCTGGAAATCTCCCCGTGGGCAGCCGTGGAGCGAAAAGAGCACTTGGGGATGTTGGGCGTCCCAGACTGGGCGTGCGTCACCACCCGGTCCATGGCCGCCCGTGCCAACCATCACCCGGAAGAACCCGAATGGCCGGCGCCACCGCCTCCGGTCGCCCCCGCCGAGACCCCCGACCATGGCATCCCCCTCGAACTTGCTCAACCTTCCGACCTCGCTAATCTTGATCAGTGGGCTCAAGAAGGGGGACCCACACAAGAACAATTTCGTCAGGAACAGAAGACCTGTCCCTCCCTTGAGGGACTCCGACAACAAGCGCTCGCCCAAAGCGCCGGGGATACCTCCGGAACTCATTGGGTCTACTGGGACAATGATCTATTGTACAGCGAGCAACGAATCGCCGAGCTGGGGGCCAACCGAGTACTAGTGGTGCCCCTCCGCTTTAGAGACTTCCTGCTAAACCTGGCCCACGATGCCCCCCTGGCAGGGCACCTGGGACAAGATAAAACCTACAGCCGCCTAGTGACCCACTTCTTCTGGCCCAAAATGAGAAACGATGTGCACCAGCATTGCCGATCTTGCCCCACGTGCCAAGCCAGTGGGAAGAGCGGCCGCAAATTAAAGGCTCCCCTGCAACCCTTTCCAGTAGTCACAACCCCATTTGAGAGGGTCGGGATAGGAATGTCCCCCACAGAACCGTGCGCTCTCCAAGACAAATGGACGGGACCCTTCAAGGTAATCGAGCGCAAGGGTCCTGCCACCTATCTGATCGATATGGAGTCCGCCCGGAATCCGCTCCGAGTCCTCCACACCAACAGACTGAAACCCCACTTTGCACGAACAGAACTCAGCCTCTTGATGGCCACAGACAATGGGGTTGAAGACGACTCCGAGCCTCTCCCTGACCTCTTGCGGACCCAGGAGCAAGACGGCTCCGTGGATGGGGTCCGACTCTCGGAGACCCTCACCAGAGAACAACGGCAAGAGTGCCAAGCCCTCCTATCACGGTTCGCCAGTCTGTTCTCCCTCACCCCGGGTGTCACTTCCTGGTGTGTGCACGATGTGGACACCGGAGACAGCCCTCCTATCCGCCACCGGGCCTACCGCGTACCTGATCGGGTACGGGCCTGCATCCAGGCGGAAGTAGCTAAGATGCTCACGCTCGGGGTCATCGAGCCCTCAGACAGTCCATGGGCCAGCCCGGTCGTACTGGTCCCCAAAGCAGCCGCCCCCGGGACCACACCAGAACTCCGGTTCTGTGTCGACTACCGGGGCCTGAATGAAGTCACCAGAACGGACGCACACCCCATCCCCCGGGCAGATGAACTGGTCGACCGAATGGGCGCTGCCCGCTACCTCAGCATCTTCGACCTGACGGCAGGTTATTGGCAGATCGGCCTCACACCCCGAGCACAAGAACGCTCTGCCTTCTCCACCCCCGATGGCCACTATCACTTTACGGTCATGCCCTTCGGCATGAAGAATGCCCCAGCGACGTTCCAACGGCTCGTCAATCAGGTCCTGGCGGGGCTCGAAGAGTTCAGCGCCGCCTACCTGGACGACATCGCTGTGTACAGCCACCATTGGACCGAGCACCTCCACCACCTCCAAGCAGTGCTGCAAGCCCTTCAGCGAGCTGGCCTCACGATCAAGGCCAGCAAATGCCAAATTGGACAAGGGTCGGTGACCTACCTCGGACACCAGGTGGGAAGCGGCCTAGTGGCCCCCCTACAGCTGAAAATTGCCGCCATCCAGAACTGGCAACCCCCTATCACTCAAACTGAGGTGCGAGCCTTCCTGGGCCTCACGGGCTACTACCGAAGGTTCGTGAAAGACTATGGTACCATCGTGGGGCCTCTCACCGAACTCACGTCAAAAAATCAGCCCAAGAAGGTGAACTGGACCCCAGAGTGTCAAGCGGCGTTCGAACAGTTAAAGGCCGCCATGTGTTCCGCTCCTGTGCTCCAGGCCCCAGACTACAGCCGGGAGTTCGTCGTCCAGACGGACGCCTCCGACCAGGGCATTGGGGCGGTCCTGTCCCAAGTGAACACCGAAGGCCTCGATCAACCGGTGGCCTTCATCAGCCGGAGACTCCTACCCCGGGAACAACGCTGGAGCACCATAGAGAGGGAAGCCTTCGCTGTGGTATGGGCCCTCAAGAAGCTCCGGCCCTACCTTTTTGGCACCCACTTTCGGGTGCAGACTGACCACCGACCCCTGCAGTGGTTGATGCATATGCGGGGGGAAAACCCAAAATTGCTACGCTGGTCCATCTCCTTACAAGGTATGGACTTCACAGTCGAACACCGGCCTGGGTCCGACCACGCCAACGCCGATGGCCTGTCCCGGTTTTTCCGCCTCGACGAAGAGAGTCCCCAAGAGGATGGGTAACTCTCCCCGCCTTCAGCTGGGGGGGACGCATGTTGGACAGGCCACATGACGGGCCGCTCTCCCCCGGCTCGACCAGGCCCGAGCCCAGTCACGCAAGCACCACACACCACCATTGCACGCCCTGCGTCCCCTCAGGGACCCCTGCCCTCGAACATGATAACCTCGTGGGTCCGATCCACTGCCGGCCCATGCACCCAGCCCGGGCCGCCATCTTGGACACCTCGCCACGAGGCCGCCTGGCCCCCGATCGACCTCAACCCTGGGCCTAGCCCAGCCTCAGACAATCCGGCACCACCCTCCACCCAGGAGGTGAGCGGGCTACTTGGCAAGTCAATGGGAGAAAGAGGTGCCGATGGCTCTCCCCCCGCCCAGTGCCGCTCGCCCATCGCCTCCCCGGGCGCTGGCTCCACCCCCCTGCTGGGTGTCTGGACTCCCTCATCCCGGACCTCCCGACCTCCAAGTGCGAGGGTCCGGACATCAAAGCACGCCAGCCCTATAACTGGGGCAGCTCCAGAGCAGGAAGTCAGTTGTATCTTGGAGTCGAGAGACGTAAGAGGAACTCATCCTGGACGGACTACTGGCGCTGCCGTAGCTCTGTCCTGTGCACCATCGTCCTGCCTGTTGGCGCTGCCACAGCCGTCGTAACCTTCATTCTTCACCGTCGTCCGGATCTGCTGGCGAGGCCGCGGACCGTTGTAACCATCATCTTCATCGGGACCTGCTTGGCTTCTCCACGGCCCGTCGACCATCCTTCATCCATCTCGGGACCTGCTTGGCTCCTCCACGGCCCGATCAGCAACCACGCCGAGCTCGAGGATTGAGAGCTATTTAACTCATTGGTAACTAAGACTGTCCCGCTACCCTTTCTCCTCAACCAGAGATCAGAACTGAGGGGACCCCTGAGTCCAGACCTCCTTGTATCATAACGACGTAACCTAAGAATTGCATATAAAGTCTCGTTAACCTTCAATCTTGTGTGGTGTCCGTCTGTGGGGGGGAAGTTACTTACCTGTACAGTCGTTGGAGACGGCTCTCCCTGGAGACCTCTCCCCGTAATCTCGGCCGACCCTCCCGGTCCGTCTAACAACCGGCAATTCGGCTTCAAGATCAGGAGAGAGCGATTGAGCAAAACAACTGCAGTTGGCTGGCATGCAGTGTGCACATCCACTTGGAAGTTATCTTTTGAAATACAGGACTGAAACGAGGCAACTCACTGAAGGAATTAAGCAGTACTACATTGACCATCAGGCCACAGAGGTGGCCACGCCCACATGGGTGGAGAATTATCATTGAAACGTCGAACTGCGAAACTGCCTGTTTCATTCCCTGCCGTGCCAGTTCCCCATGAAGAAGTGCTCGGAAGCACGAAACGCGTCAGGATGGACGATTTAAGTGCCATGATGTCCCCTGCTGTATTTGTCTTTGCTCAATAAATGGTGGCTAAAACAACTCACCTGAGTGTGGTCATCTCACCGCAGGCAACTTTGTGTGTTCGATAGTTGCGGCCCCACCTGAGCCGCAAGCTTGACTCCGCTGCGCTAGTCGCAGTTCTGCTGAGATGTCAACCGGCAATTCGGCTTCAAGATCAGGAGAGAGCGATTGAGCAAAACAAACGGCACTGCAGTTGGCTGTCATGCAGTGTGCACATCCACTTGGAAGTTATCTTTTGAAATACAGGACTGAAACGAGGCAACTCACTGAAGGAATCAAGCAGTACTACATTGACCATCAGGCCACAGGGGTGGCCACGCCCACATCGCGGAGAATTATCATTGAAATGTCGAACTGCGAAACTGCCTGTTTCATTCACTGCCGCGCCACTTCCCCATGAAGAAGCGCTCGGAAGCACGAAACGCATCAGGATGGACGATTTAAGTGCCATTATGTCCGCTGCTGTATTTGTCTTTGCTCAATAAATGGTGGCTGAAAACAACTCACCTGAGTGTGGTCATCTCACCGCAGGCAACTTTGTGTGTTCGATAGTTGCCGCCCTGCTTGAGCCGCGAGCTTGACCCCGCTGCGCTAGTCGCAGTTCTGCTGAGATGTCAACCGGCAATTGGGCTTCAAGATCAGGAGAGTGCGATTGAGCAAAACCAACAGCACTGCAGTTAGCTGGCATGCAGTGTGCACATCCACTTCGAAGTTATCTTTTGAAATACAGGACTGAAACGAGGCAACTCTCTGAAGGAATTAGGCAGTACTACATTGACCATCAGGCCACAGGGGTGGCCACGTCCACATGGGTGGAGAATTATCATTGAAATGTCGAATTGCGAAACTGCCTGTTTCATTCACTGCCACGCCAGTTCCCCATGAAGAAGTGCTCGGAAGCAGGAAACGCGTCGGGATGGACGATTTAAGTGCTGTGATGTCCGCCGCTGTATTTGTCTCTGCTCAATAAATGGTGGCTAAAAACAACTCACCTGAGTGTGGTCATCTTACCGAAGGCAACTTTGTGTGTTCGATAGTCGGGCCCCGCCTGACCCGCAAGCTGGACCCCGCTGCGCTAATCGCAGTTCTGCTGAGATGTCAACCGGCAATTCGGCTTCAAGATCAAGAGAGTGCGATTGAGCAAAACAAACGGCACTGCAGTTGGCTGGCATGCAGTGTGCACATCACTTGGAAGTTATGTTTTAAAATACAGGACTGAAACGAAGCAACTCACTGAAGGAATTAAGCAGTACTACATTGACCATCAGGCCACAGGGGTGGCCACGCCCACATGGGTGTAGGATTATCATTGAAATGTCGAACTGCGAAACTGCCTGTTTCATTCACTGCCGTGCCAGTTCCCCATGAAGAAGTGCCCGGAAGCACGAAACGCGTCAGGATGGACGATTTAAGTGCCATGATGTCCCCTGCTGTATTTGTCTTTGGTCAATAAATGGTGGCTAAAAACAACTCACCTGAGTGTGGTCATCTCACCGCAGGCAACTTTGTGTGTTCGATAGTTGCGGCCCAGCCTGAGCCGCAAGCTTGACCCCGCTGCCCTAGTCGCAGTTCTGCTGAGATGTCAACCGTCAATTCGGCTTCAAGATCAGGAGAGAGCGCTTGAGCAAAACAAACAGCACTGCAGTTGGCTGGCATGCAGTGTGCACATCCACTTGGAAGTTATCTTTTGAAATACAGGACTGAAACGAGGCAACTCACTGAAGGAATTAAGCAGTACTACATTGACCATCAGGCCACAGGGGTGGCCACGCCCACATCGCGGAGAATTATCATTGAAATGTCGAACTGCGAAACTGCCTGTTTCATTCACTGCCGCGCCACTTCCCCATGAAGAAGCGCTCGGAAGCACGAAACGCATCAGGATGGACGATTTAAGTGCCGTGATGTCCGCTGCTGTATTTGTCTTTGCTCAATAAATGGTGGCTGAAAACAACTCACCTGAGTGTGGTCATCTCACTGCAGGCAACTTTGTGTGTTCGATAGTTGCCGCCCCGCTTGAGCCGCGAGCTTGACCCCACTGCGCTAGTCACAGTTCTGCTGAGATGTCAACCGGCAATTCGGCTTCAAGATCAGGAGAGAATAATTGAGCAAAACAAACGGCACTGCAGTTGGCTGGCATGCAGTGTGCACATCCACCTTGCAAGTTATCTTTTGAAATACAGGACTGAAACGAGGCAACTCACTGAAGGAATTAAGCAGTACTACATTAACCATCAGGCCACAGGGGTGGCCACGCCCACATCGCGGAGAATTATCATTGAAATGTCGAACTGCGAAACTGCCTGTTTCATTTACTGCCGCGCCAGTTCCCCATGAAGAAGTGCTCGGAAGCACGAAACGCGTCAGGATGGACGATTAAAGTGCTGTGATGTCCGCTGCTGTATTTGTCTCTGCTCAATAAATGGTGGCTAAAAACAACTCACCTGAGTGTGGTCATCTCACCGCAGGCAACTTTGTGTGTTCGATAGTTGCGGCCCCGCCTGAGCCGCAAGCATGACCCCGCTGCGCTAGTCGCAGTTCTGCTGAGATGTCAACCGGCAATTCGGTTTCAAGATCAGGAGAGTGCGATTGAGCAAAACAAATGGCACTGCAGTTGGCTGGCATGCAGTGTGCACATCCACTTGGAAGTTATCTTTTAAAATACAGGACTGAAACGAGGCAACTCACTGAAGGAATTAAGCAGTACTGCATTGACCATCAGGCCACAGGGGTGGCCACGCCCACATGGGTGGAGCATTATCATTGAAATGCCGAACTGCGAAACTGCCTGTTTCATTCACTGCCGTGCCAGTTCCCCATTAAAAAGTGCTCGGAAGCACGAAACGCCTCAGGATGGACGATTTAAGTGCCATGATGTCCCCTGCTGTATTTGTCTTTGGTCAATAAATGGTGGCTAAAAACAACTCACCTGAGTGTGGTCATCTCACAGCAGGCAACTTTGTGTGTTTGATAGCTGCGGCCCCGCCTGAGCCGCAAGCCTGACCCTGCTGCGCTAGTCGCAGTTCTGCTGAGATGTCAACCGGCAATTCGGCTTCAAGATCAGGAGAGTGTGATTGAGCAAAACAAACGGCACAGCAGTTGGCTGGCATGCAGCGTGCACATCCACTTGGAAGTTATCTTTTGAAATGCAGGACTGAAACGAGGTAACTCACTGAAGGAATTAAGCAGTACTACATTAACCATCAGGCCACAGGGGTGGCCACTCCCACATGGGCGGAGAATTATCATTGAAATGTCGAACTGCGAAACTGCCTGTTTCATTCACTGCCGCGCCAGTTCCCCATGAAGAAGTGCTCAGAAGCACGAAACGCGTCGGGATGGACGATTTAAGTGCCGCGATGTCCCCTGCTGTATTTGTCTTTGCTCAATAAATGGTGGCTGAAAACAACTACCTTGAGTGTGGTCATCTCCCCGCAGGCAACTTTGTGTGTTTGGTTGCGGCCCTGCTTGAGCTGCGAGCTTGACCCCGCTGCGCTAGTCGCAGTTCTGCTGAGATGTCAACCGGCAATTGGGCTTCAAGATCAGGAGAGTGCAATTGAGCAAAACAAACGGCACTGCAGTTGGCTGGCATGCAGTGTGCACATCCACTTGGAAGTTATCTTTTGAAATACAGGACTGAAACGAGGCAACTCACTGAAGGAATTAAGCAGTTCTACATTGACCATCAGGCCACAGGGGTGGCCACGACGACATGGGCGGAGAATTATCATTGAAATGTCGAACTGCGAAACTGCCTGTTTCATTCACTGCCGCGCCAGTTCCCCATGAAGAAGTGCTCGGAATCACAAAACGCGTCGGGATGGACGATTTAAGTGCCGTGATGTCCGCTGCTGCATTTGTCTTTGCTCAATAAATGGTGGCTAAAAACAACTCACCTGAGTGTGGTCATCTCACAGCAGCCAACTTTGTGTGTTTGATAGTTGCGGCCCCACCTGAGCTGCGAGCTTGACCCCGCTGCACTAGTCGCAGTTCTGCTGAGATGTCAACCGGCAATTCGGCTTCAAGATCAGGAGAGTGTGATTGAGCAAAACAAACGGCACTGCAGTTGGCTGGCATGCAGTGTGGACATCCACTTGGAAGTTATCTTTTGAAATACAGGACTGAAACGAGGCAACTCACTGAAGGAATTAAGCAGTACTACATTAACCATCAGGCCACAGGGGTGGCCACGCCCACATCGCAGAGAATTATCATTGAAATGTCGAACTGCGAAACTGCGTGTTTCATTTACTGCCGCGCCAGTTCCCCATGAAGAAGCGCTCGGAAGCACGAAACGCGTCAGGATGGATGATTTAAGTGCCGTGATGTCCGCTGCTGTATTTGTCTTTGCTCAATAAATGGTGGCTGAAAACAACTCACCTGAATGTGGTCATCTCACCGCAGGCAACTTTGTGTGTTCGATAGTTGCGGCCCCGCCTGAGCCGCGAGCTTGACCCCGCTGTGCTAGTCGCAGTTCTGCTGAGATGTCAACCGGCGATTCGGCTTCAAGATCAGGAGAGTGCGATTGAGCAAAACAAACGACACTGCAGTAGGCTGGCATGCAGTGTGCACATCCACTTGGAAGTTATCTTTTGAAATACAGGACTGAAACGAGGCAACTCACTGAAGGAATTAAGCAGTTCTACATTGACCATCAGGCCACAGGGGTGGCCACGTCCACATGGGCGGAGAATTATCATTGAAATGTCGAACTGCGAAACTGCCTGTTTCATTCACTGCCGTGCCAGTTCCCCATGAAGAAGTGCTCGGAAGCACGAAACGCGCCGGGATGGATGATTTAAGTGCTGTGATGTCCGCTGCTGCATTTGTCTCTGTTCAATAAATGGTGGCTGAAAACAACTCACCTGAGTGTGGTCATCTCACTGCATGCAACTTTGTGTGTTCGATAGTTGCGGCCCCGCCTGAGCCGCATGCTTGACCCCGCTGCGCTAGTCGCAGTTCTGCTGAGATGTCAACCGGCAATTCGGCTTCAAGATCAGGAGAGTGTGATTGAGCAAAACAAACGGCACTGCAGTTGGCTGGCATGCAGCGTGCACATCCACTTGGAAGTTATCTTTTGAAATGCAGGACTGAAACGAGGCAACTCACTGAAGGAATTAAGCAGTACTACATTAACCATCTGGCCACAGGGGTGGCCACGCCCACATGGGCGGAGAATTCTCATTGAAATGTCGAACTGCGAAACTGCCTGTTTCATTCACTGCCGCGCCAGTTCCCCATGAAGAAGTGCTCAGAAGCACGAAACGCGTCGGGATGGACGATTTAAGTGCCGCGATGTCCCCTGCTGTATTTGTCTTTGCTCAATAAATGGTGGCTGAAAACAACTACCTTGAGTGTGGTCATCTCACCGCAGGCAACTTTGTGTGTTCGGTAGTTGCGGCCCTGCTTGAGCTGCGAGCTTGACCCTGCTGCGCTAGTCGCAGTTCTGCTGAGATGTCAACCGGCAATTGGGCTTCAAGATCAGGAGAGTGCGATTGAGCAAAACAAACGGCACTGCAGTTGGCTGGCATGCAGTGTGCACATCCACTTGGAAGTTATCTTTTGAAATACAGGACTGAAACGAGGCAACTCACTGAAGGAATTAAGCAGTTCTACATTAACCATCAGGCCACAGGGGTGGCCACGCCCACATCGCGGAGAAATATCATTGAAATGTCGAACTGCGAAACTGCCTGTTTCATTCACTGCCGCGCCAGTTCCCCATGAAGAAGCGCTCAGAAGCACGAAACGCGTCAGGATGGATGATTTAAGTGCCGTGATGTCCACTGCTGTATTTGTCTTTGCTCAATAAATGGTGGCTGAAAACAACTCACCTGAGTGTGGTCATCTCACCGCAGGCAACTTTGTGTGTTCGATAGTTGCGGCCCCGCCTGAGCCGCATGCTTGACCCCGCTGCGCTAGTCACAGTTCTGCTGAGATGTCAACCGGCAATTCGGCTTCAAGATCAGGAGAGTGTGATTGAGCAAAACAAACAGCACTGCAGTTGGCTGGCATGCAGCGTGCACATCCACTTGGAAGTTATCTTTTGAAATGCAGGACTGAAACGAGGCAACTCACTGAAGGAATTAAGCAGTACTACATTAACCATCAGGCCACAGGGGTGGCCACGCCCACATGGGCGGAGAATTCTCATTGAAATGTCGAACTGCGAAACTGCCTGTTTCATTCACTGCCGCACCAGTTCCCCATGAAGAAGTGCTCGGAAGCACGAAACGCGTCGGGATGGACGATTTAAGTGCCGCGATGTCCCCTGCTGTATTTGTCTTTGCTCAATAAATGGTGGCTGAAAACAACTACCTTGAGTGAGGTCATCTCACCGCAGGCAACTTTGTGTGTTCAGTAGTTGCGGCCCTGCTTGAGCTGCGAGCTTGACCCCGCTGCGCTAGTCGCAGTTCTGCTGAGATGTCAACCGGCAATTGGGCTTCAAGATCAGGAGAGTGCGATTGAGCAAAACAAACGGCACTGCAGTTGGCTGGCATGCAGTGTGCACATCCACTTGGAAGTTATCTTTTGAAATACAGGACTGAAACGAGGCAACTCACTGAAGGAATTAAGCAGTTCTACATTGACCATCAGGCCATAGGGGTGGCCACGCCCACATGGGCGGAGAATTATCATTGAAATGTCGAACTGCGAAACTGCCTGTTTCATTCACTGCCGCGCCAGTTCCCATGAAGAAGTACTCGGAATCACGAAACGCGTCGGGATGGACGATTTAAGTGCCGTGATGTCCGCTGCTGTATTTGTCTTTGCTCAATAAATGGTGGCTAAAAACAACTCACCTGAGTGTGGTCATCTCACCGCAGGCAACTTTGTGTGCTCGATAGTTGCGGCCCCGCTTGACCCCGCTGCGCTAGTCGCCGTTCTGGTGAGATGTCAACCGGCAATTCGGCTTCAAGATCAGGAGAGTGCGATTGAGCAAAACAAACGACACTGCAGTTGGCTGGTATGCAGTGTGCACATCCACTTGGAAGTTATCTTTTGAAATAAAGGACTGAAACGAGGCAACTCACTGAAGGAATTAAGCAGTACTACATTGACCATCAGGCCACAGGGGTGGCCACGTCCACATGGGTGGAGAATTATCATTGAAATGTCGAACTGCGAAACTGCCTGTTTCATTCACTGCCGTGCCAGTTCCCCATGAAGAAGTGCTCGGAAGCACGAAACGCGTCGGGATGGACGATTTAAGTGCTGTGATGTCCGCTGCTGTATTTGTCTCTGCTCAATAAATGGTGGCTAAAAATAACTCACCTGAGTGTGGTCATCTCACCGCAGGCAACTTTGTGTGTTCGATAGTTGCGGCCCCGCCTGAGCCGCAAGCTTGACCCCGCTGCGCTAGTCGCCGTTCTGGTGAGATGTCAACCGGCAATTCGGCTTCAAGATCAGGAGAGTGCGATTGAGCAAAACAAACGGCACTGCAGTTGGCTGGCATGCAGTGTGCACATCCACTTGGAAGTTATGTTTTAAAATACATGACTGAAACAAGGCAACTCACTGAAGGAATTAAGCAGTACTGCACTGACCATCAGGCCACAGGGGTGGCCACGCCCACATGGGTGGAGAATTATCATTGAAATGTCGAACTGCGAAACTGCCTGTTTCATTCACTGCCGTGCCAGTTTCCCATGAAAAAGTGCTCGGAAGCACGAAACGCTTCAGGGTGGACGATTTAAGTGCCATGATGTCCCCTGCTGTATTTGTCTTTGGTCAATAAATGGTGGCTAAAAACAACTCACCTGAGTGTGGTCATCTCACAGCAGGCAACTTTGTGTGTTTGATAGTTGCGGCCCTGCCTGAGCTGCGAGCTTGACCCCGCTGCACTAGTCGCAGTTCTGCTGAGATGTCAACCGGCAATTCGGCTTCAAGATCAGGAGAGTGTGATTGAGCAAAACAAACGGCACTGCAGTTGGCTGGCATGCAGTGTGCACATCCACTTGGAAGTTATCTTTTGAAATACAGGACTGAAACGAGGCAACTCACTGAAGGAATTAAGCAGTACTACATTAACCATCAGGCCACAGGGGTGGCCACGCCCACATGTCGGAGAATTATCATTGAAAGGTCGAACTGCGAAACTGCCTGTTTCATTCACTGCCGCGCCAGTTCCCCATGAAGAAGCGCTCGGAAGCACGAAACGCGTCAGGATGGATGATTTAAGTGCCGTGATGTCCGCTGCTGTATTTGTCTTTGCTCAATAAATGGTGGCTGAAAACAACTCACCTGAGTGTGGTCATCTCACCGCAGGCAACTTTGTGTGTTCGATAGTTGCGGCCTCGCCTGAGCCGCGAGCTTGACCCCGCTGTGCTAGTCGCAGTTCTGCTGAGATGTCAACCGGCAATTCGGCTTCAAGATCAGGAGAGTGCGATTGAGCAAAACAAACGACACTGCAGTTGGCTGGCATGCAGTGTGCACATCCACTTGGAAGTTATCTTTTGAAATACAGGACTGAAACGAGGCAACTCACTGAAGGAAGACTGAGGTGATGGTGTTCGGCGGGAAAGAAAATATCTGGTCAGCAAACTGGTGGCCTGACTCCTTAGGAATTTGTCCCTCCCCCACAACATCTGCTAAGAATCTTGGGGTGATGATAGATCCAGCCCTTGATATGGGCAGTCAGGTGAGCAGAACGGTCTCCACCTGCTGGGGCTTGATTCACACCCTGCGAAGGATCAGGAAATATCTTTCCCTGCAGGCTAGAAAACAAATAGCCGTCGCACTCATTGGCTCTCGTTTGGACTACTGTAATGCGCTGTATGCTGGGCTAACCCATAGCCACATGCAGCGCTTACAGGTGGTCCAAAACGCCATAGCCAGATTTGTCCTGGATATTCCCAGACGTTCCTCAGCCACTGCGGCCAGAAAAACGCTGCATTGGCTACCGGTAGAACTTCGAATTCGGTTCAAAGTCCTCTGCATGACCTATAGAGCCATCGCAAATAACAGCGACACGGGCATTGGGTCTATCATCTCCCATTACATTCCCGGTAGGAACCTGCGTTCCTCCGTGAAATTGCTTTTGACAGCCCCCCGCGTACGAAGAGCCAAATGGGGTGGCAGGGCTTTCTCTACGCTAGCCCCCAAATGGTGGAATGATCTCCCTCTTGACTTGAGATCTATTCCATCTTTACAGAAATTCCGCGCTGCCCTAAAAACTCGACTCTTCCGACAAGCCTATATGTAAGGACGTCTGTTTCAATTTTTGATTGTATTGTTAGGCGCCTTGATACCTGCGGGTCATTGTTTTGCGCATTATAAATTGTTTTCAAATCAAATCAAGGAATTAAGCAGTTCTACATTGACCATCAGGCCACAGGGGTGGCCACGCCCATATGGGCGGAGAATTATCGTTGAAATGTCGAACTGCGAAACTGCCTGTTTCATTCACTGCCGCGCCAGTTCCCCATGAATAAGTGCTCGGAATCACGAAACGCGTCGGGATGGACGATTTAAGTGCCGTTATGTCCGCTGCTGTATTTGTCTTTGCTCAATAAATGGTGGCTAAAAACAACTCACCTGAGTGTGGTCATCTCACCGCAGGCAACTTTGTGTGTTCAATAGTTGCGGCCCCGCCTGAGCCGCGAGCTTGACCCCGCTGCGCTAGTCGCAGTTCTGCTGAGATGTCAACCGGCAATTCGGCTTCAAGATCAGGAGAGTGCTATTGAGCAAAACAAACGACACTGCAGTTGGCTGGCATGCAATGTGCACATCCACTTGGAAGTTATCTTTTGAAATGCAGGACTGAAACGAAGCAACTCACTGAAGGAATTAAGCAGTACTATATTAACCATCTGGCCACAGGGGTGGCCACGCCCACATGGGCGGAGAATTCTCATTGAAATGTCGAACTGCGAAACTGCCTGTTTCATTCACTGCCGCGCCAGTTCCCCATGAAGAAGTGCTCAGAAGCACGAAACGCGTCGGGATGGACGATTTAAGTGCCGCGATGTCCCCTGCTGTATTTGTCTTTGCTCAATAAATGGTGGCTGAAAACAACTACCTTGAGTGTGGTCATCTCACCGCAGGCAACTTTGTGTGTTCGGTAGTTGCGGCCCTGCTTGAGCTGCGAGCTTGACCCTGCTGCGCTAGTCGCAGTTCTGCTGAGATGTCAACCGGCAATTGGGCTTCAAGATCAGGAGAGTGCGATTGAGCAAAACAAACGGCACTGCAGTTGGCTGGCATGCAGTGTGCACATCCACTTGGAAGTTATCTTTTGAAATACAGGACTGAAACGAGGCAACTCACTGAAGGAATTAAGCAGTTCTACATTGACCATCAGGCCACAGGGGTGGCCACGCCCATATGGGCAGAGAATTATCATTGAAATGTCGAACTGCGAAACTGCCTGTTTCATTCACTGCTGCGCCAGTTCCCCATGAAGAAGTGCTCAGAAGCACGAAACGCGTCGGGATGGACGATTTAAGTGCCGCGATGTCCCCTGCTGTATGTGTCTTTGCTCAATAAATGGTGGCTGAAAACAACTAACCTGAGTGTGGTCATCTCACCGCAGGCAACTTTGTGTGTTCTGTAGTTGCGGCACTGCCTGAGCTGCGAGCTTGACCCCGCTGCGCTAGTCGCAGGCGCAGTGCGTCCATTGGGGCGTAGGGCCATAGCCCCACTAAGCCCCATGGGCCCACCGCGCCGTCGCTTCGTCACTGAAATAAAAATAAAAATATAGAATGATCGCGTTACCCGCCTGCCGGGAATCCGGGAGACACCCGACTTTTCCGGAGTGGGCAGGGGGGGGCTGGGCCTGCTGCAGCTTGAGTGACAGTCCACTCAGCTGCAGCAGTACTGCGCAAGTGAATGTTTGGGCAGAAACTAGCCCGAGCATGCGCAGATAGTTTCCCTGCTGTAGTCCCCCTTAGAGAGAGGACCAGGGGGCGGGCCGCAGCCCCCAGGGCTCTAAAGGGCGACTGGGCGAGCAGTCATGGTGTCCCCCTAGCCAATCCTGGCGCTGCATGCAGCCCCAGGATTGGCTGGTCCAGTGGTCCACGTGCATCCCAATCACTGTGTGACTTTGCGCCATCTGCTACCGTAACATACATTAAGTACATATGTCACACTGTGTGTGTGTGGGGAGGTGGGAGTGGGGTTCACTTCTGCCTCCCAAGCAGCATCAGACGCTGCCCTCTTCAGTGACTATCAGCACATTACAAAATAAGCTCACATGGGAGAAAGCGGGGATTCCCATTTTGGTGTGAAGTTGTAGAAATGTATACATGACTTTGGGCTCAATATGTATGTTCCGATTTTGGTGTGAAGTTGTAGAAATTTATACATGACTTTGGGCTCAATATGTATGCTCCGATTTTGGTGTGAAGTTGTAAAAATGTGTACATGACTTTAGTGTGAATATTTACCATCAAAACTGCAGGGCCACACCAAAGGGGAGAGGATGTAGTCTGACGGTTAGCGCGGCCGACTTTGGTGCTGTGAAACCAGGTTTGAGCCTCTTATCGAGCCATAAAAATGTATACATGACTTTGGTGTTAAATAAATAGATGTTTTAAAAAACAAATAAAAATGATTTTCCGACTAAGGTGTGAAATTGGTGTCGAATAAATACATGTTTTAAAAACAATTAATATTAATCATGTATCATTGGTGCTGGAGTAAAAGGTTCGAGACTGGTATTCAACACTGACAAGCTGTGTGCAAGTTATATGGTCATAAAAAACATGAATGATGGATGCAGGGTGGGTGCATTAATGATTGTTGGGTGGATGGGTGCATGGATGGATGCATGCATGATGGATGGATGCATGAATGATGGATGCAGGATGGATGCAGGATGGATGGGTGGGTGGATGGATGGATGGGTGGGTGGATGGATGGATGGATGGGTGGATGCATGAATGAATGATGTATGGATGATGGGTGGATGGATGGGTGGATGCATGAATGATGTATGGATGGATGCATGCATGATGGGTGGATGCATGATGGGTGGATGCATGAATTAATGACATATGGATGCAGGATGGGTGGGTGGGTGTATGGATGGGTGGATGCATGAATGATGTATGGATGGATGCAAGGTGGTTCTGGCTCGCTCGCTGCTGTGCAATATGCAAATTAGTTTACGCACCACCACTTTCAAATGTAACCAGCTGCCCCTGGCTAGTCGCAGTTCTGCTGAGATGTCAACCGGCAATTCGGCTTAGAGATCAGGAGAGTGCGATTGAGCAAAACAAACGACACTGCAGTTGGCTGGCATGCAGTGTGCACATCCACTTGGAAGTTATCTTTTGAAATACAGGACCGAAACGAGGCAACTCGCTGAAGGAATTAGGCAGTACTACATTGACCATCAGGCCACAGGGGTGGCCACGTCCACATGGGTGGAGAATTATCATTGAAATGTCGAACTGCGAAACTGCCTGTTTCATTCACTGCCGTGCCAGTTCCCCATGAAGAAGTGCTTGGAAGCACGAAACGCGTCAGGATGGACGATTTAAGTGCCATGATGTCCCCTGCTGTATTTGTCTTTGGTCAATAAATGGTGGCTAAAAACAACTCACCTGAGTATGGTCATCTCACCACAGGCAACTTTGTGTGTTCGATAGTTGCGGCCCCGCCTGAGCCGCGAGCTTGACCCCCCTGCGCTAGTCGCAGTTCTGCTGAGATGTCAACCGGCAATTCGGCTTCAAGATCAGGAGAGAATAATTGAGCAAAACAAACGGCACTGCAGTTGGCTGGCATGCAGTGTGCACATCCACCTTGCAAGTTATCTTTTGAAATACAGGACTGAAACGAGGCAACTCACTGAAGGAATTAAGCAGTACTACATTAACCATCAGGCCACAGGGGTGGCCACGCCCACATCGCGGAGAATTATCATTGAAATGTCGAACTGCGAAACTGCCTGTTTCATTCACTGCCGTGCCAGTTCCCCATGAAGAAGTGCTCGGAAGCACGAAACGCGTCAGGATGGACGATTTAAGTGCCATGATGTCCCCTGCTGTATTTGTCTTTGGTCAATAAATGGTGGCTAAAAACAACTCACCTGAGTGTGGTCATCTCACCGCAGGCAACTTTGTGTGTTCGATATTTGCGGCCCCGCCTGAGCCGCAAGCTTGACCCCGCTGCGCTAGTCGCAGTTCTGCTGAGATGTCAACCGGCAATTCGGCTTCAAGATCAGGAGAGAGCGATTGAGCAAAACAACTGCAGTTGGCTGGCATGCAGTGTGCACATCCACTTGGAAGTTATTTTTTGAAATACAGGACTGAAACGAGGCAACTCACTGAAGGAATTAAGCAGTACTACATTGACCATCAGGCCACAGAGGTGGCCACGCCCACATGGGTGGAGAATTATCATTGAAACGTCGAACTGCGAAACTGCCTGTTTCATTCCCTGCCGTGCCAGTTCCCCATGAAGAAGTGCTCGGAAGCAGGAAACGCGTCGGGATGGACGATTTAAGTGCTGTGATGTCCGCTGCTGTATTTGTCTCTGCTCAATAAATGGTGGCTAAAAACAACTCACTTGAGTGTGGTCATCTTACCGAAGGCAACTTTGTGTGTTCGATAGTCGGGCCCCGCCTGACCCGCAAGCTGGACCCCGCTGCGCTAATCGCAGTTCTGCTGAGATGTCAACCGGCAATTCGGCTTCAAGATCAGGAGAGTGCGATTGAGCAAAACAAACGGCACTGCAGTTGGCTGGCATGCAGTGTGCACATCACTTGGAAGTTATGTTTTAAAATACAGGACTGAAACGAGGCAACTCACTGAAGGAATTAAGCAGTACTACATTGACCATCAGGCCACAGGGGTGGCCACCCCACATGGGTGGAGGATTATCATTGAAATGTCGAACTGCGAAACTGCCTGTTTCATTCACTGCCGTGCCAGTTCCCCATGAAGAAGTGCCCGGAAGCACGAAACGCGTCAGGATGGACGATTTAAGTGCCATGATGTCCCCTGCTGTATTTGTCTTTGGTCAATAAATGGTGGCTAAAAACAACTCACCTGAGTGTGGTCATCTCACCGCAGGCAACTTTGTGTGTTCGATAGTTGCGGCCCCGCCTGAGCCGCAAGCTTGACCCCGCTGCCCTAGTCGCAGTTCTGCTGAGATGTCAACCGTCAATTCGGCTTCAAGATCAGGAGAGAGCGCTTGAGCAAAACAAACGGCACTGCAGTTGGCTGGCATGCAGTGTGCACATCCACTTGGAAGTTATCTTTTGAAATACAGGACTGAAACGAGGCAACTCACTGAAGGAATTAAGCAGTACTACATTGACCATCAGGCCACAGGGGTGGCCACGCCCACATCGCGGATAATTATCATTGAAATGTCGAACTGCGAAACTGCCTGTTTCATTCACTGCCGCGCCACTTCCCCATGAAGAAGCGCTCGGAAGCACGAAACGCATCAGGATGGACGATTTAAGTGCCGTGATATCCGCTGCTGTATTTGTCTTTGCTCAATAAATGGTGGCTGAAAACAACTCCCCTGAGTGTGGTCATCTCACTGCAGGCAACTTTGTGTGTTCGATAGTTGCCGCCCCGCTTGAGCCGCGAGCTTGACCCCGCTGCGCTAGTCGCAGTTCTGCTGAGATGTCAACCGGCAATTCGGCTTCAAGATCAGGAGAGAATAATTGAGCAAAACAAACGGCACTGCAGTTGGCTGGCATGCAGTGTGCACATCCACCTTGCAAGTTATCTTTTGAAATACAGGACTGAAACGAGGCAACTCACTGAAGGAATTAAGCAGTACTACATTAACCATCAGGCCACAGGGGTGGCCACGCCCACATCGCGGAGAATTATCATTGAAATGTCGAACTGCGAAACTGCCTGTTTCATTTACTGCCGCGCCAGTTCCCCATGAAGAAGTGCTCGGAAGCACGAAACGCGTCAGGATGGACGATTAAAGTGCTGTGATGTCCGCTGCTGTATTTGTCTCTGCTCAATAAATGGTGGCTGAAAACAACTCACCTGAGTGTGGTCATCTCACCGCAGGCAACTTTGTGTGTTCGATAGTTGCCGCCCTGCTTGAGCCGCGAGCTTGACCCCGCTGCGCTAGTCGCAGTTCTGCTGAGATGTCAACCGGCAATTGGGCTTCAAGATCAGGAGAGTGCGATTGAGCAAAACCAACAGCACTGCAGTTAGCTGGCATGCATTGTGCACATCCACTTCGAAGTTATCTTTTGAAATACAGGACTGAAACGAGGCAACTCTCTGAAGGAATTAGGCAGTACTACATTGACCATCAGGCCACAGGGGTGGCCACGTCCACATGGGTGGAGAATTATCATTGAAATGTCTATTGCGAAACTGCCTGTTTCATTCACTGCCACGCCAGTTCCCCATGAAAAAGTGCTCGGAAGCAGGAAACGCGTCGGGATGGACGATTTAAGTGCTGTGATGTCCGCTGCTGTATTTGTCTCTGCTCAATAAATGGTGGCTAAAAACAACTCACCTGAGTGTGGTCATCTTACCGAAGGCAACTTTAAGTGTTCGATAGTCAGGCCCCGCCTGACCCGCAAGCTGGACCCCGCTGCGCTAATCGCAGTTCTGCTGAGATGTCAACCGGCAATTCGGCTTCAAGATCAGGAGAGTGCGATTGAGCAAAACAAACGGCACTGCAGTTGGCTGGCATGCAGTGTGCACATCACTTGGAAGTTATGTTTTAAAATACAGGACTGAAACGAGGCAACTCACTGAAGGAATTAAGCAGTACTACATTGACCATCAGGCCACAGGGGTGGCCACGCCCACATGGGTGGAGGATTATCATTGAAATGTCGAACTGCGAAACTGCCTGTTTCATTCACTGCCGTGCCAGTTCCCCATGAAGAAGTGCCCGGAAGCACGAAACGCGTCAGGATGGACGATTTAAGTGCCATGATGTCCCCTGCTGTATTTGTCTTTGGTCAATAAATGGTGGCTAAAAACAACTCACCTGAGTGTGGTCATCTCACCGCAGGCAACTTTGTGTGTTCGATAGTTGCGGCCCCGCCTGAGCCGCAAGGTTGACCCCGCTGCCCTAGTCGCAGTTCTGCTGAGATGTCAACCATCAATTCGGCTTCAAGATCAGGAGAGAGCGCTTGAGCAAAACAAACGGCACTGCAGTTGGCTGGCATGCAGTGTGCACATCCACTTGGAAGTTATCTTTTGAAATACAGGACTGAAACGAGGCAACTCACTGAAGGAATTAAGCAGTACTACATTGACCATCAGGCCACAGGGGTGGCCACGCCCACATCGCGGAGAATTATCATTGAAATGTCGAACTGCGAAACTGCCTGTTTCATTCACTGCCGCGCCACTTCCCCATGAAGAAGTGCCCGGAAGCACGAAACGCGTCAGGATGGACGATTTAAGTGCCATGATGTCCCCTGCTGTATTTGTCTTTGGTCAATAAATGGTGGCTAAAAACAACTCACCTGAGTGTGGTCATCTCACCGCAGGCAACTTTGTGTGTTCGATAGTTGCGGCCCCGCCTGAGCCGCAAGCTTGACCCCGCTGCCCTAGTCGCAGTTCTGCTGAGATGTCAACCGTCAATTCGGCTTCAAGATCAGGAGAGAGCGCTTGAGCAAAACAAACGGCACTGCAGTTGGCTGGCATGCAGTGTGCACATCCACTTGGAAGTTATCTTTTGAAATACAGGACTGAAACGGGGCAACTCACTGAAGGAATTAAGCAGTACTACATTGACCATCAGGCCACAGGGGTGGCCACGCCCACATCGCGGATAATTATCATTGAAATGTCGAACTGCGAAACTGCCTGTTTCATTCACTGCCGCGCCACTTCCCCATGAAGAAGCGCTCGGAAGCACGAAACGCATCAGGATGGACGATTTAAGTGCCGTGATATCCGCTGCTGTATTTGTCTTTGCTCAATAAATGGTGGCTGAAAACAACTCACCTGAGTGTGGTCATCTCACTGCAGGCAACTTTGTGTGTTCGATAGTTGCCGCCCCGCTTGAGCCGCGAGCTTGACCCCGCTGCGCTAGTCGCAGTTCTGCTGAGATGTCAACCGGCAATTCGGCTTCAAGATCAGGAGAGAATAATTGAGCAAAACAAACGGCACTGCAGTTGGCTGGCATGCAGTGTGCACATCCACCTTGCAAGTTATCTTTTGAAATACAGGACTGAAACGAGGCAACTCACTGAAGGAATTAAGCAGTACTACATTAACCATCAGGCCACAGGGGTGGCCACGCCCACATCGCGGAGAATTATCATTGAAATGTCGAACTGCGAAACTGCCTGTTTCATTTACTGCCGCGCCAGTTCCCCATGAAGAAGTGCTCGGAAGCACGAAACGCGTCAGGATGGACGATTAAAGTGCTGTGATGTCCGCTGCTGTATTTGTCTCTGCTCAATAAATGGTGGCTAAAAACAACTCACCTGAGTGTGGTCATCTCACCGCAGGCAACTTTGTGTGTTCGATAGTTGCGGCCCCGCCTGAGCCGCAAGCATGACCCCGCTGCGCTAGTCGCAGTTCTGCTGAGATGTCAACCGGCAATTCGGTTTCAAGATCAGGAGAGTGCGATTGAGCAAAACAAATGGCACTGCAGTTGGCTGGCATGCAGTGTGCACATCCACTTGGAAGTTATCTTTTAAAATACAGGACTGAAACGAGGCAACTCACTGAAGGAATTAAGCAGTACTGCATTGACCATCAGGCCACAGGGGTGGCCACGCCCACATCGCGGAGAATTATCATTGAAATGTCGAACTGCGAAACTGCCTGTTTCATTCACTGCCGCGCCACTTCCCCATGAAGAAGCGCTCGGAAGCACGAAACGCATCAGGATGGACGATTTAAGTGCCGTTATGTCCGCTGCTGTATTTGTCTTTGCTCAATAAATGGTGGCTGAAAACAACTCACCTGAGTGTGGTCATCTCACCGCAGGCAACTTTGTGTGTTCGATAGTTGCCGCCCTGCTTGAGCCGCGAGCTTGACCCCGCTGCGCTAGTCGCAGTTCTGCTGAGATGTCAACCGGCAATTGGGCTTCAAGATCAGGAGAGTGCGATTGAGCAAAACCAACAGCACTGCAGTTAGCTGGCATGCATTGTGCACATCCACTTCGAAGTTATCTTTTGAAATACAGGACTGAAACGAGGCAACTCTCTGAAGGAATTAGGCAGTACTACATTGACCATCAGGCCACAGGGGTGGCCACGTCCACATGGGTGGAGAATTATCATTGAAATGTCTATTGCGAAACTGCCTGTTTCATTCACTGCCACGCCAGTTCCCCATGAAAAAGTGCTCGGAAGCAGGAAACGCGTCGGGATGGACGATTTAAGTGCTGTGATGTCCGCTGCTGTATTTGTCTCTGCTCAATAAATGGTGGCTAAAAACAACTCACCTGAGTGTGGTCATCTTACCGAAGGCAACTTTAAGTGTTCGATAGTCAGGCCCCGCCTGACCCGCAAGCTGGACCCCGCTGCGCTAATCGCAGTTCTGCTGAGATGTCAACCGGCAATTCGGCTTCAAGATCAGGAGAGTGCGATTGAGCAAAACAAACGGCACTGCAGTTGGCTGGCATGCAGTGTGCACATCACTTGGAAGTTATGTTTTAAAATACAGGACTGAAACGAGGCAACTCACTGAAGGAATTAAGCAGTACTACATTGACCATCAGGCCACAGGGGTGGCCACGCCCACATGGGTGGAGGATTATCATTGAAATGTCGAACTGCGAAACTGCCTGTTTCATTCACTGCCGTGCCAGTTCCCCATGAAGAAGTGCCCGGAAGCACGAAACGCGTCAGGATGGACGATTTAAGTGCCATGATGTTCCCTGCTGTATTTGTCTTTGGTCAATAAATGGTGGCTAAAAACAACTCACCTGAGTGTGGTCATCTCACCGCAGGCAACTTTGTGTGTTCGATAGTTGCGGCCCCGCCTGAGCCGCAAGGTTGACCCCGCTGCCCTAGTCGCAGTTCTGCTGAGATGTCAACCATCAATTCGGCTTCAAGATCAGGAGAGAGCGCTTGAGCAAAACAAACGGCACTGCAGTTGGCTGGCATGCAGTGTGCACATCCACTTGGAAGTTATCTTTTGAAATACAGGACTGAAACGAGGCAACTCACTGAAGGAATTAAGCAGTACTACATTGACCATCAGGCCACAGGGGTGGCCACGCCCACATCGCGGAGAATTATCATTGAAATGTCGAACTGCGAAACTGCCTGTTTCATTCACTGCCGCGCCACTTCCCCAGGAAGAAGCGCTCGGAAGCACGAAACGCATCAGGATGGACGATTTAAGTGCCGTGATGTCCGCTGCTGTATTTGTCTTTGCTCAATAAATGGTGGCTGAAATCAACTCACCTGAGTGTGGTCATCTCACTGCAGGCAACTTTGTGTGTTCGATAGTTGCCGCCCCGCTTGAGCCGCGAGCTTGACCCCGCTGCGCTAGTCGCAGTTCTGCTGAGATGTCAACCGGCAATTCGGCTTCAAGATCAGGAGAGAATAATTGAGCAAAACAAACGGCACTGCAGTTGGCTGGCATGCAGTGTGCACATCCACCTTGCAAGTTATCTTTTGAAATACAGGACTGAAACGAGGCAACTCACTGAAGGAATTAAGCAGTACTACATTAACCATCAGGCCACAGGGGTGGCCACGCCCACATCGCGGAGAATTATCATTGAAATGTCGAACTGCGAAACTGCCTGTTTCATTTACTGCCGCGCCAGTTCCCCATGAAGAAGTGCTCGGAAGCACGAAACGCGTCAGGATGGACGATTAAAGTGCTGTGATGTCCGCTGCTGTATTTGTCTCTGCTCAATAAATGGTGGCTAAAAACAACTCACCTGAGTGTGGTCATCTCACGGCAGGCAACTTTGTGTGTTCGATAGTTGCGGCCCCGCCTGAGCCGCAAGCATGACCCCGCTGCGCTAGTCGCAGTTCTGCTGAGATGTCAACCGGCAATTCGGTTTCAAGATCAGGAGAGTGCGATTGAGCAAAACAAATGGCACTGCAGTTGGCTGGCATGCAGTGTGCACATCCACTTGGAAGTTATCTTTTAAAATACAGGACTGAAACGAGGCAACTCACTGAAGGAATTAAGCAGTACTGCATTGACCATCAGGCCACAGGGGTGGCCACGCCCACATCGCGGAGAATTATCATTGAAATGTCGAACTGCGAAACTGCCTGTTTCATTCACTGCCGCGCCACTTCCCCATGAAGAAGCGCTCGGAAGCACGAAACGCATCAGGATGGACAATTTAAGTGCCGTTATGTCCGCTGCTGTATTTGTCTTTGCTCAATAAATGGTGGCTGAAAACAACTCACCTGAGTGTGGTCATCTCACCGCAGGCAACTTTGTGTGTTCGATAGTTGCCGCCCTGCTTGAGCCGCGAGCTTGACCCCGCTGCGCTAGTCGCAGTTCTGCTGAGATGTCAACCGGCAATTGGGCTTCAAGATCAGGAGAGTGCGATTGAGCAAAACCAACAGCACTGCAGTTAGCTGGCATGCATTGTGCACATCCACTTCGAAGTTATCTTTTGAAATACAGGACTGAAACGAGGCAACTCTCTGAAGGAATTAGGCAGTACTACATTGACCATCAGGCCACAGGGGTGGCCACGTCCACATGGGTGGAGAATTATCATTGAAATGTCTATTGCGAAACTGCCTGTTTCATTCACTGCCACGCCAGTTCCCCATGAAAAAGTGCTCGGAAGCAGGAAACGCGTCGGGATGGACGATTTAAGTGCTGTGATGTCCGCTGCTGTATTTGTCTCTGCTCAATAAATGGTGGCTAAAAACAACTCACCTGAGTGTGGTCATCTTACCGAAGGCAACTTTAAGTGTTCGATAGTCAGGCCCCGCCTGACCCGCAAGCTGGACCCCGCTGCGCTAATCGCAGTTCTGCTGAGATGTCAACCGGCAATTCGGCTTCAAGATCAGGAGAGTGCGATTGAGCAAAACAAACGGCACTGCAGTTGGCTGGCATGCAGTGTGCACATCACTTGGAAGTTATGTTTTAAAATACAGGACTGAAACGAGGCAACTCACTGAAGGAATTAAGCAGTACTACATTGACCATCAGGCCACAGGGGTGGCCACGCCCACATGGGTGGAGAATTATCATTGAAATGTCGAACTGCGAAACTGCCTGTTTCATTCACTGCCGTGCCAGTTCCCCATGAAGAAGTGCCCGGAAGCACGAAACGCGTCAGGATGGACGATTTAAGTGCCATGATGTCCCCTGCTGTATTTGTCTTTGGTCAATAAATGGTGGCTAAAAACAACTCACCTGAGTGTGGTCATCTCACCGCAGGCAACTTTGTGTGTTCGATAGTTGCGGCCCCGCCTGAGCCGCAAGGTTGACCCCGCTGCCCTAGTCGCAGTTCTGCTGAGATGTCAACCATCAATTCGGCTTCAAGATCAGGAGAGAGCGCTTGAGCAAAACAAACGGCACTGCAGTTGGCTGGCATGCAGTGTGCACATCCACTTGGAAGTTATCTTTTGAAATACAGGACTGAAACGAGGCAACTCACTGAAGGAATTAAGCAGTACTACATTGACCATCAGGCCACAGGGGTGGCCACGCCCACATCGCGGAGAATTATCATTGAAATGTCGAACTGCGAAACTGCCTGTTTCATTCACTGCCACGCCACTTCCCCATGAAGAAGCGCTCGGAAGCACGAAACGCATCAGGATGGACGATTTAAGTGCCGTGATGTCCGCTGCTGTATTTGTCTTTGCTCAATAAATGGTGGCTGAAATCAACTCACCTGAGTGTGGTCATCTCACTGCAGGCAACTTTGTGTGTTCGATAGTTGCCGCCCCGCTTGAGCCGCGAGCTTGACCCCGCTGCGCTAGTCGCAGTTCTGCTGAGATGTCAACCGGCAATTCGGCTTCAAGATCAGGAGAGAATAATTGAGCAAAACAAACGGCACTGCAGTTGGCTGGCATGCAGTGTGCACATCCACCTTGCAAGTTATCTTTTGAAATACAGGACTGAAACGAGGCAACTCACTGAAGGAATTAAGCAGTACTACATTAACCATCAGGCCACAGGGGTGGCCACGCCCACATCGCGGAGAATTATCATTGAAATGTCGAACTGCGAAACTGCCTGTTTCATTTACTGCCGCGCCAGTTCCCCATGAAGAAGTGCTCGGAAGCACGAAACGCGTCAGGATGGACGATTAAAGTGCTGTGATGTCCGCTGCTGTATTTGTCTCTGCTCAATAAATGGTGGCTAAAAACAACTCACCTGAGTGTGGTCATCTCACCGCAGGCAACTTTGTGTGTTCGATAGTTGCGGCCCCGCCTGAGCCGCAAGCATGACCCCGCTGCGCTAGTCGCAGTTCTGCTGAGATGTCAACCGGCAATTCGGTTTCAAGATCAGGAGAGTGCGATTGAGCAAAACAAATGGCACTGCAGTTGGCTGGCATGCAGTGTGCACATCCACTTGGAAGTTATCTTTTAAAATACAGGACTGAAACGAGGCAACTCACTGAAGGAATTAAGCAGTACTGCATTGACCATCAGGCCACAGGGGTGGCCACGCCCACATCGCGGAGAATTATCATTGAAATGTCGAACTGCGAAACTGCCTGTTTCATTCACTGCCGCGCCACTTCCCCATGAAGAAGCGCTCGGAAGCACGAAACGCATCAGGATGGACGATTTAAGTGCCGTTATGTCCGCTGCTGTATTTGTCTTTGCTCAATAAATGGTGGCTGAAAACAACTCACCTGAGTGTGGTCATCTCACCGCAGGCAACTTTGTGTGTTCGATAGTTGCCGCCCTGCTTGAGCCGCGAGCTTGACCCCGCTGCGCTAGTCGCAGTTCTGCTGAGATGTCAACCGGCAATTGGGCTTCAAGATCAGGAGAGTGCGATTGAGCAAAACCAACAGCACTGCAGTTAGCTGGCATGCAGTGTGCACATCCACTTCGAAGTTATCTTTTGAAATACAGGACTGAAACGAGGCAACTCTCTGAAGGAATTAGGCAGTACTACATTGACCATCAGGCCACAGGGGTGGCCACGTCCACATGGGTGGAGAATTATCATTGAAATGTCTATTGCGAAACTGCCTGTTTCATTCACTGCCACGCCAGTTCCCCATGAAGAAGTGCTCGGAAGCAGGAAACGCGTCGGGATGGACGATTTAAGTGCTGTGATGTCCGCTGCTGTATTTGTCTCTGCTCAATAAATGGTGGCTAAAAACAACTCACCTGAGTGTGGTCATCTTACCGAAGGCAACTTTGTGTGTTCGATAGTCAGGCCCCGCCTGACCCGCAAGCTGGACCCCGCTGCGCTAATCGCAGTTCTGCTGAGATGTCAACCGGCAATTCGGCTTCAAGATCAGGAGAGTGCGATTGAGCAAAACAAACGGCACTGCAGTTGGCTGGCATGCAGTGTGCACATCACTTGGAAGTTATGTTTTAAAATACAGGACTGAAACGAGGCAACTCACTGAAGGAATTAAGCAGTACTACATTGACCATCAGGCCACAGGGGTGGCCACGCCCACATGGGTGGAGGATTATCATTGAAATGTCGAACTGCGAAACTGCCTGTTTCATTCACTGCCGTGCCAGTTCCCCATGAAGAAGTGCCCGGAAGCACGAAACGCGTCAGGATGGACGATTTAAGTGCCATGATGTCCCCTGCTGTATTTGTCTTTGGTCAATAAATGGTGGCTAAAAACAACTCACCTGAGTGCGGTCATCTCATCGCAGGCAACTTTGTGTGTTCGATAGTTGCGGCCCCGCCTGAGCCGCAAGCTTGACCCCGCTGCCCTAGTCGCAGTTCTGCTGAGATGTCAACCATCAATTCGGCTTCAAGATCAGGAGAGAGCGCTTGAGCAAAACAAACGGCACTGCAGTTGGCTGGCATGCAGTGTGCACATCCACTTGGAAGTTATCTTTTGAAATACAGGACTGAAACGAGGCAACTCACTGAAGGAATTAAGCAGTACTACATTGATCATCAGGCCACAGGGGTGGCCACGCCCACATCGCGGAGAATTATCATTGAAATGTCGAACTGCGAAACTGCCTGTTTCATTCACTGCCGCGCCACTTCCCCATGAAGAAGCGCTCGGAAGCACGAAACGCATCAGGATGGACGATTTAAGTGCCGTGATGTCCGCTGCTGTATTTGTCTTTGCTCAATAAATGGTGGCTGAAATCAACTCACCTGAGTGTGGTCATCTCACTGCAGGCAACTTTGTGTGTTCGATAGTTGCCGCCCCGCTTGAGCCGCGAGCTTGACCCCGCTGCGCTAGTCGCAGTTCTGCTGAGATGTCAACCGGCAATTCGGCTTCAAGATCAGGAGAGAATAATTGAGCAAAACAAACGGCACTGCAGTTGGCTGGCATGCAGTGTGCACATCCACCTTGCAAGTTATCTTTTGAAATACAGGACTGAAACGAGGCAACTCACTGAAGGAATTAAGCAGTACTACATTAACCATCAGGCCACAGGGGTGGCCACGCCCACATCGCGGAGAATTATCATTGAAATGTCGAACTGCGAAACTGCCTGTTTCATTTACTGCCGCGCCAGTTCCCCATGAAGAAGTGCTCGGAAGCACGAAACGCGTCAGGATGGACGATTAAAGTGCTGTGATGTCCGCTGCTGTATTTGTCTCTGCTCAATAAATGGTGGCTAAAAACAACTCACCTGAGTGTGGTCATCTCACCGCAGGCAACTTTGTGTGTTCGATAGTTGCGGCCCCGCCTGAGCCGCAAGCATGACCCCGCTGCGCTAGTCGCAGTTCTGCTGAGATGTCAACCGGCAATTCGGTTTCAAGATCAGGAGAGTGCGATTGAGCAAAACAAATGGCACTGCAGTTGGCTGGCATGCAGTGTGCACATCCACTTGGAAGTTATCTTTTAAAATACAGGACTGAAACGAGGCAACTCACTGAAGGAATTAAGCAGTACTGCATTGACCATCAGGCCACAGGGGTGGCCACGCCCACATCGCGGAGAATTATCATTGAAATGTCGAACTGCGAAACTGCCTGTTTCATTCACTGCCGCGCCACTTCCCCATGAAGAAGCGCTCGGAAGCACGAAACGCATCAGGATGGACGATTTAAGTGCCGTTATGTCCGCTGCTGTATTTGTCTTTGCTCAATAAATGGTGGCTGAAAACAACTCACCTGAGTGTGGTCATCTCACCGCAGGCAACTTTGTGTGTTCGATAGTTGCCGCCCTGCTTGAGCCGCGAGCTTGACCCCGCTGCGCTAGTCGCAGTTCTGCTGAGATGTCAACCGGCAATTGGGCTTCAAGATCAGGAGAGTGCGATTGAGCAAAACCAACAGCACTGCAGTTAGCTGGCATGCAGTGTGCACATCCACTTCGAAGTTATCTTTTGAAATACAGGACTGAAACGAGGCAACTCTCTGAAGGAATTAGGCAGTACTACATTGACCATCAGGCCACAGGGGTGGCCACGTCCACATGGGTGGAGAATTATCATTGAAATGTCTATTGCGAAACTGCCTGTTTCATTCACTGCCACGCCAGTTCCCCATGAAGAAGTGCTCGGAAGCAGGAAACGCGTCGGGATGGACGATTTAAGTGCTGTGATGTCCGCTGCTGTATTTGTCTCTGCTCAATAAATGGTGGCTAAAAACAACTCACCTGAGTGTGGTCATCTTACCGAAGGCAACTTTGTGTGTTCGATAGTCAGGCCCCGCCTGACCCGCAAGCTGGACCCCGCTGCGCTAATCGCAGTTCTGCTGAGATGTCAACCGGCAATTCGGCTTCAAGATCAGGAGAGAATAATTGAGCAAAACAAACGGCACTGCAGTTGGCTGGCATGCAGTGTGCACATCCACTTGGAAGTTATCTTTTGAAATACAGGACTGAAACGAGGCAACTCACTGAAGGAATTAAGCAGTACTACATTAACCATCAGGCCACAGGGGTGGCCACGCCCACATCGCGGAGAATTATCATTGAAAGGTCGAACTGCGAAACTGCCTGTTTCATTCACTGCCGCGCCAGTTCCCCATGAAGAAGCGCTAGGAAGCACGAAACGCGTCAGGATGGATGATTTAAGTGCCGTGATGTCCGCTGCTGTATTTGTCTTTGCTCAATAAATGGTGGCTGAAAACAACTCACCTGAGTGTGGTCATCTCACCGCAGGCAACTTTGTGTGTTCGATAGTTGCGGCCCCGCCTGAGCCACGAACTTGACCCCGCTGCGCTAGTCGCAGTTCTGCTGAGATGTCAACCAGCAATTCAGCTTCAAGATCAGGAGAGTGCAATTGAGCAAAACAAACGGCACTGCAGTTGGCTGGCATGCAGTGTGCACATCCACTTGGAAGTTATCTTTTGAAATACAGGACTTAAACGAGGCAACTCACTGAAGGAATTAAGCAGTACTACATTGACCATCAGGCCACAGGGGTGGCCACACCCACATGGGCGGAAAATTATCACTGAAATGTCGAACTGCGAAACTGCCTGTTTCATTCACTGCCGCGCCAGTTGCCCATGAAGAAGTGCTCGGAAGCACGAAACGCGCCGGAATGGACGATTTAAGTGCCCGGATGTCCGCTGCTGTATTTGACTTTGCTCAATAAATGGTGGCTAAAAACAACTCATCTGAGTGTGGTCATCTCACAGCAGGCAGCTTTGTGTGTTTGATACTTGCGGCCCACCTGATTCGCGAGCTTGACCCCGCTGCGCTAGTCGCAGTTCTGCTGAGATGTCAACCGGCAATTCGGCTTCAAGATCAAGAGAGTGTGATTGACTGATTGGTCCAGTCGAAAGCAATCGCCGAAACGCGTTGACCGTCCTCCTTGTCTGCGCAATGGTGTTGAAAGAACAATAAAAAAACTTACCTGAAAGCGAGTGTTGGACCCTGTTTGTGCTGTGGTGCTTCTGACCCTCTGGTTGCGAATTGGAGCTGGTTGGGCCCGTTCTTCACTGAAGACACATATATATATATATATATATATATTCTCTCCAATCCTGTCGATCTGTATTTAGAAAACAGGCGCTGACTCCGTGGGGTCTTGTTTCAGAAACAAATTTATTTTCTTTTAGTGCTCAGATTGATGCGTTTCGACGGTCACAACCATCTTGCTCACAATACAGAAAAACATTACGTCCGTGCTTTTAACATGTCAAGTGCTCATTGGATCATGTGATGGTTTACCCGTAGTCATGACAACCAGTTTTCAAAGCTCACTGGAAAATTACAGCGTTATCTTTTGTTTATAACACAATCATTTTGTTTTCAGCTTCTCTTAAATATTTTCGCTGCAAATTTTTACATCATCTTAAATAAAGGACAATTAATTCTTATTGTCGATTACTAGCACATAATTAATTTGCACAGTGCCGACATTTGTTTTGGCACAAATATACATTGTCAGTATATTTTCCATCAATATATTGTTACCCGTTTGTGTACAATTTCAGTTATTAACAATGTGTTAGGATTAAAGCATTGTATTACCGCATTACATATATTACATCAGTAAGGGTTATAGTCTGGTTATATGGGGTCTAGTGATGTGTTTTTGTCTTTTTCTTCTTCTTCAGTTTGTGTGTCCATTATCGTCTGTAGTTCCGTCTGTAGTTCTGTTTCTTTGTATTGTCTTTTTGCTGTCTTACATTTTCCCCATCTCCTGTTTTTCCGTTTCCTGCTTTTTGTGATGATGCTTTGTCTTTGGTGGAGATCTGTCGACCCCGCAGTGGTCTTAGGGTTCTCAGTCTCTCTTCTCGTAAAAAAACAAACTCATCTGCAGGTGTGGGTACTACTTCATCTTCGGCCATCGATCCCGATGTGCCCGGTTCTGATTCAGCTCCAGAACTTACTTCGGACTCCTCAGGTGTTCTATTGTCCTCAACATTTGAGGTTGTTTGCTTTCTTTGCCTGATGCCATCATATTTTTTCGCAAACGTATAAATGCGCCCTTTCATGTAGTCTGCGCGGTCCCTTTGGAACTTTTCAGCTTTTCTTTCCTTTATCGTTTGCTCATATTTATTCACACGTGTTTTAATATCAGTCATCTGTTTAGATATGTAATCTTGATCTTCCTGCTTTTCAAGTTCATGTGCAACATTCGCTAATTGCGCCAAAAGTTTTTCTCTGTCCGTTGTCGCATATTTTACTAATATTTCCAACATATTTTTTGATGACTGTGCGTTGTTATTAGCCCACTCTTCCAACATTTTCAGGTCAGGGTTGTCATATGTTGGTGCAAGAAGAATTCTCAGGCCTCTCGGTACTGTATTTACTTCTAAGTACCTTCGCAATGAAGTACACTCCCACCACTTTGAGATTTCTTGCTTTCGAAATTTTTCATAGTCTCTTAGCAGTGTTTTGGTATCGGATTCCTTGGTTGATGGTTTACTTTTACCACTTGCCTTTCCAGTGTTTGTATCTTTATCAATATCCTCAAAGATATCACGCGCTGCTTCTATGCACTCCCGTTCCCATTCCTCCGCCATCTTGCACTTATGTCCTCAGAATATGCAGTCGTTTCTGACACCCACTGTCCCCTTGGGTCTTACGTGCAAGCTCCTCTTTGGACTACCTCTCCCAGAAGCCACCTGGTCGGATACGCAATGCGCTAGCTCCCAGCACTCGCAGGCTTACCTGGATTCTCCGATGCCCTCCGGCACACAAAGGATCCCGCTCACCATGTCCGTGCCGAGTGCCCTCACGGTCTCTATCCGATGCGTTCTGGCTTGGGGGGCACTTCCCTTTCCTCTCCTCGAAGATCTTCCAAACTTTGTTCTGCCCGTCAGAGAAGTGCTCCAAATCGAGGTGGGTCAGCGTGCGGGATTCAGGCTTTTCCCGTAATACTCTCTCCAATCCTGTCGATCTGTATTTAGAAAACAGGCGCTGACTCCGTGGGGTCTTGTTTCAGAAACAAATTTATTTTCTTTTAGTGCTCAGATTGACGTGTTTCGACGGTCACAACCGTCTTGCTCACAATACAGAAAAACATTACGTCAGTGCTTTTAACATGTCAAGTGCTCATTGGATCATGTGATGGTTTACCCGTAGTCATGACAACCAGTTTTCAAAGCTCACTGGAAAATTACAGCGTTATCTTTTGTTTATAACACAATCATTTTGTTTTCAGCTTCTCTTAAATATTTTCGCTGCAAATTTTTACATCAACTTAAATAAAGGACAATTAATTCTCATTGTCGATTACTAGCACATAATTAATTTTCACAGTGCCGACATTTGTTTTGGCACAAATATACATTGTCAGTATATTTTCCATCAATATATTGTTACCCGTTTGTGTACAATTTCAGTTATTAACAATGTGTTAGGATTAAAGCATTGTATTACCGCATTACATATATTACATCAGTAAGGGTTATAGTCTGGTTATATGGGGTCTAGTGCCCGATTGAACCAGTTTTAGTAATTTTTACTTTGGGAACCCTTGTTTGTAAGGTTCACGTGAATAAGGCCCAAGTGGGCATGAGTCAACCAATTGCAGTATTAAACCCAACTAAGATAATTTCTCCTCTGTACATTTTGTTTCTTTGTCTTT
This sequence comes from Lissotriton vulgaris, assembly GCF_964263255.1. NCBI lineage: Eukaryota > Metazoa > Chordata > Amphibia > Caudata > Salamandridae > Lissotriton > Lissotriton vulgaris. The sequence continues at coordinate 832,691,458 of NC_141695.1, forward strand.
CCGCTTGCCAGCAATGAGAAGCCATTTCACTTAAGGAAACCATCAAAAAAATTTGTGTGAGCATGTATAATGTTTCTTATGAAAGATGACATGTATCTATTAAGTCACATTCATTTTTACGATTCTGCTTACGGAGGAAAGGTTTAGGGAACACACGGAAGCTACTATGAAAACAAATTAACTTTTTATACTTATAAATGTACACTTAGCGCTTCGTCTGCATTCAAACCTTGTGGAGCATTACTGTCTAAGAGAATAATGTATCTCGATTCTAGTCTTCGGAGGGCTAGTTGTCTATTTCCCCCTCTAATGCTTTTCTTCACATGGTCTATGACGAAGTATTTGATATTTTCTGCTTTGCCCTCATGTTTCAAATTGATGTGCCTTGCCACCGGATACGTTGGGTCATTATTTTTTATGGCCCTGAGATGCTGTAGCACTCTCACGTGGACAGGATGTATTGTGCTTTCCACGTATCTTTTTTTGCAACTACATTGCAAAACATAGACTGCAAAGTCTGTCTTGCATGTGTAGTTTGCTCGTATCTCTAGTGGTTTTTTCCTGTATGGGACATCTACCGTAGTAACATTAGTTCCATATTGACAGGCTTTGCATTTTGTACATTTATAAAAGCCATTTTTAGTTTTTAACCAAGGTGACTCTTTCTTCTTTAACACTGGAGCATTGTCTACCAATTCTTCCCTCATACTTTTAGCTTTCCTAAAAGTAAGTTGCGGTATTTTGTTGCAACTTTTTCCTATCACCGGGTCATTGCGGACTATGGGCTAATGTCTGTAGATTATATTTCTCAGTTGTTTATGATAGGCATTGTACCCTGTGATAAGGCGTGGAGTCCCTGTATTTTGTTCTGACTTGGGTTTTTCAGTTTTGGCGGAAAACAATAGGTCTTTCCTCTCCCTAAGGTCACATTTTTGTTCCGCTGTTTTTAATGTGTGTTCTGGATAGCCTCTGAGTCTTAACCTGCTGAACAGATTTGTCTTAGAATTCCTGTAGCTTGTGGTTGTGCTACAATTCCTTTTCATTCTAAGGCATTCTGCATAGGGGATGTTATCAATTAAATTTGGAGGATGGAAACTGGAAGCATGCAAGATTGTATTTCCTGCGGTGGGTTTACGATAGGTATTGGTTTGTATTCTGTCATCTACCACCAATAGTTCTAGATCTAAGAAATGTATCTTATTTTTACTAGTATCGCAGGTAAACTTCAAGTTTAAGCTATTTTGATTAAGTTGTTCAGCGAACCCTCTTGCACTTTCTTCACTTCCTTTCCAAATTACAAAGATGTCATCTATGTAACGACTGTAAAGTGTTACATTGTGTGTCATTTCTTCCGTATGTTTCACCCTGAGTACTTGCTCCTCCCACCAGCCCATATGCAAATTAGCATAGCTGGGGGCGAAGTAAGTACCCATGGCAGTCCCCTGTGTCTGTCTGTACAGCAGTTTATTGAAGGTAAAAGTATTGTTCTCCAAACACCACTCCGTCATTTGGAGCAACATCTGTGAATGTTTGTACAGATCAAGGCTTCTACTTCCCAAGTAATGCTTGATGGCATTTAGACCATCTCGGTGTCTTATACTTGTGTAAAGGCTTTGAACATCCAAAGTCATAAAAACAAAGTCTGATTCCCATTTTACATCATAGATTTTTTTCAGAAAATCTCTACTGTCTCTTGTGTATGATGGTAGAGTTTTTACAAAGGGTTGTAGAAAGGAGTCCACAAATCGGCTTGTATTTTCAAAAAGGCCACCTATAGCGGAAATTATGGGTCTTCCAGGAGGGCAGGTTGGATTTTTGTGCACTTTAGGAATTAGGTATAGGTTAGGGATAACTGGATAGTTGTTCTTCAAAAATTCAAATTCATTCTTTGAAATAGTTCCCGCAATTTTCCAGTCATACAGACTCCTATGGTATCTCTCTTGGATGTTAAGGATATTGGTCTCACTAATCCTTTGGTAACATTCTCTGTCAGATAATTGTGATAACGCTTCAGTATTATACATATCCAGAGGCCAAAGGTCTACGTTACCTCCTTTATCTGACCAGCGCACAACTACATCGCTTCTTCCTTTTATTTTGGTCATAACCTTTTCGTATGCTGATCTTTCATAAGTGTGTGTCTTGTAAAAATCATTACTGCTTGACCACGATAAGGATTTTAGATCACTTATGACTTTTTCAGAAAAGATGTCAATTCAGTCTTTGGGCATGATGGGACAGAACGTGGATCTCAGTTTAAATTGTGTTCTTGATGAACCTGCAATATAAACTCCAGCATATTCTGCCGCATCTTGAGTGTTCATCATGTCACTAGCTTCATCGGTATCCAGGTCCACCATTTCCCTGATGAAAGGCATGTCATCAATTTGCCAGCTTGTGTCTCCCGAAGGTTCTTTTTCAGTGTTATTTATCTCTTTACAATTAAAGAAATGTTTTTTCAATTTCAGTTTTCGTGTGAACTGATGCAAGTCTATCCGAGTTTGAGTGTAATTAAAATTGGTACGTTTTCAGAAGGATAATCCTAATGATAAAGTTTTTTCTTCTTCACTTGTTAAGGCTATATTGGTTAGATTAATGACTGTGTTTTTGTCTTTTTCTTCTTCTACAGTTTGTGTGTCCATTATCGTCTGTAGTTCCGTCTGTAAATCTGTTTCTTTGTATTGTCTTTTTGCTGTCTTACATTTTCCCCATCTCCTGTTTTTTCGTTTCCTGCTTTTTGTGATGATGCTTTGTCTTTGGTGGAGTTCTGTCGACCCCGCAGTGGTCTTAGGATTCTCAGTCTCTCTTCTCGTAAAAAAACAAACTCATCTGCAGGTGTGGGTACTACTTCATCTTCGGCCATCGATCCCGATGTGCCCGGTTCTGATTCAGCTCCAGAACTTACTTCGGACTCCTCAGGTGTTCTATTGTCCTCAACATTTGAGGTTGTTTGCTTTCTTTGCCTGATGCCATCATATTTTTTCGCAAACGTATAAATGCGCCCTTTCATGTAGTCTGCGCGGTCCCTTTGGAACTTTTCAGCTTTTCTTTCCTTTATTGTTTGCTCATATTTATTCACACGTGTTTTAATATCAGTCATCTGTTTAGATATGTAATCTTGATCTTCCTGCTTTTCAAGTTCATGTGCAACATTGGCTAATTGCGCCAAAAGTTTTTCTCTGTCCGTTGTCGCATATTTTACTAATATTTCCAACATATTTTTTGATGACTATGCGTTGTTATTAGCCCACTCTTCCAACATTTTCGGGTCAGGGTTGTCATATGTTGGTGCAAGAAGAATTCTCAGGCCTCTCGGTACTCTATTTACTTCTAAGTACCTTCGCAATGAAGTACACTCCCACCACTTTGAGATTTCTTGCTTTCGAAATTTTTCATAGTCTCTTAGCAGTGTTTTGGTATCGGATTCCTTGGTTGATGGTTTACTTTTACCACTTCCCTTTCCAGTGTTTGTATCTTTATCAATATCCTCAAAGATATCACGCGCTGCTTCTATGCGCTCCTGTTCCCATTCCTCCGCCATCTTGCACTTATGTCCTCAGAATATGCAGTCGTTTCTGACACCCACTGTCCCCTTGGGTCTTGCGTGCAAGCTCCTCTTTGGACTACCTCTCCCAGAAGCCACCTGGTCGGATACGCAATGCGCTAGCTCCCAGCACTCGCAGGCTTACCTGGATTCTCCGATGCCCTCCGGCAGACAAAGGATCCCGCTCACCATGTCCGTGCCGAGTGCCCTCGCGGTCTCTATCCGATGCGTTCTGGCTTGGGGGGCACTTCCCTTTCCTCTCCTCGAAGATCTTCCAAACTTGTTCTGCCCGTTCTCCAAATCGAGGTGGGTCAGCGTGCGGGATTCAGGCTTTTCCCGTAATACTCTCTCCAATCCTGTCGATCTGTATTTAGAAAACAGGCGCTGACTCCGTGGGGTCTTGTTTCAGAAACAAATTTATTTTCTTTTAGTGCTCAGATTGACGCGTTTCGACGGTCACAACCGTCTTGATCACAATACAGAAAAACATTACGTCAGTGCTTTTAACATGTCAAGTGCTCATTGGATCATGTGATGGTTTACCCGTAGTCATGACAACCAGTTTTCAAAGCTCACTGGAAAATTACAGCGTTATCTTTTGTTTATAACACAATCATTTTGTTTTCAGCTTCTCTTAAATATTTTCGCTGCAAATTTTTACATCAACTTAAATAAAGGACAATTAATTCTCATTGTCGATTACTAGCACATAATTAATTTTCACAGTGCCGACATTTGTTTTGGCACAAATATACACTGTCAGTATATTTTCCATCAATATATTGTTACCCGTTTGTGTACAATTTCAGTTATTAACAATGTGTTAGGATTAAAGCATTGTATTACCGCATTACATATATTACATCAGTAAGGGTTATAGTCTGGTTATATGGGGTCTAGTGCCCGATTGAACCAGTTTTAGTAATTTTTACTTTGGGAACCCTTGTTTGTAAGGTTCACGTGAATATATATATATCTTGCTCTCTCACTCTCTTACAGTTGACAGTAGGAAGTTATAGTTAGGAGGTTGCTTCTATTCAAAAAGCGTTTTTAGGGCTCGCGCCCTGCGTTGCACTGCGTAGCAGTGTATCGCAGCGCGAGGCATTTCGTAATCGAAAAACAAGGTTTGTAAGCTGCCCTAGGAATCACACATGCTCGTGCATTTGCTTTTCCTTTTGTGGGCAGCTATTGGCCTTTGCGTGCATCTTTTACTGAAAGACTGCACGCAATAGGCCACAGGCGGGCGCATTGCTCCGCCTATGGCCTATTGGTGTCTATTATGCGCTTGGTGCACGTAATAGACACCAATAGGCAGTCGCGTGTGTCGCAGTGGTGCGCGCGCACCACTTGCACCGTTCGCGGGCGTGTTAGCAGCAGAGGCGCTGCAACAGACACTGGTTGATTCAGTTGATATAGCGCGCAGGCCACCCGACTATAAATTCACCATACCCACCTGGGCCCATAATTTAATTACACATCTACTTAATCATGTAACCTTCGCTCTACTATCAGTCTGTTTTTACCTACGTAGGGCCCTATGTAGGTGTCCGTTTACCGGCTGGTAACGGCCGATTTCGGCCGTTGCCGACCGGTAAATGGGTTTTTGGGATGTAGGGGGCCAATTTTACCGATTCGGTAAATTTACCGAATCGGTACATTTACCGAATCGGTAAAATACAGAATCGGTATTTTTACCGATTCGGTAACTTCCAGATGTAGGTGGGACTCTTCTGAGTCCCAAAGGTCTTTCAGATTCGGGATTTTACCACCCAATACAATTGGGTGGTAAAATACCGAATCCAGGTGTGCATGCAAATGTGTGCATGCACACCTATGCCATGTGACAGACAGACATGCCCTTAGGGCATGTCTGTGTGCCACATGGCACACATGCCTGTATTTGGGGTGCTAGAGGGTGTCAAAGTGACACCCCTGCACCCTTGCTGGAATCGGTATTTACCGAATCGGTAAATACCGATTCGGTAATGCCCATTGATTCCTATGGGCTTCAATGCCCATAGGAATCAATGGGCATTACCGAATCGGTATTTACAGAATCGGTAAATACCGGATCTTAACGATTCGGTATTTACCGATTCTGTAATACCTACATCCCCCCCCCCTCTATTTTACCACTTCTTAAATACCGAATCGGTAAAATTCGGTATTTAACAAGTGATAAAATAAAATTACCTACATCTAGCCCTAGGTCCTATACCATTGTCTTACCAATCCTTGTCACTGGTACCTATAACCTATTGGATCAAGGAGTTAGTTTTAAAGGCAGTTCAAAAACCAAGCAGCATTTGCACTTATATAATCATGAAGGTTTAGAACTCTTTATCTAATCATCATCAAAGGTCATATTTCAAAGATTGAAAGCAATAAGACTATCAATAACCAAAATCAGAAATAGTGTATAACTATGCAAAAGATATATTATGCCAATCATTTAGTCAAAAGATAAAGGGAAGGTAAGAATATGGGACATGCTATTTAATTAAACAGACTTTGCACGATTTCCTAGGAGGATAGGGAAAAGAAGGAACATACTAAATAGCACAGTTTTTACGCACTTATCAAGGGGTGGGTAAAGAAAGGGAACATAATATCCAATGACGAAACCAAATTGACCATATAGCGATAGGGAAGGTAAAAATGGAACACGCTATTAAGTCAGATAACCAAGCTTAACTACTTTAAGGGAGGGTTGAAAAAGAGAACATTAATGCAATCATAAAAAACGTTTTAGCATTCAACTACAAGGAGGGTAAGAAAACGGATCATGCTAATAAACAGCAAAAACACGAATTTATCATTAAGACGGGTAAGAAAAGAAACATATGCAATTAAAGCTTTAGCAATTTTAGGGAGGGTAAAGAAAAGGACGCAAATTATACTGACAATTACCCACACAGACTTATATTTACCTAGAATGGTGTGAAGACCAACCCTGGCAACAGGTCAGTTGAAAGGGCAGAAGAACTCCAAAGTTGCAGTGCCTATAGGCCAGCAGGTGCAGATCAGAATCAAGACAGGAAAACCCAGATTTGGATCAGGACCGGACCACCAAAGGTTAAGACTAGCACCCGCAGTTCAGTTGCAACGCCTGCGCTACTCCCTCTCTGCAGCTAACAGTCAGAACCCCAATTGAGTTATCGATTTCACCGACAAAGTGCTTCACCAGCACTTCAGCTTACCAGAACCCTGATTGGGTCAGCGAACCTCCCGACAGAGTGCTCCGCAGCCCTCTGCTCTTAGTCACCTATTGAGGGCGTTGGGTCAGTGACACAGCTTATTTGGACAAGTCGGACAAATTAACTAGCTAAGCCTACCCTAATTATACTGTTTTTCAGGTCAGTTTACCAACCCCCAAATGTTGCAAGTGTAAGGATCCCCAATTTCGAATGGACAGAAAAGGAGGACAGGTCATCACACCACCTAAATTTTAGACTTCAGTGTTGAATATTAATTTTTCGTTCTGGCCCCATCAGTTTCTTTTCACATGACTACTGCATTTTCACCTAACAATGGTTGTTCTATTGACAAATACATTGTATGCAATTTGGCTTCTTCTAGTGGGGTCAGATGTGAGCTTCCCAGGCGCATCTTGGCTGTGACTGTCTTCTGGCTCGGTTTCAATGCCAAAGAGTTCATCTTCTCACTGCAGTCTGTCATGCGCAGAAAGACTTCCAAAATGGAGTAAATAGCACCTCCCAGGCCCAAAGATTACGATACATGAAAAGTAAAAGGAAACAGTTTTAGAACACAGGATAAAATGAATACACTGTAAACCATGATTTTCTACACTATACCCATTACTTTATAATAAACTATAGCATTATGATTAAGCAGAACGAACGGTTTAGCAAAAGCAGCAGTGCAAGCCTCTCGAATGTGAGAACACAGAGCAGCCATATTAGCTCTAGTGGCCAGAAGTGACAGTTTCCCTCCAAAGCTGCGAGTACGTCATGTAACGTGAGTATGACAGACGCAAGCGCAGTAGAAAATCCTGCGTAGCAGCAGCCATTTTATATGCAAGCGTATTAAGGTTTAGTAAACACATAAGCAAGCTTCACTCGGACACCCCATGTCAATATAAAAAGGGGCAAAATTAGTAGGACAAGCATGTTGGTTACATAGTTAACGTTATTCGAGGTTCATGAATTTGAGCAAGTCGCTTCTCGTGCGAATCCTTGCTCCATCAATCCCCTCTTTGATGATATTTTATATCATCACCAATTAATGAAACAGATGCCAACTTTTCACAATTTACCCATTTCAATCTCTTCAAATTTTCTATTCTGCTTCTTCTCATTATTATTATGAGAATTTTTCATTTTCTTATATATTTGGCTATTTATTTCTTCTAATTCGAGTTCATCAATATTTCTTTTTACTCCTCGCCTATTCATGGAATATTTCTTTTTATGTTTTCGACATTTGCAACAAATTATTATTCCTAAAACTAGTAAACCTATTCCCGCCATTGGCATCAGTATTGTACTCACAAGACTTTTACCTAGATTAGAAAACCAACTACCTACTGAAGACAGACCATCAGTACTCTAGTGCTTTAAGCTCTTTTTACAAATTAGTAATATTTCTCACATACCTCTTAATTTCAACACTTTTGTCTGGTATGTGAGTGCAACAATGTTGCGCTTTCAATATTCTACAGACTCCGCCCTCTTTTGCCAATAACGTGTCAAGAGCAAATCGATTTTGTAAAACCATAGTTCTGATCGCAACCAGTTCGGTATTGACCATCAGGAAACCTCCAGCAGTGTCAATTGATAACCGATCTACTACTGTTGAGAATTTGCAGATTCTGTGTGTATTCAGAGTCACTCCCACTGTTGGTATCAATGCACTAAATATATCACCTACTACTTCACCAAAACTAGCTCTTTTACTACGTACTAATCCCTTAGTCTTTTCATTGCTTCCAGTGATTTTGGGAAAACTATTACAAAATAACAGCTCCAATACCAGTGATCTGGTATCTTATAATAAGCCTTGTTCCCACATATGTAATAGACTCCGGGAAACACAGGTTCAGTTCCATCTTTGAAACCCCAACCCCCAATTACCTTAACATTTGTTCACAAATCCCTGGAACCAATGAATACATTGTTATAATAACTAGTCTTTTCTCTGTGAAGACAGAGTTTCCTCTTCTTTTCGAAATCCAGCAAGTAGCAGCATTAGCTCCACCATTTGAGGTGTTTCCTATATTTTCAGCCAATTTAGGAATTTTATTGTTCTTATCATTCGCCTTTCTTTGGAAACTCTCTCTCCTTTTCTCAACCATATTCAAAAATATCCTTTCTTTTACTTGAAATAAACATGTTAGATTATTCTTGTGTGCGTCAGCTATATCTATTGTACCTATCATTAGAAAATATTCGCTCATGTAGCGTGCTACATTTCGAATAGTATGTACAGGATTCAGGTTTCTACGCATAGGAAGTTCAGAAAATATCACGTCTAAATTTGAATAATAATACTGTAAAGGTCCTTTCTTATAGAACAAGCTAGCTAAAATACTACATGAAATTCCATTTGTGAACAGCAAATGGTGATACGTCACACCCTCAGCTACCGAAGTAGGCTGCTTCATTCAAACATAGCAGTCTTCTATTTCCATTGCTTCTACATAGTGTACTAACAGGTTTGCAAATACATTTAAATGAGTCCTGTTATTGATTCTATCATAATGCAATTCTTCCTCATCTGGTGCTTCTAAGTCTACTTTTCGTTGTCTAATGCGAAGTGTTTTCTCTAGTGTATCTACTCTTTTGGGTGTGTCAAATGTCTGTAGATCTTCTGTATCTATTGGCAACTGTCCATTAATGTCATTCTTTGTCTCTTTACTCATCATTAAGGCTCCCGGTTTTCCGTTTAAACGGTTTTTTACATATAAATACAGACAGAAAGCTTTTTGTTTTTTGTCTGTATTTATATATAAAACGGGAAAATACTAACAAAGCCAATGATCCTCCTGCCTCTGTGCTCCTCTGTAAAATCTGAGTCAGAGCCTCAGAGGTGCACAGGGGCGTCGAAAAGAAATGGGAAGCTGCTGCCCTGAAACTGCTCCAGAAACAGGGAGGAGAGGGGTGGCTGCCCTGTCTGCAGAGACATTCCAGCACCCCCTCACAGCGGCAGTTCACGCAACATAATTGATGGAACAATGCAAGCAGCGATGTCCATTAAGAGGTGTGAAAACACCTCAGGACATCGGCTGCAGCTCCAGCAACCTTTTGTTTGTTAGGTCTCTCGTGTAGGGGATATAGTGCACAACTTGAATGGGAAGTAATTTTGCCACAAATCGGAGTGGGCCTGTGAGAAAGGTGGGTTGCTTAGTGAAAGGCTGGACGTTTTTTGAAAGATGTGGCCGTGGGTGTAGTCAATGTGATCTAAACGCCTGGGGACATAAGCAAAGTGTTGTGGCATGTAGGAACTACAGGCACGCAAGAGCAAAGTTAGGTAATCGCCGTTAGATGCACAGATTGGGAGCTAGTGCTGCAAGGGGTGATGTGCCAAGGGAGAAAAATCCACAAGGGTTTACATATGCCATAGGAAAGAGATTTTTAGGAACTGGGAGCAATTGGCAAAATTTGTCTTGGGAAATATGCACTGTTTTGCTAAATAGTTGGGGAGAGTTGTGCAAGGTGAAAATGACACGTGAGCGAGCGCTAACAGCAGTGATAGGATTGGAGGGGGCGTCGTTCAGAGACAGCAATTTGCTCCTTGAGGGAGGATGGAGGGGCTGGTATGGGAGAAAGCTGCAGGCGATGTTGTGCTTGGTGGAGGAGTGAGAGACATGCTTGCTGGTATGTGGGTAGGGATGGAGAACTGCAAGTATGAGGTGACTTGGTAGAGACATCTGCTGGCTAGAATGTCCCCGGAGGCTGGGTTTGTTGCAAGCAATGATGAGTTTTGGGAGAGAGAGATGCAGTGGGTGAAGTGCAATGGGAGAGAAAGCTTCAGGGAGTGTTGTTCCAAAAGAGAAACAGCTGCAGAGGAAGTGCGGTGCCATGGAGACAGAGAGGGGCCCAGAAGAGATGTGGACGCATCCAGGAGATACAATTCTGCAAGGTTGATGTGCTTTGCATGAGAGCTCCAGGGGTGAGACAACCTGAGAGCGAGACCTGAATGCTGCAAGCTGCACGTGTGCTAGAAACGAAAGACTCAGGAGGCAGGGCGTGACCTGGGAGAGAGATCTGCAGGGGTTGGTGCTCTCTAAGAAAGCTTTGAGCTTGGAGATGCATCCTTAGGGGGAGAAACATATCTGTAGGCTGTGACATACCCTAGATAGATACCCAAAAGTAGTGGGATGTGCCTTAAGGGAGACGGCTGCAGAAAAGAGCGATGCCACAAGAAAAGTTGTGAAGCAGATCTGTTCCTGGAAAGATAGCTAAATGTGCAAATGAGACCTACTCAAAATCACTAATTCTACACAGCTTTTCTTAGAGGACAGGGAAGAAATTTACTCCCAATATGTAAAGTGCACTTAGCATAGGTTCCAATTTAAAAAACAGCTATAACAACCTAGTGCAATTGTGCATGCCAACTTAAATAAATGTCGAAAAATACTAGCTTTAACGTTTTTTTTCTTGTGTCAAAAATAAATGTGGATAAATACAGAAAAAATGACCAAAAAATAAATATGGATAAATACAGACGGAAATGTGAAAAAAATAAATACCATAAAACCGGGAGCCCTAATCACCATGTAAGGAATAGCTATTGTTAGTTCTATCCAAACTATAATTACTATTGCTATACTACATAAACATACTCTACAGCATGTTTTTAAACAATTTCTTTTCGGTCTTCCATTAACAGTATGATCAGCCATTTCTGACTAAAGGAGATTCAACCCCTCTTTGTAACTTACACAGCTTTTACCCTGTGCAAATTTTTCAGCTTGGTCTCAGTTCTTCGTCAGTTTGATCAGTAATCAATTCTTCATCACTTTCGTCACTTATTTCAAGGTTTTCAAAATCTTCCGAAAGAATGTAGGTCCACTCAGGGCCTTTGTATTTATTATTCAGTCTCTTTAGTCGCAGACTTTTCCTTCTTAGTTGTATTACAGGTTGATCAGTTTGATTTGTAACTTCGTTTACTTGTTCAGGATCTTCATTAATTGTCTTTAAACGTAGTCTCAGTCTTTTGACAAATCTAGGCCACTTGTCTCCTTTTCTGAGTCTTTTAGCTGGCACTGTGTTTTGGCCCTCTTCGAATGCTCTTTTATTCTCATTCATTTGTGGCACATCGATTTCAATGCTGTCTTCCGTTTCCTTCTCTATCTGACTAGTTCCAGGTCTTATTTCTGATTCTTCTGCCTGGTCACTAAGCTGGCCTTGTTCAGGGATCTGCTGAGTTTGACTTTCGTTTGATTCTCTTACTTCTTCTTGAACACTATTGTCTACTCCTGTCTGGTCCTGCTCAAGCTCTTCGAACCCTTGATTTGCTTCTGCTTGAGCCTCCGCCCTAATTTCTATCTGTCCCTTTTCAGACTCTGGAGTTCTTGGTGGAGTGTCAATTACTGGATCTTTCCCTATCTGGTCCTCCTCAGAATCACTCTTGACTAGTATTTCTATGATCTGAGTATTTTCTACCTCTGTCTCGTCCTCACTATCACTCTGTCTATCTTGATAAGTTTGACTTCTTGTTCTCACATATTCTGCAGGTATGTCGACTACTGGAATCCAATCATCTTGACTGGTGCTCGGTTGTTCTTCTTCAGCTACTCCAGGATCGATATCTTGAGACCCCTCAGCTGCACAACCTTCAGCTTCAGTTTCATCAGGTTCAGTCACCTTTTTCGTATGGCTGGCATGGATCCAGTGTGGAACTCCTGCACACTTTACAGCTGTGGTGGTAACCAAGATCACTTGTTGTGGTTTTCCCCACCTTGGTGCTAGGCAAGATGTTCGAGTATGTTTCTTAAGCACTACCCAATCACCTGGGTTCTGGTCATGTGCTGGTGTTGCAGGTCTGGCAACAGCGTCTTTCCCACCCTGGTGAGAGGTAGAACGCACTTGGTCAGCCAGTTCTTTGCAGTACTCCAGTACTAAATCATCAGATATATTTAGCAGCTTGTGTCCTGGCACCCATGCTTGCCTCATTGCTCTTCTCATTAGTATTTCATGGGGACTTAAGCCCGTGTTCCCGTCTGGAATACTTCTAAGTCCCATCAGAACAAGTGGCAAAGCATCTGGCCACTCCAATCGAGTAGACTCATACATTTTTCCCAGTCTTGATTTGATTGTGCCATTCAATTGTTCTACCACTCCAGAAGCCTCTGGGCGATATGCATAGTGCAATTTTGCTTAATCTTGAATGCTTCACAAATTAGACCCATTATTTCACTATTAAAATGTTTTCCTCTATCTGATTTTGTTACTGGAAAACCGAAACGTGGTATCAGCTCTCTAAGTAGAAGTTTGGCTACAGTGATGCTATCATTCCTGCGTGTGGGGTAAGCCTTCACCCATTTTGAAAACAGGCAGACAATGACTAGTACGTATTTCAGTCCTCGACAAGGGGGTATCTGAATAAAGTCAATCTGCAAACGTATAAAGGGACCTTCTGCCTTCCCAACCTTTCCTGGTAACACTACTGTTTTCTTCCCTGGATTCATTTGTTGACAAACCAAACACCTCTGGCAGAGTGCCTCTGCTATGTTCCTGAATTTCGTATTAAACCTTGACTGTCTGAACAGACGTATCATAGCATCTCTTCCCAAATGAGAATCTCCGTGGATCAGCCTAGCCATAGGAGCAAGCAGACAGTCGGGTAACACTGGCATTTCATCAAGATAAACAATGACACCATCCTCATCCCTTCTCCGACAGCCTAGCTTCCTCCATGCATCCCTTTCTTTTGGTTCTGCTGCATTCTGCAACTCTCTCACTTCTTCCCACATATTCACACCATCTAGCAACATAAGGTGGCAGCTGTTTCGCCCACCTCAACTTTCTTGTTAACAGCCATTTTATATTTTGCACAATGTTGGGCTAACTGGTCAGCATATCGATTACCAGCTGTCACTTTGTCGTTGCCAGATTTATGAGCAGCACACTTGACCACAGCCACTTCTTTTGGCAACTGGATTGCTTCCAGTAAATCCCTCACATATTGTCCATTTCTGATTGGAGTACATGAAGTAGTCAGAAACTCCGTTTGCATCCATAATTGGCCATAGTCACACACAACCCTGTAACCATATTGGCTGTCAGTGTATATGGTTACTTTCCAGTTTTTTCCCAAATTTGCAGGCCTTTGCCAGAGCAACCGATTCGGCTACCTGTGCAGACTGGACTCCAGGCAAGTGGGATGCTTCCACTGGACCGCCCAAAGTACACACCGCATAAGCAGCGCTTAGGCCTCCTTCCTCATGTCTCATACATGAGCCATCCACAAATAGCTCATAGTCTGAATCAATTAATTGTTCTTCTCTTTTGTCTGGTCGTGGTTTTGTACTGTACTCAGTTAGATCAATACAGTCATGCTCAACTTCGCCTTTCACTTCTGCAGCAGTGTGTGAATTAGGTGGCAGTGTTGCTGGATTCAGAATGTTACATCTGGCAATGGTTACATTTTCTGTACCTACAAGGATTCTCTCGTACTTAGTCAGCCGACTAGGTGTGAGATACTGAGTTTTAGTCCTGGTTAGCAAGATTACAACTGCATGTAGAACATACACAGTTACAGGATGTCCTATAATAATAGATTCACTCTGCTACAGGCTCATGCAAGTTACGGCTACTGCTTTCAGACATCCAGGTAATGCAGCGGCCACTGGGTCTAACGTGGAAGAAAAATATGCCACTGGACGTCTCACCAAACCATGAATTTGAGTCAAAACTGAAAGTGCACAATTTTCTTGTGTGTCACAGAAAAGTGCAAAATCCTTTGAATAGTCAGGCATTCCTAATGCTGAAGCTGTACACAGACATTCTCGTAGTTTTACAAAAGCAGCTATGCTTTTGTCACCCCACTCTACTGGGTCCTTGGCTCTTTTCTTTGTCATTTGTATTAATGGCTTAACTAGGACTGCAAATCCCACAATCCATTGCCTGCAGTATCCTACAACTCCAAGAAACATTCTAATCTCTTTTTGGGTCTGAGGCAAATTCATATTTCTAATTATTCTGATCCTTTCTGAGGTAACTCTTCTGACACCCTTTTCTATCTGGTGCCTCAGATATTTCACTGATGTGGTACAGAATTGCAATTTTTCTGGTGACACTTTAGGTCCTCCTTCACCTAAGTGATTCAGTAAGGCGATGGTGTCGACAACACAGTCATTGCGAGTTTTAGACGCCACCAATTGGTCATCTATATACTGGACCAGGACTGACTGTCCAGGCAGTATCAAAGACTCAAGCCACCTTTTCAAAATCTGATTAAATATCGAGGGACTTTCTGTGTACCCCTGCGGGAAACAATTCCAAACGTAAACATGACTGTCGAATTCAAATGAGGAAAGAAATTTGCTATCTGGGTGCATGGAATTGAGAAAAATGCGTGGCACAGGTCTATGACAGTAAAACCATCCAGCCTCCCACGGTATTTGATACAGAATCACTGTAGGATTTGGCACAACTGGACAGCAAGGTACAACAATCTTATACATTTTTCGGAGGTCTTGTACGATCCTGTACTTGCCACTCGGTTTCTTTATACTAATTATGGGTGAGTTGCATGGACAGCTCATTATTTCCTGTAAAATACCTGTTTCAAGCAAACGCGTTATTTCTACTGCAACTTTTGGGCCACACTGACCTGGGAGGTCATCCTTCTTCTTGGCTCCTGACCACCACCACCGCAGCCTCAGCGCTGCCTTGCAGCAACACACACCAGGCTCCCTGCTGCCTGCCGCTTCCGAAAAATCGCGGCGACCCGGCACATCGGGGACTACATCCCCCAGCACCCCTAGCACCTAGGAAGGCGTGTTTCCTGTCCCGCCCCCGGAGGTGCGCTTAAGGACAGCACGAGCCCCAGGGGAGCGGGGGACTTTTGGGCCACACTGACCTGGGAGGTCATCCTTCTTCTTGGCTCCTGACCACCACCACCGCAGCCTCAGCGCTGCCTTGCAGCAACACACACCAGGCTCCCTGCTGCCTGCCGCTTCCGAAAAATCGCGGCGACCCGGCACATCGGGGACTACATCCCCCAGCACCCCTAGCACCTAGGAAGGCGTGTTTCCTGTCCCGCCCACGGAGGTGCGCTTAAGGACAGCCCGAGCCCCGGGGGAGCGGGGGACTTTTGGACCACACTGACCTGGGAGGTCATCCTTCTTCTTGGCTCCTGACCACCACCACCGCAGCCTCAGCGCTGCCTTGCAGCAACACACACCAGGCTCCCTGCTGCCTGCCGCTTCTGAAAAATCGCGGCGAGGCGGCACATCGGGGACTACATCCCCCAGCACCCCTAGCGCCTAGGAAGGCGTGTTTCCTGTCCCGCCCCCGGAGGTGCGCTTAAGGACAGCGCGAGCGCCCGCGTCGCGGGATCGCGCGCGGGTCGGCGCCCGGGGCAAAGCCCGGGCAAAGGGCGGGCCCTCAGAGGCACGAGGAGGACGGGACGGGCCACCCCATTTGTTTCTAGCACAGGAGGAGGTAATGTGATGCTCCTTTTCTATCGACTGTCTGGCGAATTCTTTACCACAAAACATAATGTCCATTTGGGAAGAGCTCAATGCACTGTGTGGCACAAAGTACGTCCCTGACTTAACAATCTCCCCAACTGTGGGTACTTATTGTGTTACGCCAAATAGCTCTCCACGGGATCTTGCTCCTCCCGCTAATAAAGACCATAGCCAAGTAAACACCTCGCCCCTGGGACCCAACTTTAGAGGGAAGCACGACAGCAAAATAGACAATGGGAACTTCGTAAGTACACAAAATTTGTGTACCATCACAATTTTATCTCCCCCTAACCAAACAGCATTAATGGAGGACCCTGCTGTGGACAAATCAGATGACCCTGTCTTGTCTCCCCAATTGACTTTATTGGCCCAAATTGAGCAACTGTTGGTAACTGTCATCTCTCCCTTGGTTAAAAAAATCAACGACTTGGGGGAAAGGTTGACATGCATCGAGGAAGTAATCAGAAAGCACCCTCCTCCATCAATCAAAACGGCTACATCCATCTGCCCTAACCCCCCCTTCGTCCCCGAAAAACATAAACCTGGTATTTGTCATGGTGTAGCTCTAATACAGCCCCCCTGTACACCTACCCCAACAGGCCCGAAAGTAATTTTAAAACCCGTTTCAAAAACTCATCAAGTGGCTAGACCCGCTCCACGTATCAACCTACCTCCTGAAGCCGCCCCATATGTGTCTGTCCTCTCTGGTGTCCCTGCCCTTCACCCAGGGAACACATGATTCCAGCAGGACCTGCTAAATAAGGTCATTTTCTGGCTACAAAACAATAGACCCTTGCCACCCGAGTTAGATGGTGGTATCTTGAGTGTCAGGAGGGTGGGATGGTTAGGCACTCTGCCCAAAAACATTCCTGGGGATTTGGTATTAATTAAATTTAAAAACAGAAATGTCGTCCCCTATTTACGCTTTTGTCCCCCCAAAGCAAGACATGGCACTATTCGCATATGGGACTTGTGCGATTTTTACCCGACTTCTCCACATATTACTTAGAACCAATTTCCTAGGCTGTAAAGGTTTCGAACTTTTGTCTACAAATTGTATTTTTAAGACCCCACTATTTAAAGGCCACTTATAAGTTTGAGCCAAACTGACAGGGTAGGATGCAACTGATAAGTATATTGTTTTAGAGTTGCTTCATTGATCTTGAAACCCTTGCATATCCATTTGCTGATTCGCTATACTTATTTAATCTTGTTTTATTACTTTTGTAATGATCTTTTACGATGTCCATGAAATGTTATGGTTTTTATTCATGTATTGTTGATGCTTTTATGATTTTTAAACTAAAATCGAATAAAGCTTATCTGAATCTACTGCAACACCTGCTTTTATTTATGAAATAATTGTATACTGTCGAGTATTTGGGTAAACTGCATCTTCCTTTATGGTCACTTTTATTGGGTCAACATTTGCCATTAATCCCACGTCTTTTCCAGTAAAATCCCATACCTCTGGTTTTACCGTCTGTTGCAGTTCTTCTGGTAAGTCCTTTATTGTCAGTCTTTTAATTTCTGTCTCTGGTCTTGCTAACATTAATTTGTAAATTCCGTCTTCATCTGGGGTTTGAATTTCGACACCATTTGGAGTGCAAAAGATGGTGCAATTCATTTTGCACAACAAATCTCGTTCTAGCAGGTTTACAGGACTTGAATCACAGACAACTAATCTATGCTTTTCTTTAAAATTACCTATTCTGACTTCCATGAGTTCTGTAACTGGGGTACTAATTTGTTTATTAGAAACGCCCACTACTTGGATCGCTTCTCCCTAGAGGGGTAGGTTTGGAACGTCTGCTGTTCTCACAGTAGAACGGGTAGCACCAGTGTCCAACAGAAAGGTGACATCATTTCCTTCAACCTTTCCTTCAATGTATGGCCCTGACTGGTCTACCGGCAAGGAGGCGCCAGGCACGCACTCCTCGTCCTCCCCTCTCAGGCACCGTCAGTAAGGTTCTTCACAAAAGAATGTGTCATTCAGAAGAAATTGTGAAGTTGCTGCATCTCTTTTTTCCCTTCCTTCCCAATTCGAGGTATCTACACTCTGTTGTGCTTTGCTCCTGTAATTTGGCATAGGTGCTGGGGGTAACTGATTTTGTATTACCTGCTGCTGGGTCTTCCCAGGCACCTCATTCTGCGTCTGTAGATTCAAATCATTATTTTGCACATTACCACTCTGTACAGCCTTACACTCGTTCTTCCAGTGCCCCAACTTGCCACACCCGTGACTTGGAAATTAATTTTTTGCATACTCTCTATTGAATTTTCCCCTTGGCTTTCCTCCACTTCCATCACCCTGATTCTGGTTGCTATTCATCTGGTTTAACTGTTGTTCTTGTTGCTCTGCTAATTTTACTTGTGCCCACATGACTTTTTCTTTTAACTCTTTTTGTTTATTTTCTAGCTCATCTTCACAATATTTAGCATATTTAAGGACTTCGTCTATGGGCTTAGCCTGCCAACAAATTTTATTGTCTTTAATCCATTGTGAAATTTCTGGTCTTAATCCTAACACAAATCGATAAATGAAATGCGTCATATCCTTCATATCTATGTTATCCCATCCACTGTACTGTTTGAATGTCTGTAATAAACGTTCATAATATGCATGCACTGACTCGTCTTTATTCTGAGTGGTTCTATCTATTTTCATCCAGTCTGTTTCTTTTGCAGGCACCTTTCCTTTAAGGTAAAGTATTACCTGATTGTATTTTTTCATTACATCCTCGGAAGGTGCCCCTGTCTTTGGGTCTCTAGGCTACTCATCACTAGGCCAATCAACAGCAATTTTGCATTCCGTCCATAAATCTACTGGAACTACAATGTCAAATAATCCATCTAAGTCTTTCAAAAGACACTTTGAAACTTTTACAAATCTCTCGACTTGCCTGTACAGGCTTTTCACAAAGTTTTGGAAAATCATTAGTAAATGGCAAAATATCCTGTTGGGACCACGGAACCTACCTGGTACCTCTCGCATGGGACATAATTTTTCTACCTTTCCTGCTTCTCTTAAAACATACTCTGAAGTCATTTGTTTTGATCGAACCTCTTCTTTTTTCTTTGCCCATCTGGCTTTTCATTTCTCTAGTTCTCCCCTTTTTGCAATATTGTCAACAGCTCTCTTATCTGCACCTGTCTTTCTGACACTTTCATGTTTTCTAAATCTTTGTCAGAAAATTCTACTCAATATGGTTTCTGCAATACTTTAGATTTACTCATTTCAATTCCCATACTAGCTGCGGTGTCCATTAATTTCTCATGAAACACCCTTGTATTTTTAGTAATGCTTTTACAAATGAATAGTAATTAATTTTTACTAAGTGTATTTAACCTGTCCAATCCCACATTTCCAGCCATCAATTCCTCTAATTCAATTCTCAATTTATATATATCTAATGGCTTTGGCTGTGTCTTTGGTTTTTCTATTTCTCGTGTCCATCTGTCTATCTCTTCAGGAGTTACTACAGTGGCACTTCTTGTACTGGAGGAGGTCTCCATCAGTAGTTCTCTCGAATTTAAAGGAGTGGTCTTCCTCATTGAACTACATTCTGGTTCTCTTACTGGTAAATCCATTAAGGAGATTACTGATTCACACTCACTCGCCTGATCATCTATTATCAACGGCTCTTTTCGTGGCTGTACTACTGATGTAGTTATAACTGGAGCTTTTGGACTAGCTTGCTTATCTCCATACAAAGGAACAACTGGGCCAATAGTTACTGGAATTGTCAGAGCTTCAGGACTCGTATCTAATTGCGAGATTTTCTGAATTAATTCACTTCTCTGTTTATTTAAAGCTTCTCTTTCTCTCTCTTGTAATACCCTTTCGATGGAGGTCTCATGTACCACTTGCGGAATTAAAGGTGGTTTTAAAAACGGGGCATTCGGATTTACTGTACTTGGTTCCTCATTATAAGGTGGTGGATTTTTCATTAATAAATCCTCCATATAATCATCGTCTGAATCACCACTAGTCATTATATGTTTGGTTTTCTCAGTCCTTTTAATTCCTGTGGGCTCTTCTAAAGTTAATACAGGATATAGCCCTTCCACTAACATGTTCTATCTCCATTGTTTCATTTGTTTATCTTTGGAATCCCGTGGAACTGTATGGTAGAACTTAGTCAATCCCTTGTCGATTCTAGGTCTGTCTCGCTCAAAAGCCTCAATCTCCCATTCTTCTAGTGCCTCATATTGCGTTAATCTAGGTCTAGAATGTAAATCATTCATTCAAGTCCTTATATTGAACAAAATTCTGCAATTAAATGTACCTTCTAATGGGAAATGCCAAAATTCCGTCATCTTTAGTGTATTCCACCCAGTTCTCTAACCATACACAAGAGTGGTAACCCCTGCCAAACATCATAAATGATGCGGTAGTATTCGGGGTTGGAATAATGACCCCTTCTCTAGTTTTAATGGGCTTGTCTTTTTTAAAGAAATTCTTAACTCTGTCTACAAGTGACATTTTTCTCTTACGTCTGCCTTTTATCATCTGTTCTCTAGCAAACCCTAAGTGTCTTCGATCAGGTCAAGTTTCTGGATTCCTTGGATACCACATATATTTTGCAAAAATTTAAATTGTGCAAAAATACTTTTTTCTGTTTACTAAATGCTTCCAATAATAGCGCGTATTTTATTCTTCTTTAACCAATCAACGATGCGGTTTCAAATATTCTCAACCAATAATTGCGCGGCTTATCCCGTGAAATGAGTTCCAATGCTCCTGCGCTCACCCCTCCTTTACAATGCTATCTCAGCTACACGCCTGCTGACTCCCTCCTACACAAGGTAATACAAACTTCAACTCTTTTATTTTAAAGTGCAATTCTCTTTTAATCAACAACATAAAAACATTCTCCACTGTACCCGAGTGTCTAATAAGGAAAGATATGTTTCACTGCAAGTAAATCCCTTCCGTTTACTTTTCATATACTACGAGTAGATCCCTTCCGCCTACCCTTCACACAAGCATTAGAGAACCTGCTACTCTTTCGGTCTCATCCACTCCGGGATATATACTAAGACCAAAGTTTCACCAGCGAACCCCTTTGCTATCAATCGAGCTCAGACGAACCTGCTACTCCTTCCTTGTGACCCTTTCTAGGTAATATCACAACAAATGTTTTGCTAGCGAACTCTTTGCTATCATTCATTTACACATTCATACAGAAAACCCTAAATAGTGCTTCCGGTTTTACTTAACCATGCACTAACTTCCAGCGAATAACTGACCTCACTGCAATGTGGCTTCCATATACCACCCGCTATTCTGCCCCCGGGGATTCCAAACAAACATATAACAGGTACGAACGATTTTGGTTAATACATAAAATTAATACAACATCAACAGAAAAATTTCTAAACATTTCACAAATATCACATTTAGTCAATCGACAGTAATCACATAACCAACTAACTAACTACCTTTATTTTACTAAACCCTAACCATAACTCTGCTACCAAAGAAATATACTGATATAGCACGCAGGTCACCCGACTATAAATTTACCATACTCACCTGGGCCCATAATTTAATTACTCATTTACTTAATCAGGTAACCTTCGCTCTACTATCAGTCTATTTTTACCTACTAGGTCCTATACCATTGACTTACCAATCCTTGTCACTGGTACCTATAACCTATTGGATCAGTGAGTTAGTTTTGAAGGCAGTTCAATAACCAAGCAGCATTTGCACTCATATAATAACCACAGACTCAGGAAGGTTTAGAGCTCTTTATCTAATCATCATCAAAGGTCATAATCCAAAGATTGAAAGCAATAAGACTGTCAATAACCAAAATCAGAAATAGTGTATAACTATGCAAAAGATATATTATGCCAATCATTTAGTCAAAAGATAAACGGAAGGCAAGAATATGGACCATGCTATTTAATTAAACAGACTTTGCACGATTTCCTAAGAGGATAGGGAAAAGAAGGAACATACTAAATAGCACAGTTTTTAAGCACTTATCAAAGGGTGGGTAAAGAAAGGGAACATAATATGCAATGACGAAACCAAATTGACCATATAGCTATAGGGAAGGTAAAAATGGAACACGCTATTAAGTTAGATAACCAAGCTTAACTACTTTAAGGGAGGGTTCGAAAAAGGGAACATTAATGCAATCATAAAAAACGTTTTAGCATTCAACTACAAGGAGGGTAAGAAAACGGAACATGCTAATAAACAGCAAAAACAGGAATTTATCATTTATCCAAGGACGGGTAAGAAAAGGAACATATGCAATTAAAGCTTTAGCAATTTTAGGGAGGGTAAAGAAAAGGACGCAATTATACTGACAATTACCCACACAGACTTATATTTACCTAGAATGGTGTGAAGACCAACCCTGGCACGGGTCAGTTGAAAGGGCAGAAGAACCCCAAAGTTGCAGGGCCAATAGACCAGCAGGTGCAGATCAGAATCAAGACAGGAAAACCCAGATTTGGATCAGGACCGGACCACCAAAGGTTAAGCCCAGCACCCGCAGTTCAGTTGCAACACCTGCGCTACTCCCTCTCTGCAGCTAACAGTCAGAACCCCGATTGGGTTATCGATTTCACCGACAAAGTGCTTTGCCAGTACTTCAGCTTCCCAGAACCCCGATTGGGTCAGCGAACATCCCGACAGAGTGTTCCGCAGCCCTCTGCTCTCAATCACCTATTGAGTGCGTTGGGTCAGTGACAGGTCAGCTTATTCGGACAAGTCGAACAAATTAACTAGCTAAGCCTACCCTAGTTATACTGTTTTTCAGGTCAGTGTACCAACCCCCAAATGTTGCAAGTGTAAGGATCCCCAATTTCAATTGGACACCTCATTCTGCGTATGTGGATTCAAATCATTATTTTGCACATTACCACTCTGTACAGCCTTACACTCGTTCTTCCAGTGCCCCAACTTGCCACACCCGTGACTTGGAAATTTATTTTTTGCATACTCTCTATTGAATTTTCCCCTTGGCTTTCCTCCACTTCCATCACTATGATTCTGGTTGCTATTCATCTGGTTTAACTGTTGTTCTGGAGTTCCCATGCTCCTGCGCTCACCCCTCCTTTATAATGCTATCTCAGCTACACGCCTGCTGACTCCCTCCTACACAAGGTAATACAAACTTCAACTCTTTTATTTTAAAGTGCAATTCTCTTTTAATCAACAACATAAAAGTATTCGCCACTGTACCCGAGTGTCCAATAAGGAAAGATATGTTTCACTGCAAGTAAATCCCTTCCGTTTACTTTTCATATACTACGAGTAGATCCCTTCCGCCTACCCTTCACACAAGCATTAGAGAACCTGCTACTCTTTCGGTCTCATCCACTCCGGGATATATACTAAGACCAAAGTTTCACCAGCGAACCCCTTTGCTATCAATCGAGCTCAGACGAACCTGCTACTCCTCCTTGTGACCCTTTCTAGGTGATATCACAACAAATGTTTTGCTAGTGAACTCTTTGCTATCATTCATTCACACATTCATACAGAAAACCCTAAATAGTGCTTCCGGTTTTACTTAACCATGCACTAACTTCCTGCGAATAACTGACCTCACTGCAATGTGGCTTCCATATACCACCCGCTATTCTGCCCCCGGGGATTCCAAATAAACATATAACAGGTACGAACGATTTTGGTTAATACATAAAATTAATACAACATCAACAGAAAAATTTCTAAACATTTCACAAATATCACATTTAGTCAATCGACAGTAATCACATAACCAACTAACTAACTACCTTTATTTTACTAAACCCTAACCATAACTCTGCTACCAAAGAAATATACTGATATAGCACGCAGGTCACCGACTATAAATTTACCATACTCACCTGGACCCATAATTTAATTACTCATTTACTTAATCAGTTAACCTTCGCTCTACTATCAGTCTATTTTTACCTACTAGGTCCTATACCATTGACTTACTCTGATTCTGGTTGCTATTCATCTGGTTTAACTGTTGTTCTTGTTGCTCTGCTAATTTTACTTGTGCCCACATGACTTTTTCTTTGAACCCTTTTTGTTTATTTCCTAGCTCATCTTCACAATATTTTGCATATTTAAGGACTTCGTCTATGGGCTTAGCCTGCCAACAAATTTTATTGTCTTTAATCCATTGTGAAATTTCTGGTCTTAATCCTAACACAAATCGATAAATGAAATGCGTCATATCCTTCATATCTATGTTATCCAATCCACTGTACTGTTTGAATGTCTGTAATAAACGTTCATATTATGCATGCACTGACTCGTCTTTATTCTGAGTGGTTCTATCTATTTTCATCCAGTCTGTTTCTTTTGCAGGCACCTTTCCTTTAAGGTAAAGTATTACCTGATTGTATTTTTTCATTACATCCTCGGAAGGTGCCCCTGTCTTTGGGTCTCTAGGGTACTCATCACTAGGCCAATCAACAGCAATTTTGCATTCCGTCCATAAATCTACTGGAACTACATTGTCAAATAATCCATCTAAGTCTTTCAAAAGACACTTTGAAACTTTTACAATTCGGAGGAGGTCTCCATCAGTAGTTCTCTCGAATTTAAAGGAGTGGTCTTCCTCATTGAACTACCTTCTGGTTCTCTTATTGGTAAATCCATTAAGGAGATTACTGATTCACACTCACTCGCCTGATCATCTATTATCAACGGCTCTTTTCTTGGCTGTACTACTTATGTAGTTATAACTGGAGCTTTTGGACTAGCTTGCTTATCTCCGTACAAAATGAGCAACTGGGCCAATAGTTACTGGAATTGTCAGAGCTTCAGGACTTGTATCTAATTGCGATATTTTCTGAATTAATTCACTTCTCTGTTTATTTAAAGCTTCTCTTTCTCTCTTTTGTAATACCCTTTCGATGGAGGTCTCATGTACCACTTGCAGAATTAAAGGTGGTTTTAAAAACGGGGCATTCGGATTTACTGTACTTGGTTCCTCATTATAAGGTGGTGGATTTTTCATTAATAAATCCTCCATATAATCATCGTCTGAATCACCACTAGTCATTAAATGTTTGGTTTTCTCAGTCCTTTTAATTCCTGTGGGCTCTTCTAAAGTTAATACAGGATATAGCACTTCCACTAACATGTTCTATCTCCATTGTTTCATTTGTTTATCTTTGGAATCCCGTGGAACTGTATGGTAGAACTTATTCAATCCCTTGTCGATTCTAGGTCTGTCTCGCTCAAAAGCCTCAATCTCCCATTCTTCTAGTGCCTCATATTGCGTTAATCTAGGTCTAGGATGTAAATCATTCATTCAAGTCCTTATATTGAACAAAATTCTGCAATTAAATGTACCTTCTAATGGGAAATGCCAAAATTCCGTCATCTTTAGTGTATTCCACCCACACAAGAGTGGATACTCGGTCAGGGAACCGGCATTGACCGAGTATCCACAGCAGAGGCGAGTCATTATCCGGACTGACGCCTGAGCACCACGCTGAGGGTGCACTGCGTGCATGGCCAATTGCCGCCTGCATTAAAAACCTCATACTCCACCGCACGAAGAGCGGTAAAGTACGGTTATCCGGCGAAAACAAAAACGGGACACGTATTTCCCAATTGGAAAAAACCAACATTGCAACTGGATCCCGTTAAGGACCTCTGTGCCACTTCAACCCCTTGCTTGGCGTTTAGATCGCGAATTCCGCCAAACAAACCAAGGAGTGCATGAGACCTCCCACGTGAGGCTTCTCACCTCGAACAATAGAGGCTTTGTTACATTCAGGCATGCTTTTTTATCTTTTTTTATCTTTAAAGTCCTGATGATGATCCCATGCATTAAATGAGCAATAGGGATCGAAACGTCGACACCCAAAAGTGGGGTTACACTTACAATATTGTCAAATGAAAATGTGTATGCTCCGCTTCAGGTGACACTGTTAGTGATCTTTAATTTGTCTACAGTGCCCTGCTACCTGCTGTAGCGCCGGGGCTTCACGTCAATCAGGGAGTTGAGAATTGGTCACCCCACCCTTTCCCAACTCGTCACTGTGACGTGTTGGGAAAGGGTGGGGTTGAGGCTGTAAACAGACTGGAAGCTGAGAAATCGAGTCTGCGCAGACTCGAGATGGCTGCTTCCAGTGTGTTACACGTGGGTTGTTTTCAGAGCAGCCAGAAACCAACTCGTGGTCGGACCAAAGCCTCGTCTCATAGGCTGTAATGAGCAGGCGATTTTTGTTCTTTCAGGTATTTTTTTTTTTTTTTTTAAGTTTCGTTCATTGTGGCCTCACATGACATCTCTTTTCACACTCTCTTCTTCCTCCCCCCTCCCCTTGCTGTTCACAAATTACGAGTCCCCTCCCTCCCACCCCCCTCCCCTTGCTGTTCACTCGCACCTTTCTGCTCACACTGGCCCTCCTGCATACATTGCCTGCCAGCTCCGTGATAATGTGCTGTATTTTCTGTAATGGCCCGGCTTTAGCACTCAGTAATTACAGGGTGGAGCATCCACTGATTCTTCCCTCAACCATGGTAATTTGCTGCTCTCGCTACTACGAGTCTTGCTGATGAACTATGTGAAGGCGCAAATCTTACGTGAAAGATGTTAAGTGTGTCTGTTACGGCATAACATGTTGTTTGTTAATTGATTGAGTAGTGCACAATCTTTGCAATGAAGAGATACTGGAAATGTTGCTTGGGAAACGGTTAAAATATAGGACCTGGCTTGACAAGTGATCTGGGATGGCCTTTTGTCTTCCAAAGGGAGCACAACATACCTTAATGCACGTGGTTATATTCAGCTTTATTTGGGGTTGTTCACTCATTTTTCACTGTTAAGTGTTTCAAAGAAGACAATGAGGATGGATCTTATGGCTCTGTCAAAGTTATGTTTAATTTGCTGTGTGGTCCTAGCGCTGTGTACTGAGTGTGGAAGCATTGCCATTCATAAAACGAAGCGTTCATATAAAGTAAGTTTTGCCTGCATAGGATGGATACGTATTATGATCCTTCTCACAGAGGCCAGATCCATGCTATTCTCTACGACACACTATTTATGTTAGTAGTTCAACTAGTAATGGTAACTTTTGTTTTTTTAGCTGCATAGCATCCAGAAAACAAACGTTATTCACCAACACTGCAGCTTTTATAGACGATTGTGTGCTACGCCTGTCCTGCTTTATGTACATTTTTGAGAACCCTGTACAATTTTTAGATTGTGTGTCTGCCTTTGCTATTACTGGATCTCCCTGCATTGGCAGATATGATTGTCTAGACATCTTCGGCATTACAACCAGAAAAGAGATAAGTGTCACACTGGCCCTCCTGCATACATTGCCTGCCAGCTCCGTGATAATGTGCGGTATTTTCTGTAATGGCCCGGCTTTAGCACTCAGTAATGACATATTGCTGTGGGTGCCAGAGGGTGTCCTGGTTAGCACACCTATATCATGGGCCATGGAACACTCGTGTAAAATCACAGCAGCTCACTGATGGACTACTGACTGTTTGTGAACTCCCTGACATATTTTCTCAATCTGTGACAAGCAGTAGGTGTAACAGTTCAATCCCTTTGTCGTTTGGTTGTTTCTACATTGAATTGGATGCAATAATAATACTTCCCTAGTGATTTCCTTGGTTTTCTCGCCAATGATGAAATTAGCATTTGAATATTCTAATTTCTACTCCCCTTATTTAATTTGGTTCATTAACATGGCTTCCACTGTGCACCACAGCGTGCAAACAGCACTTCACCCTCTGTGTTTATGTATGCATGTACTTTGCATTTCAATAGGCAAAAGCCAATACCCTGACTGTTTTTCATTATTATTAGAGCTTTCTTTCAATTTAACTGTGAACTTAAACGAATAACCAGTGATATGGCTGCTGTGGAAGGCCTTCAGTGGTGTAGTTGTCGGCAAGGACTTTTTGGAAAACTCTTGAAAGCCCTTGTGTCACTTGTGATATTTTAAGGAGAGGGGACCAAGCTTTACTTGCTAGGTGAAGTTTCAGAGGAATTACGTAACCACTAGAGTACAATTTTGTCTGTGCCAAAAGTGGTCACTGGCACATTAGAATATTTTTTTTTAAGCTACTGTATCGAATACATTAAGCATGTCTACGAGGATCCTTACTCTGGTCTTTGTGGAAAGCAGTTGTTATTTGATGCTTAGTAATGTATTTTCCGTACCGCTACACAGTCTGAACCTTGACTGAAAGTCTCTGCAGAGGTTATTTGTTTCCAAATAATTTGATAATTGTGAGATAGCAGCAGTTCTGAGGATTTTAGTGCTAGGTGGTAAAGGGACATCGGTCTGTAGTTGGGTAAAGTTTGATTCATGAGCAGTCAGTTTCTGAAGATGCTGAGTAAATATGACATCAAGCGTTTGAGGCACAATCCCCAGTAACGTGTGTAGATCAGTTTGATAACAGACTAGAACAGTTTGATGTTTTTTCGGCACAGGGATCTGTGGTTGAGGCAACAGGTTGAGATTATTCAAGGTCTTGTTGAGTGCATCTCCAGAAACAGCTGCAGACATATTCATGGTTGGTTACTGATTATCTAAGACCTTCCAGGGATTTGTGAGTTAGACCTAGATTAACCTGAGCATTGGTGTCTTGCTGCTGAAGATCGGCATCCGGCCAGCATAACTCTTTGGTGGGAGTTGCACATGTGTATAAGTGTGAGTCTTAAACTTTTTTTTATAAATTTGAAATAGCTGTATAAAAAAAACATTAACTTTTCACTTCAAATTTGGGAGTAAGCCCTTTTAGCTGTATATAACTGATTTGTAGGCTTACTCATTGTTCTAACATGCAGTTTCACAGGCAGGGCGGTACAATATTTCCCTGCAACTTCCTCTTTGTTTCAAGACTCAAAAGACTTCTGGGAATCATTTGTTGTGCCGTGCTTGGGATGCTTTAGGGTTCTAAAACTGTGTGCACAAGCTGGCTGCAAGCACCGTGATAACGCTGCAAAGAGAGAGACTGAATAGTGTATCAAACAGCATTTCTTCACTAAGATATGCGATTTACGAATAATAAAAATATACTCACTGATTGTTAGGGGCCACTACTAGGTGTCATTGAGCCGAGCAAAGGAACAGAAAAGGATCACAGGAATACTGTTTCATTTTGAGATGTTTACTTATGTTCCTTTATTTTCCCAGTAACAGCTTTTTTCAGACACAAAGAAAGAGACAGGAGAGGGGGAGTCAAAGTAATGGAGGGGCGGATAAAGCTGGGGAAAGACTGAGAGAGGAAAAGATAAAGACTTTAACAGCCAGTGTGACACCAAGACAGACACTGAAAGAAAGAGGAAGACATAAGACAGGGACTCTGAGACAGCCAAACTGAGGCAGAAAATACAAAGGCACTCATAGCCTGGGTGAATCCCAGACAGGAACAGAGAGAGCAGTAGGACATGCAAAGAGAGGAAGAGAGAAAGTGGAATATCAGATAGGGAGAGAGGCAGAGAAAGGGAGAGACAGAATAAATACAAAGATGCGGAGAGACATAATTCGGGATTAAATTGGGAAAGACACAGTTTGAAAGAGAGAAAGATTTAGTGACAGCAAGAAAAAAGAAAAAGCCGGAGAAAAGAAGGCGAGAAAGCCAGAGAACAGGAGAAATGAATGGGGAGTGTGAAAGAGACAGAAGAAAAGATGGAGAGAAAGAAGAAAAATATAAAATGAGGAGAGAATAGGGAAATAGGGAAAGAGAGAGAGACAGCACAAGACAAACAGACAGCTGAAAAAAGGGAGAGAAAGAAACTTGAAGAAAAAAACAGAGGACGATGAAGCGACAGGGAGGGAGAGGCAGGGAGGCTTCAAACAATGAGGGAAAAAGTGAAATAAGGAGGGAAAAAGGAAACTAAACACATTTCAGATTTGTAGAATTTGTGCCTTTCCACATATGCCTTAAGATTTGTTGCAGATGACAGTGAAGTTTTTTGATTCTTTGTCTCTGTAGTACTTGCTAGATTTGTTGGCCTTGGCAGAACTTTTTTCTTCCCTGAGTTGGTGTGCCTTAACCCTAGATTTTGAGGCACTCCTTTCCGAGCACTGCAGCACTGCCGCTCCAAGCCTTCCTCCAGGACTAATATTGCGGCCAAAACCCACCTGTCTACATATATGGTTCTGGTCTGGCGGCCCTCTTCTGATCATATGGCGAACTGTGGACATCCACAAACAACTGCCCCTGCACACCCCAACTTACTGCACCCGCTGCCGCTGTTTCTTCTAGGCCTGCCTTTCCAGAACCAACACACAGTGCACTAATGGCTTATCTCTGGAGGCTCTATACAGCACTACTTGTAAGGCTGCGCCTCTTGTTTCACACCTTTACGTTGCACATTGTCCTTATTTTTACAGTATTGTTGTTGCTAACTGAGCACTGCTCAATCCCCCCACCTTTCCATTCCCCTTTGGGGAAGCCAGATGACAACAGAGGGCAGGTGGGAGGGCATGGGAGAGCAAAATGAAAACAGGGGGAAAGCAATCATGGGGTGGTGCCCAATAAGGAATGAAAAGATACATTTTGCCCCAAACGTTTGGTCCTTGTTTTTTCAGTGGAAAAGCCTTAATGTAAGATTCCAAGTGAAGGCAGGGTGAAGAAGCAGTCGTAAGCATGTAGAATGCCTTAGAAGAGCCCCAGTCACCAGCTAAGGGCTTCAGGCATCTCGGGCTCCCACTGGTTAATTGCTGACAAGAAGAGCCAAGGCTAGGCAGCATAGATCACAGCCCATATCAAGTTCCTAAAGGTGTTGTTGCACCAAGGATATTGTTAATGTTTTTCCTAGAGAGATCAGAGTTTTGTCTAATGGAAGTTTTAACTCATGGAAAGGTAGCACAGAAGGTTAATGTGCCTGCTGCAAAGAACATGTACCTGATGCATATCACAAAATGCACATGATGTAAATAGGTCAGTGAGTCACTGCTTTTGTCAGAGAGATCCTTTTGTTACTTGCAGTTTGTAAGTTAAAATCCTAACATACAAATGCGAGCTAATAACGGTCATCTAAGAGCTGCATGCAAACTGCAAGGATAAAATTGGAGTGGTATGTATGAAGCTCTGTGGTTATACTGAATAAGCAGCTACCTATGTTATGACATCTATTAATGTAAGAACTGCACTTTCACAATTGCTTTATTAACCTTCCTGCTTTCTCAAATTTGCTTGAAAATGCACCATTTGTCCACGCTTTTTTCAAAATTTTCTTGGGGGGAAATCCCCCCGAACCCTCCTTAGGGGGTTCGGGCTCGCTCGCTGCGCTCGCTCCCTACGGTGCAGTATGATTATCATTTTACGCCTCACCACTTACAAAAGTCACCAGCCGCCACTGGTATTAGTAACAAGTTTCACCCCCCACAAGTAACAAGGGCAGGCCTAGTAGTGGCCTTGCCTATAAACTCCTGACCTGCAATAAAATAACTGGAGTAGTAGACGGCGAACCATGTTTACAGGGCTCCTACAAGAAAGAAGAGCAAGAGCTCCAGAAATGATTTCTCGTTCTCGTTCAGCTCGGTTCATACAGCCTTGGGCTCGATGTAATCTGTGTTCTTAGGTTAGGAGGGCATCATTGGCGATAGCAAGGCAATGCTTCCCACTGTTACCTGCTCCCGCTGGGGAATGAAAGGGCATTTCGTGTTCTCATTCAGCTTAGGTTCGGGCCTGTATTGCACCACTGTGTGTGAGGGGATGCCCACTTGGGGGCTTTGGGAGACTATCTGTGTTGTCTGTGCACATGGCAGGCCGAGGCGCACTTTACTTATAATTAGCCTCTGAAGTGCCACCTCCCCGACAGACGCCTGTTCTGATCCTAATCTGCCACTGACTGTATGAGAGAAGAGCCCTATATGACCTATGTCTCGTTTAGAGAAAAATGTGCGTCTACTAGACACATACGGTCTTGAGTGCCTTGACAATGCTCTAAGATCTTTTCCAACCGACTTTAGATTTCGCACCAGGCTCACGAGTACATTTCTAATACATTTCTTCGTTCGTAGCCTTAAGCCAACTTTAAGATTTTTTGCGTTGTGCAGTATATAAGAGAATGGCCGCTAACTTTATTTTGAAACGACTGAGCTCTGGGTGCTTTTAACGTTGAGAAATGTTGTCAGGTCTTGTTAATTTTTTTTATTTTATTTCGTAACAATATGTCTGACGGTCTATGATTTACGCTTAATTAGTTTGCCTTTGAATTACTGCCGTATTTCAGATGTGCACAAGCCTTTAGCTGGCTGGCGCCCGGCAGTGGACGTGGGGTATTGGCCTTCTGTCTGAGAATTGAGATCTTTCTACTGCGTTGTATATATTGGACAACTGCCTGAGAACTTAGAGCAGAGCAGAAGTTTGCAGAGTATTTATGGGGTTTACATAAATGTACATTATCATCACACCTACTTTTTCTTGGATATGAGTGTCCGGAACCGAAAGTACATTTATTGTGAGATGCTTCAGTACCCCCTGCTACATACCTGGCTGCTCGCTCCTCACAGACTGTCTACTGTAGACCTTGCCACCAGTGTAAATACCAAAGCTACCCAGAGTAGGCGGGTCAACAAATATGTCACTCAGTTACATCATAATGGATGCAGACGTCACCATATCCCTTATACTCGCCCTTGTGGCTCGCTCTTGCACATGAGATTTCGTTTGCTATCTTGTGATCCCTCACCAAGGGCAGACACACCTCTACCCTCCATAGTGGTAACCCAGACGCGTCCCACACCGGATTGGTGTCACTACAACGCATGCTTTTACATCGCATGCCTTTACAACGCGGTTTTTACCACGCAGTCCATTACAACGCATAATGCTTTTAGGCGCTGGATAGTGAATTATTTAATTTACTATTCCAACTCCAGTCCCCGTGGATAGCAGGGAAGGTGTTGGATAGTAAATTAAATATATTCCCTATCCTAGAGCGCCCCCCAGCGCAATGCGTTGTAATGGTATGCGTTGTAATGGTTGCGATGTAATGGTAGTGCGTTGTAAAAAATGCGTTGTAAGTGATGTTCCCCCCCACACCTGCCTTCGGGCAGTAGACAGAGTGAGGTGCCATAGAATTATGTGAGGGTCATTTCTTCGAAGACACTGAAGCATCCACATAAGGTCCTGAGTGCCTTGACTCCCTAATGGAGTAGTGTCTGCCTTGACATAGGGCCAAGTCTGGTGCAGTGCACACTACAGGACAGGGGTGTGGGGTCCTATACAGTGGCCTCACTCATCCTTGGGGGTTGACAGCTCTGTCAATGGTGACCAACAGTATGTTCACGCTTACTGCATACCCAGAGGCTCAGAGTTTCTATGTTCTTTGCCCCTTGTGCCTTATAACATGGACTGCTTGAACCAGGAAGGCCCTGAGAAAGTACTAGCCAGTGGCTCTCCGGACCCTGAGGGTCTAGTCCCAGTGGGGGGGGGGGGGTCTCCTGAAAGAGGATCTTCCTTCTCCATTCCCCCTTACCCAGGTGGCAGGGTCAAGGCCCTGCAGTGCAGTCCTTAGGCAGCTCGCTCTGGCTCTATACAAACTGTCATTCAAACTCATGCTCATATCCATTGCCCTGCGAGAGTATCCTCGGGCCCCTGTTACTAAAGCTTTGCATGGGCGCTCTTGTGAATCAACTCAAATTATGGTGTCAATTTACCAGTCCATACCAGACCATTGTTCCTGCATCAACAGGACTGCACACGCATTATTTGACAGCACTTGGGGCACAACACAGCATGCTTCATGTGAAATGCACACGTGAAATGAACAAAAGAAAAAGAAAGAGAACACAGTGAAGGAAGTTCAGCTCCTGCACCAAAGTGATGTTTTACTTGTGATCCTACTCCGACTCTAACCTGATGCTTTACTTGTGACCCAGCGTCTGCACCGATGCACTGTTTACTTGCAAACCAACGTTTCAACATATTTATTGTTTTCCCCGTCGTTAAACGTCTTCACCAATGCATTATTTTCCTCGCAGTGCAACCTCTGCACGATGCACTGATTTACTTATGATTTAACTCCTGTACAACTAAATTGATTTTCTTGTGATGTAGCTCGTACACCCATGTACTGATGCATTGTTTTATTTTTTAGATTCAATTCCTGCACAAATGCATTGTTCCTTTGCAGTTCAGCCACTGCACCATTGCATTGTTTCGAGGTTCAACTCCCGAACAAATGGATTGTTTAACTTGTAGTCCAGTTCTGGTACTAGTGCATTGTTTACACGTGGACAACCCCTACACAAGGCATTGTTTATCTCGTGGGTCATCATCTGCACCAATGCATGGTTTCACTTGTGATACAACTCCTGCACCGATGGATTGTTTGGCGTGTGATTGAGTCTCTGGTCCAAGACACTGTTTGACTTGGGGTTTTCCTTCTGCCAGAATGCATTGTTTTAAAGATAATGTATACTTCAAACTCTGCACTAATTACTACAACAATTGTTCTGTATGTGGTTCAATGTATGCACTGTTTACTATTTAAGTTTCCGAAATTCTCAACCGATTGGCTACTTAGCGTAGAGGCCAGCCAAACTAGCAAACAAATACCCAGATCTGCAACATTCACCCTCTTTTCTAAAATCCTCACCCTCCCCTGCCTACTCACCTTCCCTCTCTCCACTTGTCATTCCGCTTGACCCTACTGACCGTAGACTCTCATCCACAACCCCGTTTAACATTCGGTCCATTCAGGCCTTACGTCACCATCTAGGGCCGACCCGGTCTATGTCACCATCACAGACATGCTTGTCCTCCAGAGGGCAGTGGCTCGATGCCCTCCTGATCACCAGCTAGGCATCTGCACTGATACAGATGTTAATAAACTATCAATAACACTTTGGAATTCTTCCTTGGTGACATTCTGAAAAACTGTCCTCATGGGGTTTTCCTGCCCTAGTCTTTCCTGCACTGTAATGAACCAATCTACCATCTTCCTCAGCACCACCAAGCAAAACGAATTTTCTATTAAAAAAAACATAAACCAACCCAATCCGATCTTGTCTAACTACAATCATCACCTCAATCTTTGTTTCTTTTTCAGTTAATGTTTTATATCATCGTTTTTCAGAACCATTTTACTTTCCCATTTATCTTTCGTCTGGTTTTGCTAACAAGAGTGGTGTCCACAGTCCCATCCACCCCCTCCAAGATAGTAAAAGTGTCCACGCCATACTCATCCGTAACTCCTGCTCCCTTACTTCACTGTTTTTCCCAACCCCCCTTCAACAGTGCTCTTCTACAGTACTGCACCAAAAAATGTCCTCAAGAGGGTATAGTGAGGACATTTGGAACACTTTGCTCAATTTTCTTTCAAGCAATGTTGGCAACAGATGCCTCCCTCTTTGTTCTACTGCTTGACCAGACAACTGCCCCCTCTATAAAGCTGCAACCCTGTTGCCACCAGAGTGGCCGCCGCCCACTTGCTTCCTTGCCCATTGTACCATTCATGTATGGATCTGTGGCCCATTGAATGACCTTCATCTGTGTACTTCTGTCCTGCTTTTCTACAATACGTGATGTGGGTCGAAAAAGAGGGAGCAGTCCAGTTACTTTAACATAAACGAGCAACCATGCTTTTGGTATTCTTCCAGCTCTGCACCTCACCAGCATCTCATCCTCTTCTTGGTTCTCTGATTCTAAAACCATTCTCCTCAAACATGTCCTTAATGGCCCTTGCTACTAAAGTTCCACAATAATGTTGCCCCATTAGTGTCTAAAGAGCATCCCACTACTTAATCTTTTTCACTCTATAAATGCCTCAACAGCTCCACAGGGACACAATCCAGGCCCCCTTGGTGGATCTAACACCATGTGGGATAACGTCTCAAAAGCCACCATGGACCAAAGTACTATTTGTTCTCCCTGTTTTACTCTTTGATTCTCCAATCACCTCCACCCAACTGATCTCATGTTTGCAAACCCCTCTTTTAAAGTAAACAAGCATTTACAATGCAATAGGTCCCACATTATTAAAGTTTCAGATATTGCCATTGATAAAGAATGCAATAGCTCAAACTTTAATAATGAGAGACCTATTGCATTGTAAATGCTTGTTTCTTTTGCCAATATTTTTGGCGTAGTTTGACAAATCTTTGCAAAATGTTCTAAACTAATGGCCCTCTCAGGTCAGCTCCTGTCTTGAAAGTTTTGGGGTGATTTGTCAAGCGGGGGCCGAGAAAAAAGGGTGGCCCCAAAACGCGTTTTCTCCATGTTCATTTCCATAGGAAACTTTTGTCACAGCAACAGCGCGAACTAAAGTCAAAAATATCTTTAATTAGATATAAAACAAATATCTTTAAAAGAGAATTTCAGGTTCACATTATTCATAACAGTAAAACGGTACAGGCAATTAATTGTTAAAACTGCTCCCCTGAACTGCGAGTCCATACATAAAACAACCCCATGCACGTGAACTGCTATTTAAACCATTGTTAGCACTGTTTGCCCAGTACTTTGGGGTTATTTAAAATACATTGATTAATTTAAAACAGGTAGGGGTAAAGCAGTGACAAGCTGTTTTTGTTTAAAATTACGATAAGCATGCTGGATCAGATTTGTTAATCTTATGTTTAAGTCTGCATTATCTGGACTCAGTGCTGTAATAATAGATTGCCTACAGGTCCGGACACCCAGCCGATTCCATTCCCCCTCAGCTTAACCCTGCATTGGAGGTCGAAGGCGGGACAGATGCAGAGCACATGCAGTAGCGTTTCTGCTGCTTCGCTACACCCTCTACAAGTTGTGTCCTCCTCCATGCGACGCCAGGGGGGTAAATTTTGCAAGAATCGCCAGTCACCCATTCTAATAGTGATGAAACTGTGTTTTAAGTACAGTGAGTAAGGACTAGAAAAGTAAGTGGCAGGGGTTAGCCGATTGTAGGAATTAATGACTGCCCACGCATGGCTTTGTTTTGAAAACAGTGCTTTGTCGGTGATGAGTGATAGCAATCTTACACATTTTTTGATAGCAAGCTTAAATTCGGACTGACTAGGATTGAGGGCCCAGAGGCCGTCTGCTGAAGTTTGTTGGATATAGTCCTTAAAAAGTCTACCAAATGATCCTCCGGGGATTTTCTCAGTTATTTCTTGCCAGACTAGGGACTCTAGTGTGCCTGGGTTGGATTGTCGTAGTTTGTGGCAGAGGTTAAGAAATACCCCAATACAGGAGACGTCATAATTCAATAACCCCATCTCTAATCTGATCTGTGAAGGGGATGCAGAGTATGGCAGGTGGAGAACCTTTTTATACATTTTAATAGTGTGCTGATTTAGAGCACTGTTCAGTTTTCCCTTAAAGGTCCCTATGCCATACGACAGGGTGGGGCCAATTTTCGTTTTCAAGACTTCCAAGAGAGGAGACATAGTAGGACCTGTAGGTTTCTTGAAAGCTTAGTCAATGACACCGCAAGCGTCGTTGCTTTAACCGCAATCTCTTTACGCTGCTTTATAAGGTTGCCCCTGGAGTCCAGATGGACCCCCAGGTATTTGTACGACCGGCCAATGGCAAGGCTGGTGTGATTAAAGGACCATCCGCCACCGGTGTATCGCTTCTTCCCGAATGGGACAACCTGAGTCTTCTTCAGATTGACTTCTAATTGGTTCTTGATCGTATATTGCAGCAGTGTGTCAAGCAGTCTTTGCAACCCCACCCTGGTGAGGCTAAACAAGGCCAGATCATCGGCATATAAAAGATTGCTCAAGGCCGTACCTCCTACTTTTGGCGGGTGGCTGTTTTTCGCCGTCCAGGGTACTAGACAAATCAGCAATGAACAGGTTGAATAGAAGGGGGCCCAGCACGCATCCCTGCTTGACCCCTCTTATTGTGAAGATTTTTCGCGAGAGGTGCGTGTCGGACCCCAGCTTCACTCGAACCCAAGTGCGTGAGTGCAGTTGGATAATTGCATTCAGTAATTTGTCAGGGATCCCCCACTTCCTCAGCTTTTCCCACAGGGCCTCCCTGGGGACCCTGTCAAAAGCGGCTTTAAAGTCGACAAAGCAGCAAAACACAAACCTAGATGTTAAAAGGGCTTTTTCGACAATGGATGACACCACTAATAAGTTGGTAATATTCCCGAGTTGGCAGTGAACCCGGTTTGGTTCATTGGCACCCTATTGTGGTCGTTTACCCATTGCCTCAGGTCCTCCAGGAGGAGCCCTGCGTAATGTTTCGCTTCAATGTCCAACAGGGCTATAAGTCTATAGTTGTTAGGGACAGCTCGCGAACCTGACTTGTAAATCGGATGAATAATTGCACCCCGCCACGAGTCTGGGATTGTTGCGGTTCTCAGTGCATAATTAAAAAGATTAGTTAACAATCCAGACCAAAAAGTTATGTCCGATTTAAACAAGTTTTGTGGGAGGCCGTTAGGACCTGGTGCTCCATCTTGTCTGGCCTTTGTCACGGCTGTGATAACCCTGTCTTCGGTTACCTGATGAACCTCATCAAAGAGTGGTGATGGGTCGATGGGAGTGCGCCCTTTAATTCCAAGACCGGGACCTGTTTCTAGAGGCAATCCCTGTCCTGCTGGATCTTGGTGGGCTTCTGACTTGAAATGATCGTAAGATAGATTGCCCATTCTGCTTCTTGAATATTTGCTGTTCCAAAACTTGAGGAACTCGAGGTTGATTGATAGATTAGGGCCCAAAATTTCCTAGCGTTTTTCCTCTTACTCTCCCACACCAGTTTGCACCAGAACTGATTTTCATATGTGAGCTTGTCCTTGGTGATCGCCAACCTGAAGGCCTTTTGAGTTCTGTGATATCTATTTGAAATTTCGATGTTGCCAGGGAATTTGACTAGTTGCCGTAGCGCGTTGTTCCTTGTCTTTTTAAGTGATTTTGTATTTAGAGATGGTACAACCTTGCAGGTCTGAGTTCCACTGTGACCCTACGTTCTAACTGGAAAGCATCCGGTCAGGTGAGAGCAAAGCGACATCCATATAGCGGTTGGTGCGGTGTCTGGATGGCTATTACCGTTTGTAAAGTCTTGGGCCAGTGTCGTCGCTCCACTTCAAACGCTTTAGATTTTCAGAGTATATTCCCTGACAGGTTGGGGGTGCTAGTTTATGCGTCCCTGGTCTTATGTTGAGGGAAAAAACCTGGGGCCTGTGATCGCTTTCAGTGCGTGGGAGAATACTAAAGGTATCAAGGGAGTGTAGAAGGTCAGCATTGCAGATGGTGTAGTCCAAGTGGGAGTATTTACTGCCATTTGACCAGGACCAATTTGGTGGTGTGTCCCCAGCTGACCTCCCGTTAATTACCTAGATAGCCCGCACTATACAACCTCGACACGCAGAGCTGTCCCAATTCGCTATGGGCTTGATTCAGCGGCCTTGTTTGAGTTATTGGATCAATGATGTTGAACAAAGAGGGCTCAACAGTGTCCGCAGTTATTCCCTGAAAGAGGTTAGTGTTAAAGTCCCCCGTGGCTATGCAATCTGCATTTGGGTGCTCAGCGGCTATGTTGCTCATAATTTCTGTAAGGCGAGCCAGATGGGCTTTTTTGGTGCGAGAGCTAGGATTGATATATACATTTAAGAGGAACAATGAGCGCTGGTTTCGCCATCGATTGATTTTAACCCCTAGAATCCAGTCTTGTTTGATGGAAAGTCATTTAATTGTGCCTTTTAAGTTGGTTGATATATAAGTTGACAAGCCGCCTTTAGCGTGGCCATGGGGGCTATCAGTGAGGGCTGAATTCCAGAGTTCAATAAACCCAATGATAGGGTGGCCATCGACTGCCCAGGTTTCCTGCAGGGCTATTACTGTGTGCTCACATACGAAGGAGAGGGTTACTTGATTCTCAATTTTGTGGTGAAGACCAATGATGTTCCAAGAGCATGTTACAAAATTCGCGTGACCTTGGTGTTCGCCTATAGTTGGTAAGGCTACTGGCCTCGTTGGTCATTCCAAGGGTTTATTTAACTTAACCGCGCGCCCTGCCACTGGGATTCATTCTGTACTTTTGTTTGACAAGATCGCGGGCAACCACTCCCAACCTTGACTGAAATAGACGGCAGGAACCTCTGTTTGTGAAATTTTACCCTGATCTTGTGGACCTGAGGCATTTTTTAGGATCGAATATGGTCTGGCGTTAACAGCCAGTCTGGTGCTCACAACATGTTGGAGTGATGGTGATTGAGTTAGCAGGGTGGTAGGGTAGCCAGGAGTAGTGTATGGATAAGCTCTGATGCCCCAGTTTCGCAGGGTGGTCTTGTGGTCCAAGAAGGCTCCCACCCAGGTGGCCGGCTTAAAGGACACCAAGGTTGCCTCAGATGGTTGGCTGCCTCT
Organism: Lissotriton vulgaris; assembly: GCF_964263255.1. NCBI lineage: Eukaryota > Metazoa > Chordata > Amphibia > Caudata > Salamandridae > Lissotriton > Lissotriton vulgaris. The sequence continues at coordinate 832,731,921 of NC_141695.1, forward strand.
AGGGGGAAGGAACTCTACAGATTCAATGTGCTCCGAGGCCAATCCTTCAAGCCCCGGAATACCCACCGCCAGTTTTAGTATGTTGGATCTATTAAGGATGTCTTGGGGGCACTTGGATTTATATTCTGGGACCAATAGGAGCTGATGATGCGGAGGGTCGTTTTCATTCGCAGGCTCAGACTTGATCATTTCAATGGAGAACTGGCCTACATCTGATTCATGCTTCTGTTGCGTCTGCCGTTGGGTGGCCTTCGGCGGGTGTTGTATGAGACTAGCTGAATTGACATATTTGTTGTAAATTGTTTTTTTAATAGTCATTCTAAATGTGTCGTTGACCACTCCAAATGGGGTTAAACCCGACGCTGGCTTAGTTTTTCCTTGTTTTGTCATGTGACTCATTGGATTTGCCTAGTTGATTTCAGTGGTTTTCGTCCTTTGTATTTCTATTGCTATGCTGGGCTCGTCTGTGACTGTTTCCGTGATTGGTTCACTGGAATCAGGGGCGCTCATCATGCCCTGTTGGTTGTCAGACCCTGGTGTTTCTTCCTGAGAATTCGCCGAGGGTGGTGGCGCGCTCGTCTCACTTAGAGGCTTGTTGTTTACTGGTTTCTCAAAAAGGGGAAAGAACTTCCGATGAGCCGTATTGATGCTTGCCCTAAATTTGTTTCTGTTCTTGCGCTGTTGTTTACGTTCTCTCGAACTGCTGAATGGAATTACACCAAATTTGTCAGAGAGGTAGCTCTTGGTCTAAAATTCACTCTTTGCTTTAAGGTGTAAATCCGTTCAGTAGTTCCTGGGAAATTCATATATAAAAAATATGGATATCTGGTGACCGCGGTGGATCTGCGAACCCTCCCGATCGCAAGCTGACTTCTGATTGTCTGCCAACATTTCAAACTAGGAAATGTTGGCAGCCATCTTGTGACTCGGTTGAATCGAGTCACAAGCAAAAAGGTAAAAAAAAGAAAAGGGGGCATTGTAGAAACAGCCTGACCACCTAGGCATGCTCAGGGGGTCCCACAGGGACCCCAAGGGCCAAAAAAGCATTACAAAAAAATTCTGGGGGATTGGCGTAGGGTGCGCGAATACAGCCAAAAAATTTTAAAAACGAAGTGCGGTCTCCCACGCTTTGTTTCTTCTAAGCCCACGGGTGGGCCAGGTCCCGGATGCAATCCTTAATTAGGTTGTGGGGGCCCCTGCAGCCCCGGAAATCGCCACCTCCCTGGGGCTATGTTAATAATTTGTGAAGGGCAACGCAAGCCTCCGCAGCCCAGGGGACCGCCACCTCCCTTCAGCTTTAATATTTACATGCAGGAGACCTTGCCCCCCCCCGCAGTCCCGGGGACAGCCACCTCCCCGGGGCTTCAATTATTAAAATGAAGTGTGGGGGGGCTCCTCCCCCCCACACTGCCCCAGGAACCACCACCTCCCCCTCCATCGCTACACTGCGGCACCGCGGTGGAGTCGCGACTCCAGAACATTCCAGAACCAGTTTGGGCACTATTAGAAGACAGTTAGAAAGGGTTAATATGTCTAACCAATAAAATGTGTTTCACAATTTGAAATAATGTAGGAAGCAATGTGATTTGTTACTTACATTTATTTGTGTGCAGAAAGAGAGGGAATGTTTTCCATTGCTGGTTTAACCTTGTTGAGAGTGGTGCATTACATTTATTGTGTGCAAAAGAAAATCTTTTATGAGTTTCTAATATTTCATATTCTGCAATACTATTGTAAAGGTGAGTTACACATGTGTAAGGTGCGTTATGTATCATGTAGTAGTGCTTCACTATTTTGTAGTGATATTTTTAGATTTGAAAAGCATTGTTTTCAACATTTTGAAATTATTAGAGCAGTGTGATGTTTGAAATAAGTTATGACATGTACAGATTTGCATTGTAGTTTGTTTTACAGTACTGAAATGACTATTGAAATAGTTTGTGCATAGTAATATGTGTATATTGGTAGATGGATTAGTGCATATGGTAGTTTCTATGTGTCTGTGGAAAGGTACAGTTGAAGTACTCCGCATAATTTTAGGTGTGTCTTTGAAATGGGAAATGCAGTCTGTCAAATTTTAAGGTCTGTATGGTCTTTTGACTGAGGTATATCTTTACTTGCACATGTATTTGTCATACGTGTTATGCATCTGAAGATGTTAGATGTATAAAACAAAGGTATACATTTATTTGTATGTTTCTTTAATTTATAATACCACTAGCAAAAGGTACAAAAACATGCATACATGCTTTCAGTAATATGGTGAGACTTATAACAGAGACATGCAAAGGGATGCTTGTTTATATTTGCCTAGGACCCAGACTCTGAGTAGTCGCAGAATAGTGAACCTACAAGAGGAAAATGAGGTTTTAGACATGTTAGCAGAGGGATTACTGACTAGGGTATTTGTAGGAGAGTAGGGTCTGCTATCCTATGGTCACCCCAATTTTTGCTTTTTGCTTCACTGGTTTTCGACTTACTGAGGCTGTGGGCCTGCTAATCAGACCCCCAGCCTGCCGTTCTCTCTCTAAATTCATAATACATGTGCTATAGGTACATACTACAATTAGAAATGGACTCCTTGTCAGCCCCTGTACCATGCACTATAGGTGCTCAGGGCATAGGTGCCACCAAGGCCTACCAGGGGCTGCAGCATATCTTTTGCCACCCCTGGCTGGTTCTTAAATTGACACAACTGGCTGATCACTCAGCTGGGGCAAGTGGATGTAATCACCCCTTGCTTAGATATAGTATACCTATATCTAAACCTATATCTGGACACATATAAACCTGTGAGCCACTCCTATGGAAGGCCTTATCAATCCTGGAGGCAGAGTGCGTGGTTTAATGTGAGATGGAGCTCTGGCATGAGCTGAGCCTGTCTGCAGCTGTCAGGAACCACTCCCTAAGCTGATCCGGGATAATGCCATACCATATACTATTAAGTGCCTTATAATCCTCGCGGTTATATAGCAACTTTGGTTTGGCTTTATCAAAACATGTCGTGTAAGGTGTCATACGAATTGGAATACTACCCCCTCGCCAGTTCTGGCGATGGGGGTAGCATTTCACCCTTCTAGAGGGAGAAGACATGTTACTTTACTGAAACGCGGTTGATTTAAAAGAGCCTCAGATCCACAAAATGAATGCCTCTGCCACAGACACGAGTCTGGCCTCCTGCTGCTGACCGAAACTCAGCAGATGGTGGCCTGGACAAAGGGTTTCCTGTCGCAGGGCGGTGTTACACCACCCCAGACAGGAGATAGTGGATTGCAGCAGGGAGGTTTCAAAGAAACCAGACACTGCCTGGGGAGCACAAGGCTGCCCCTTGCATAATCCGGCCAAACCGGTTCTGGGGCACACCAGCCCCAGTCCCAGCGCGGCCTGGATCAACGGAAAGGGGTGTATCCACCCCCTTCCTGGGTCCCACCCATAGGAGGGGACCTAGCAGGTAATCCAGCCCACCAGATTCGAATAAGAGTGGGAGCAGTGCCAATGCAACTCAGATTATCCTGAAGAAACATAAGAAACGAAACTCTGGACCCTTCAACATCCTACTCAACGTAGAAGACTGAAGAATCTCCCTTGTGGTCAAGGTGTGACCACCCTGGGGGGGCGTGGCCAGCAGCATGCAGGACTAGACGTGTCTCCCGGGAGCTCCCGGCCGACGTCTAAATATCCGACAAACCGTATATCACAACTAGCCAAAACTCACCCACGGGCTGTCGGGGGACGCCTGGAGAGGGACGAGCGAGCCACAGTCCGAACTCGAAGCCCCCAGAGTGAGTTCCGCCGACCTTCACACGGCGCCCATGGTGAAGGTGTAACGGCCGGACAAGATGGCCGCGCGGTGAACGGTCCGGGACAGAGCAGCACATCCCACTGGGCACAGGAGATTGCCTGTGAGTAGAGAGGCGCAAACGGGCACTGATACATGAAGAGCCCGGGGTGCCGTACAAGCTCCGGTGCCCTCACGCCGGGCGAAGAATCGAAGCATGGCGGAGGCGCTCCGGTGAAGCGAAGGCTGCGCGAGAGCGGACGGCAGAGGGGCCGGAGTCGGAGGTGCCCTGTTGGACAGCGTCCTCACCTGGGCCAGAGAGGGTCGCCGGGCCACGAGCTGAGTTGACCGGGAGCAGCCGGTGCCACCGAGACGCGAGGAACACCTACACAACATGGCGGCCGCTCCCTCCGACTGATGACCGGAGAAGAGCCCTGCGGTGCCCACGGCGAGAGACAGGATTTCCCTGCCCACACCGGCAAAAGCTACGGCCCAGAAGAGGTACGCAGGGTACAGCCAGAGAGGGGGAGACGCGGACGCCGAGGCCACGGAGGCAGCCCGCCTTTACCAACATGGCGGCCGCAAACTCCAACACCCTCGGTGAGTGAGCTGTGCGAAGAATCCGGCAGTGGGGTGCGAGCGCCTTACAACGTGGGGGTACTGTGGCAGAGACCCCCCCCCCAACCCCACTCCTCACGCTCTCACCGTCATCACACGGGGGAGAGCCCACAGGCAGCACTGGTGACCGCTGCGCATCGGCAGCCACGCGAACTTGAGAGAGGCGCTCTCTGAACACGCCGGAGCCGCATAGTTAATCGGACAGCTTGCACTGAGTGGGAAAGCCCCGTGAAGGCGCAGGAGTCACACAACGTAAGGTTGGTGCACCGGGGAGGAGATACCCTGAACATAGCAAGGGCAAAGGGCCTGGCGGTAGGCGGAGACTGCAATCAGTGGCAGAGCAGGCGGGGGCACCCATAGAAATCTCGCTAGACGGGCCACTGCTTGGAGTGGGGACCCCCACAGCTACATTTGAGGGGCGACGCAGCACACTGCACAGAGCAGCACCGAGGCGTGGTGGGACAGGCAGCGCTGATGGTCACTAGGAGACGCACAGCCGGACTATCCACTACCAGATAGACCGGGAGGAAAAGGAGCGCCAAACCAGTCCACCATCCTGGTCGGTCATAGAGAGGTACTAAAGGTGGGGCTGCTCCGTAACGGATTGATACCGGGGAGCTGATATAAGGCAGGCAGTGCCTGGATACACTAGATCCCTGTTGGGTACACTACGAGGAGGCAGCCAAGACCAATCTGCCCGCATCCCCCATCGCTGGGCACACCACTGAAGCAGTGAGGATGGGGAAGAGGGACCCCCCACCCAGGCAGCCCAAACAAGGCACTCTGGAGCTCTTCGCGGCGCCACGGCCACCCAAAGACAGCACAGGCCCGGCAGCTGAGGGGGCCACTGACACGGACAGGTTACTGGCAGCAATCCAGGCGTCGAGATCGGACATACAGGAATCCCGATCAGCGTTGGAGGGCAAGATTGGGGAAGTGGGCGCGGAGGTCACACTACTGCGCCAAGATTTCAAGAACCTCTCCGCCAGGGTGACTGAGACGGAAACACGCATCGGAGAGGCTGAGGACTCGATAACGACACTTCGAAGAGAAATGGCGGAGCTTCAGGCGTCACACAGACAGCTAATCTGGAAGGTGGATGACGCCGAAAACAGGGCGAGACGAAACAACCTCCGATTCGTAGGATTTAGAGAGGGAATCGAGGGGAACAATATGACGTCATTCTTGCACAAGTGGCTCACGGACACCTTCCCAGGAGCCCATTTTTCCTCCTGCTTTGTGATCGAAAGAGCACACAGGGCACTCCTTGTGAAACCCCCGGAGGGCGCACGACCCAGGCCAGTAATCGCGCGCTTCCTAAACTTCGCGGACAGAGACTTAATATTGCGGGAAGCGAGGAAGATGGGCGAAATCCGGGTGGAGAACACCAACGTAATGATTTTTTCGGACTATAGTCAGGAGGTCCAGAAGCAGCGGCGCTCCTTTGACTCGGTGAAGATCAAATTGAGATCATTGAACATTACGTATATGTTGCTCTTCCCGGCAAAACTCAAGGTCATCTACAAGGACAAGGCACACTTCTTCAGTCACCCGGAGGACGCTTGGCAATGGCTGGAGGAGAGACCGATCTTCAATGGCAGGGAAACGGCAGGGAGAGAGGAGCTGGTAAGGGCAGCACAGGAAAAGGCGCGGTGGGGCTCGCCAAAAGAGCAGAGGAGGAGATCCAGGAGACTGTACTCGAGATACACAGGAACCCCATACCGTTCACGCACATCGGCGGGATCTAGGAGGGGTAGATCCGAATCACCGGGGACGTCGAGAACGACACACAGGCCACAGGAGGAGTCACGGGACCAGGCATGTTCGGAAGGAGAAGGGGAACACCTCAGGGACTCGGATGTGGAGGACGAGGTGTCAGACAGTGACCGGCGCTCCTTACACCCACTGGAAACAGTGATCCGGCAGTTGGAACAGGACGTATCCGACAAAAACTGCAGTACAGTACCGACTACACAAGACTCGCACTCGTGAACCTGGTAGAAGTGGATGATCTGATTGTCGGCCGGGACACGGACACGACACGCAAGTGGCCAGCACCCTTTTAGTTGTTGTTTCTTTTTCTTTCGTTAAACTCTTTTTGTTTTTCAGGTATAGATTACTTGTTAGCTGTAACAGTTCTTTCACAGTCTTGACACGAGCCTAGGAGTGGTGCATACCCTTGTCGGGGATACAAGCCCGGCGGGGGGGATACACCACAGGACAACATAGGCGGCTCTTGCTGGTCGTAATTCTATAGAGGGAGGGAGTGGGGGGGTGACAGACCGACTTCTACTTACAGCTTGAACCTTGATGGGGACGAGTCTGGAGGGGGAGAGAGGTGGGGTGGGGGGCGGGAGAGGGCACAGGGGAGTTTTGACAAGTTGGGGGAGTTGGGGGGGGGAGTTGGACGTGGGAGCACACGATGAGACACAGTCAGCAGAATGAGAGTCAACGTTGTCACACACAGCCGCTATGGTCTCCTACTGACCTCCAGAAGACCTACACAGTATGGCAGGTACACTAACACCCACAGAGAGAACACACAAGGGGATCTCCATTTTGACTTGGAATGTTAATGGTCTGGGGTCCAAAATAAAGAGGGGTTTGGTGAATGCGTACATAAAGAGGACCGCCCCGGACCTCGTCCTCCTGCAAGAAACACACCTTCGGGCGGGGACATGTACGTTCATAGCGAGGGGGAGATATGTTATGTTATGTTATGTTAGTGCTATTTGTATTGCGCACGGCTGCTCCAGCGAAGGAGCGTCCTGGCGCACCGACAAGGTGGCGAACACAACACAACTGGGGAACAGAAATAATTATTAAGAAAATGGGGAGTGCAGGATTTAACGAAGCTCAAAAAATAAATGAGTTTTAGCGGCCTTGTGGAAGGAGAGCAGGTCACCAAAGGTCCGGAGTTTCAAAGGGAGAGCGTTCCAGAGTGCGGCTGCCCGCACCTTAAAAGAGCGACCCCCCACCCGACTGAGTTTGAACCAACGGGCTACCGCTAATTCTTGGTCTAGCGAGCGCAGAGTGCGGCCCGGGATGTAAGGGCGCAAGAGTTGGTGCAGTAAGGGAGGTGACAGGCCTTTCAGAATTTTGAAGGAAAGGCACAAAACTTTAAAGTGGATCCGCTGCCTAACGGGTAACCAATGCAAGGCTCGCAAAGATGGACCGGCCGAGCAAAACCTAGGAAGACCTACGATCGCTCTGGCCGCAGCGTTCTGCACTCTTTGAAGTCGGGTTAACTCAGCCTGGTTTAATCCTATAAAAAGGGAGCTGGCATAGTCCAACCGCGCCAAAACCGTTGCTTGCACCACCAATTGACGAGTTGCGGCATCGAAGTATTTAAGGGCAGGGCGCAGATTGCGCAGGATGCCGAAGCAGCAAGCCGCCGTCTTTTTGGTGTGGCCAACGAAGTTGAGGGAAGGGTCCAGCCAAACACCAAGGTTTTTGATCTCCGCAACCGGAGTGGGGGTCGGCCCCAGCTCAGAGGGCCATCAAGTATCTCCCCATAGGTCCGTCCACTTCCCGAAGATCATCACCTCCGTTTTTTTGGCGTTTAGTTGGAGACAGTTGGACGTCATCCAACCAGCCACCGCCCTGAGTCCTTCTCTGAATCTTGGGGCATCCACCCCAGAGTCCCCGCTGATCGTGACCGCTAGCTGGGTGTCATCTGCGTACGACACCATGGTCATACCACAGAGCTTCACAACCTCAGCCAGCGGCCTCACGTAGATGTTAAACAACGTGGGGCTCAGTGAGGAACCCTGTGGGACCCCAAGAGACAGAGGATGACATTTGGACTGGTAGGGCGGGGACGCCACACAGAAGGAACGATCCCTGAGAAACGAACGGGATACAAAGTCTTGAATCACGCGGGCTACACGTCGGGCGCCAGGGGAGCCGCAATACTAATTAACAAAACGCACCCCTTTACCGTCACACGCACATGGAGCGATCCACAGGGTACATATGTGGGAGTACAGGGATCGTGGAACAGAACACGCATTACAGTTATCTCAGTATATGCCCCGCCTAAACTTCAACCACGCACGCTCAGAGAGGTAGCGGCCATCCTACTGGAAACAGCGGACACAATGCAAATATTGGGGGGAGACTTCAATGACGTCATGTCGGAAGAATTAGATCGTTCGGGAGCAACACGCAGAGGGGGGACGCAAACAGCCCTTGCGAAATACGTGGCAGACATGGGACTCACTGACGCGTGGCGTTGGCGACACCCGATGCAAGAGACATTCTCCTTTTACTCAGGGGCCCATAAAACCTTCTCCAGGCTAGACTACATTTTTGTTGCAAGTCAGTACCTGTCGGAGGGAGATGAGCTCACGTACAAGGCAAGGGGAATATCAGATCACTCGCCCCCATATGCGATATTAGGGAAGAACACGGAAAGGCGTGAGACGGAGTGGCGCTTGGCAGCCTGGGATATTCAAACCCCTGAGATAGTACGGGGTCTGAGGGCAGACATAAAAGTATACGTAGCGGAGAACAAGGGTTCAGTGGACTCTAACACCATCTTTTGGGAGGCCATGAAGCCTGTGTTGAGAGATAGAATTAGAGGGAGACTGAGAGACGAGCGAAGCAAACAGCACAGGGAGGCAACAGCGTTAGAACTTGAAATCCTGACTCTAGAAAGACATTACCTTGTAGACCAAGGGGAAGGCATACTACGGCAGTTGCATGACAAACAAAGGGAGTATAGGGAATTGGTCTCTAATGAGGCAAAGACACAAGCCCTAGCAACGTTACACCGCCTATACGATGTAGGCGACAAGTCAGGCAAGCTCCTAGCATGGCTCAGCAGGAAAGAACGAGCCGCAAGGTGGGTGGAAAGAATCAGGAAGGATGAGGGAGGCCTAGAAAATACCGACAGGGGCATAGCAGAAGCCTTCGCACTTCACTATGAGAACTTCTATAGAGGCAGAGACCTCGGGTCCGTAGACGAGGCCCTACAATATATGGAAAATCTGGATATCCCAGTATTGGATGTAGAACTCAGCACCCCGCTGGAGGCGAGAATCACTCTGGAGGAGATCTTCACAGCCATCAATAAATTAAAAACGGGGAAGACACCAGGACCCAACGGGTTCCAGGCCGAATTCTTTAAAAAGACGGCCGACCTATTGACGCCTCACCTGTTGGCTCTATATGTTGAAGCCTACGAGCTAGGGAGACTCCCACGCGATTTAGCATTAGCGACCATAGTGCCGATATACAAACAGGGCAAGCCGGAAGAGGATTGTGCCTCGTATCGCCCCATATCCCTCCTGAATATGGAGGTGAAAGTACTGGCCACAATTCTAGCGACGCGCCTACGGACAGTTGTTCCAGACCTTATCCACACAGACCAATCCGGATTCTTGCCGGATAGAGCGACAAAGCTTAACCTCCGACGGACACACAACTGGCTTCAAGAAATACAGGATAGGACGGAGCCGCACTGGTTCCTGTCCTTGGACGCTGAAAAAGCGTTCGACGCGGTACATTGGCCTTTTCTCATGGCAGTGTTGCGGCGGTTTGGCTTTGGTCCACACTTTCAAAAATGGATAGGGCTGCTATACGCGGCACCCAAGGCGCGGTACGTGTGAATGGGTGCCTATCGCGCGAATTCCGTGTCGAGCGGGGCACGAGACAGGGTTGCCCGCTGTCCCCTCTGCTCTTTACTCTCACCATAGAAATACTGGCGGCCAAAATTCGACAGAACCCAGAGATCCATGGCTTCACGTGTAATGAGTCAGGGGATACTCAGGAAAAAGTTTCATTATATGCCGACGATGTATTGTTGTATATTACGAAACCCGAGGTCTCCGTAGGGAAATTGTTCAGGGAGTTAGAGGGCTTTGGGGCGATGGCAGGCCACACCATCAACTGGCATAAATCAGTCTTGTATACGCCACGGGGAGCAGTACAGGGGGTAGCGTTGCCGGACCGTCTGCTCACCACCTCAGAGGGGTTCCAGTACCTTGGGATCTATGTCACTCTGGACAAAAAGCTCTCGTTCCAGAGAAATGTGGAACGAATAATGAAAGAGGCAGTGGAAGACATGACGAGATGGAGACAGTTGCCGCTCACCCTACTGGGAAGGGCGGCAATGTATAAGATGATTACCCTGCCCAAATTCCTCTACGCACTTCAAAATGAGTACTATCCGCTCCCGACTAACACTATCACCAGAATCCAGGCAGACCTGCGGTCATTCCTATGGCTAGGCAAACAACCACGCATTGCACTCCAGACACTCCAACGACATCAATATAGTGGAGGGATTTCGCTACCAAACTTGGAGGCATACTATTGGGCGGAACACTTGACCCCCATTAATGACTGGTTACACTAACCAGCGGACCACCCGACATATGCATTAGAAAGGCATAAATTGTCCGCACACAATGTACTTCACTATCTGTATGGGGGGAAGGCAGGGAGAACGCTCTTGCCCGCTACTATGATCACGATTCGAGCATGGACCCGAGCCACGAGATCCACGGGGTGGGAAGGGAGGCCAACACGTCAGACACCACTATGGCACTGCAAATGGTTCACGGAACTCCAAAAACTGAAAGGCTTCCAAAGATGGGATGACATAGGGATCTCTACTATTGGGGATGTGATTAGTAAGGGGGAGCTGAAGACATTCGCGATGCTACAGGCAGAGTTTGGATTACACCACACACAACAATACAAGCACCTACAGCTCGTACATGCATGGAATGCGCAGCAGATATCACTACAGGACATACCGGAATATTCACCTCTAGAAGGGAGACTCCTACAGGAGCAGATGGTACACCAGGCAGTGTCTCTCACGTATAAAACCCTCACTAACAATATGTTGGGAAATTTGGCGAAACTCAGAGGGATATGGGAGGCGGAAGTAGGGCAACTAGAGGACTTAGACTGGGAGCTGATACTGATGCACCCCCGAGAAGTGGCCATTAAGTCAAGGCTGAGGCTGATCCAATTGAATGTCCTACACAGGACATACTTTGATCGAAGGCGTCTCCACAAGATGGGTAGGATAGCAGACGCCACATGCCTTCGATGCAATGCTGAGCAGGGAGATTTTTACCACACTATATGGTCCTGTGACAGGATTCAAACGTATTGGTCTCACATCTTCGCGGAATTGGGGGAGGTACTGGGAATAGAGCTAACACTAGACCCGAAACTGGCGCTACTAGGAATGGTGACCTGCCACGCCCACATATCATTTTCCTGGTGTTGGCACTAGTGGTAGCGAAGAGGGACATTGCGAAATATTGGGGGGTGGCGGAGCGGCCAGAGATAGAGGAATGGAGGAGAGGTCTGGACCTTTATATGGCAGCAGAACGGATGACATACAAAGCTAGAGGTTGTCCAAAAAAATTCCGAAGGATATGAAGTAAATGGAGACAATACCATGGCCTGGAAGTGGGGCAAATAGGAGGCGTCCCATAGAGGGGTAGACGGCGGAGGTAGGAGAGGGTGGATACCTGATAATGACGATTGCCTGTGCAAGGCGGAGACGGTGAATCATTCGGAGACTCCGTACATGTGTGATGCTAAGTCATGGCATGGGGGGGGGGGCGAGCACCAGTACACTATGCACGAATGTAATAGATGGACCAGTGACACATGGATTAATGGACATGGGTGCTGACTGTCACCCTTTGTAGGGGACGTGCTACTAGTTTTGTGGGGAGTTGTGGGGGGAGGAGGGGAGGAGTTGTGGGAGAAAATGACAAAAGCAGGATTGTGGGGTTCCATGTGGAGCGCGTAAACTTGGAAATAATTGCACGCTACTGGAAGAAAAATGTGTTGCCGCCCGGCCCCAGGGTTGTGGGCACAACGGCTGTGGAATAATAACTCTATGTAAGTTTGATATGCTGGTGTGGGTTCGCCACACCTGTATTCTTTTCATGCCTGCACAAAAATAAAGTTTAAAAAAAAAAAAGGTGTGACCACCCTGTGCAAACAGGCACCATCCAGCACCTCAACCCTTGCTTTGTTGCAGTTCCCGCTGGAACTCGAGTGACAGAGATCGACGAGATCAATCTTGCCTGCCTTCCTCCAGCCCGATCCACAGTCCCTGCAGAGCTGAGACCTATGGAGGCGACCGGAAGCGTGGGGCACGCCATCTTGAAAAGGCCACGAGACGCTGACTGCGCAGCCCACAAGTGACCCTCGAAGCTGTGCACCGGGGTTTGAGAAGCCCCAACCCTGAGCTGCTCCTGCACTGAAGCTACCCCCTCCACACTCGACGAGTGCTGCGTGGGGCCCTTCTGCTGGTGTTGGCTCGACGCGTTGGCCCGGTCACTTGCCAGCTGGTTTGTGGCCCCTGTGCCAACGAAAACCTTAAACCGACTTGCTTTTCTGGTTGCTCCAGATTTGCACCAGCTCCTGTGAAAAGGAGCCCCCGCTCTGACCCTCCTGGTCTGAGTGAGAAGCAATCTCCCGGTTCCGCGTGGATTGTTTTTGCCAAGTGCTGTTTGCTGCAATCTTGAAGCCGACGGTGCTGACGGCGAGAGCCTGTGTGGGACAGATTGTGACCTGCTCCTGGACATCGCAGATGCCCCAGAGCCCACGTGACAGCAGAGAGAAGCTCCTCAACAACCATCTGATTGCGCCCGACATTGCCTGGTTACGTCCTGGTTCCACCCTGGTCTCTGCTGAGTGACCCAGACTCTGTCCCCTCTGCTTTCAGATACTTTTCGACTTCGATCCACTCTTGGATCACACCGGACACTTCTGCTTCCCATCTCCTGCAGCATCTTCAGCTCCAAGCACCAAGAGCCTGCGTGTCAAAACCCGACGCCACTTCGACCCTGTGCACCCACTTCCTGTGGGTGAGGTAACATTGCAACGCCGGTGTCCCTACACAGGTACACACCTCTAGGGTCTGTGTCTTAAGTTTTGTTCCTCTAGGTGCAGCGGAAGTATCTTTAAACTAACTTTGTGTAACTTTTACGCACCATTGACTTTGCATTGGTGCAAGCCGCACTTTAAGTGCTGCACCCGAATCCCGCGGGCTTTTCCCGACTTCAGCATTGCTAGTCCTGACTGCTCCCAGCGATTCCCTAGGCCCTAGGCCTAACCACTGTTCGATTGGTATCTCTTATACCACTTTTTTAATATATGGTTTGAGTGGCCACCCGCCCTCATCCATAATTGTGCAACTTTGTATGTTATACTGTGCTTTTGATTTAACGCTTGTGCCCCTTTGCTCATAAAGAGTACTGGGGATTAATTTAGAAATAAACACATATATTTTTATAATATATACTTGTGTGGTGTCCTTTCATTTGATATTACAGGATTGTATGTGGTAAAACAGCTCGCTTAACACAACCTCTTAAGTTAAGCCTTTAAGGCTGCTTAGTCCATGCTACCCCTAGGATAGCTTGTCTAATAAGGTTGACTTACAACCAGCCACCACAAGGGATTGTTTGGACTGATACAAGGTGGTTCCAGAATTGGAAACATCATATATCAGGCCAACTTCTCACATTGGTGCGCAGCGGTGTGGATTTGAGCTTGCTGTTGTTTTACCATTGCAATCTTTTATCAAATTGAAAGATCACATCAAGTACCTTAGGTACATATAAATCAAAATCTTAGCATATTAAGTTCTACTGAATTTAGTAGTTGTATATTAAAGGGATTAGCACACCCTGACTACAACTCACTAGCAAGGTACAGTAGGAAAACACTTAGTGTAGGTAAGTGCACCACTTACACCTCACTAGCAGTCATGTCTGACACAGGTGGAGCTTCAGGCTCTGTCCCTGTGACAGTTGACCTTACCAAGGCAACTTCCAGATATGACAACCTTAGCCACAAAGACTTGGGTGCCTTGTGCACTGCAAGGGGGCTAAAAAAGGGCAGAGGCCCTACCATTCCTTCCCTGATAGCCATCCTGGAAAAGGATGACTTAGATAAGGTGAGTCAGGCTCCCTTAGAGTCAGGAGTGGGTGTGAACTCCCCTGAGAATGAGATTTCTCCAGAAGAAGAAGAGGAGGAGAAAGAGGAGGAAGAAGGCTCAGAGATACAGGAGCCTGAGAATCAGGATCAGAGGGTGACCCAGGTACAGGTTGGCAGGCTTAACCAAGCCAACTTGGACCTACTAGGGAATGGAGAGGGCCAGCACCTTCCCAGATCCCATAACCTAATTCTCCCAGGCAACAGATGGCTCAATCACTTCAAGCTCCAACATCTTTTGCACCTCAGCCTTGATAAAATCCCTGACATGGTCAGGTTGCCTGTAGATCTTATTCTTCACAGGCAGACTGTCACCAGTGTCCACCTCATGGGTGAGATCTCCATCAGGGGACTCTCATGTTTCTAGTGTCTCATGAGAATCTCAAAGGGGAATGACTTCCCCCCAGAGGAAAGAGCATAGGGCCAGGAGGAGGGCTGTCCAACTCCAGATAGAGAGGGAAGAGATAGCCTTGGCTCAAGCTAAACTTGCTTTAGCAAGAGAAAGAAAGTTGTGTGGCTTAGATGCCACTGGTGGCAGCAAAGTTCCTAAAGAGAAAGACATGGCCTATGATAATAGAAACCTGACAAAAATTGTGCCCCCCTACAAGGAAGGGGATGACATCCACAAATGGATGACTGCTCTTGAGAGAACCTGCATGGTACAGCAGGTTCCTCAGGATCAGTGGGCTGCAATTTTATGGTACTCCTTTTCTGAGAAAGGGAGGGATAGGCTCCTCACAGTTAGACCTGAGGATGCCAAAAACTACTCTGTCTTGAAGAGTGCTCTTATTGAAGGGTTTGGCCTAACCACTGAGCAATACGGATTGTTGTTCAGAGACACCCAAAAAGCACAGACTCAGGAGTGGACTGATTTTGTTGATTGTGCCACTAAGGCTCTGGAGGGTTGGCTGCAGGGAAGTAAAGTCTCAGACTATACAGGATTGTACAATCTTATAATGAGAGAGCAGATCCTTAATAACTGTCAGAACCAGCTGTTGCATCAATACCTTATTGACTCTGATCTGACCTCTCCCCAAGAATTGGGAAAGAAGGCAGACAAATGGGTCAGAACAAGGATTAAGCGGAAACCCCAGAACCATGGTGACCAGAAGAAAACAGACCAGAAGGGTGGGAATCAGAAAAATAAAGAAAAGGACCAGAAGTCTTCAGGCCCCCAAACTAGTAATAAGGAGGGTGGTTCCCAAAATGACAAAAAGAAAAAGAAGAATGATGGCCCAAAGAAACCTTGGTGTAATACCTGCAAATCAGTTTCACACTGGGGCAGTAAATGCACTAAGAAAAATCCAGTTCCTGCCACTGCAGCTCCTAAAGCAACTGCACCGTCTAGTACAGTCATCAGTGGTAGTGCACAACCTAAGGGGTTAGTGGGGTTAACCTTGGGTACTGAGATGGAGTCTGGCCTAGTCAGAATCCCTACTCAGGCTGTTCTGCTCTATGATGTGGACTTGACTTTGTCCACTACTGTGAGCCCCAGTAACCTGGGCACGTATAGACAGACACCTTTAATAAATGAGAAACTGGCTCAGGCCTACAGGGACACTTGTGCCAGTGTCACTATGGTGACACCTGACTTTGTGGACCCTGGTCAGATTGTACTAGGTGAAAGTTACCTAGTGACCAATGCAAGCAACTCCACTACTTCACATAGTGTGGCTGTTGTGAACTTCTCCTGGGGAGGGGTAAATAGCCTAAAGAAAGTTGTTGTGAGTGCAGACCTCCCAGTAGACTCTCTGTTAGGCAATGATCTTGAAAGCTCAGTTTGGTCAGAAGTGGAGTACAGGACTCATGCAGAAATGCTAGGGATTTCAGCTCATGTCCTTGCAGTGACAAGGTCTCAGGCTAAGAAGTGCCTTCCTGAACCAGTGGTGGATCTTGAAACATTAGACCAACCACAACCCAAGAGAAGGAGCAAGAGGGTTAAGGCTGTGCCTTCCCACTTGCCCCAGGTTGAGGATCAGGTTTCACAGGAAACTGATTCTGCAGTCCAAGAGGAGACTGTCTCTGAGGAGCTTGAACCTGATCAGGTTGAGTTTCTGGGGCCAGGGGGACCCTCAAGGGCAGACCTGGGGCATGCCCAATTAGATTGCCCTTCACTTGAACCCCTCAGACAGCAAGCTGCTGCTGAGGATGCAGGGAATGCTCAAGGTGCCAATAAAGTTTATTGGGATGATGGTCTCCTTTACTCAGACGCTAGAGACCCCAAGCCTGGTGCCACCAGGAGGTTGGTTATACCTTTGAAGTTTAGGGGTTTCCTTCTCACCTTGGCCCATGATATTCCCCTTGCAGGACACTTAGGCCAGAACAAGACTTGGGACAGGCTTGTTCCCACTTTCACTGGCCTCACATGTCAGAAAATGGCAAGGAGTTTTGTCGCTCCTGTGTCACTTGCCAAGCCAGTGGTAAGTCAGGTGGCACAACAAAGGCCCCCCTGATACCACTACCTGTGGTGGGGGTACCCTTTGAAAGAGTTGGAATAGATATTGTGGGTCCCATGGATCCTCAAACAGCATCTGGGCACAGATTTATACTGGTGGTAGTGGATCATGCCACCAGGTACCCAGAGGCAATTCCCCTGAGGACCACCACAGCACCTGTGGTGGCAAAAGCCCTCAGCCCGAGTGTGGAGTAAACTACAAGTTTACCAAAAACCCTACCATCCACAGTGCAATGGGCTTGTTGAAAGGTTCAACAAGACCCTAAAGGGAATGATAAAAGGTCTACCAGAGAAGCTTAGGCGGAAATGGGACATCCTTTTACCCTGCTTGCTCTTTGCTTACAGAGAGGTCCCACAGAAGGGGGTTGGCTACAGCCCTTTTGAACTTTTGTTTGGCCACCCTGTGAGGGGTCCACTATGTTTGGTGAAGGAAGGATGGGAGTTACCTCTCAAAAAGCCTAAGCTTGATATTGTGGACTATGTAGAGAAAGAATGGAGGCAACACCAAGCGTGAAGTAAAACAGGACCACGTTGCATCAAAAATATATTTTCCTTGTTCGACCGAATCCGTCATGGGCCACAGGGAGGACATGAGTCTCCTCATGGCCACAGATGGGGATCAGGAGGAAGAGAGTGACCCTCTCCCAGACCTGCTTTCCCAGAACCCTGATGATGGTTCAGTTGATGGAGTAGCCTTGGCAGGCAGCCTCACTGAGCAGCAACAGGTGGACTGCAGACAGGTGTTGCAGGCCCACAGGCATATGTTTTCACTCACACCCAGCCAGACTAACTGGTTATGTTATGTTATAAAACATTTTATTACGCGCTCTGCTACTACAAAGTATCCTGGCGCGATATGTGAGCACTAAACTGACCCAATCCAGAAAAGAAAGAAACAGAAAAACTAAATACTAAGATTAAAAAGATGGGTTTTTAGCCCTTTCTTAAATCCTGCTAGTGTAGTTGATGATCTCAGAAAAAGCGGTAAGGCATTCCAGGCCCGTGCTGTTTGGACAGAAATTGACTGACCACCCAGTCTCGCATATCTGACTTTAGGCATAGACATCAGACGGAGATTGGCCGATCGAAGAGCATGATGAGGAGTATAAAAGATAAACCTCTTGTGCAAATATTGTGGGCCTTGCTGATGCAGGGCCCGAAAGGCCAGAACCAATGATTTGAACATAATGCGATGTGCCACTGGGAGCCAGTGGAGCTCTCGAAGATGGGCACGTGCACTAGTTCTTCGTGGAAGATGGAACAAAAGTCGCACGGCCGCGTTCTGAATGATCTGCAATCGCTTTATAAGGTATTTAGGGAGACCACTGTAGAGGGCATTGGCATAATCGAGCCTTGGCAAGATCAAAGCACGCAAAACAGTCTCCTTCGCCTCCCACTGGTGCACCCATGAGGTGGACACTGGTGACAGTCTGCCTGTGAAGAATAAGATCTACAGGCAACCTGACCATGTCAGGGATTGTATCAAGGCTGAGGTGCAAAAGATGTTGGAGCTTGAAGTGATTGAGCCATCTGAGAGCCCATGGGCTAGCCCAGTGGTCCTTGTGCCAAAACCTCATACCAAAGATGGAAAGAGAGAAATGAGGTTTTGTGTGGACTACAGAGGTCTCAATGCTGTCACTAGGACAGATGCACATCCCATTCCAAGAGCAGATGAGCTCATTGATAAATTGGCTTCAGCCAAGTTTCTGAGCACATTTGATTTGACACCTGGCTACTGGCAGATCAGGTTAGCTGAAGAGTCAAAAGCCAAAACAGCATTCTCTACCCCTAGTGGACATTATCAGTTTGTGGTAATGTCCTTTGGTTTGAGGAATGCAATTGCCACCTTCCAAAGGTTGGTGAATCAAGTCCTTTCTGGGTTGGATGACTTTTGCGCAGCATATCTAGATGATATTGCTGTCTTTAGCTCCACCTGGGAGGATCAGCTGATCCACCTGAAGAAGGTTCTGGAGGCCCTGCAAAAGGCAGGCCTGACTATCAAGGCTACCAAGTGCCAGATAGGGCAGAGTAAGGTTGTGTACCTGGGCTACCTAGTAGGTGGGGGTCAGGGTCAAACATTGGAGAGCAAGATCCAGACCATACAGGACTGGGCTCCTCCAACTACCCAGACACAAGTCAGAGCCTTCTTGGGCCTGACTGGGTATTACAGAAAATTTGTAAAGAACTATGGGTCCATTGTGACACCATTGAATGACTTGACATCCAAGAAGATGCCAAAAAAGGTTCAGTGGACAATTAGCTGTTAAAGGGCATTTGACAACCTGAAGAAGGCCATGTGCTCTGCACCTATCCTGAAGAGTCCTGACTACTCCAAACAGTTCATTGTACAGACAGATGCTTCTGAGTTGGGGGTGGGAGCTGTGCTTTCACAACTTAATCAAGATGGTCAAGACCAGCCCATTGCTTTTATTAGCAGAAGGCTGAACCCCAAGGAGAAACGTTGGTCAGCTATTGAGAGGGAGGCCTTTGCTGTGGTTTGGGCCCTGAAGAAGTTGAGGCCATACTTGTTTGGTACTCACTTCCTAATTCAGACAGACCATAAGCCCCTCTTGTGGCTAAATCAGATGAAGGGTGAAAATCCCAAACTGCTCAGGTGGTCCATTTCCCTACAGGGGATGGACTTTACAGTGGAGCACTGCCCAGGGACTGACCATGGTAATGCAGATGGTCTCTCCAGGTACTTCCACTTAGAACATGAAGACTTATCTGGTCAAGGTTAAGTTTAATGTCCCTGCGTTTGGGGGGGGGGGGGTTGTGTAGGAGAGTAGGGTCTGCTATCCTATGGTCACCCCAATTTTTGCTTTTTGCTTCACTGGTTTTCGACTTACTGAGGCTGTGGGCCTGCTAATCAGACCCCCATCCTGCTGTTCTCGCTCTAAATTCATAATACATGTGCTATAGGTACATACCACAATTGGAATTGGACTCCTTGTTAGCCCCTGTACCATGCACTATAGGTGCTCAGGGCATAGGTGCCACCAAGGCCTACCAGGGGCTGCAGCATATCTTTTGCCACCCCTGGCTGATTCTTAAATTGACACAACTGGCTGATCACTCATCTGGGGCAAGTGGGTGCAATCACCCCTTGCTTAGATATAGTATACCTATATCTAAACCTATATCTGGACACATAAAAAACTTGTGAGCCACTCCTATGGAAGGCCTTATCAATCCTGGAGGCAGAGTGCATGGTTCAATGTGAGATGGAGCTCTGGCATGAGCTGAGCCTGTCTGCAGCTGTCGGGAACCACCCCCTAAGCTGATCCGGGATAATGCCATACCATATACTATTAAGTGCCTTATAATCCTCGCGGTTATATAGCAAATTTGGTTTGGCTTTATCAAAACATGTCATGTAAGGTGTCATACGAATTGGAATACTACCCCCTCGCCAGTTCTGGCAACGGGGGTAGCATTCCACCCTTCTAGAAGGAGAAGACATGTTACTTTACTGAAACGCGGTTGATTTTAAAAGAGCCTCAGATCCACAAAATGGATGCCTCCGCCACAGACACGGGTCTGGCCTCCTGCTGCTGACCGAAACTCAGCAGATGGTGGCCTGGACAAAGGGTTTCCTGTCGCAGGGCGGTGTTACACCACCCCAGACAGGAGATAGTGGATTGTAGCAGGGAGGTTTCAAAGAAACCAGACACTGCCTGGAGAGCACAGGGCTGCCCCTTGCATAATCCGGCACACCAGCCCCAGTCCCAGCGCGGCCTGGATCAAAGGAAAGGGGTGTATCCACCCCCTTCCTGGGTCCCACCCATAGGAGGGGACTTAGCAGGTAATCCAGCCTACCAGATTCGAATAAGAGTGGGAGCAGTGCCAATGCAACTCAGATTATCCTGAAGAAACATAAGAAACAAAACTCTGGACCCTTTGACATCCTACTCAACGTAGAAGACTGAAGAATCTCCCTTGTGGTCAAGGAGTGACCACCCTGTGCAAACAGGCACCATCCAGCACCTCGACCCTTGATTTGTTGCAGTTCCCGCTGGAACTCGAGCAACAGAGATCGACGAGATCAAGCTTGCCTGCCTTCCTCCAGCCCGATCCACAGTCCCTGCAGAGCTGAGACCCGTGGAGGCGACCGGAAGCGTGGGGCACGCCATCTTGA
The DNA here is from genome assembly GCF_964263255.1 of Lissotriton vulgaris. Classification (NCBI taxonomy): domain Eukaryota; kingdom Metazoa; phylum Chordata; class Amphibia; order Caudata; family Salamandridae; genus Lissotriton; species Lissotriton vulgaris. The sequence continues at coordinate 832,752,891 of NC_141695.1, forward strand.
AAAGGCCACGAGATGCTGACTGCGCAGCCCACAAGTGACCCTCGAAGCTGTGCACCGGGGTTTAAGAAGCCCCAACCCTGAGCTGCTCCTGCACTGAAGCTACCCCCTCCACACTCGACGAGTGCTGCGTGGGGCCCTTCTGCTGGTGTTGGCTCAACGCGTTGGCCTGGTCACTTGCCAGCTGGCTTGTGGCCCCTGTGCCGACGAAAACCTTAAACCGACTTGCTTTTCTGGTTGCTCCAGATTTGCACCAGCTCCTGTGAAAAGGAGCCCCCGCTCTGACCCTCCTGGTCTGAGTGAGAAGCAATCTCCCGGTTCCGCGTGGATTATTTTTGCCAAGTGCTGTTTGCTGCAATCTTGAAGCCGACGGCGCTGACGGCGAGAGCCTGCCTGGGACAGATCGTGACCTGCTCCTGGACGTCGCAGATGCCCCAGAGCCCACGTGACTGCGGAGAGAAGCTCCTCGACAACCATCTGATTGCGCCCGACATTGCCTGGTTCCGTCCTGGTTCCACCCTGGTCACTGCTGAGTGACCCAGACTCTGTCCCCTCTGCTTTCAGATACTTTTCGACTTCAATCCACTCTTGGATCACACCGGACACTTCTGCTTCCCATCGCCTGCAGCATCTTCAGCTCCAAGCACCAAGAGCCTGCGTGTCAAAACCCGACGCCACTTCGACCCTGTGCACCCACTTCCTGTGGGTGAGGTAACATTGCAACGCCGGTATCCCTACACAGGTACACACCTCTAGGGTCTGTGTCTTAAGTTTTGTTCCTCTAGGTTTGGCGGAAGTATCTTTAAACTAACTTTGTGTAACTTTTACGCACCATTGACTTTGCATTGGTGCAAGCCGCACTTTAAGTGCTGCACCCGAATCCCGTGGGCTTTTCCCGACTTCAGCATTGCTAGTCCTGACTGCTCCCAGCGATTCCCGAGGCCCTAGGCCTAACCACTGTTCGATTGGTATCTCTTATACCACTTTTTTAATATATGGTTTGAGTGGCCACCCGCCCTCATCCATAATTGTGCAACTTTGTATGTTATACTGTGCTTTTGATTTAACGCTTGTGCCCCTTTGCTCATAAAGAGTACTGGGGATTAATTTAGAAATAAACACATATATTTTTATAATATATACTTGTGTGGTGTCCTTTCATTTGATATTACAGGATTGTATGTGGTAAAACAGCTCGCTTAACACGACCTCTTAAGTTAAGCCTTTAAGGCTGCTTAGTCCATGCTACCCCTAGGATAGCTTGTCTAATAAGGTTGACTTACAACCAGACACCATAAGGGATTGTTTGGACTGATGCAAGGTGGTTCCAGAATTGGAAACATCATATATCAGGCCAACTTCTCATAGTATTTTTGTATGAGTCTGTGGAAAAGTACAGTTGAAGTATGCTGTAGTGTAGTTCCTATTTTCCCTATAGGCCCTGCGCATTGGAATAACATCAACAGCAGTGTAGACGTAGGACTGAGGTCTTCTAGGTCTCTACTGACTATGCTAGACTTAATTTAGGTTTGCGCCAGCTAGCTCAGAGGTCACTGGAAACTTTCTTGACTGAATAGGAAGTGATCAGCTTCCCTGGCTCAGACAAGAAGGGATTCAGCTTCCTAAAACCGCATAAACATGACAACTTTTCTCCCTCAGAATAAGAGTCAGTCTCTAGAGTCGTGTGAAACAATAGACAGTTATTTCACTCAGTCAGATGTGCATATTTAATTTCACCAGGGTGCAGAGAATAGAGAGACGGGCGTTTTCAATAAAAGGTATTATTTATTGAGCATTCTTCCTTCTCATGCAAGAGAAATGAATTGCCACAATTGCAATGCTTAATGTAAAATAAAGTACGTACAGTAAAAGGAGTATTATGAAATAATACTGTAAAAGCATTGATATGGTTTCTTAGCCATAAGACACTTTAAAATGGATAAAATATATATACATATATACATAGGCTAATGTGCTCAACTGGTGCTTCTAAACTAAGCCTACCCCGGTGTACCTGACCTAAGCCTAATACGTGGGAAGGAGTAAGTAAGTAGCAGTTTAAGTTAAGTAGGTTTGTTTGCCAAGGATCTGTTCAAGAATTCTCTCTAAGGGTTTAGTCAGCACTGTACCTTGGGAATAGAATGTAGGAGGTCTGGTATCTCTCTCTCAGGACTCGATATCCCAGTCACCCGCAAGGGTAGGCTGGAAACGCCGGAGCTGGATTTTCTCGGCAGGAGAAAAGACAGCGTCTTTCTCAGCGCGTCAAAGAGGAGGGGCAGCGACAGTGGGCTTCTCGCTTCTGCTGGGCTCTCGGAAAGTAGATTAGCTGCTCTGCTCCAGAATCACCACCGTGTGTTTGCTTAAGGCAACGTTGGTATATTTATACCTGAAAGGTGCCGAGTTTGACGCAAGGTTTGGACATAAGACATCAATAAAGATGTCACTAAGAACTGGCCGTTCTTACAGTGCTCGCAGGAGTTCTATTACAAATCAAAACAAAGCAAGCGGGGCTTTCCCAGGTTGCTGGAGGTTTGGTGTGTGGAAAGAACTCGGTGTGCTCTCTAGGAATCCAAGGAAGTAGCTTTTGCCGTGCCTTGGACTGCAAGGGCGATTTACTGTAATATGGATCTGATTCTTATGCCATTGTAGGGATATTATTGATTATAGCCGTACAGGGGCATAAAGTAAAAAATATTGAATCGGGTTCCTAGATAAAACACATCACCCACTCCACGGTTTTATGTCCATCAATTACTAAAAACTAAGCAATAAAGATGCATGTGTATTCCAACCCACCCCAAAATACATTTTGCATTTGAAATGGTGTATGCGAAATACACGGAACATTATAGATACTGTACGTTTTTAAGCTGTGTAATCATTCAAAAAAATTGCATATATCTTTAGCTGAACGATTTGCGAAAATTACACACGAAATGTCTCTTAATTACATAAAAGAAGGTCGAGACTATTTCATCACATATAAATGAAATTGCTTGTGAGAGTGCTAGAGGCTGCGGTAACATATTGTCTCTAGATTTTCTAAAAATAGAAGCTCTGTTATTTATGAATAGTTCTACTGTAAGCAGAGTACGTGTGCCAAAAAAAGGAAAATATTTTGGAATTTGGAAAAAATTATTTCGTTTTCAGGGGAAAAAATAGTTCCAAATGTTTTCAGTAGCTTTTGTTTTTAAAAGCTGAAGGACGAATTCAGAGTTCATGGGAACGCTGTGTGCCGGTTGGCTTAAAAGTTATTCTTTTGGTTCAGGGGAGAACATGACTTCAGATAGATGCGCAAAAAAACAGTCTACAGCTTGAGGTGAAAGTTCGACCATGGTTGAAAATGCTGTAACTGGGCAGTCGTGAGAATGATTGCTATCATCGATTTCGGGATCAGCAATGCTCACAGAAGGTCGTACCTGGGTGATGTTGCTATCATTTCTTGCTTCACTGCCACCACCTAATCGTAGTGCAGAAGTCTCAATGAATGCCGTCATCAGGATTGGTAACCGCTGGGGACAACACGATGCATGAGCCGTTACTGGACTTAGCAAAGTATCGACATCCATTGGCACGGCTGATTGTAGGCTAAGACAGGTGTCTAACATGCATTCTTCTCCGCATAGCATACATCGAAGCACAGGTAAGATGCAGTTCTGCCATATAGGTCTGAATGAAAGAAACCAGGTCATATTCAGATCTCTTAGATCTGACTTTAGTTATGCGGTCCCAGTAGCGTATTGCTAGGATCGTTTCTTCCATTATTGCCGGAGTCATGTCTGTGTTTTGGCTTGCCATATCGGAGCAGAAGGGTAAAAAATAAGATTCCTGCTACGAGTCCCAAAAGTAGTGGAAGGCCGCCAAAGACCGAATGGACAAAATTGGGAAAGATGCCCAGGACTGCTTCGAAGGGTGTTAACAGTCCCGAAAAAATTGTCTTAAATACATTTGCGATACCACTGGCATCTGACATATTTAGGATTTGGCTCAGCATTTCCACGAAATGCACCGGGCAGTTAGTTGATAAAAGTGTATGTATCTCTGCCGTTGTCCTTGCAACTTGAAGATCATATGTTTCTTTTGATGACGTGATGGGCACTGTTGTCTGTAAAAGCACAGACTTCATTCTGCTTAAAGTATCAATTTGTATAGAAGAGATATTCAACGGAGGCCAAATCGTCGCCTCTGAGTCTCCAGGGCCGTTTGGATACAATGCTTGCATACAGCAAGTGACAATGGAACTAACGCTTATGAGATATGCTTTCCCTGGTACGATGCCACAACAGCTGTGGTCCGTTATTAGAACGTAACTCCTGTTAGAAAGTTGTCTAAAGAATGGCTCTATCTGTGTTGCAGGTGTGCCGTGCTGGTGGCATGAAAGGTTATTTGAAGTCCCCTCACAGGCCCCATGTAAATTAATACCTTGGCACAGAAGTATACCGCTTAGTGATTGTTTACAATTATTACCACTAAGAAATACATTCTGGTTTTTGTCACTATAACATGTGTGTGTATAAGGTAATTTCCATGATGACTTAATATACCCTTTACCCAACCTTTCATACTGGCCTGCTGGTATATACTCTTGGCATTTTTTAAATTGGAAAGTTGTTATCGGAATTGTGATAATTCCCTGTATTATCCATTCAATGACAGGTCTTTCTGACATTGTCAATGGTAATCTCTCAAGTTTTTCAATGCTCAGAATCGTATAGTCTGCTCCTTTCTGTGCCAAACTGATTTGTTTATCATTAAGGTTAAAGATAGAGAACAATGACTTTGTGTTGATTAAACCCCCAAGGCACACAGCCTGAACGTAGGTTTTGCAACGTCCAGCCTAGCTGTACAATAGAACGTAATTGGGACTGACCATGTTGTAACATTAGCAAGTCCTGATCTATTTTATCTATAGCAGATGATACAATACTGTCCAGTGAATATATTCTGGAGGACAGAGTCATTAACCCATTGTCCACAACAGAAAGTGATTTTTCCAAATTAATACGATCAATTTCTCGTATTTTCTCTGCAGTCTCAATTTGAGTCACTTTCCATGCCTCGTTGTAAGCAGCGTATATACTGGCCGCTATGAAACTTTTTTTACGCTGTTTGCGTGGTCCCATTATGAAATCGCGCAAGTCAGCACCATCTTTAAGTAAAGACAAGTGTTGCTTAATTTCTGCCAGTGTGGATGTTTGTAGCCATTCAAGGCATAGTTTCCCTACACTGTATGTTGTTACTATCCCTGGATGTTGTCTCTGGGAGTATCTAGGGTCTGGTCGGGCCATTTTTAACCCCTGTATTGTGTTCAGGAATCTATCTTGACATTTATTTGTGTCTGTTGGCCAGATTAACCACTTTTTCCAATCAGGATGTGTTCTATTTTGATGTAAAATTTGGGATACGTCTATCTCAATATCTGTGGTTGTGTTATCAGGTATTGGCTTTGGAATAGACGGTTTGTTTAAGTCTTTGATTTTGGCTAGGCCAAAACAGGTAGTTTGTTGAATGGTGTCATTCAAGAACATTATTTGTTCTGGGATCATGCAGGCTCGAAATAATGCTTCTAGGCCTTGTACCTGCCATTCTTTTGTACCCCAGATGGTTTTTGTTTCAATGTTGTTTTTCCAGAAATCAAAACCAAAAGTAATCATTTTTTCAATAAATGTTTCCGAATAGATCAATTTAGTATTTGTCAGCATGGTTTTTGTCCCTGTTTTATCTAACAGTTTATAATAAAATGTTTCTGCATCACTTGTGTTAAACCCTGAGAAGTATTGGAATTTCTCATAGAATCTTTTTGAACTGCTTTTAGGTGGAGCTGCACAATGTTCCCATTGATTATATTTAAAAACATTTCTAGGTTGAGCAGATTTATGCAAATAGTGGTCTGCATAGTGGGTATAGCAATACATCTGTTCATATAATCATGCAAATAATCATGTTCTGTAAATTTTGCTGACATTACTAAATCTGACATCATATTATTTATGCTTTGAAAGTCCCAATCATCAGAGAATGTACTTGGTTTTACAAAGTCACTTAATGAAACTTTAAACTGATGAGGATATTTCAAGAGTTCGACCGGTCCATATATTTCGTAATCTGTTTTGTCCCAAACTACCCCGCCGGGTATTGGAATGGCTGTGACATTCACTGATGACAGTTCTCTTTTCTCGATGTGAGATGACTTGTGTGGCTTCAGAACTAAGTTGATGTTCTGACTTGCTGTGTCCATTGTACTGTATTTTCCCTCAATGAATTTTCCCAAACAAAGTACCATGATGAGCCAAAGCAGGAGGAAAAATATCTAGCACAATCCAAAATTCTAACCATGGAGGAAATGAGATAAGTTTCTTTGAGTTGATGAAAGAGTTCTGTTGCTTTGTCTTTAAAAGTCTTTGTTGCTGGCGTTACTTCAGGCTCGCTTTGATCTTCAGAAAAGTTATCGAAATTGATGAAGTAGCCAGATGCAGTTCTGTCCATTGTTGGAATTGTTTTTTCAATTTGCCTTTAATTAGCACATTCTGATGCTACATCATTGTAGACTGGTGTTTCTTGACGAACTGTTTCAATTTGGGTTTCAAGAGGCACAAGTTCCATGACATTGTTGTTGCATAGTCCTTTTTTATTCACTGCAGGTTTATCGAATGTGATTAGTCTCTCAGTTTGAACCTCTTGGATTGTAGCAAATTTTGGTATTCTGCTATTTCTTGGGAGTCCACTGGGCCTACTACTTATTACAGGCCACATGATTGTGGTTTTACCAGGTCGATGGATACAACTTGGTTCTCCTTTTTACCAGCAAGGGGTGGTAGTACAACTGATCTTGTTCCATTGATTGCTAAGACAGGTACTGCTTTTCTGTAAGAAGGCCCAAATTCCTTCTTCCCCGCTATTTTCTCTCTGACCAGATCCCCAATCTTTGGAATCCAGACAGGTCTTGCTGGGACAGGTGGTGTGTCTTCAGTGGTTGTTGGCTGCTGTTTTAACTTTATGTTGCTTAGGGCTTTTCTTGTTTCATTTAAGTCCTGTAAAACAGCCAAACGATCTTTGATGTCAAAGCATTTTTTCTTATCTTCTACCACTGAAGCATGACTATCTAAGTCCTGAACATACATTCTAGTTCCGAACAATAGTTCGTATGGGCTGAAACCTTTTAGAGAATTTCTTGGCAGATTATTAAGACTACGTTGGACACTTGTTAAATGCTGGACCCACCCATCACCCAAACCTAATACCTTTGCCGTTATAGATTGCTTTATGTCTCGGTTTTTTCTTTCCACAACCCCGTTTCCCTCAGGATGGAAGGGACAAGAGTACCGCAATCCAATGCCCATGCTGGTCATGGCATCCTTATAAGCTTGAGAGCTAAAAGCAGGACCCTGGTCAGAATGAAGCATGGCAATTGCGTATTTGCCGATAAAGACTCGCAAATCTTTTATAACAGTTCTGGCGTCAGCCGAGCGCTGGGGCCACATCCAAATGAATCTCGTACAGGAATCCACTGTGACCATGATATATTTATAGTTACCATCCCTTTGTAAGGGACCACAGTGGTCCAGGTAAACACATGCCAGTGGTTTATCTGAGATTAGAAGGGGTGTCTGTGCCGGTCATTTCACTGTTGATACTTTCATTCTTTGGCATATTTCGCATTCTAGCACATATTTCTAAGTTTGTATTCTCATGCGCGGCCACCAATATCTCTGTTTTAATAATGATATTGTGGCGGAAACACCAGCATGTGCAGAAGAAAGCCCTTTGTGTGCCGCTGTAATTAGTCCTAACCTGTGTTTCATGTTTGGAATTACTCTATCCCCCACTCCAGGGATTCGAGCAAAAGGAACATTATTTGTATCGGTTATGTATGTGTACTTTTCTGGAAAGCCTTTTGGGAGTGTTTTTCTATAATCTTTTACTGACGCACTGACAGCTTGTAGTATATCGCTGTCTATTTTTGTTTTTGACCGGGTGATAGCAGCTACGGAAGCCGTTTGCACAGCTGCCTTTGCGGCTTCATCAGCCAATGAATTCCCCGCAACGAGAACGCCATCACGTTGATGACTCAGAGTGTGATTCACGTGAGTCTTTTGTAGTTCTTTCTGTAAAAGAACTACTTGTTCCCAAAGCATTTTATGCTTGATTGTGCCACCTTTTGCATCTTTGAACCCGTTTTCAACCCAATTCTGCAAGTATTCATTATAAGATTGAACGCAATAATATGAATCGCACACTATAAGTGTGGGGAATTCGCGATCGGTATTTTCAAGCGCCATCTTAAAAGCTAGTAGTTCAGCTCGCTGAGCTGTACAATCTCCTAGAGATTGCGTTGTAGTGACCAGTGGTCGAAATTTTCCTTTGTGCCAACGACCTTTAACAATCGCGCACGCAGCACTGTAAGCTTGTTTACCCCCAACTGCGGGTTGTGCTGATCCGTCTGTATATATTATACCTCCATAGTGTTCTAGAGGCAGGATTTCGGTTGGCAGTGGACATTCATATTCATATTGGAAAAATTCTTGTGTTTTCAGATTAGGATCAAATTCATATACTACGTCTGTTGTAGCAAGAGAATTAACCCATTGGATCCATCTCAGATGCAGAGCTATAGCATTTGGAATGCTCGCTTTTGTTACAGCTTCTAGGGCTGGTATAGGTGTAACGATTATTATTCGTTTACCTTGTGCCAGAGCCCTTCTTTTGCTACAGCAGTCTGAACCGCAGTTAGATTTTTTCCATTGAACTGAATTTTATTTCAGCTTTTGTGTACAAGTATGATTTGTAAGCTATTGGTACAGTTTCTCCCTCATTAGAGGTCAGGTACCTGAATCCACATCTTCCTGGGATGACTCGGATTACAAGGTTGCGTGTATTGTCACGTGTTTCTAATTTTGTTTTAGCTAACATGTCTGTTTGCAGTGATCTCAAAATTTCTGTGTGTTTTTAAGTCCAGTTGATTGGTTTAAAATCAGGTTTTAATAATTCGTAGAGAGGTTTAACCCTCTCTGCATAATTTAGAATGTAAGTTCTTCCGAAATTCAGGAAGCCTAGAATCGATTGTAAGTTCTTCAGCGTTTTTGGTGCTTGGAGTACAGCGCACTTCTCTAAGAAGTTGTCTGCTAGGCTTTTGTCTTCACTTGATAATTCGTATCCTAAAAACAGGACCGTTAGATGGGCAATTCGTGACTTTTTAAAGTTGAATTTGTAACTCTCTGCTGCGAACCCAAGTATTATGGTGTTCACTCTTTTCAAGTGAGTATCCAAGTCGTCGTCTGTGAGATAGATGTCATCGACATAAGATAATGCCTCATCATCATACATTTGTAGTAACTCTGTTACTCTGGCTGAGAATAATCCTGGGCTATTCTTGAATCCCTGTGGGAGTCTACAGAAATTTTCTGTGACCCCATTATTGAGAAAGCGGTCAAGTATCTGCTTTCCGGTGCAATATTTTGACAAAAGAATCCATTAGAAATGTCTAATGTTGTTTTGTATTTTTTGCGAACTATGTTATTCATTAGTGCCGCACTGTGCGAATTTTGTACCACAAATGTTTTGCAACATGAGTTAAGGTGTCTGTAGTCCAAGACTAGACGATATGAATCGTCTGGTTTGGAGACAGGAAACAAAGGATTGGTCATTTGAGAGGTGCATGTTTCAATCACCCCTTGGTATTCAAGTTGATCTAAAATCTCCCTGACCTGTCTTTCAGCTTCTTGCTTAATTGGGTACTGTCTTTGTGCAGTAGGTTGACATTTTAACTGGATTTTGTGAGGAGAGTCCTCATCCCATCCTACATGATTCTTATATAATGCAGGTGCTTGAGCTACTGCCCATTTTCTTGCGTATATATATTTTCTGTGAATTGGAATATGATTTGAGAAGGCAGGCATAATCATTTCTTCGCCATGAGGGCATTCCCTTACAAACTCTGGTGGCCAGTCTTTCTCGGCTAACAGGATGTCAGCCTTTTGAGAGGTTATCCCAAAATAGACCCCTTATTTTCCTAGTCTTATCTCCCTCTATACGCAATGTTATTTCATATATCTTATGAGGTTTGCTAACTCTGGTATCTGCAGTTTCCACTTGAATGTATTCATTCATGTCCACAGATGATTCATCAGGATCTTGCGAGCTATGCTGATTTCTGCTGCGCTGTCTAGCATTGTCTGTGCCCACTCTCTGTTTACTGGCTACCTTCTTTCTTGGAAATTGTAATTTTTTTACTTTGAGCAGGTTCCTTGTCTTTGGACTTGGCATGCTCTTCCCTTTGTTCTGACCATCCTCTTCTTTCCAATTTCTGCGAAAAAGATCGAGAGGGACGTGTATCAATATCTTGATATCTATCAGGCTTTTTCAAATTATCCCTATTTCTAAGGTTGTATCTTTTTTCAGAGGGCTTTCTGTGGGGAGACTGGTGTTCTCGGCTCGGAGCTCTTTCTCTCCGCTAAGGAGACCTTCCTCTGTACTGGAAACCTTTTTCTTTGGGAGTGGATTGTTTATTTCCATCCCAGCTCTTTTTCGGAGTGTTTAGATTATTTCTAATAAATAATTTTTCAGGATTTTCAAGTAGTTGGGGTTTTACTGGTTTCCCACCCAAACTATCTCTACCTAGTTCTTCATAGCATTTTTCTATGATTCTGGCAAGCTCAATAGGTTGATCTGTTATATCTGTTTCTTTCAATTTTTGGCAGATCGCCACAGATGCTGCTTCTCCTTTTATGTTGGCTAATAATATAGCCGAGACCTGCTTGAAGTCTTTCAGTAATTTCATACCGAGAGTTAAAGCAGGTTCTGGACCGTATTCATTCTGAATTTGTTTTAGCACATCTGGTATTACCGCCAGAGACGGAACACCATGTGTTTTTGTGTAAATGGAAGCAAAAACTTTGCCCCAAGTGTCACAGTCCTCCACGTGTGGTGCGACCCCCATTGGAAGGCAGATAGTCAGAATTCTGTGTTTCTCAATAGGGGTAGTATTCGGGAATACTGCCTCTGTTTGAGTTATTTTTTGTGCTAGCCAGAATGGAATTTGTTCCCGTTTTGCGGGCGTTTTACCAAGACATGATTGTATGTTCTGTGGTGTAATTTTATTTGTGTTCCCCTGATGAGGGGTCAGCTGTGGAATATTAACAGCTGGTTGGACAGTTGCAGTCCGCATTACATATTGGACTAACTGTCTGTGAATTTTAATTAGTAATTTTAGCTGTGCTAAAAGTTCTTCTCTTGACATTTTATCAATGTCTGGATGTGGTGTGTAGCTGGCTAGAACCGGCCACGTTGCTCCTGGTCTACCTAGTGGACCGAGCCTGGTGATGTGATCAGTATGTTTTAGGGCGCCTTTAAACCAGAGCAGGTGCTCTTGGTAATTTAGTGGTATTTCAATATCCTCGAAAGGGGTATATTCTTCCGGTGGTTCCTCTATTTTGTAATAGTGGAATTCGTGTGTTGTAGCGTTTGCCGCTGGAAAGTTTATCCATGAATAGAATACCTCTGTCTACCGATATTCGTGTGCCTCTATCACGAAAATGACTGTACCACCTCGTGATGTCAGTCCATTTTCTATAAGTTTTAAAGTTATAGTTTTTCTTATGTTGACCGGAATGAGGATAGCATTCCGGTCATTCTGTAGGAGACTCGTGTCTTCCTCTAGTAGTCGGGCTGCTAATCTGGCTGCTTCCCTTTCGTCTTCACTATCTGGCATTTTACTGTCAGAAAGGTTTTTTTGTTGCAGATCAGGTTTCAAGGAGACAAAAGATTAGGTGCACAATATTTTGGAACACTGTATCCTTCAACGTTGACTAAACCAAAAACTCTACATAGGAATCTCTTCCTACTAAGTTCCGGCGGATTTTAACCTTTCACCCACTCCAGACGTCTATTGGAGTATTTACGGGAGAAAGGGTCTGTGTGAAAAAGCACGACTGAGTTACTCTAACGTCTTGCGTTAGTTTTATCGCCTTACCAAACGTTGGGCGCCATGTAGTGTAGTTCCTATTTTCCCTAGTAGGCCCTGCACATTGGAATAACATAAACAGCAGTGTAGACGTGGGACTGAGGTCTTCTAGGTCTCTACTGACTATGTTAGACTTAATTTAGGTTTGCGCCAGCTAGCTCAGAGGTCACTGGAAACTTTCTTGACTGAATAGGAAGTGGTCAGCTTCCCTGGCTCAGACAAGAAGGGATTCAGCTTCCGACAACCGCATAAACATGGCAACTTTGCTCCCTCAGAATAAGAGTCAATCTCTAGAGTTGTGTGAAACAATAGACAGCTATTTCACTCAGTCAGATGTGCATATTTAATTTCACCAGGGTGCAGAGAATAGAGAGACAGGCGTTTTCAATAAAAGGTATTATTTATTGAGCAGTCTTCCTTCTCATGCAAGAGAAATGAATTGCCACAATTGCAATAGTTAATGTAAAGTAAAGTACGTACAGTAAAAGGAGTATTATGAAATAATACTGTAAAAGCATTGATATGGTTTCTAATCCATAAAACACTTTAAAATGGATAAAATATATATACATATATACATAGGCTAGCGTGCTCAACTGGTGCTTCTAAACTAAGCCGACCCCGGTGTACCTGACCTAAGCCTAATACGTGGGAAGGAGTAAGTAAGTAGCAGTTTAAGTTAAGTAGGTTTGTTTGCCAAGGATCTGTTCAAGAATTCTCTCTTAGGGTTTAGTCAGCACTGTACCTTGGGAATAGAATGTAGGAGGTCTGGTATCTCTCTCTCAGGACTCGGTATCCCAGTCACCCGCAAGGGTAGGCTGGAAACGCCGGAGCTGGATTTTCTCGGCAGGAGAAAAGGCAGCGTCTTTCTCAGCGCGTCAAAGAGGAGGGGCAGCATCCGTGGGCTTCTCGCTTCTGCTGGGCTCTCGGAAAGTAGATTAGCTGCTCTGCTCCAGAATCACCACCGTGTGTTTGCTTAAGGCAATGTTGGTATATTTATACCTGAAAGGTGCCGAGTTTGACGTAAGGTTTGGACATAAGACGTCAATAAAGATGTCACTAAGAACTGGCCGTTCTTACAGTGCTCGCAGGAGTTCTATTACAAATCAAAACAAAGCAAGCGGGGCTTTCCCAGGTTGCTGGAGGTTTGGTGTGTCGAAAGAACTCGGTGTGCTCTCTAGGAATCCAAGGAAGTAGCTTTTGCCGTGCCTTGGACTGCAAGGGCGATTTACTGAAATATGCATCTGATTCTTATGCCATTGTAGGGATATTATTGATTATAGCCGTACAGGGGCATAAAGTCACAATATTGAATCGGGTTCCTACATAAAACACATCAACGCCACATAATTTTAGGTGACTCCTTGAAATGGGAAGTGCAGTATGTCAAGTTCTAAGGTCTGCATGCTCTTCTGACTGAGGTATGTCTCTACTAGCACATGCATTCTCACAAGTGTTATGCATCTGAAGATGGTAGACGTGTGAAACACAGGTATAGCTCTATTTGTATGTTTCTTTCACATATGACAACACTAGTAAAAGGTACAGACATATTCATTCATGCTTTTAAGAATATGGTGAGACTTAGAACAGTGGCATGAGAAGGGTTGCTGGTTTATATTTGGTTAGGCCCAACAATCTCAGTAGTCGCAAATTGCGAAGCTGCATCACAAAAGTGAGGTCAGTCTGTATCAGTCTGTGGATAGGTACACTTGAAGTACGCCTCATACATTTAGCTGTCTCCTTGAAATTGGATGTGCAGTCTGTCAAGTTTAAGGCAGTGTAATGAATGTGACTTCTCACCAATAAGCCACACCCAAACCCTGCACTCCCACTTTGGAGGCAAATATACCACTGTACCTTTAAATAATACACTTTAAGCAGCACTCCCTAAAGACGAGGAAAAGACGCAGCACTCCCTTTAGGCCAAGCAAGAAAACAAATCCAGGTGCATCTAAAATACCTACCACTGCACCTTTAAATAATACACTTCAAGCAGCACTCCCTAAAGACGAGGAAAAGACACAGCACTCCCTTTAGGCGAGGCAAGAAAACAAATCCAGGTGCATTTAAAATACCACTGCACCTTTAAATAATACACTTTGAGCAGCACGCCCTAAAGACAATGAAAAGATGCAGAACTCCCTTTAGGCGAGGCAAGAAAACAAATACAGGTGCATTTAAAATAACACACACAAGTTTATTAATGCAACATTTTAGAAAGGTATGCCAAATTTATCAGTAAATGCAGATTCCAAAGTATCAAGTTACTAAAATGAACAATTAGAATAAAATGCAGTATAAACAAGTCGCAAAGATTCGAAAATATATACAAAATGGTTAGGAACACCTCACTGATCGATTAAGCAACATCTTTGCCAACTCAAGCTGGTGGAGCCCTTCATCAGCCCAGGAAGGAGTTCGATCAGGACTCAAATTTCGTCACCTCCACAGCAATACATCTATTCTGTGGTGAACTTCCACCTGGCCCTCGAAGGTTCCCAGCTTAAATACCATTACTGAACGTGAGGCGAAGCTTCTAGAAAACCTCGGCCCCTTCTCATTGGAAAAGACCAAGCTGGCTGTACCAGTCGGCGTCAAGGCCAAGACGGAGGCTGGCCAACTCCCGTATTTTGACTCTGAGGCAGAGTTGTACATTCCACAGATAATACCCAGTTCACTCGGTCAGTGAAGAGCGAAAAACAAGTGAGGAGCAGAAACATGCCCTCCCCACTTTTCAGATACGTGCAAGCACAGAAAATGGCGTCAGTTGAGAAAATGGAGGCAGTAAAAAGGATGACATGAGGCCATGTCAAAGCGAATAGTAAGCATAATTCGTATTACCCAAACAACTTGTAAGCACTGCTGTGCACGCAGAAAAACTGCAGCAAGGCAAAGTCAGAAAACAAGATGACCTGAGGCCATGTCAAAGCACTTCATAATCCTCATAACTGTACAACACAATACACATTTCTGCACAACTGCTTATAGCATCACATACATTATCTCTCAATGTCCTATAGCATCACATACTTTATCTCTCAATGTACAACACCGAGTACATGTGTACATCACCGCTCACAACACTGCACTTTGAAATTCCACACCTCTCTCTCCCTCTCACGCCGTCAAATGCACATCCCACACCTTCTTGGCAAGACTGTTCTGCTCCATGACAGCTCCCACTGAAAGGCAGCAAGATTACAAGAGAGAAGAGAAGCAGGCATATGCAGGACCGTCTCATATATCCAGGCTAGGGTAAAATAACACTCTAAAGTCAATTAAAATGATGGTAGTCGAAGGTTATCATAGAGTGCCAAACCACAAGAGTGCCTCTTTCACTACAGGCAGTTTATGATCTTGTGACTGAGGTATCTCTCTACTCGCACATGTATTCTCACACGTGTTATACCTATGCAGATGGTAGACTTGTAAAACACATATATATATCTATGTGTATGTTTCTTTTATATATGATGCCACTTCCAAAAGTTACAGACATATGCATGCTTGCTTGCTTTCAGGAATATAGTGAGAGTTACAACAGGCACATGCAAAGGGTTGCTGGTTTATATTTGCTAGGCCCAATACTCTCAGTAGCTGCTGAATAGTGAAGCGTCAGCACAAAAGTGAGGTTTAAGACATGTTGGCAGATGAAATAGTGATTCGGCTACTTTGTATGAATCTGTGAAAAGGTACACTTGAAGTATGCCACATAATTTTAGGTGTCTCTTTGAAATGGAATGTGCAGTCTGACAAGTTTAAAGGACTACATGGTCTTGTGACTGCGGTATGTCTTCACTTGCACATGTATTCTCACACATATTTTTCATCTGAAGATTTTAGATGTATAAAACACAGGTATACATCAATTTGTTTCTTTCCTTTATATATGATGCCGCTACCAAAAGGTACAGATACATGCATGCTTGCTTTCAGGAATATAATGAGAGTTACAACAGGCACATGCGAAGGGTTGCTGATTTCGCTAGGCCCAACACTTTCAGTAGTCACTGCATAGTGATGCTTCAACACAAATGTGAGGTTTAAGACAAGTTGGAAGATGGAATAGTGATTAGCTACACTTGAAAAACACCACTTAAATTTAGGTGCCTCTTTGAAATGGGAAGTGGAGTCTGATAAATTTAAAGGACTTCATGATCCCTGTTTTGTTTCCAGGTCACGTCCTGCCTCCGGTCATTGGAAAGGGAACCCAAGTCTGAGAGTTTAAGTATGGCTTGGGGACCGGGGTAGACTTCCTCACAGCCACATAAAATTAGGTGTCTCCTTGAAATGGGAAATGCAGTCTGTCAAGTGTAAGGGTCTTTATAGTCTTGTAACTGAGGTATGTCTCTACTTGAACATGTATTCTCACACGTATTATGCATCTGAAGATTTTAGGTGTATAAAACACAGGTAAACATCTGTCTGTACGTTTCTTTTATATATGATGCCCCTAGCAAAAGGTACAGACACATGCATGCTTGCTTTCAGGAATATAGTGAGAGTTACAACAGACACACGCGAAGGGTTGCTGGTTTATATTTGACTAAGCTCAACACTCTCAGTAGTCACTGCATAGTGATGCTGCAGCACAAAAGTGAGGTTTAAGGCATGTTGGTAGAGGGATTATTGATTAGGTTATCTCGTATTAGTCTTTGGAAAGGTACACTTCAGGTATGCCACATACATGTAGGTGTCTCCTTGCAATGGGAAGTGCAGTTTGTCAAGTTTAAGGGACTTTATTGTCTTGTGACTGAGGTATGTCTCTACTTGCACATGCATTCTCACACGTGTTATGCCTATGAAGATGGTAGAAGTATAAAATACTGGTATATATCTATTTGTATGTTTCTTTTATATATGATACCACTAGCAAAAGGTACAGACACATGCATGCTTGCTTTCAGGAATAAAGTGAGAGTTACAACAGGCACATGCAAAGGGTTGCTGGTTTATATTTGGCTAGGCCCAACACTCTCAGCATTCGCTGCATAGTGATTCTGCAGGGCAAAAGTGAGGTTTAAGACATGTTGGCAGAGAGATTAGTGATTAGGCAACTTTGTATGAGGCTGTGAAAAGGTACACTTGAAGTATGTCGCTTAAATTTAGGTGTCTCTTCGAAATGGGAAGTGCAGTCTGACAAGTTTAAAGGACTTCATGGTCTTGTGACTAAGGTATGTCTCTACTTCAATATGTATTATCGGCCGGCTGCGGGAGATGGCAGAGACAGAGGTTTATGCCTTGGCTGTTCTGAAACACCACTGGCTGGGCAGACAAGACTCGAGCTGGCCTGCTCGGCCTGCACCGGACTTCACAGGATCCGGCCCATTGTGGGACTTGATAGAAGTGCGGGCAGAAGACATGAACCCACCGCAACTACCAATAAAGTACTGCCTGGGAAGGCAGGATCAAGGAGGCAGGCCGCAAGGCCACAGGAAAAAGAAGCACTGTGGTGTGCCCAGGATCTTCTGGGCTGGCAGGTCTTAAGCAGGCACCACGAATGTGGGGGAGGAGCCCCACATGACTGGTAAGGCCCCCAGAGTACAGGTGAGCATGCCTGGAATAGTGGTAGCAGAACGAATAGAGGCTATTGAAGCAGGACCCCTTTGAAGGGCACAGCTGCCTGTGCTTAAAGGAGGCTCTTCACTGGGGAGAGAGGCAGGTGGGGTCTACACAGTGATAAGGAGGCCGGCCTCGCAAAGAGATCACTTGAAAACGGGAACTGGGCCCTCAAGGAGAAGACACAGAGCTATATCCTGATGACAATGCCCCACTGCGTCACCAACCCAGCCGGACCTTGGGCAGATTATCCCCTCGTCTCTATGTCCTATCTTCTTCCTACCCCTTTACCCTATCCCCTTACCCTTCCTTCCTCCATTCACCTTGTCCCCTATGTCCTTTAAATGCTTTTCTTGATACTTATGTCACTTATAACTGATGTAAATTGCAACATTATTGTTCCTCATGTAAGGCGCTCGGATTCCTTCGAGTCTAGCCAGCGCTATATAAAACTCATTAATTAAATATGTTCCCATTTAGTACTCTTTCTCTCTTTGTCTACTTCCCTAGCTCCTCTCCCCTCTCCCCTGAATCTCTCCCCTTGCCTGCTACACCGCCTAGCCCCCTGTCCTTTGCGCCCTTTGACTAAGCACTCCTTCTCCCCTTGTTGGGGAAAGATCAAATATTTATACTCTGGAGTCTTAGCAAACCCGCTGAGAGAGTCCACTGCGCCAAGGGAGCCACTCACAGCTGAGGTATGGTATGGCATCCCTTGCCAAAGCACTCCCTCTCCCCTTTTTGGGGAAGGATCCAGTATATAGGCCATGGAGTCTCAGAGACCCCTCTGAGAGAGTCCACTGCTTAAAGGGAGCCTCTCGCAACAGAGATAGCGAAATGATACCACTTCCCCTTGGATCACAGCTTACTGGACTTTGGACGTAGCTTTGACTCGTCTACTGGTTTGTTTCCCCGTCGCCCTCCCCCTCCTCTTTCCATGCTGTGTCTCTCACCCTCCCCTCCTCTTTCCCTCCTTCATTCTCTGTCTACTTCCCCTGCTCCTACCCTCCCCTGGCCTGAATCTCTCCCCTTGCCTGCTTTTTCCCTTATGTATATTTGCTTATTGTGTATCTTGACCTTACAAGTAACTATGTTGCCATGCTCTAATAACTGTGTAACCTTTGTAACGATGTAACCTGTAACTATGCTCTGATACACATGTAAAGCACTCTGATACCTCCGGGTCTAGCCAGCGCTATATAAAACCTTTAAAATAAAACACAGGTATACATCTATTTGTATGTTTCTTTTATATATAATGCCATTAGCAAAAGGTACAGCATGCTTGCTTTCAGGAATATAGTGAGAGTTACAACAGACGCATGTAAAGGGTTGCTGGTTTATATTTGGCTAGGTTCAACACTCTCAGTAGTCGCTGAATAGTGAAGCTGCATCACAAAAGCGAGGTTTCAGACATGTTGGCAGATGGAATAGTGATTAGGCTACTTCGTATGAGTCTGTGAAAAGGTACACCTGAAATATGCCACATAAAGTTAGGTGTCTCCTTGAAATGGGAAGTACAGTCTGACAAGTTTAAAGGACTTCATGGTCTTGTGGCTTAGGTATGTCTCTACTTGCACATGTATTTTCAAACCTGTTATGTATCTGAAGATGGTACATCTGTGTAACACAAATACGCAAGTATTTGTATGTTTCTATTATGTGTGATGGCACCAGCAAAAGGTAGAGACACATGTATGCATGTTTTCTATAACATGGTGAGACTTACAACAGTAACATTGCAAAGATTGCTGTTTTGCATTTCTGGAGTTCTCTTTGTTCTTTCTGGACATCTCTTGACTGTTTCCGCACCTATTTTGCTTTTTTCTGCATTTATCTTGCCTCTTTCTGCACCTGTCTTATCTCTTTGTGCACCTCTGTTGATTATTCTGCGCTTCTCTTGTTTCTTTCTGCACCTATTTTGCTTCTTTGTGCAACCCTCTAACGTCTATGTGCACCGGTCTTTCCTCATTCTGCACCTCTCTTATCTGTTTGTATACCTCTCTTGCCTCTTTTTGCATGTCTCTTGAGTCTTTCTGCATCTTCTTTTACCTCTTTCGGTACCTCTCTTGTCAATTTGAACAGCTCTCCTGCTTCTTTCTGTATGTGTCTTGTTTGTTTCTGCACTTCTGTTATTTTTTTCTGTACCTCTTTGCCTCTATAGCTACCCGTCTTTTTTCTGCACCTCTGTTACTTCTTTTAGCATTCTTCTTGTCTCTTTCACTATTGTTTTTTCTTCTTTGTGCACCTCTGTTGCTTGTTTGTGCACCTCTTTTACCTCTGTGCATTCCTTTTGCTACTTTTTAACACCTGTTTTTTGCACCTCTCCTGCCTTTTTCAACTTTTCTTTTCTGTCTTTCTGCACTTGTGTTGCATGTTTTTGTACCTTTCTTGCTTCTTTCTGTACTTTTCTTGCTTGTTTTTCTTCTTCATTTGACTATTTCTGTACCTCTTTTAGTTCTTTGTACACCGAGTTACTTGTTTCTGCAGCTCACTTGCTTCTTTTTGCACATTCCTTCCTCTTTCTGCCATTGTCTTGCTTCTTTCTATACTTTTGTTGCTTTTTTGAACATCAGTTGTTTCTTTATACAGTTTTCTTGCTTTTTTCTGTTCCTCTCAAACTTCTTTCTGCACCTCTTTGGCTTTTTTTGCGCCAGTCTTTCCTGTATTGCACTTGTCTTGCCTCACTGCACATGTCTTTAGCCTGTTGTGTGCACCTGTCTTGCATGTTTGTGCGCTTCTGTTGTATCTTTATGGATGATTATTGTCTCTTTTTACACCTCTGTTGCTTCTTTGTGCATTTCTCATATTTTTCAGTAGCTGTGTTGTTGTTTGTGTATTTCTTTTAGCTGTTTCTGAGCCTTTCTTTTTTTCTGTTCCTAACTTTGTCTGTCAGCACCTTTTCTTCTCTTTCTGCTGTTGTCTTGCTTGTTTCTAAACGTTTCTTTTTTTATTTGTTATGAATACAATAGCAATATAATTGTAATTAATTGCTTTCTAGTTATTATCAATATTGATATGTAATTCATTTTAAATTGTTAATTGATGCAACAAACTATTCAAACTATTCTTTGTTTTGTAGAAAATTATTTTGTTTGGATTATAAATTGAAGATGGCAAGAAAACATGAAAAGAGAAGACAACAAAGAAAACAGAAGTACTTAAAAAAAACTAAAAAGTGTACACTAGAAAAAGACCAAACTGTTACTCAGGAAAAAGTCTGTTCTGGTAAGAGTACTAAACAATTTCCTAAAACAGCTGCAGAGAGATTCAAGAAACACAATATTTATAAAAGGAAAAATATTTTTTTTACAGCAAAGCACAAGCAAATGAAGAGTTGTAATGGAAAAAAACATTCATTTTTTAAAAAACAACATGTCACAAAAAGACAAAAACAATTTAAAGAGATACATGTACGAATGTTTCGAAGTAGAGTAATTCAAAATGTATTAAAATATTGTAAAAAGTATAAAAGAAGATCAGCAGTGTATAAGAAACAACTCATTGAAAATGTATTAGATACTGCTTTTGAATTAAAACTAAAATGATTTATATTAGTATCGAAGAGAAAGAAAACATTGAATAAAACAATGCTATTTATCAAGGAGAAAAGCAAAAGAAAAAAACTGGTTAATAGAAGTAACTTTTGCAAAACATTTACAGGTGAATGGAAGTTTACTTCTAGTACTGAGCCTTTCTTTAATGAAGAAAGCTATTTTCAACAGAACACATTAGTTCATGCAGTTGATACTAGTGTTTGATGCTATGAGATGAAAGATGGTTGTCCCATTCCAAAAGAAAAAATGGTTGTTAGGAGTGTGGAAGAAGTAATAGCTGAAGAAGTTCAAAGGAAGCGTACACAAGCTCCTGTATATAAGAGGGATTGTAGCAGTATTTACAGTATTCGTCAGGAATCTATTGACATATTACGATTTGTTTTATGAGGATATGGCATTTTATGAGGATATGCCAAAAGATTTCTTAAACAGAAGATTAAGATGGTACAAGGACTAGATCCATGTAAAGTAAGAAAGTATACTAACTTGCAGGGTCATTCTCTGGCTTGTCTTTCAAGAAAAGTTTGTCAAAGTACTTTTCATCATTTAAGAAGTACACCACTTAGAAATGCAGACGTTAGTAAGGAGACTCTACTATGTAAAAAGTCCTGCATTATGTTAAAGTGAAATGAACACAGCACTTCTGCACGGTTCACTTTCAGATGTACAAATACTTTGTAATGATATGCAATTTCTTTTTTTTGGTTCACAAGAGGAGTGTAGAGAAAGTGAGAGCTTGATAAGTGTTGGTGTTGAAGAACAGGTGGAAGATATTAGTATTGATGACTTTGCAGAATTGCAGAACAAATGGCAAAGTTTAGACAGTTTCATCTGAAAAACCAAACTGTGTTTATATTTGTTATCAACATACTCACTGTAGAAGTCGAACTAGGAATGTTGATTTATATTTCAAAAGGGAAAAGGAAAACAATGAAAAGTGGCAGCAATTTGGTGCTTATTTGTTGATAGAAGGTCGGTTTGAGTTGGCTACTGATCAACTTATTTGTAAATATTGTTACAACAAATTAGAAGAGAACAAAATGGCAGCTAGAGTAGTACAAAACAACTTAGAGTTGGTAGCTATTCTGGCAGATGTGAATGCAAAAGAGTCCAATCGTATTCAATCTGTGCACTCATTTTAGGCTATAGTTCGTATGGAGCCTAAAACAGGTAAGCTGCCTCCAACAGATTTACAAAGAGGACTGAAAGGAAGAGTTGTGGACTTATCTTTAGATGTTAAGAAAAATATTGAAACTGTTGGTGTAGACAGAGAGGAAAATGAGCCAGTAATTATTCTAGTAAATGGTGTACCAACAAAGAGTCATAAAATATGGCAAGAGTTTGTAGATGTTAATAAACTTCAAAAGGCTACAATATATCTGGTATAGAATAATATGTATTATAAGAATGTAAATATTGATGAGCAGGTAATATACTTAATAGATGAGACAGAAATTTCAAGTGGCCAAATAGAACAAGTTTACCAGTCCAGGAGTGAAGAGATTTATGAATATTACACTATACATCCTCTACATTCAAAGAAGTGATAGGAAACAGTATTGAATTATTTCAAATGAAGGAAGCACAGGGAACTTGTTTAGAAGCTCGTTGTTTTCCACAGCTTTTCCCCACTGGAGAAGGTGGACAATTTGATGTGGGAGCTGTACAGATTCCAGCTTCAGAATACCGCTCAACAAGATTATTGTCTGAAGATCCAAGATTTCGACAGTGTATTCCATATATATTTCGTCTTCTGTTTGAAATTGATTTGTCTGCACTTTTATATGCAGTGAACCACATATTTAAAACCGGAGTTTCTGCAAAAGAATTCATCAACAAAGTTCAACAAAGAGATGAAAATTTAGAATCATAGTTAATTATTTTGATGGCATGGGACCAATGCATATTGGTTTCATCGTCACGGTGAACTTAAATGTATGTTAAGAAACGTAGGTACCCCTACATAGTTTGTAACACTTAGCTGTGCTGAATATGCGTGGGACTATTTACTTGAACTTCTACGAGAAGCAAATTCAAATGTTAAAAATATTAATTGAAGACACCTGAAAAACTCTTACTTGGATCCTGTAAATGTCTGCAGGTATTTTAACCATAGGTTTTAAAGTATGATGTCATTTATCCGTAATAAAAATATTCCTCCTCTTGGAGAAGTTACTGATTTAATTTGGTGAAAAGAGTACCAAGCCAGAGGTGCTCCTCATATACACATGCTAATATGGAAAAATAATGCTCCAGAATTTGATACTGATGAAACTGTTTTGTCTTTCATAGAACAGTATTTTACATGCACACGTTTTACGGTTTCAAAGTCATAGATGTGTGAAATACTGTCGACGAAAATACAAATGTAAAGGGAACATTTTATAAAAATGTTGTTTTGGATTCCCACATCCAATAATTTCTAAAGGAAGCGTATATTGTTTTTTGTCAGCAGTAAGGCATACAATAACTCGTAAATCTCCAAAGAATACATGTAGCTTAAAAAGAACCTAAAATTCAAAGTACATTAATGAATACAATCCAGTTATATTGTGGAATGTGGAATGCAAACATGGATATTCAATATGTTGCAGATAATTCAATTGCTACTGCTCACTATGTTACATCATATGTAACCTAATCTAAAAAGACAGAGATGATAGAAATGTGGGAAGAAATTTCACAAAAGAGTCTTAGTAAGAAATTGTATAGCTTTAGCTTGAAAATGCTTCCCATCAAGAGATTGGATCCTATGAATGTTCGAATCGCTTGAGCTCTGCCAGTTTATATTCAAAGTCAAGAGGAATTATTTTGGTAAGTGTAGGTCTTGCCTCCAGACGAAATAGAGTATTGACATTTTTACATGAAATCGAATACTTAGCACAGAATGAACCAGAAAGTAGAGATATTGTTAAAACTAATATGTTGGATACATACTATCCCAAAGGGAATCCACATCTCGAAAACCTATCTCTGTATGAAATACTTCAAAATTACAGCTTTAAAAGAAAAGTTACGGAAAATATAAAAGAAGAAAAATATGCAGTAATTGGATGTGACAGATGTTTGGTAAAACATACCAAAGGAAATCTTATTAACCACAGAAAACTGAGTTGCGAAAGTCCAGATAAGGGGGAATCTTTCTATTTAGCACTTCTGCAACTTTTCAAGCCTTGGTGTAGTGAAACGGAATTACTTGGAAATTTCGACTGCTATGAAGATTCTTTTAATGCAAGTAAAGATAGTATTCAGTGCACAATTTTCCCTACATATCTACAAATGTTAAATGATGAGATTGAACAAGAAACTACTATTGCAGCTGAACTAGATAAAGAAAGTTCTCAAGATAGTCAAAGTTGTAGTCCATTGAGTCAAGATCCGCTGGGACAACCAACTATCGAATTGAAGCAGCAATACCCATGAATGAGGTAGAAACTGCAATGCAAAAATCACAACATGATATTAGAAGACCAACTGAATATTGAACAAAAAGAAATATATCTGCAAGTGACTCAACAGATACAACATGCTTTGCTGCATGAAAAAAAGGAATGCCAATGTTCATCATTTAAACCTATTCTAATGTACATCAGTGGTCAAGCTGAAACTGGAAAAGGTTTCTTAATTAACGTTTCGACAAGTTATCTAACAAAACTACAGAATCACATTTATCTTTTGTTGTAACAGCTCCAACTGGATTAGCAGCACACAGCATTAAAGGGATTACTTTACATAGATTACTTATGCTACCAGTTGAACATGATAACAAACTGGAATATCAGAAGCTATCTGGAGAAGCTTGTTATGAAGTGTCAAGAGTACTGAAGACAATGAAAATTGTAATCACTGATGAGGTGAGCATGGTCTCAAACTTAATGCTTGCCTTTGTATACTTGAGAATCCAACAGATTTTTAAAACAGATTACGATGTTCTGTTTGGAGGAAAACATTTAATTGTATTCGGATACCTACTACAACTAACTCCGGTAAAAGGACAACCTGTTTTTAAAACACTTGTCCATGAAGACACTAGGAAATCTTTGGGAAGTATTGGAAATGTGAACATTTGGTTACATTTTGAATATAAAGAATTTGTTAAGAATATGCGTCAAGCAAATGAGGAAGATTATGGAAATATTCTTCAAGACATAAGAATTGGTGTCTTAACAAAACATAGTAAACAAGCTTTAGAATGTTGGCTACTAAGGAACTTATTTACAACTGGAAACACAGCAGCTGAAGTGATGTACAACATGCTTGGACAAAAGCAGTCTATAGTTTGCCTAATGCCTACACTGCAAAAGTGTTCTATATTTAATCAACAACTTCTCAAACTGGAAAAACAACTAATAGTGGAAATTGATAAAGTTGAACACCAGGAGTGACTATTAGTTTTACAGAGAAACTACATGCTAAATTGGATTCTTTGGAAAAGTCTGTATCTAAAACTGCAGGCTTAGAAAATACTTTACATGTACTTATAAACTGTTCTGTAATTATGCGGAGTAATTTGAATGTAGAAGAAGGTTTAGTAAATGGAGCAATGGGGAAAGTTGTTGATTTTGTAAAATTTCAGGATAGAGATGGAATCGAATTTTTGATTATAAAATTTGACCAAATTAAAGAGGTAAGGCAGATTGGGCGTTGTGTTGTACGTTTTTTGCTTGTAAAAGATTTGTATGTTCGCAGACATCAGTTTCCTCTGTCTTTAGCATAATTTGTAACTATTCATAAATCAGAAGCTTCAAGTATAGACACTGCTTTTGTAAATATTGGAAGTACAGTGTTCAAAGAGGGAATGGCATACATTGCATTGTCTCCAGTATGAACATTGTGTGGTTAGTATTTGATAGAGTTTGATGAGAAAAAGGGTTGTGCTGATGCAAATGTGTAAGAGAGTACAATCTTTTAAGAAGACGTTACGTTCCTGATTTAGGTGAATATCCCATATATTACAAACGTGTAGGGTGTCCAAAATGGAAATATGTCAAAGATGCAATTGAGGTTCAAAAAAACAAATGAAGAGAAATTTGAAAGCGTAAAGAAAAAGAAAATGGAAACTGTTGATGACATTGAAGGATACCAATTGGAAAATAGTTCAGGTATCAACTGTTATGCTAATGTGAGTCTGAATTTTGTGTTTTATCTACAAGATCTTCATCATGAAATCGTGAAAAAAGATTCTGTGCTGCACTCACTACATCATGTATTTCAAAAGTTGGTAAGTGACAGAACTAAAATCCATACTGCTTCTGGCATTCAACATTTTTTGGATATATGTATTAGTTCTTTGACATTTACTCTCAATATACAACAAGATCCACAAGAATTTCTAATGCTTATGCTTGGAGTATTAGAACATGAAGGAAAATGGATTGAAAACTTTTTGGGACTAAGTTACAGATGGGATCTTAAATGTAAAGAGTGTTCATTTACTTCTACCACTGAAATACAAACAGAACGATTCATATACTTGACAATACCAGACTGCAAATCAGTACCTTTTAACAAATTGATAAAGACAGCCAATCAGGACATGAGATGTTCGCATTGTAGATCAGAGAGGTTGTCTACATTACATGTAGAAAGATTTGGAAAATATCTGATTTTAATGCTACAAAGCAGTAGAGCAAATGGAAGAAAATTGCTAATCAAAATGACAAATTTTAAAGGAAGTCATATATCTATTTCAGGAAGAACGGTTACAGCAATGGCTATTATTTTCAATGATGGAGCTACTACAACATATGGACAATATAGCTACTACAACATCTGGACACTATACTGTGTATTTAAAGTGTAATAAAGGAAGAACACATTGCAATGATGCCCACTTGGAATTCAAACCTAGATTGCCTTATAAATTTACCAAATTCATATTTGTTATTTTTGAAGCCAAAGTTTTGAGTACATCCTTCGGCCAATTGGGAAGATGTGAACAGAAAGTAGATAGGAGTGCAAACTATTAGTATTTATAATTAGTGTTTGGAATATTATTTCCACTAATTGATATTGCATTTGGAAAATTGTATTTGAAAGCAAATAGTTTATATATTTGTTCTCTATATTGCAGTAGATGTGAATGAGAATCTACATTTTGGCAAATATAGTTGAGATAAATCATAGAGTTAATGTAGATGAAGGAAGTAATTAACAAAGTGCAGATAGAAAAACACATAGCTATAGATATTGAAGATGATGCTGTACACTGGCTTGGGTTCTTTTTCTACAATCAACTTGATTGTTTTTTTCCCACTGTTCAATGATGATACTACATTGAAATCACTGTGTATGGTGAAGTTAAGTGGAATCTGAGAACAGCAAAAAAAGGGAAACTGAAAATGTTATGTAATTCTAAATTTGAAACACTCCTAAATATTTTAGCAAAGTAAGCAACATGAGACTGCATTTACCATAATGCCAGAGGTGAACCTTGCTGAGAGGTGAAGTGGTGTGATCTCACCCCTGTTCCTAATTCTACATTTATGTTGTGTTCTTAAAAATATAATATTATAATTTCTGTAATATATTATCATTGAGTAACAGTTTTTCTTTTCTTTATAGTAGCTACTATTGAAGTTTGAAAATACTTTTAATTATGTTGAGGACAATACTACTGTAAAATACGTCAATTGAGTAATATATCTGAATTACTTGAAAGGTAAGAATACACAATATAATATGCATGATAACATGAACACAATGTTTGAAGTTTAATAATATTCTATTTGTTTCTAATATAAATAATGTTGATCCTTTACAGTATTTGAATACTATAATTATGTTGCTAATGTAATCAGGAAGGCAGTCATCCTTTCATGTAGACACTACCCATCCACTCACCCATTTTCTGAAGCACACGTCTTGCACAAATAGGATAACCCAGGCATTACCCTTGCATTCTTTTTTTGACACAAATACTACCCATGCACTCATCCAATCACCCAGGCACTATCCCTTCACTAATTCAATCACCCAGGCACTACACATGCACTAATACTATCACCCAGTCACTCCTTTTACACTCATGCAATCACTTAGGCATTACCCATGCGCTCATGCATTCTCTCAGGCACTACCCATGCACTCATCCAATGACCCAGGAATTACTCTTGCAGTCATTCTTTTACTCAGTCACTACCCATACACTGATATAAGAACCTAGACATTAGTCTGCATACATGAAGTAACTCAGACATTACCCATGCACTCATCTAATCACCCAGGCAGTAACCCTGCACTTATGCAATCATAGTGGAGGCACTGCCTGTGCACCCATGCAATCACTCAGGCAGTACTTTTGCACTCAACCATTTACTCAGGCAATACCCATGCACTCATCATTAACTCAGGCACTGCCTATGCACTCATTCAATGACCCAGGTATTACCCTTGCACCCATCCTTCCACTGAAGCACTACCCACCCACTCATTCAATCACCCAGGCACTACCCCTGCACTCATGCAATCACACAGGCACTACCCATGTAGTCACGCAATCACTTAGGCCTACTCTTGCACTAAACCATTCACTCAGGCACTACCCATGCACTCATCCATTCTATCATGAACTAACCATGCACTCATCCAATGACCCAAGCATTAGCCTTGCACTCGTACTTTCCCTCAGGTACTTCCCATGCACTCATACAATCACCAAGGCACTACGCCTGCACTCCTGCAATCACTCAGACACTACCCATGCACTCATACAACTACTTAGGTACTACTCTTGCACTCATGCAATCACTTAGGCACTACCCATCCATGCACTCAACCATTCATTCAAGCACTACCTGTGCACTCCTCCAATCACCCAGACAGTACCCTGCACTTAAGCAATCACCCATGCACTACCTATGCACTCAAATATTCACTCAGGCACTACCCATACACCCATCCATTCCCTCAGACACTAACCATGCACTCATAAAATGACCCAGGCATTACTATTGCAGTCATCCTTTTACTCATGCAGTGCCCATGCAATGATCTAAGCACTCAGACATTACTCTTGCACTCATGAAGTCACCCAGACACTACCCATACACCAATCAAATAACTCAGGCAGTATCCCTGCACTTTTGCAATCACCCAGGCACTGCCCATGCACTCATGTAATCACTCAGGCACTACTCTTGCACTCAACCATTCACTCGGGCACTACCCATGCACTCATTTGTTTACTCGGGCACTACCTATGCACTCATCCAATGAGCTAGGCATTGCCCTTGCGTCCATCCTTACACTCAGGCAGTACCCATGCACTCACCTGTTCACTCAGGCACTACTCATGCAATCACCCAGGCACTATCCATGCACTCATGCAATCACTCAGGCACTACTGTTGCACTCACCCATGCCCTCAAACACTACCCATGCACTCATCCATTCACTCAGGCACTACCCATGCACTCTTCCAATAACCCAGGCTGTACCCCTGTACTCATGCAATCACATAGGCCCTATCCAGGCACTCATCTAATAACCCAAGCAATACCCCTGCACTTTTGCAATCACCCAGACACTGCCAAGGCACTCATGCAATCACACAGGCACTACTGCTGCACTCAACCATTCACTCAGGCACTACCAATGCACTCGTGCATTCACTCAGGCACTATATATGAAGTCATCCAATGAGCCAGGCATTGCCCTTGCTTCCATCCTTACACTCAGGCAGTACCCATGCACTCATCTATTCATTCAGGCACTACTCATGCAATCACCCAGACACCACTCAAGTAATCACCCAGGTACTATCGATGCACTCATGCAGTCACTCAGGCACTACTGTTGCACTCATTCATTCCCTCAAACACCACCCTTGCACTCATCCATTCACACAGGTCCTACCCATGCACTCCTACAATCACCCAGGTAGTAGCCCTGCACTTATGCAATCACCCAGGCACTACCTATGCACTCAACCATTTACTAAGGCACTACCCATGAACCTATTCATTCCCCCAAGTACTACCCATGCACTCATCCAATGACCCAAGCATTAGTCTTCCACTCATACTTTCACTCAGGTACTTCCAATGCACTCATCCAATCACCCAGGCTCTACCCCTATACTCATGCAAACACCCAGACCTACCCATGTACTCATGCAATCACTCAAACATTACTCTTGCACTCACCCATTCTCTCAGGCACTACTCATACACTGTTCGAATGACCCAGGCATTACTCTTGAAGTTTTTCTTTTACTCACGAGGTACCCATGCACTGATCTAAGCACACAGACATTATGTAGTACCCATGCACTGATCTAAGCACCCAGACATTACTCTTGCGCTCATGAAGTCATTGAGGCACTACCCATGCACACATCCAATCACCCAGGCAGTACCCCAGCACTTTTGCAATCACCCAGGCAGTACCCCTACACTTATGCAATCACCCAGGCACTACTCTTGCACTCAACCATTCACTCAGGCACTACCCATGCACTCGTGCATTCACTTGGGCACTACCCATGTACTCATCCAATGACCCAAGCATTAGTCTTCCACTCATACTTCCACTCAGGTACTTCCCATGTACTAATCCAATCACCCAGGCTCTATTCCTACACTCATGCAATCACCCAGACACTACCCATATACTCATGCAATCACTCAAACACTATTCTTGCACTCAACCATTCTCCCAGGGACTACCCACACACTCTTCAAATGACCCAAGCATTACTCCTGCAGTCATCCTTTTACTCACGAGGTACCTATGCACTTGAAATAAGCCCATAGACATTACTATTGCACTCATGAAGTTACTCAGGCACTACCCATGCACTCATCCAATTGCCCAGGCAGGACCCTCGCACTTTTGCAATCACCCAGGCAGTACCCCTACACTTATGTCATCACTCAGGCACTACTATTGCACTCAACCATTCACCCAGGCACTATCCATGCACTCATGCATTCACTCAGGCACTACCTATGCACTCATCCATTGAGCCAGGCTTTACCCTTGCATCTATCCTTCCACTCTGGCAATACCCATGCACTCATCCATTCACTCAGCCACTACTCATGCACTCATGCAATCACCCAGGCACTATCCATGCATTCATGCAAGCACTCAGGAACTACTGTTGCACTCATCCATTCCCTCCAACACTACCCATGCACTCATCCATTCACTCAGGTACTACCCATGCACGCCTTCAATCAACCAGGCAGCACCCCTGCACTCATGCATTCACCTAGGCACTATCCATGCACTCAGGCACTACTGTTGCACTGGCCCATTCCCTCAAACACTACCTATACATACACCCCTGCATGTATGCAATCACCCAGGCACTACCTATTCACTTAACCATTCACTCAGGCACTACCCATGCACTCATCCAATGACCCAAGCATTAGTCTTTCAATCATACTTTCACTCAGGTACTTCTCATGCACTGATCCAATCACCCAGACACTACCCCATACACTCATGCAATCACCCAGACACTACCTATGTACTCATGGAATCACTCAAACACTACAATTGCACTAAACTATTCACCCAGGTACTACCCATGGACTCATCCATTATCTTAGAAACTACCCATACACTCGTCCAATGACCCAGGCATTTCTCTTGCAGTCATCCTTTTACTCACGCAGTACCCATGCACTGATCTAAGCACTTGACATTACTTTTGCACTCTTGAAGGGTAATGGCAAGGAACTACAACTCGAGGAAACCCTGGGAACACGTATCCTGAGTAATGCTCTGCACCTGTGGACTGGCTATATAATCCCTGCCAAAACAGAGGAAGGGGCTTGACAATTTTATTTGATTGGAGTACTTGTTGGAATAACCCTTCCGAGCGAGCAGGCGGCTCGCATTTTCTTCATGTAATTCTTTTCATTCAAAGCTCAGAGTGTGAGCAGAGACCGCACGCTTTGTCATTTGGAAGTACGGCTGAAGTTGGAAGCCACCCCACTGCTTCGCTTTGATTCCACCAGCGGGAGGCTTTGCTCTCCGCTGTGATTCCTGTTGGTGGCAATTAGCGGGTTGCTGAGGAGCCGCTACCCACTCCCAAACCCGGGATGGATACTAGTGGAAAGCAGCTGGGGCTGTTCTTTAGCCTGGCGTTATCAAGGAACCTACCAGGATTACCTTATTTGTGATAGCGGTGAAGAGTGATCGCCGTCTTCCTCATTACTCTCCGGATCGTTTTCACCGCTGTTCCACCAGGACTGCAGGGCATTGCTTGGACGTATTCTCACCAGCACTTCCAGAGTGTGACGCCAAGAACAGCAGTCACTTGACACCAAGGTCAGAGAGGCTTGGGGAAGGGACTTGAGATATCCCATTTCGGATTCACACTGGGATTTTTGCTGTGCACAAATTAAAGAAATTTCCATTAATAGTAAACATAGATTATTACATTTTAAGTTTATATGGAGAGTCTACGTGTCCCCAGAAAAACGGCATGGCATAGACCCAAACAGACCACATGCTTGTCATAAGTGTGGTGCTCCACATGTAGACTTTGCACACTTGGTCTGGAATTATGGCAAGATTGGGGCTTATTGGAGATGAATTTGCAAGGAAATCACTAAAACTGTAGATCTGGAGGTCACTCCGACTCCAGAATCCTCGTTATTGGGCTATGTGCTAGATCACCCTAAAACTGTTCGGAAATTCATGTCACTGGCTTTTCTGCTCGCAGAAACTCAACTGGGGATGTAAGTCTATGCCCACACCTAAAGCCTGGCTACACAGCTTGGCCTATTGCAACACAAACAGTGACTTGTATGCTGACACCCTGCCTGCTACGTCTCACCCAAAAGATATATGGGACCCCTTCAAAGCTTATCTAAAAGAAACGACTACACCCCCTGACTCGCAGCCACCAGACGGTCTGGTCCCCCACTGGAGTGGGGTGAGACATTGCAAATAAACCCAGAAATGCCTGATGTATCCATTGTTATGTATTTTCTGCATGGCATTAAAGACAAGGGGTACACCTATATTTAAGGGCACTGTTTTTGAGACGGATATTGCTTGCAACTGAATGCTGGGAGGAGGGTAGGTTGGATGGTGGCATTAGAAATTGAAGAAGTGTAATGTACTATTCTATATAAGGCGTGAATGGCATACTAAGTGTATGATGTGACTGTGAACAACAACAATGTATGATGTTATAACTATTCTGGAAAAGGAAAATAAAGTTTAATAAAAAAAGTACAGCAGTCATGTAACATTTGTTTATTTAATTTTTGATGCTGGTTAAACAAGCGCGCTGTTTCTAATCTTTTTATTTTCGCTTGTCTGATGCAACTTTAGCAGTGTTATTTCACAGGGCATGGCATCAATGTTTTCCTCAAGATAACTGCTTTTAAAAGACAGCAATTTTATTTATGTTTTGAGCAACCCGGATTGGCATATTGAACTCCGAGCATTTGTGAGACCGAATTGTTTCGTGAATGTCTTCTGCTTATGTGTGATGTAAGTAAGTTGACTCTTAATCTTACCCTAATTATAGAGTACAGCAAAGTGTCTGTTCCTAATGAATGTTGTCTCTTTTCTATCCTTCTGCAGATATAACACATAAAGGGAGACCCTTTCCAGAGCGCTTGCCACGCTGTGAAGGACGCTGCAGAAGAAGCTCCTTGATTTGCTTCAGCAGCTTGTTTATTATTTTATTCCATTCCCTTTCTCCCCTGAGTGGTACCTTTTTGAGATAGCTTGTACTAATTGCTCTTGAGAGGTATTGCAAAAGGGAATTAGAGAGATAGCGTCACATCACCCCTGCAGGGTAACATTACAGGTTAGTGGTATCTCATTGACTACTTGTCAGCCCTGACATGAAATCACTCAGGCACTACCCATGTACTCATCCAATCACCCAGGCAGTATCCCTTCACTTTTGCAATCACCCAGTCACTGCCCATGCACTCATGCAATCACTCAGGTACTACTCTTGCACTCAACCATTCATTCAGGCACTACCCATGCACTCATCCTTTACTCAGGCACTACCTATGCACTCACCCAATGACCCAGGCATTACCTTGCACCCATTCTTCCACTCAGGCAGTACCCATGCACTCATCCATTCCCTCAAACACTACCCATGCACTCTTCCATTCACTCAGGAACTACCCAAGCACTCCTCCAACCACCCAGGCAGTACCCCTGCACTTATGCAATCAACAAGGTACTACCTATGCACTCATGCAATCACTCAGGCAGTACCCCTGCACGTTTGCAATTACCCAGGCATTGCCCATGCACCCATGCAATCACTCAGGAACACTCTTGCACTCAGCCACTTACTCAGGCACTACCCATGCACTCATGCTTTCACTCACACACTATCTATGCACTCAAACAAAAAAGCCAGCCATTACCCTTGCATCCATCCTTCCACTCAGGCAGTACCCATTCACTCAGGCACAACTGATGCGACCCCCTAGGCACTATCCATGCATTCATGCAAGCACTCAGGAACTACTGTTTCACTCATCCATTCCCTCAAACACTATCCATGCACACATCCTTTCACTCAGGCACTACCCATGCACACCTCCAATCACACATGCAGTACCCTTGTACTCATGGCACTACTGTTGCACCCATCCATTCCCTCAAACACTACCCATGAACTCATCCATTTACTCAGGAACTACCCATGCACTCCTCCAATCACCCAGGCAGTACCCGTGCACGGATGCAATCACCCAGGCACTACCTATGCATTCAACCATTCCCTCAGGCACTATCACATCCAATGACCCAAGCATTAGTCTTCCACTCATACTTTCCCTTAGGTATTTCCCAGCCACTCATCCAATACCTAAGGTACTATCCTATACACTCATGCAATCACCCAGAAACTATCCATGTACTCATGCAAACACTCAGACACTACTCTTGCACTCAACCATTCACTCAGACACAACCCATGGACTCATCCATTCTCACAGGCACTACCCATACACTCTTTGAATGACCTATACATTACTCTTGCAGTCATCCTTTTAGTCACGCAGTACTCATGCCCTGTCTAAGCACCCAGACATTACTCTTGCACTCATGAAGTCACTCAGGCCCTACCCATGCACTTATCCAATCACCCAGGCAGTACCCCTGCACTTTTGCAATCAACCAGGCACTGCCCATACACTCATGCAATCACTCAGGCACTACTCTTGCACTCAACCATTCACCCATGCACTACCTCTGCACTTATCCAATGACCCAGTCATTACCTTTGTAGTGTCGTTCCTATATTCCCAATAGGCTCTGCGCATTGTAATAACATAAACGATAGCTTAGACGTAGGACTGAGGTCGGCTAGGTCTCTATTGAATATGTTAGACTTAATTGTGTGTGCCAGCTAGCTCAGAGGTCACTAGAAACTTTCTTGAGTAAACAAGAAGGCGTTTAGCTTTCCTGAATAGACAAGAAGGGATTAGCTTCTGACAACCATATCACATGACAACTTCGTTCCCCCTGCAATAAGGAATATATCTCTAGAGTCACGGAAACAATAGATAGCTATTTTACTCAGTCAATCGTGCATGCTTCGTTTCACCAGAAATGCAGAGAAATAGAGAGACGGGCGTTTTCAATAAAAGCGTTATTTATTGAGCAGTCTTCTTTCTCATGCAAGAGAAATGAATTGCCACAATTGCAATACTTGTCATAAAGTAAAGTGCGTACAGTAAAAGGAGTACTATGAAATAATACTGTAAAAGCATTTATATGGTTTCTAAGCCATATGATACTTAAAATGGATAAAATACATACAATGATAAAATAATGACTAAACGTACTCAACTGGTGTTTCTAAAATACGCCTACCCCAGTGTACCTAACCTAAGCCTAGTACAGGGAAGGAGTAGATGAGTTACAGTTTTTGCCAAGAATCTGAATCAAGAATTCTCTATGGGTCTAATCAGCTCCATACCTTAGGTATAGAATGAAGGAGGTCTTGTATCTCTCTCTCAGGACTCGATCTCCCAGAAACCCGCGAGGGTGACCGGAAAAAACTGGAGCTGGATTTCTCGGCAGGAGAAAAGACAGCGTCTTTCTCAGTGCGTCAGCAGGGAGGGTCGGCTTCCTTCGGCACTCGCATCAGCATGACGTCGGGCAAGTAGATAGCCGATTCTGCTCCAAACCACCGTGTCTTGCTTAAGGCAGATGCTGGTATATTTATACCTGGAAGGTGCCGAGTTTGACATAAGGTTGGACATAAGACGTCACTAAGAACTGGCAGTTCTTTCAGGACTCTCAGGAGTTCTAGAAAAAATCAAAACAGAAGCAGGGGAAATTCCCGGGCTGCTGGAGGCTTGGTTTGTTTAAGAACGTGTTGTACTTTCTAGGAGTCTATGGGAGTAGCCTTGCCGTATTTGGACTGAATTGACTATGACTTAATATGGATATGATTCTTATGCCTTTATAAGGATATGATTTATTATAACCACACAAGGGCATACATCAGGAATACCTAATTAGGGTCCTAGATACATTCACAACACCTACTCCACGTATAATGTCCCTCACTAAATACTAAGTAATACTAAACATATACGGATGCATGTGTTTTTCAGCCCACCCCAAAATACATAGTTTGCATTTGAAATGGTGCATACACGAAAAATGAGTATAATACTGTATGTTTTCAAGCAGTGGTTTCATTCAGATAATGCATATTTTGTTCATTTAGAATGTTTGACTGAATGAATCACTAAAATTACATTTATGAAATGGCTCTTAATACAGAAGAGAAGGTCGAGACCGTTTCATCACATATTTATACAAGACTGTACATGTGCTAGAGGCTAAGTCAAAATATTGTCTCTAGGTATTTTTAAAAATAGAAATCTTGTTCTCTAAGAATAGTTCTACTTTAAGCAGAGTATAATGTGCCAAAAAAAAGGTAAATATTTTGGGAACTGGGGAAAAATAATTTCGCTTTCGGGAAGAAAAATAGTCCCAATGTTTTTCAGAAGTTCTGTTTATCAAAACTGAAGGCCGAATTCAAAGTTCAGGGGACGCTGTGTGCTCGCTATTTCAAATATTATTCCTGTTGTTAGGAGAGAACATTACCTCAGATAGGCCGGCAAAATATTCATCTACAACAGTAGGTGAAAGTTGGGCCAACTCCGAAAAAGTGGAAATAGTGCATATGTGCGATGCATTGCCATCATCGGTGTTTAGATCAGCAATGGTCACGGAAGGTTGTACCTGTGTGCCGCTTTATTCTCGTACCTCACCGCCACCTAATCTTAATGGTGAGGTCTCAACGAATGCCGTCATCAGAATGGTTAGCCGCTGGGGACAACACGTTGCATGAGCCGTTACCGAACCAAGCAAAGTATCGACATCCATAGGTACTGCTGATGGGAGTGTGAGACAGACGTCTAACACGCATTCTTCTCCGCAAAGCAAGCATCTTAGAACAGGTAGGATGCAATCTTGCCAGATTGGTCTGAATGAAAGAAACCAGGTAGTATTCAGATCTCTTAGCCGAGCCAAGCCAAGGACTTTAGTGATCCGTTCTCGGTATTGTATTGCTAGGATCGTGTCTTCCATTGTAGCCTGAGTTTGTCTGCGACTTGACTTGCCATATCGGAGCAGAAGGAACAAAAATAAGATTCCTGATACGAGTCCCAAGATGAGAGGCAGGCCGTTGAACACAGAATGTA
Source organism: Lissotriton vulgaris (assembly GCF_964263255.1). Lineage (NCBI taxonomy): Eukaryota > Metazoa > Chordata > Amphibia > Caudata > Salamandridae > Lissotriton > Lissotriton vulgaris. The sequence goes on from NC_141695.1 coordinate 832,790,633, forward strand.
CAAAATTCGCCAAGAACTGCTTCGAAGGGTGCTAGCAGTCCCGAAAAAATTGTCTTAAATACATATGCGATGCCGCTGGTATCAGACATGTTTAAGATTTGACTTAACATTTCTACGAAATGTACGGGGCAATTTGTTTGATAATAATGCATGTATCTCTGCTGCTGTCCTTGCAACTTGCAGATCATACGTTTCTCTAGATGAGGCTAAAGGCACAGTTTTTTGTAAAAGAATAGACTTAATTCTGCTTAAAGTATCAATTCGAATAGAAGAGATATTCAAAGAAGGCCATATTGCCGCCTCCATGTCTAGTTTGCTGTTTGGATACAATGCTTGCATACAACAAGTGACCATGGAAGTAACGCTCACGAGATAGGCTTTTCCTGGCACTATGCCACAACAGCTGTGGTCACTTATTATAACGTAGCTGCCGTTGGAAAGCTGTCTGAAAAAAGGATCTATCTGTGTAGAAGGGGTGCCTTGCTGGTGACATGAAAGGTTATTTGAAGAACCTTCGCAGGCTCCATGCAAGTTAATTCATTGACACAGAAGTGTACCGCTTAGTGACTTTTTACAGTTGTTACCATTAAGAAATACTTCTTTCTTGTCCCCACTCCAACATCTATGTGTATAAGGTAAATTCCAGGTTGACTTGATGCATCCTTTACCCAACCTTTCATACAGGCCTGCTGGTATATACTTTTGTCAGTATTGAAACTGAAAAGTTGTTATCGGGATTGTAATGGTGCCATGTATTATCCATTCAATCACTGGTCGTTCTGACATTGTCAATGGCAATTTTTCTAGTTTTTCAATGCTCAGCACCATATAGTCTGCCCCTCTCTTTGCCAAAGAGATTTGTCTATCAGTATGGTTATAGATAGAAAATAATGACGTTGTGTTGATTAGATGCCATGGCACGTTGCCTGAACGCAAATTTTGTAACGTCCAGCCTAACTGTACAATAGAACGTAATTGGGACTGGCCATGTTGTAACATTAGCATGTCCTGTTCTATTATATCAATAGCAGAAGATACAATGCTGTCCAGTGAATAAATTCGGGAGGACAGAGTTGTTAACCCATTGTCCACTACAGAAAGTGATTTTTCCAAATTAATACGATCAATTTCTCGTATTTTTTCTGCAGTTTCAATTTGTGTTATTTTCCAAGCTTCATTGTATGCTGCGTATATACCGGCGTATATGAAACATATTTGATGCTGTTTGCGAGGTCCCTGTAAGAAATCTCGCAAGTCAGCACCTTCTTTAAGTAAAGTCAAGTGTTGCTTAATTTCGGGTAGTGTGGATCTCTGTAGCCATTCGAGGCATAGTTTTCCTACAGTGTATGTTGTAACTATCCCTGGATGTTGTCTCTGGGAATATCTTGGGTCTGGCCTATTCTGTTCGAACCCCTGTATTTTGTTCAGGAATCTATCTTGACAGTTATTAGTGTCTGTGGGCCAGATCAAATTTTAACAGGAGGGGGGAGAGAGAGAGTCAGTGGATTCAATCTCCCTAGTCATACGCATAAACAAAGTGGAATCCACTCAAAGTGATAGTGATCCCTAGAGTGATGGGGAACACACAGTGTTGTTTAAATGCCCCTCACACACCAACAGGCCCCTTGGTGTCATGCTTCATCATCGGGGCCTTCGCACCCCTCTACGGGATGCGGCGTGCTACGACTCGCGGGTACGCAGGAGCACTTGAAGTGAACTATGTGTGTGGGGGTGTGTGTTAATTTACAAAAAGTGTGAGTGAGGTGAGGTGAAAAAAGTGAGTGGTTAAAAAATACCTGGCACGTGGGAGAAAAAAACTTTATTAAATCCCCGGCTGGTATTATTAAAACAAAAGTGCAAGGCGTGGTTTAAATAGATACGTGTTAGGGTATCAAACCACTGTGTTAAAAGTCAACATGTTTCGGAGGTCAAAGCCCCCTTCTTCAGGACAAGGGTTAATGCACTTACCCTCCCCTTACTCACATGTAAGATGTAAAAGTGGAAATAAAAAAATTACAACAATGTGTAATGTTCCTCACAATGTTAAATGTATGTGAGTGTCGTTGCGCCCAATTGGCGTAAGAACCTGTGGAGACAAAATCATAGATAAACATACAGATCTATATTTCACAGGTTGAAGGAGAAGAATCATGCTTCTCTAAAAAACCATCAGGTGAAACCAAAAAATAATTGGAACCTGGAAAGGAAAAGGAAAAGGACACTACAAACATATACACACACAACACCAATATTGCTCTCTGCTCAGATGGAAGGAGAGCAAAACAGAAAGGAAAAAAATCTTACTTAAAGTTCCCAAATACAGGACTTCATGAGCCTTTAGCGTATATTGGGGAATCCTTCCTTTCTAATCAGAAAAACCTAAGAAATCAAAATCAGGGGTTCAGTAGGAAGACTTAGTCATCAAAGCGCCACAAGTACAGTGAGTAAATGCTTCACTCAGTGGTCTATAACTCACGGTTACTGCAACTGCTTATCGCCTGCCTTCCCTCAACGCGGCTCCGATGAAGTGAGCTACGAAGGAATTGAGGCCCTTATATATATTGTGCCTGTAGATAATTAATGATGATTAATTGAATAATGAAACCCGGGGATGCCCAAATACGGAGGTAACAACCTCCGAGCGTCCGGTACTGCGCTAGCGCCTATCACTACTCTGTCGCGCATGCGCATTGTTGCTCCAATGGAACGCGTGCGCGGCAGGCGAGGCTACCGCGCATGCGTCGGCGGAGACACTCCGTTTAGGCACGAAGCAATCGGCTTTGCTGGTAAATGCCTGATGGTAAATGGAGCTTCAAGAAGTAAATGCACAAGGACCTGCCTTTGGATGAAAAATAAAATATGCGCAAATAAAGCAGGGCTTAAAGGCAATTTTATCGCTAGTGGCCAAGCAAAATATAGTAAGCAACCATGACGGCAGGGGTGAATTAAACTACTCGTTTAGAAGGATATTCAGATCAACAATTGGAAGGACTGCCCTCACGTTTGGGCTCAACAGGAGGTAGTTTCATATGAGAACTCTGTTGTGAAGAAGGGGGGAACTCATAAAACTAGGTCCCAAAGGAATATATCCTCAATCACAACTCGGTAATACGTCGTTTTACTGACGTATTAATCCAGATGACCCGGTACCAACATGGCAACAACATTTGTTGAGTGTACCCAAACGTATACATCCACAAAAAGTGGTGGGTATTCAGATTCAGTTTTTATCTGAGAAGGTTCCATGGAATGGAATCGTTCAGCCCAGTGGTGTCGGTACCCAACCGAAACACCCACCGTTGCTCTTTTTCCAAAAGACCTATCTCAGAAGGAAGTTGTTCAATTATTGTCCACTGTAGCTCATTCACACAGTGTTGATGTTCTATATAATGGGTTGACATCTTGGTCGTTAGTTTCTTACACCTGATGTTACTTTTGTGTTCATTCAGCCTGACCCTCACAGGTCTGGTGGTCATCCCCACATATTCCTTTCCACATGGGCAGGTGATTAGGTAAACAACATTTTTACTGTTGCAGTTCGTAAATGCACGTTGTTCCCATGTTGTCCCATTGGTAAAGGTTAGATTCTGGCTCTTTTTTGTGAGGTGGCAGTTGTTACAGTTACCACATGGGTAGTGCCCATGTACACCTTGCAACCTCGTCTGATCCTTGGTAGGAGGGGGTGGTCTCGTATGAACGAGTATATCCCTTAGGTTCCTACCCCTTCTGTGTGCAAAGAGAGGTTTTTCCAGAGTCAAGCCACCACTCGTTAAAGTGCGCCAATGTTTGTGGACCAATTTTGTCACTTGGTTGCTGACCGGACTGTATGTGGTAACACAAACCGTCCTGTTTGCGGCATCCTCCCTACGTGGATTGTCCTCCAGAAGGGCGTCACGGTTATTATTTCGTGCTCTTGTAAAAGCTTTTTTGATCACAGTTTCCGGATATTTCCTCTGTCTTAGTTTTGCACTAAGATCCTTGGCCTGAGTTTTGTATCTAGCCACATCACTACAGTCCGCCGAAGGCGTAGGAACTGTCCATAAGGAAGATTCTCTCTCAGATGACGAGGATGAAAGCTGTCAAATCTGAGGAGACAGTTCCTCGCCGTAGGTTTGAAATGTGTTTCCGTTTTTAACATGCCGCCTTCATGGTAGATATTCAAATCTAAGAAAACCATGTTGGTATTAGATGCCTGGTGAGTAAATTTCAGAAAGGCATTTTGATTGTTCAGCCAGGTGATGAATTCGGTTATCATGGTTACATCTCCATCCCAGATGACCAGGATATCATCAATGTACCTTCGCCAGGTGCGAATCCTCGCCCTGTAAGGATTGTCAGGGTGCAAGATTTTCGTAGATTCCAAATGGTGGACATACAGTCCAGCCAGACTTGGGGCAAAAGTACTGCCCATACTGGTCCCATGCTTCTGCCAGAAAAGGGTGCCCTCATATTCGAAAAAAAATGTTGTGAGTGCCAAGGAGATGCACTCCATCACTACATTCCGTGGAGTGTGGTACTCCCAATTCGTGGAGTGTAGTACCTCCTCAATGATTTGCATGGTCTCATCGTGGGGGAGACTCGTATAGAGGCTCTCCACATCCAGACTTAGCAGCATCTGGGAAGTTGGGTCAAAGGTTTGATTATTCAACAGTTGTAGTACTGCCTTGGTATCACGTAAATAGGTGTCAGTAGCCTGTACAAGTGGCCTCAAGAAAGCATTCGCAAAATTGGATAATGGTTCCAGGATGGATGAGATTCCGGAAACTATAGGGCGACCAGGGGGGTTCTCCAGGTTCTTGTGCACTTTGGGAATGGTATAAAAGTAAGGGATGCGAGGGTTCCTCTGTGTCAGGAACTCGGACTCCTTTTTAGTAATCCAGTCATGTGTAAGTGCCTCTTCCACCATACCACCTATCTGGACTCTCAAAGATTCAGTGGGATCTTCCGTAAGTATCTGGTAGTTCCTGTTATCAGAAAGAAGCCGTCTGCATTCTTTGTCATAGGCTATGGTTGTTTGGATAACCACAGCACCACCCTTGTCTGCTGGTTTTATAACAAGGTTTTTGTTCATCCTCAGTTCTTTGATGGCCTCATTTTCTGTTCTGCTCATGTTCTGAAAAACCTTTTGTCTGGTTTCTAGACCTTTCAGTTCCTGCATCATGGCTTTTTCAAAGGCCAATACTTCAACAGGAAGCTGATTGTCTAATGGTGTAAATGTAGACTTGGGTTTTAGGCCAGTGTCAGAAGTCTCTGTGGGTAGATCCTTATCTTTAAAGAATGCCCGCAACTTTATAGTCCTTATAAACTCCTGCATTTCTTTATGTAGCAGGAAAATGTCTGGTCTATTGGTAGGGACATAACCCAAGCCTTTATTCAGTACCTCCTTTTGCAAATCCGTGAGGGGCCACGGGGTTATATTGATAACTAGGTCCCCCTGTGGCTTGTTGATGCCTGATTGGCTGCCATGCTCCTCGTTACCACACGTGGGTCTGACTCCTGTGTGGGTTGCCAATTCACGTTGTTGCCCTTCCTGTTCCGCCCTCTGCGGGATCCCTGGCCCCAAGATAAAAAAGGTTGTTGATTCTGGGGTACATTGGTTTGGTCTGGAACCCACTGGGGGTACATTTGTCCCATTTGGGGTGGGACAAACTGATATTGCGGGAATTGGAAAGGAGGTTGATAAGGGTTAAATTGAGGACCTTGGAAACCACGCCAACCTCTTTGACGTGGGAATTGGGCTCTTTGTTGACGAAAGCCGCCTCTTTGCTTTCTTTGCTGGAAACCTCCCGATTTATTACTTGAGTTACTGCCATCTGAGTTAACACTTTCTGTATCACTCATGTTGTCTTTCATGACATAATCTGCTCGAGTGTAAGGGTAGGCTCTTTCAGGAGTAAAGCGGTCTTTGTCCTTTTTCAGTTTATTGAATTTGCTTTGTTTCAAGCCAGCCTCAAATTCTTTCATTTGTTGGTTTAATTCCTCTAAGCCCTTTTTCAGATCCGCTGGTGAAATAAAGGCCTTTAGCTGTACCTCAAGTCTTTGGATCTCTACTTTCAGCTCTACTGACTTCCTAGCTGCGGTCTGGACTATAAGTACCAGCCAATCCCTGGTGCAGTGCCAAGAGATAAGTGACCATGCCTTTTTAAAAACAAGGTCGTCCTGGAAAATAAACGGTTCAGTTTTGACCAATAAACCTTGCGGGGCCATCTTGTTTCTCAAGTATTCCCTCATCAGTAAGCCATGGAGGGCTGTCCTGATTTGGATCTTGCGGGTGTTCATCAGCTCATCCCAATCAGCTACCGCAGGCCCAGGGTCGCTATTGCTGAGGCCTTCAAAAGGTTTATCATCTGCTAGAATGCGGTCAATATCATCCTCACTAAAGGTCAGTCCATGTTCATCCTCCATGTTGACAGATGAGGAGAGCAGGAAGGTTTTTTCAAAGAAATAAAGTGGTTGTGTGTGAATGAGTATGTGTGTAGGTCCAAAGGGAAAGGGAAGGGGTCTCCCACAGCTGCACGCTGTCTATAAACAAATTTTAACAGGAGGGGGGAGAGAGAGAGTCAGTGGATTCAATCTCCCTAGTCATACGCATAAACAAAGTGGAATCCACTCAAAGTGATAGTGATCCCTAGAGTGATGGGGAACACACAGTGTTGTTTAAATGCCCCTCACACACCAACAGGCCCCTTGGTGTCATGCTTCATCATCGGGGCCTTCGCACCCCTCTACGGGATGCGGCGTGCTACGACTCGCGGGTACGCAGGAGCACTTGAAGTGAACTATGTGTGGGGGTGTGTGTTAATTTACAAAAAGTGTGAGTGAGGTGAGGTGAAAAAAGTGAGTGGTTAAAAAATACCTGGCACGTGGGAGAAAAAAACTTTATTAAATCCCCGGCTGGTATTATTAAAACAAAAGTGCAAGGCGTGGTTTAAATAGATACGTGTTAGGGTATCAAACCACTGTGTTAAAAGTCAACATGTTTCGGAGGTCAAAGCCCCCTTCTTCAGGACAATGTATGTGAGTCATTTAACATTACATTACACATTGTTGTAATTTTTTTATTTCCACTTTTACATCTTACATGTGAGTAAGGGGAGGGTAAGTGCATTAACCCTTGTCCTGAAGAAGGGGGCTTTGACCTCCGAAACATGTTGACTTTTAACACAGTGGTTTGATACCCTAACACGTATCTATTTAAACCACGCCTTGCACTTTTGTTTTAATAATACCAGCCGGGGATTTAATAAAGTTTTTTTCTCCCACGTGCCAGGTATTTTTTAACCACTCACTTTTTTCACCTCACCTCACTCACACTTTTTGTAAATTAACACACACCCCCACACATAGTTCACTTCAAGTGCTCCTGCGTACCCGCGAGTCGTAGCACGCCGCATCCCGTAGAGGGGTGCGAAGGCCCCGATGATGAAGCATGACACCAAGGGGCCTGTTGGTGTGTGAGGGGCATTTAAACAACACTGTGTGTTCCCCATCACTCTAGGGATCACTATCACTTTGAGTGGATTCCACTTTGTTTATGCGTATGACTAGGGAGATTGAATCCACTGACTCTCTCTCTCCCCCCTCCTGTTAAAATTTGTTTATAGACAGCGTGCAGCTGTGGGAGACCCCTTCCCTTTCCCTTTGGACCTACACACATACTCATTCACACACAACCACTTTATTTCTTTGAAAAAACCTTCCTGCTCTCCTCATCTGTCAACATGGAGGATGAACATGGACTGACCTTTAGTGAGGATGATATTGACCGCATTCTAGCAGATGATAAACCTTTTGAAGGCCTCAGCAATAGCGACCCTGGGCCTGCGGTAGCTGATTGGGATGAGCTGATGAACACCCGCAAGATCCAAATCAGGACAGCCCTCCATGGCTTACTGATGAGGGAATACTTGAGAAACAAGATGGCCCCGCAAGGTTTATTGGTCAAAACTGAACCGTTTATTTTCCAGGACGACCTTGTTTTTAAAAAGGCATGGTCACTTATCTCTTGGCACTGCACCAGGGATTGGCTGGTACTTATAGTCCAGACCGCAGCTAGGAAGTCAGTAGAGCTGAAAGTAGAGATCCAAAGACTTGAGGTACAGCTAAAGGCCTTTATTTCACCAGCGGATCTGAAAAAGGGCTTAGAGGAATTAAACCAACAAATGAAAGAATTTGAGGCTGGCTTGAAACAAAGCAAATTCAATAAACTGAAAAAGGACAAAGACCGCTTTACTCCTGAAAGAGCCTACCCTTACACTCGAGCAGATTATGTCATGAAAGACAACATGAGTGATACAGAAAGTGTTAACTCAGATGGCAGTAACTCAAGTAATAAATCGGGAGGTTTCCAGCAAAGAAAGCAAAGAGGCGGCTTTCGTCAACAAAGAGCCCAATTCCCACGTCAAAGAGGTTGGCGTGGTTTCCAAGGTCCTCAATTTAACCCTTATCAACCTCCTTTCCAATTCCCGCAATATCAGTTTGTCCCACCCCAAATGGGACAAATGTACCCCCAGTGGGTTCCAGACCAAACCAATGTACCCCAGAATCAACAACCTTTTTTATCTTGGGGCCAGGGATCCCGCAGAGGGCGGAACAGGAAGGGCAACAACGTGAATTGGCAACCCACAGAGGAGTCAGACCCACGTGTGGTAACGAGGAGCATGGCAGCCAATCAGGCATCAACAAGCCACAGGGGGACCTAGTTATCAATATAACCCCGTGGCCCCTCACGGATTTGCAAAAGGAGGTACTGAATAAAGGCTTGGGTTATGTCCCTACCAATAGACCAGACATTTTCCTGCTACATAAAGAAATGCAGGAGTTTATAAGGACTATAAAGTTGCGGGCATTCTTTAAAGATAAGGATCTACCCACAGAGACTTCTGACACTGGCCTAAAACCCAAGTCTACATTTACACCATTAGACAATCAGCTTCCTGTTGAAGTATTGGCCTTTGAAAAAGCCATGATGCAGGAACTGAAAGGTCTAGAAACCAGACAAAAGGTTTTTCAGAACATGAGCAGAACAGAAAATGAGGCCATCAAAGAACTGAGGATGAACAAAAACCTTGTTATAAAACCAGCAGACAAGGGTGGTGCTGTGGTTATCCAAACAACCATAGCCTATGACAAAGAATGCAGACGGCTTCTTTCTGATAACAGGAACTACCAGATACTTACGGAAGATCCCACTGAATCTTTGAGAGTCCAGATAGGTGGTATGGTGGAAGAGGCACTTGCACATGACTGGATTACTAAAAAGGAGTCCGAGTTCCTGACACAGAGGAACCCTCGCATCCCTTACTTTTATACCATTCCCAAAGTGCACAAGAACCTGGAGAACCCCCCTGGTCGCCCTATAGTTTCCGGAATCTCATCCATCCTGGAACCATTATCCAATTTTGCGGATGCTTTCTTGAGGCCACTTGTACAGGCTACTGACACCTATTTACGTGATACCAAGGCAGTACTACAACTGTTGAATAATCAAACCTTTGACCCAACTTCCCAGATGCTGCTAAGTCTGGATGTGGAGAGCCTCTATACGAGTCTCCCCCACGATGAGACCATGCAAATCATTGAGGAGGTACTACACTCCACGAATTGGGAGTACCACACTCCACGGAATGTAGTGATGGAGTGCATCTCCTTGGCACTCACAAAAATTTTTTTCGAATATGAGGGCACCCTTTTCTGGCAGAAGCATGGGACCAGTATGGGCAGTACTTTTGCCCCAAGTCTGGCTGGACTGTATGTCCACCATTTAGAATCTACGAAAATCTTGCACCCTGACAATCCTTACAGGGCGAGGATTCGCACCTGGCGAAGGTACATTGATGATATCCTGGTCATCTGGGATGGAGATGTAACCATGATAACCGAATTCATCACCTGGCTGAACAATCAAAATGCCTTTCTGAAATTTACTCACCAGGCATCTAATACCAACATGGTTTTCTTAGATTTGAATATCTACCATGAAGGCGGCATGTTAAAAACGGAAACACATTTCAAACCTACGGCGAGGAACTGTCTCCTCAGATTTGACAGCTTTCATCCTCGTCATCTGAGAGAGAATCTTCCTTATGGACAGTTCCTACGCCTTCGGCGGAACTGTAGTGATGTGGCTAGATACAAAACTCAGGCCAAGGATCTTAGTGCAAAACTAAGACAGAGGAAATATCCGGAAACTGTGATCAAAAAAGCTTTTACAAGAGCACGAAATAATAACCGTGACGCCCTTCTGGAGGACAATCCACGTAGGGAGGATGCCGCAAACAGGACGGTTTGTGTTACCACATACAGTCCGGTCAGCAACCAAGTGACAAAATTGGTCCACAAACATTGGCGCACTTTAACGAGTGGTGGCTTGACTCTGGAGAAACCTCTCTTTGCACACAGAAGGGGTAGGAACCTAAGGGATATACTCGTTCATACGAGACCACCCCCTCCTACCAAGGATCAGACGAGGTTGCAAGGTGTACATGGGCACTACCCATGTGGTAACTGTAACAACTGCCACCTCACAAAAAAGAGCCAGAATCTAACCTTTACCAATGGGACAACATGGGAACAACGTGCATTTACGAACTGCAACAGTAAAAATGTTGTTTACCTAATCACCTGCCCATGTGGAAAGGAATATGTGGGGATGACCACCAGACCTGTGAGGGTCAGGCTGAATGAACACAAAAGTAACATCAGGTGTAAGAAACTAACGACCAAGATGTCAACCCATTATATAGAACATCAACACTGTGTGAATGAGCTACAGTGGACAATAATTGAACAACTTCCTTCTGAGATAGGTCTTTTGGAAAAAGAGCAACGGTGGGTGTTTCGGTTGGGTACCGACACCACTGGGCTGAACGATTCCATTCCATGGAACCTTCTCAGATAAAAACTGAATCTGAATACCCACCACTTTTTGTGGATGTATACGTTTGGGTACACTCAACAAATGTTGTTGCCATGTTGGTACCGGGTCATCTGGATTAATACGTCAGTAAAACGACGTATTACCGAGTTGTGATTGAGGATATATTCCTTTGGGACCTAGTTTTATGAGTTCCCCCCTTCTTCACAACAGAGTTCTCATATGAAACTACCTCCTGTTGAGCCCAAACGTGAGGGCAGTCCTTCCAATTGTTGATCTGAATATCCTTCTAAACGAGTAGTTTAATTCACCCCTGCCGTCATGGTTGCTTACTATATTTTGCTTGGCCACTAGCGATAAAATTGCCTTTAAGCCCTGCTTTATTTGCGCATATTTTATTTTTCATCCAAAGGCAGGTCCTTGTGCATTTACTTCTTGAAGCTCCATTTACCATCAGGCATTTACCAGCAAAGCCGATTGCTTCGTGCCTAAACGGAGTGTCTCTGCCGACGCATGCGCGGTAGCCTCGCCTGCCGCGCATGCGTTCCATTGGAGCAACAATGCGCATGCGCGACAGAGTAGAGATAGGCGCTAGCGCAGTACCGGACGCTCGGAGGTTGTTACCTCCGTATTTGGGCATCCCCGGGTTTCATTATTCAATTAATCATCATTAATTATCTACAGGCACAATATATATAAGGGCCTCAATTCCTTCGTAGCTCACTTCATCGGAGCCGCGTTGAGGGAAGGCAGGCGATAAGCAGTTGCAGTAACCGTGAGTTATAGACCACTGAGTGAAGCATTTACTCACTGTACTTGTGGCGCTTTGATGACTAAGTCTTCCTACTGAACCCCTGATTTTGATTTCTTAGGTTTTTCTGATTAGAAAGGAAGGATTCCCCAATATACGCTAAAGGCTCATGAAGTCCTGTATTTGGGAACTTTAAGTAAGATTTTTTTCCTTTCTGTTTTGCTCTCCTTCCATCTGAGCAGAGAGCAATATTGGTGTTGTGTGTGTATATGTTTGTAGTGTCCTTTTCCTTTTCCTTTCCAGGTTCCAATTATTTTTTGGTTTCACCTGATGGTTTTTTAGAGAAGCATGATTCTTCTCCTTCAACCTGTGAAATATAGATCTGTATGTTTATCTAGGATTTTGTCTCCACAGGTTCTTACGCCAATTGGGCGCAACGACACTCACATACATTTAACATTGTGAGGAACATTACACATTGTTGTAATTTTTTTATTTCCACTTTTACATCTTACATGTGAGTAAGGGGAGGGTAAGTGCATTAACCCTTGTCCTGAAGAAGGGGGCTTTGACCTCCGAAACATGTTGACTTTTAACACAGTGGTTTGATACCCTAACACGTATCTATTTAAACCACGCCTTGCACTTTTGTTTTAATAATACCAGCCGGGGATTTAATAAAGTTTTTTTCTCCCACGTGCCAGGTATTTTTTAACCACTCACTTTTTTCACCTCACCTCACTCACACTTTTTGTAAATTAACACACACCCCCACACATAGTTCACTTCAAGTGCTCCTGCGTACCCGCGAGTCGTAGCACGCCGCATCCCGTAGAGGGGTGCGAAGGCCCCGATGATGAAGCATGACACCAAGGGGCCTGTTGGTGTGTGAGGGGCATTTAAACAACACTGTGTGTTCCCCATCACTGTGGGCCAGATCAATCATTTGTTCCAATTAGGATTTGTTCTGTTTTGTTTTAAAATATGGGACACGTCTAACCCCTCATCTGTAGTGTTGTTTCTATCAGGCATAGGCTTTGGTATAGACGGGTTGTTTAAATCTTTTATCTTGGCTAGGCCAAGACAGGTTGTTTGTTGAATGGTGTCATTCAGGAACATTATTTGTTCTGGGATCATGCAGGCTCTGAATAATGATTCTAAACCTTGTACCTGCCATTCTTTTGTACCCAAGACAGTTTTTGTCTCAATGTTGTTTTTCCAAAATTCAAAACCAAATGTAGACATTTTTTCATAAATTTTTTCAGAATAAATCAGTTTAGTATTTGTCAACATGTTTTTCATTCCTGTCTTATATACAAAAATAACAAGATTCCCCCATGGTCAAGTCTTGGTTTCTTGTATGGCGTTGCTCTCAAAATTCAACAATTAGCCTTCAATTTAGTACAGGGACAACAATAAGATTTCGTAATCAGTATTGTCCCCTGCTACACCACCAGGTATAGGAATGGCTGTGATGTTCACTGATGATAGTTCTCTTTTTTTTCAACGTGAAAGGATCTGTGAGGTTTTAGAACCAAGTTGATGTTCTGACTTGCTGTGTCCATTTGGCTGTATTTTCTATCAATCATTCTTCCCAAGCTTAAAACTAAGATGAGCCAGAGCAGGAGGAAAAGTACACCTAACACAATCCACAGTTCAATCCAGGGTGAAATCAGATATGTTTCTCCAAGTTGATGAAAGAGTTCTGTAATTTTGTCTTTGAAAGTTTTGTTTGCTGGCTTGCCTCCATGTTCACTTGGATCATCGGAAAAGTTATCAAAATTGATAAAGTAGCCAGCTGCAGTTCTGTCAATTGTTTGGATAGCATCAGGATTGTTATTAATCTTTGTAGTTGCTTCTTCCTTTTTCATATTAGAATAGTCCGAGGCTACATCATTGTAGACAGGTGTTTCTTGACGAACCGTTGCAATTTGGGTTTCAAGAGGCACAAGTTCCATGGCTTTGTTGCATAGTCCTTTTTTATTCACTGCAGGTTTATCAAATGTGATTAGTCTCTCAGTTTGAACCTCTTGGATTGTAGCAAGGTTTGGTCTTCTGCTACTTCTTGGGAGTCCACTGGGCCTACTACTTATTATTGGCCACATGGTTGTGGTTTTACCATGTCGATTGATACAACTCGGTTCTCCTTTTTACCAGCGAGGGGCGGTAGTACAACTGATTTTGTTCCGCTGATAGCTAAGACAGGTACTGCTTTTCTGTAAGAAGGCCCAAATTCCTTCTTCACCGCGATCTTTTCTCTGACCAGATCCCCAATCTTTGGAATCCAGACAGGTCTTGCTGGGACAGGTGGTTTATCTTCAGTAGCCGTTGGCTTTAGCTTTGTGTTACTTAGACTTCTTCTTGTTTCATTCAAGTCCTGTAAAACAGCCAAACGATCTTTGATATCAAAAGCTTTTTGTTCCACCACTGAAGTCTGACAATCGAGATCTTCGATTGTCATCCTTGTACCAAACAAAAGTTCATACGGAGTGATTCCACCCAGAGAATATCTTGGCAGATTGTTAAGACTACGTTGGACACTTATTAGATGTTTGGCCCACCCATCACCCGAACCTAATACCCTTGCTGTTATAGATTGCTTTATGTCACTTTTTTTTCTCTCCACTACCGCGTTTCCCTCAGGATGGAATGGACTAGAGTACCGCAATGCCCATGCTGGCCATGGCCTCCTTGTAAGCTTGAGAGCTAAACGCAGGACCCTGGTCAGAATGCAGCATGCCAATTCCGTATGTGCCTATAAAGACTTGCAAATCTTTTATAACAGTTCTGGCGTCAGCCGAGCGCTGGGGCCACATCCAAATGAATCTCGTCTTAATATTTATGGGATGCCTGCGTGTAGATAGTCTAATGCTGTCTAACAGAAGTGTCTGGGCTGGTATTACTGTGCTAGAGTCAGATATCTGGTCCGGTTCATAACTGCGAGCTCTATTGCAGTCTTGACAATCCATTGCAAAGTTGTAAACTTGCACGCTCATTCCCGGCCACCAGTATCGTGATTGCAATTCTATTAGAGATTTCAGGATCTCTTGGTGCCTCAGACCCAATCCCATGTGTGCTTCTTGAATCAAGAAGACTCTCTGGTTCGTGTTTGGAATTACTCTATACCCCACTCCAGGGATTTGAGCAAACGGAACAGAGTTCGCATCAATTATGTATGTATTTCCGAGTGAATAATTCAGAGGTAACGCCACATAATTGCCTTCCATGGAGGCTTTTACTGCAAGCAGCATTTCACCATCTATTTGTTTTTTAGAACGCTTTTTTGCAGCTACGGAAGCCGGGTGACCAGCTGCCGCTGTGGCTGTTTTAGCCAATGAATTCCCTGCAACGTGAACGCCATCACGTTGAAGACTCTGTGTATGTATCACGTGAGTCTTTTGTAGTTCTTTCTGCAAAAAGAACTACTTTTTCCCAAAGTTTTTTATGTTTTATTGTGCCACCTCTTTCATCTTTGTAACCATTTTTAATCCAGGTCTGCATGGAATTATTATAAGATTCGATGCAGTAATGCGAGTCGCACACTTTTAGTGTGGGGAATTCGCGATCTGCATTTTCAAGCGCCATCTTCAAAATTCGTAGTTCAGCTCGCTGAGCTGTACAGTTTCCAATTGATTCCATTTTAGTGACCATTGGTCTGAATTTACCTAAGCGCCAGCGACCTTTAACAATCGCACACTCTGAATTGTAAACCTTTTTATCCACAACGTAGTGTTGTGCAAATCTATCTGCGTATATTACACAGGTGTACTGTTCCAGAGGCAGAATTTCGATCAACAGAGGCCATTCTTTTTCGTATTCTAGATGTTCTAGCTTTTTCATGTTAGGATCAAATTCGTATACTACGTCTGGTGCAGCAAGAGAATTAACCCATTGTATCCATCTCGGATGTAATGCTTTAGCATTTGGAATGCTTGCTCTTGTTACTGCTTCTAAAGCTGGTACTGGTGTAACGTTTATTATACGTTTAGCTTGTGCGAGGGCTCTTTCTTTTGCCACAGCAGTTTGTACCGCAGTTAGAATTTTCTCGGTAGAACTGAATTTCATTTCAGCTTGTGTGTACAAGTATGATTTGTAAGCTATTGGTACTGTTTCTCCCTCATTGGAGGTCAGGTATGTAAATTTGCATCTTCCTGGGATGACTCGGATTACAAGGTTGCGTTCGTTTGTGCGTGTTTGCAGTTTTGTTTTAGTTAACATGTCTGTTTGTAATGATCGTAAAATTTCTGTGTTTTTGAGTCCAATTAATTGGTTTGACATCAGGTTTTATTAATTCGTAGAGCGGTTTACCCTCTCTGCATAATTTAGAATGTAAGTTCTTCCGAAGTTCAAGAAACCTAGAATTGATTGTAAGTTTTTCAGCGTTTTGGAGCTTGGAGTACTGCACACTTCTCTAAGAAGTTGTCTGCTAGGTTTTTGCCTTCACTTGATAATTCATATCCTAAAAATAGGACTGTCTGATGGGCAATTCGTGACTTTTTAAAGTTAAATTCATACCCTTCAGATGCGAACCCAAGTATGATGTTCACTCTTTTCAAGTGTGTCTCCAGGTCATTGTCTGTAAGATAGATGTCTTCGACATAGGATAATGCCTCATCATCATATATTTGTAGTAACTCTGTTACCCTGGCTGAAAATAATCCTGGACTGTTCTTGAATCCCTGTGGGAGAAGACAAAATTGCTTTTGGGCCCCCATGCCGGAAAAAAGCGGTCAAATACCTGCTTTCTGGTGCAATGTTTTGACAGAAAAAAACATTTGAAATATCTAATGTTGTTTTATATTATTTGCGCCCGATATTATTCCTTAGTGCTGCACTGTGTGAGTTTTGTGCTGCAAATGTTTTACAACAAGAGTTTAGGTGTCTGTAGTCCAAAAGTAGACAATATGAATCGTCTGGCTTGGAGACAGGAAACAAAGGATTGTTAATTTGTGAGGTGCATGTTTCAATCACCCCCTGATATTCTAGTTGATCTAAGATCTCTCTGACTTGTTTTTTAGCTTCTTGCTTAACAGGATACTGACTTTGTGCAGTTGGTGGATTTTTTAACTGGATTTTATGGTGAGGAGAGTCCTCATCCCATCCTACATGATTTTTATATAATGCAAGAGCTTGGGCCACTGCCCATTTTCTTGCATATGTGTATTTTTTATGAATTGGAATGTGATTTGAGAAGGCAGGCATAATCATTTCTTCGCCATGTGGGCACTCCCTGACAAACTCTGGTGGCCAGTCTTTCTCTGCTAGAAGGATATCATAGCCTTTAGATAGGTTTTCCCAGAAGAGACCTTTTATTTTCCTGTTTTTTTCTCCCTCTATACGTAATGTTATTTCATATAGTTTATGGGGCACGCTAACTCGGGTGTCTGCAGTTTCCACTTGAATGTATTCATTCGTGTCCACTGTCTCCAGAAGATTCATCAGGATCTTTTGAGCTATTGTCACTTCTGCTACACTGTCTAGCATTGTAATTTTTTACTTTGATGAGCAGCTTCTTTGTCTTTGGACTTGACGCGCTCTTCTTTATGTTCTGACCGTCCTCTTCTTTCCGATTTCTGTGAGGAAGTCTGAAAAGATCGAGAGGAACGTGTATCAATATCTTGATATCTGTCAGGTTTTCTCACATTTTTTCCCTAGTTTTCGGCGGATTGCCACGGATGCTGCTTCTCCTTTTATGTTGGCTAGTAGTATAGCCGAGACTTGCTTAAAGTCTTTCAGTAATTTCGTACCTAGAGTTAAAGCAGGTTCTGGACCATATTCATTTTGAATCTATCTTAGTACATCTGGTATCACCGCCATAGACGGAACACCATGTGTTTTTGTGTAGATTGAAGCAAAGACTGTTCCCCAAATGTCACAGTCCTCCACATGTGGTGCAATCCCTATTGGCAGGCAGATTGTCAGAATTCTGTGTTTTTCGTGAGGGGTAATATCAGGAAATACTGCCTCTATCTGAGTAATTTTTTGAGCTAACCAGAACAGAATTTGTTCCCGTTTTGCGGGTATTTTACCAATGACTGATTGAATAGTCTGTGGTGTCATTTATTTGTATTCCCCTGGTGAAAGGTGTGCTGTGGAATTTTTATCGCTGGTTGGACTGTTAAAGTACATATGACATATTGTACCAATTGTCTATGTATTTTAATTAATTGTTTTAGTTGAACTAAAAGTTCTCTGTAAAACATTTCTTCAATGTCAGGATGTGGTGTATAGCTGGCTAGAACCGGCCATGTGGCTCCTGGTCTACCTAGTGGACCGAACCTGGTAATGTGATTTTGATGTTTGAGGGCGCCATTAAGCCAGAGCTCATGCTCCTGGTAAGTTATTGGAATTTCAATTTCCTCGAAAGGAGTGTATTCCGCTGGAGGTTTCCCTACTTTGTAGTAGTGGAACTCGTGTGTTACAGCATTTGCTGCTGGAAAATTTATCCATGAATAGAATACCTCTGTCTGCCAATATTCATGTGCCTCGACAACAAATATTACTGTACCACCTCTTGATGATACTCTGTTTTCTATAAGTTTTATAGTTAAGGTTTTCCTTACATTTACCGGGATGAGTATTGCATCCGGTTGATCTTGTTGGAGACTTGTGTCTTCGTCAATAGTTGAGCTGCTAGGGGGGCGGAGCTAGCCGGCGTCGATGGCGGACGTGTGAGCTTTCGGCTCCTCGCCTAAGCCCCTAAATTATCCTGATAAACTATCCTACTGAATGCCAATTTAGCTGAGCTCGGTGCCTGGTGACCCCTGGTGCCCCCCCGACCCGGTTGAGTGGCCCGAAGTGACCGGGAGCTGTGGGCAACGACCCGAACAAGATTGGAGAGAGGTGCGGACCAGGCCTGAAGCCGCGACCTGTCCTGCGGAGCAGGCCGCACGACGTCACCTGGCGTGCGGCCTCGACTTCCAGAGGAGCCGGAGAGTGCAGCACGCTGCAACTGGGGCGGCGCACGGCCCGTATGATCGCCACGGCTCACTTGGAAGCCCACACGCAGTGGCGTTACAACTGCGGGGACACCGCCGCGAACACGCCCGTCGGGGCCGGCGCAGTTCTTGGCGGTTGGCGGACTCCGACACAGGCTGCACCCCGGAGGTTACGCCTGCGCCGCAGCCGCCATTTTTGGCCCGCCAGCGACACCGCTTCTGGGGCCGAGGAGTGAACGAAGCACTATCCTTGCGGCACTGCCCGGTCGTTTACGGGGTGGTTATCGTGAGACAGAATCCCTCCCTGGTGCTGGTGCTTCATCATGGGGAAAAATGATGCAACGCAGGCCAAACTTTCCTTTGAACGCCGGAAGACGAAGGGGTCGGAGCCCCCGGCAGCGGAAGCCTCCCCGAAAGGAGCCACAGCGTCCACGGCACCTACGGATCTACGTGAACTTCTGGCTGCAATGGAGAAAGGAATCCAGAACAGCATAGAGGCAGTGGGCTCCAAGATAGACGCTTTATTGTACCGCATGGACCGCATGGTGGAACGAGTAGACAAACACGCGGAGCGCCTCGACATGGCTGAAAGGCGCCTCACGGAGGCGGAGGAGGCACAGACCGAGTGGGACAAAGACCGTAGACAGTTCGGCAGATTGCTCCAAGTGATCCGTGACAAGGCAGAGGACTTAGAAGCGCGTTCCCGCAGATCGAACATTCGCATAACGGGAGTAGCGGAATCGACTCGGACAGGCAAGATGGAGCTCTACGTGGAAAGCCTGCTGAAAACGCTTCTGGGGGAGGAGGCCTTCTCCCCAATGTTCATCGTGGAGAGGGCGCATCGTACTTTGGGCCCCCAGCCTCAACCGGGACTGCCACCCCGTCCCATCATTGCCAAGCTCCTGAACTGCAGGGACAGAGACACGGCCCTGCGGCTGGCTCGGGAAAAGGGACAACTACAGGTGGAGGGCATGAAAATATCACTGTACCCTGACTTCACGGCCAAAGTACAGGAGGAGCGCCGCCAGTTCATTCCGCATAAGAAACAGCTGCGCGAGCTGGGCCTAGACTATGCGATGCTGTACCCGGCCAAATTGAGGATCAACACCGGCGGGAAATCGTACTTTTTCACGGACCCTAAGGAACTACAGAAATCGCTAAAAAATTGGGCCAAAGAACGCAAGGAACACCGACAGCAGCACGGAGAGGATTCGGGGGAGGCGTCGACACTGGAGGAACAGGACTGAGGCAGCGCACCTAGTTTTCTCTGCACTTATTTGCAAGTGTCACGGTGGGCCATGCTACGGTGGGTACGCTGTGAGTCTCCATATTATGAGCTGCATCTGTAGACATCTGCTGGGAGACGGGTGGAGTAGACTCACAGCGGCTCCTACTGCCTAGTTGTTGCTGGACCAATCTACAAACGCCGGTGAGACTTTCACTGTGTTGTACTCAGGGACGGGTTGGGGGGCGGGGGGGAGCTGGGCGAGCTCAGTGTGAGGCATTGCAACACGATGGGGCTAAGAGGGGATGCGGGACTGGAGGAAAAAGAACTTTTACACCGCTGGTGGTTTTATGCAGTTTCGGCACGCTTTGCCCCTGTGCTTTTGGTTGAGACACTCCCCAGGGAGTTGGGACTTGTATCGCCCGCTACTTTGGGGTTCCTGAGTTGATGGGGAATTGTGGGGGGCTCTGTCTGGCCGGGTTGGGGGTGGTCAGCTGTGGGTGGGGTGGGGACAGGGGGGAGGGCGGTGGGGCTAAAGTTGAGGGGTTTGTTGCTGTTCGGAAATTGAAGGGCCTGCGGTTTGCTATGAGTATCTGGCGATTGGTGAGTGCACGTGAGCGGAGCGTCTGTCTGCTTGTCTTGAGCGATGAAGTACTGATTAAAGGTTCGCCACCTCCCGATGGAGTTACTATGGCGCGTTGTGCTTTACGATGTCTGCTGCTGTGATGTCTGAACGCCCGCGGGCCCAACGCGCGCTGTCCCTGTTGACCTGGAACGTGCGAGGGCTAAATGACCACCGAAAGCTAAGGAAGGTAATGAGCTTTCTTAATAGACATGGATGTGGCCCTGCTGCAAGAGACACACCTGCCCGTCCACAGTAAGATGTTGCAGGCTAGAGGGTTGGCAGGGAACATAGTAGCAGCGGGCTTCACCACCCACGCCCGCGGCGTGATCACCTGGGTTAACCCCACCTCGAGATTGAAACTGACTCCGCTATCTGTGGACACTGAGGGTAGATATGTAATGGCTGGGTGTACGGGGAGGGGGCTGGACCTACTCTTGGTAAACGTTTACGGCCCTAACCATGATAGCCCGGAGTTCTATGAAGCACTGTCGGCCACCTGTAGGTCACACACGCACACCAAGATGCTATGGGGGGGGGACTTCAATTTTGTATTTGATCCTGACAGGGACCGTTCTGCGGGCCCTACTCGAAGACCGGTTGCGTCTGCTGTCTACATGAGAGCGGAAATGACGAAGCTGGATCTGGTGGATGTTTGGCGGGAAAATCACCCCACGCAGGGCGGTTACACTCATTACTCAGCATATCACAACATACATACTAGGATAGACTACTGGCTCGCCTCCTCCTCGGTACTGGGCGGCATCAGCTCGTGTGCAGTTCTCCCACGCACGTTATCGGATCATTCCCCGGTCCTGATCAGTCTCTCCACCGACCGAAAGGGGATCCCGCCTTTTACTTGGCGTTTCCCGCCCTATGCACTACTGGACGACGCCTTCCGAGGGGAGTTGGCGGAAGATATAGAAAGATTCTTCGCCACCAATACTAATTCCGTAGATAGCTTCTTCACTGTGTGGGAGGCCTTCAAAGTCTACATTAGGGGGATGGCCATGTCCAAACACTCAAGTGTCCTCCGCTCCATCAGAAGGGACCTCTCCGACCTGGAGAACAAGATGGCGGCCCTAGAGAGGGAACAGCTGTCGGACCAGGGGGAAGTGGCGGGACGGGAACTAGTGTCCAGGCTGGCAGAATATCATGCGCTGGCGGATAGAGAAGTCCTCTATATGGGAAAGTATGCCACGGCTCGGGCTTATGGAGAGGGGGAGAGGCCGGGGGCCCTGCTAGCCCGTATGGCCAAGGGTTCCCGTAAACCGTTAGTGGTAGATGAATTGCAGACTCCGGAGGGCGACCGGGTGGTTGAGGAAGATCAGATACTGGAGACGTTCCGACGCTATTACTCGGAACTGTATCGTTCTAGGGCGGGGGGTGCGGAAACAGAGATTGACGACTATTTAGATTACATCTCGATGCCGTTCCTTAAGAACTCGGACAGGGAATTTCTAATGGCCCCCTTCCATGAGGATGAAATTCTGGATGCCCTGGGTGGCATGCGGTCGGGGAGCGCTCCAGGCTCTGACGGCCTTACGGCTGGCTTTTACAAAACATTTAAAGACTTATTACTCCCACATCTGATTGCCCTCTTTGACACCGTTTGCGAGGAGGGAGAAATGCCACCCTCAATGCGGGAAGCCCTGCTGGTTACGGTTCCGAAACCAGGAAAGCCCCCGAACAACTGTGGATCGTACCGTCCGCTCAGCTTGCTGAACGTAGACGCGAAGCTCTATGCAAAGGTTCTAGCCAACAGACTCGCGCTGCTGGTCCCGGACCTGGTGGCGCCGGAACAGTCGGGCTTCGTACCTAGCAGGAACCTAACCTATAACATCCGCACTGTGCTGGGAACGATACAGCATGTGAAGCAGGAGAACCCCGCCTTGGCGATATTCCTGGATATGGAGAAGGCGTTCGACTCTGTCGAATGGCCGTTCATGATCAGGGTATTGCGCAAATTGGGACTGGGAGAACCGTTTTTGCAGAGAATAGGGGCACTTTATCATCACCCTTCGGCCCGCCTGCGCCTCGGCGACAGGGTCTCGGAACCGATACACATCAGTAGAGGTACTCGGCAGGGTTGTCCCTAGTCCCCCCTGTTGTATGCACTGGTGGCTGAGCCACTAGTGTGTGCTATGCGGGAATACCATAGCCTGGAAGGTGTCAGCTTCCCCACATATAAGATTGGCATCTCGACTTATGCAGACGACACCTTGCTGTATGTCCGGGACCCGGTAACCAATCTGTCGCCGATACTCAGGGAAGTGGTCCGCTTTGGGGCCCTGTCGGGACTCAGGGTGAACTGGGACAAGTCCATCGCTTTCCCCCTGACCCCAGTCACGCAGCCGTTTGAGATGGAGTATCCCCTACAGTGGTCGGACGACTCGGTGCGATACCTGGGCATCCGTCTTCACACGGATCCTGAGATCCTGATCCGCGACAACTACGGGGTCGCATTTACCAAACTGGTGGACGATGTGGACGCCTGGATTAAGCTCCCCCTCTCTTTGTTGGGCAGAATTGCCCTTATGAAGATGATAGTGCTTCCCCGGTTCCTCTTCCTATTTGTCAACATTCCGGTGGTATTGTCGAAATCGTTCTTTAAGCGCTTAAATCAGGTCCTAGTCAAGCTCGCCTGGGGCGGAAAGCAACCTCGGGTCAAATGGGCGACACTGATACTCCCGTGTGAGATGGGGGGACTGGGGGAGCGGGACTTGGAGCGCTACTACCGGGTAGCACAGGCGACCCATTTACATTCCTGGATCCATGGAGATACCCGCATTCCACATCTCATACTAGAGAGGCTGTTCGCTGATCCGCTCCCCCTGCCGGCCACAATCTGTCTCCCAACAGACCGAGCAATCGGGCGGATGGACTCGCTTAAGGCGACGAATCATGCATGGCACGCACTGCTGAGAGAACGGGGATGTGCCTTACTGTACTCCCCACAGATGCCGGTGGCCTGGGCCCTATGGCTGGATCCGCTCCATGAGAAGGGGGTGGCGGAGGCCTTGAAAGCCCTCGGCGTGCAAAATATGGAGGACTTGTTCTCGGGCGGTACACTGAAAACCTGGGAACAACTCCCCCCTATCGCCCCGGCTCCGTCGCTGCTGCAGAGGTTCCAATATCATAGGATACGGTCGGCCTGCAGAGCCATTCTGGGCCCCGAGCTACAGGAGCCAGAGGAGGTCCCTGAACTGACACATATCATCAAAACGAAAACTCCGGCTAAATTGGTCTCTATGGTCAACAGGCTTGGACCTTCATACCAGACGGTACCCACTTCTGCTCCTAGGGCGGCGTGGGAAGCGGATCTACAAACCCCCATCGACGATGCTATGTGGCGCTACTGCTGCGCCAACACACGTAGGGTTTCGCTTAATGGTAGGCACCGCTTGGTGCACTTCAAATTTCTACAGAGAGTATACTATACCCCGGAGCGGCTTCACCGCTACGGCCTACGTGGCTCCCCGGAGTGTGAGCGTTGCAGGACCGGTACCGCTGATTTCTTTCACTTAGCGTGGCTGTGCCCGGGGGTGAGCGCTTTCTGGGAGGAGGTCTTCGCGAAGTTGGAAAAGATTTTAGGGGAGCCGCTGTTGAGATCCCCATTGCTCGCGCTATTGGGCTTCTCCAAACCGCTAGCCCCTGCGTTGCGTAGATTAGTAGATGTGGCGTTGCTGCTGGCCAGAAGGGTGGTGGCAGCGTGCTGGATGCGCGGACCACTCCCCACCAAGTCGAGATGGCTCAGGGATCTCCAGTACTGCTGCACTCAGACGGAATTGTACAGCGAGCTGCTGCCGCCCAAGAGCAGACCGAAGTCCTTTTGGGATCTATACAAGGAGTACCAACAGAAGGGGGAGGTGGACGACAGTGACATGTCGGCAGCCGAGGAACATCAGGATGAGGAGTTAGAGAATGCTATGGAACAGAGGCAATTACCGCAGGGGGGGCTTTAATGTTCTTCTGGGGGGTGGTGGGTCCAGGGAGTGTGCAGGCGGTTCACGGGGAGGGTGGGTCGGGTGGGTCATGACTTAGCGGACAGGGCAAGCGGGTGGTGGGTGCAGAACACACACAGTGCATACGCGACATCACTCACATGGGAAGCGTCACTGAGACTACTTCACAGTACTCATTAGCAAACGGGGAGGGCCCGGGGGGTGTTTAGGGGTAGTTTAGGTTAGTTTTTCCCTTTTTCACTTTTCCCTTTCCTGTCCTTTCCTGGTTCATGTAAGACCGTATTACTATGTCCCCGCTCGGTGATTGCCGACTGCCTTGATGCTAAGCTGAGAGCTAACAGTGCACGATAAGATTGTAATGTTTTGAATTATGCCATCACTTTACGCCGCCGGGCCTCCGGGATGCCGGCACACAGGCTGTGTATAAGACGTTTTGTGCACTGTACAGTCGAACTGCAATGACAATGTATGCTGACAGTTGACGATTCTCACAATAAAGGTCTTTTTTCAAAAAAAAATAGTTGAGCTGCTAGTCTAGCTCTCTCCCTTTCGTCGTCACTTTCTGACATTTTACTGACTGAAAGTTTGCAAATAAAGTTTCAAGGAAACAAAGATTAGGTGCACAATATTTTGGAACACTGTATCCTTCAACGTTGACTAAACAAAAAACTAATACATAGGAATCGCTTCCTACTAAGTTTTGGCGGATATTAACCTTTTACCCACTCCAGACGTCTATTGGAGTTTTTACGGGAAAAGGGGTCTGTGTGAAAAGCATGACTGAGTTACTCTAGTATCTAGCGTTAAATTATCGCCTTACCAAATGTTGGGCACCATATAGTGTTGTTCCTATATTCCCAATAGGCTCTGCGCATAGGAATAACATAGACGATAGCTTAGACGTAGGACTGAGGTAAAGCAGTAAAAACATTTTGCAACTAAAACATTATTGCAAAAACAAAAAAAGTTTGCATTTATGATTTTTGGCAGCAAGAATAATTGCTCAGATCGGCTGCTCTCCAGCACACAAAAAAGTTTCTACACTTTAAACAGTGTTTCTCTAAAACCGCAAATTTAGGTACCCGCAAGGTTGTGTCATCAGTTAAAGTGGACATTACTCTTGCACTCATGAAGTCGCTCAGGCACTACCCCTACACTTATCCAATCACCCAGGCAGTAACCCTGCACTTTTGTAATCACCCAGGTACTGCCACTTGCACTCAGGCAATCACTCAGGCACTACTCTTGCACTCATGCAATCACCTGGGCACTATCCATGCACTCATGCAATTCAATTCAATTCAATTGAAATAATTTATATAGCGCGCTACATACTCAGAGGGTCTCAAGGCGCTTGGAAAAGGGTGGGGGATTACTTGTCAAATATGCAGGTTTTAAGTTGCTTTCTGAATGCTAGGTGGTTCTGAGTGAGGCGAAGGTGAATGGGCAGTGAGTTCCAGGTTTTAGCCGCCAGGTAGGAGAAGGATCTTCCTCCCATGGTGGTTTTGTTGATGCGAGGTACAGCAGCAAGGGCTTGGTTGGAGGAGCGAAGCTGGCGGGAGGCGGTGTAGACGGACAGTCGTGTGTTGAGGCATTCGGGTCCAAGTTCATAAAGTGCTTTGTGTGCGTGGGTTAGGAGACGGAATGTTATCCTCTTATTGACGGGGAGCCAGTGAAGGGTTTTCAGGTGACCAGAATTGTGGTCGTTACGTGGGATGTCTAGTATGAGTCTGGCTGATGCGTTCTGGATGCGTTGGAGTTTTTTCTGAAGTTTTGCGGTGGTAACGGCGTATAGGGTGTTACCGTAGTCCAGGCGGCTAGTGACCAGTGCGTGGGTGACCGTTTTTCTAGTTTCGGTGGGGATCCAGCGAAATGTTTTTTTGAGCATGCGAAGAATGTTGAAGCAAGATGATAAAATGGCGTTGACTTGTCTGGTCATCGAGAGTGAGGAGTCCAGAATGACGCCCAGGTTCTGTGCGTGGTATGTCGGGATGGGTGCTTTTGCAAGGGACTCTGGCCACCAAGAGTCGTCCCAGGCAGAGGGGGAGGTACCTAAGATGAGGACTTCTGTTTTGTCGGAATTCAGTTTCAGACGGCTGTGCTTCATCCACTCGGCTACTTCTTTCATTCCTTCATGTAGGTTGGTTTTGGCGGTGTTAGGGTCTTTGGAGAGTGAGAGGATGAGTTGAGTGTCATCAGCGTAGGAGATGATGTTGAGGTTGTGTTGGCGTGCGATGGTCGCGAGGGGGCTCATATATACGTTGAAGAGGGTGGGGCTGAGTGAAGATCCTTGAGGCACGCTGCAAATGACTTCAGTGGCCTCTGACTTGAATGGTGGGAGGCGGACTCTCTGGGTTCTTCCGGCAAGGAACGAGGTGATCCATTCCAGTGCCTTTCCCTGGATTCCGATGTTTCTGAGGCGTTGTATCAGGGTGCTATGACAGACTGTGTCGAAGGCTGCGGAGAGGTCGAGGAGGATGAGGGCGACTGTGTCTCCATTGTCCAGTAGAGTTCGAATGTCGTCTGTTGCTGCGATGAGTGCGGGCTCAGTGCTGTGTTTGGCTCGGAAGCCGGACTGTGAGGAGTCGAGGGATTTGTTGGTTTCGAGGAAGGCGGCGAGTTGGTTGTTGACAGCCTTCTCGATGACTTTGGCCGGGAATGGAAGGAGCGAGATGGGGCGGTAGTTTTTGAGTTCGGTGGGGTCAGCTGTGGGTTTTTTCAGAAGGGCGCTGAGTTCGGCGTGTTTCCGGCTTTCCGGGAAGGTAGCGAAGTTGAGGGAGCAGTTGATGACGTCTCGGAGGTGTGGTGCTATGATGGAATCTGCTTTATTGAAGATGTGGTGAGGGCATGGGTCTGTGGGGGATCCTGAGTGGATGGAGTTCATCAGGAGGATGGTGTCCTCAGTGGAGATTGGGTTCCATTCATTAAGGACGTTCAAGGGGGGTGAAGGTGCGGCAGAAGGTTGGGTGGGTTGGTCTCCGGGTTGGTTGTCGAAGCTGTTGTGGATGTCTGCGATTTTGTCGTGGAAGAACGAAGCTAGGGAGTCGCAAAGGGTTTGAGAGGGAGTGATGTCGTTGGAGTTGGCAGTGGGGTTAGTAAACTCTTTGACGATGTTGAATAATTCCTTGCTGTTGTTGTCAAGTCTGTCTTTGAGTGCGGCTTTCTTGGCTGTCCAGATCAGGTGGTGATGTAGACGGGTGGCGTTTTTTAAGGCGTCCCTGGTGCTGGTGTTTGGGTCTTTTTTCCAGGCCTTCTCAAGGGAGCGACAGAGTTTCTTGGATTTCTTAAGATCATCGTTGAACCAGGGGGCGTTTTTGTTGCCTAGTTTGATTTGACGTTTTTTCAGGGGTGCTAGGTTGTCGGCACTGTTGGTTAGCCATTGGGTGAGGTTAATGGCTGCTTGGTTGGGGTTCGAAGAGTGGGCAGGGGGGTTTTGAAGAAGCGATGAGGAGATCTGGTCGATGGTGATTTTGTTCCAGTTTCTTCTCAGAGTAGGATGAGGATGGTTGTGGGTTGCGGTCTTATTGTAGATGAAGTGAACGCAGCTGTGGTCCGTCCAATGGAGAGCTGTGGTGTGACTGAAGGAGATATGTTTGCTGGAGGTGAAGATAGGGTCGAGTGTGTGACCTGCGTAGTGAGTGGGGGTATTAACAAGTTGTTTGAGTCCGAGGTTGGCGAGATTGTCCAGAAGGGCGGTGGTGTTGCTGTCGTTACTTTTTTCCAGGTGAAAATTGAGGTCTCCCAATAGAATGTAGTCCTCGGAGGGGAGGGCGTGTGGGGTGATAAAGTCAGAGATGTCTTCACTGAATTGTGCACGTGGTCCTGGTGGCCTGTAGAGGAGGGTGCCTCTGAGTGTGGTCTTGGTGTCGGTGTGGATCTGGAAGTGAAGGTGTTCGGCGCTAGCGAGGTTGACGTCTGAGCTGGTTGAGATGCGGATGGAATTCTTGTGGACGATAGCGATGCCTCCTCCTGTTTTCTTGTTGCGGTCTTTTCGGATGATCTTGTAGCCTTCCGGGATGGAAATGGTGATGTCTGGGGCTGAGGAGGCGTTCATCCATGTTTCAGTTAGGAAGGCGACGTCCGGAGAGATGGTGTCTAGTAGATTCCAGAGGTCGATGGCGTGTCTGTGGACTGAGCGGGTGTTGAGCAGGATGCTCTTCAGGTGGTTGGTGTCAGGTCTCTGTTTGGTGTTAGTGGATGAGGAGTTGGTCTTGGTGCCGTCAAACTTGCAGGAGTTGCATGTCAAGGGTCCATGGGTGTGTCCAGAGGCGGCTTGGGCGCAGTTGGGGAGTCGGCCGGGGTTAAGGGCTAGGAGGGTGGAGGCGGCGTATGTAATGCGGGTGGGGTGGGTGGGACGGGGGACAGGGGGTCTGGCGCTGGGCGCGGTCCAGGCGCGGACGGGCGTAGACGGGCTTACCTTTGGCGCACCTTCGGCGTACATGGGGCGCGATCGCTGGGCGCGATCGCTGCGCTCAAAAGCATCTGTCATATATGGATAGTGGGGAGGAGGGGCGAGGGAGGGTCAGCAGGGAGGCGGGAGCGTGATTAGAGGAACGGGCTGGGACTACACAAACAACAAAATGGCAGCAGCCGTAAACAACAAGTTTGTCTATCTTTAACCAAATAGGCGGTTCTAAAAAGAACCATTTCTTTCTTCATTTTTTACTCATGCAGTACCCATTCACTCAGGCACTACCCATGCACTCATCCAAGCACCCAGGTACTATCCCTGCACTCATGGAATCACCCAGGCACAACCCATTCACTCATGCAATCACTGAGGCACTAGTGTTACAGTCAATCATTCACTCAGGCACTACCCATGCACTCATGTAATCACCCGGGCACCATCGATGCTCTCACCCAGTCACCCGATAACTATCCATACACACATTTATTAATCCAGACACCATCCTTTCACTCATTCATACAACACGTACAAGTTTGTCTATCTTTAACCAAATAGGCAGTTCCAAAAAGAACCATTTTCTTTTTCTAAATCCTTTATTTATTTTTGGGGTATTTTTTTTTAATATAGTCCAATAAACAAGGCAACAAAATGCTGTAAAGCAGTAAAAACATTTTGCAACTAGAACATTTTTGCAAAAACAAACAGAAAATAGCATTTATAATTTTTGGCAGCAAGAATAATTCCTCGGATTGGCTGCTCTCCAGCACAAAGAAGCTTCTTACACTTTAAACAGTGTTGCTCTAAAACCGCAAATTCAGGTACGAACAAGATTGTGTCATCAGTTGATGTAGAAGTTGCAGATGTGCTAGGTCCTGCAACTTCAGCATCCTCAGAATATTGTTCCAGTTGTCGCCAATGCTGCTCTCTGGCGAGGCCGTTAGGGTGCAATGTCTGTAGATGTTTCATCATAGATGAAGTTCCACAGGAGTGCTTTTTCTCGGAGTGCCAAGATAAAGCTTTATCACACAAAGTGCCAGTCAGTTTGCATGTGTTTACTTTTTTCTCTCCAGGTGGTATTGTAAAAAAGTCCACACAACGCTTTCTTTTCTTTTCTTGACAGGCTTATCCTCATCCTCCACATCTTGGACTTCATCTGTGGGTGGAATTCCAGATGCCATTTGTAGTCTTCAGTTGAAACACCCAAAAAATAAATGGAAGACAAAGAGAGAACACAGGAGGTCTTTATTCTCAATGAGCTCTAGAAAGAAAGAATACATTGAGTGAGGCTCTCCAATTAGTAGGATAGAAAGATTCTTAGCTAATGAAATTGTTTCTTTTAAAGTCACATGGAATTCACATTCCGGACGCGCAGGTACCGCACACAGGACGCAACTCCCAAAAATATGGTAAACAATATTGTATATCATGTTCAGTTACAATTATAGTACATTTACAAATATGTAAGCAAATCTATTGGTATAAGGTATGATATAAAACTATATAATATGATTTTTAGAAGTATATAATTTCCACTGGAGTTGGGCACCTAGCGTGAACCCGGAATTACATGCGGGAGGGTACGCAGAGCGTCGGGATTTCCGCAACTTCATGGGAAGAAGTCAAATATTCAAAATAGTTATATAAGACGATTTCTTCTTGCTTTGCTAAAGGCTGGAGTAATTCATGAGCAGCTGCATCGGTTTTGCACGGTGGACACAGTTAGGCCCTAGTTACTGCTACTGGCAGGGTGCACCCGTAATTAACGATTGACGCTGCTCAGATGAAGGGCAGTGTGATCAACAGGGAACCATTAACGTGGCAGAATTACCATGGATAATGTACTATGTAAATACAATCTAAATAATGCAAATTGTTCACAATAAATGACGAATATCTATTGTAAAAGGACTTTGGTGAGTGTCTGGATTTTCAGGTGATAGAAATGGTTGGTGTTATATATGACCAGCTTTGGTCCTCCGAGCAATTCAGGGGGTATAACGGGCACCGATAAGGTATTCAAATATGTAAATTGATATCAGTTGTGAACATCTGGAGTCCTTTAGGGTCCATTTACAGATGCCTCTGTGCAGTACAAGCCTTCTGTCAGATTTCACCAACCTTGCAACCTGGATCCATCAGAAGCATTGTGTGCCCCTAGTCAGTGCCTGTTCCATGGTGTTCAGTATCTCCCCTTTGCCTCCTCCCCAGTGCGAGTAGGGCAGTGCCCCCTTCTCCACTTAATACCAGCTGGGGGTGGACTGTGACCGCATTTCTCCATCCCGCCTTCCTACCAGCCATACACTGATCATATGTTGGTTAGAAGCAGACTCGGGGAAAGGGGAATCGAATAGGAGATTCGATGGCATCCCTCTGCCAATGGTGTATCTGGGCAGGGGGTGCTCTGCAGGGGTGTTAATATGAGTCAAACAACAGGAGAGTGTCAAAAAAAGGGAATAAGCACAAAAACAGAGAAGATAATCAACCTATATGATTCACATTGGAAATCATTAGGAGTTTACTTGGAAGGCCTCACTCACCACCCTGGGTGGTGACATGCTTCATCATCGGGCCCACCAGGAGAAGCTGAGTGCCTCCCTGGTGTGCTACAACGCCAGAATACTGCGGAGCTGGGTTTTTGTGACAGTGATGTGAAAAATTTGTGATGTTAAAATTGTCAAAGGACTGTACCATAAGAAAAAAAAATTATTCAATGGTCAGCCTGACAAGGTTAAAATATGTGTAGGGAAATGTGGCAATTAATGTTTTGGTTATTTCCACTTAAGGTGGTGTCGACATGTTTCAGCCCTTTATGTGTAGATTTACTGGGCTTTCTTCAGGACCATTAGTAATGTACCTCAGCGGTATGGGCGCGCTAAGGCCCACCCTACCAGAAGACGTGAAAGTTAAAAATGCAGTGTAAAAATAAAGTGCAAACTGGAGTGTTAATATGTACATATATGAGGACAGCTTTAGTGATATTTATCTTTCTGATGTCCATATCTAGTTCGGAGTATAAGACTTTTGACAATCTCTGCATTTCCAACTTTCTTTGGTGAAACTGTATGCCTCTCTCAAGCTAAAACGCCTTTTAAACCAATTTAACATATGCCAGAAGTATTCTGAACTATTGTGCATGTTATATTATAGACATCTACCTTTTGGTATTTAATGAATATGTTGAGTTTGGAATTACTTTCAATGTGACATGTTAAAAACCTGTAACATAAGAAATGAACATTGGTATTTTAGAGCTCACCTGACAACAAGTAATCACTTCCCCACCTAAGTTGATACCGTAATACCATACGTTTCTCTTTAAGAAAGTTTATAGCTATGCAAAGATGGGGGTGTTTTTGCAGTTTTTTGGGGAAAAAGTGCAACTACAATACTTAATTGTTTTAAAAAACTGTTTTAATTGAGATTTTGTACAGCACATAAGCCCAGATTCTTAAAGTTTTAGCACCGGGTTAGCGTTACTTTTATAACGCTAAACCTTTATTGAGGTTCACAAACCAACGCAGATTGGTTTGCGTTGGTTTGTATGGAACATAACAGGAAAGCAATGCGAAACGCTGCTTTGCATTACTTTGCATCAAGGGGGCGTTACATGGGTGGTACATGGGCATACCCAAGCTACCACTCGTGCTACCACCAGTGCTTTTCGACACTAAACCCAATTCTCAAACATCAGTAAAAGGGTTTTAGTGGCAAAAATTAAAGCAGGAGTCAAACGGAGATATATTTTCATTTCTCTTGGCTTTTCTAGCTTTGCATGTGTGCTGCACTGTACAGCAGAAAAAGCTTGTAAACTTGTCTAGGCATAGTATTTTGCACATGAAGGGTACTCTTCCTGCACTAAACCTATGCTAAAGTCACGCACACACCCTAGCTCTATGACGTTAAAGCTGAAATCAGTGCCAGCGTGAGGGGAGTGCCATATCTCTGTCGATATGGCCCTCTCCTGCTCTCTCCCTGTCACACAATGCAGTGCAGTATCTTTGGATGCTGCGCTGCGTCACTTTCCACCATCGAGAATCTGGGCCATAGGGTCACATTAATTTAGGTACATCACAGTAACTTTGAAAAGAGTGTAAAAATATAGAAGTTGTACACAATCATTACCAGTTGCCTGTAAGCGATGGCCCAGTGACTACCCCATGAGGCAGGCCCATGTCGCCTAGGTTGGGATAGTTCTGCAACTATTTACGAGCCTGGTGTACCCATGGTGAGGGGTGAGTCCGGGAAGAGTGCCCCATGATAATGTAACTAAAGAAGAACAGGGGAAGGTATGTGGGAGGGCCAGGTTTGTAAGAAGGAAAGTCAGTGCGAAAGAAGTAAGCGGTGGGCGGGCTGTGTTGCGGGATGTCCCAACCTGAATATCATAGTCAGTGGGGGACGTGACCTACTTGGACCTGATGGCAGAGGGCATGTGCCCAGTAAGTGTCGTGCTGAGGAGAGTGGTCCTTGGATTGCCTTAGGCATGATCAGGGTGCCTGGAATACAGGAACCCCGGGAGTGGGTAGGGAGTCTGCCGGGTCCTAGAGCTAAGAGGGGGAGGAAGTTGGGGTTGTGGACGAGCTGGCAAAATTGGACTAGTAGTGTGTCCCAGGCATTGGAGATGGTAATTTTGTGTAGTCGACAGGCCTCCTCAAATCGTAGGGCTTCACTCTCAGCCTTTCCTCATTTACACACCCCCACGCCACGCTGCAACTGGTGGCGCTGACGGTGCCCTCCAGTGCATAGTCACAGTCATTTTTGCCAATACGAGAATCAAGCTGGCAAAACGGCCACATATTTTATACCAGTTCCGATGTTTTAAGATACCCAAGGCACCGGACTTCCCATGACGCAACATTGAAGAGCTCCGTGACATCGCAAAGGGTCAGTTGTACATAGGATCGATAGTGGTAAAGGGATGGACAGGACCAGAGGATATGGCGCAGGTCAGTAGATGCAGACAGGCACAGGGGGGAGAATTGGTGTGCATGGGGGAAGTAGCGATTGAGTTGGTCAGGTGTATGGTCGGCCCGATGTAGGATGGAATACTGTATGTTTTTGAATCTTGCATTCTGGGAGATGGCGGGAATTCTAAGGCCTGTTCCCACTCCTTATCATGTAGCACCCTCCTAACCCAATGTTATTCGCCCACTTGCAGTGCGTTTCTACAAGTGAGGGCCGTATGGGTTCCCTAAGCACCTTGTAGATCCAGGTGATAAGGCGCCTCCGGGTTCCCATCTGGAGCAGTGTCTGTAGGACCACATAAAGTGAGGGCTCATCGTCCAGTGTGGACTAAAGAGATCCTCAGGTGTTGTGGAGTTATCCGTACATAAGGAATTGGCCCTGGGGTAACCCATGTTCTGCTCCGAGTTAGTTGCAGGGGAGCAGTCTCCCATCTGTGAAGAGATACCTTATCGTAGCTAGGGAATGTTCATGCTAGCGTCATAGCTCTAGCACAGTGTATGTCCCAAGCGGGGGCTTTGTAGTGGGAGCGCAGGAGTGTCACATGATGCAAAAGGAAGTGTAGCCTGATCATGCAGCATCAGGATATTGTCGTTTGTAGGGAACCCGGGATGTGGGTATATGTGCAAATAAAACCCTTCATAATCCTCAACAGTAACTCCTGAAAGTAGGGTTTACGTATAAGTTAAAATGCATAATTGCAAAGCTGTTCCCATAATATTTCTCTCTATTCAGTTCAGTCATTTGTCAACCTTCAAAGACAATGATAATCTACAAAGTTTTGAAAACTCTGAAAAAAAATCCCAGCTGCAGCAATTTTGTATCTCAATTGCGTAGCAACAACGTTTTGGACCAGGAGGAACTTATAGATTATGAGGTCTATTCACAAACTGCACTTTGTAGTACAAGTGATAGTACTACAATAGTACTACTTTTGTACAACAAAATGCTTTTCCCTAACCTATGTGTGGAAGTCTACGCCTCCGCTACTCCTATCTATTCTATGTGGGGATCTTCCCCTCTTTTGCAGAGATCTCCATACGCATAGGCATACATTTTTGTAGCCTATGTGGGAGGAACAGGAGGAAGTGGCTGGAAAATGGGAAATATTGACTACAAAATTGGAGGGATTTAGGTAGGGGTACTCTCACAACTAGTGAAGTAAGACTGTGTGTTTGAACAACATATGCATCAAAATCTGAGGAATTAATCCATGCATATAATCAGAATATGTTGACCCAATTCCACGCTAGCTCACAGTGTGCCATCTGGACCCCTAAACCTGACAGGGCACAATTGGTGTCTGCAACCTCAAAACATGACTACTCTAATTTTCACAAGGAAATTGTGGAAACTGATTTACCTTGTCGTTATTACCTCAGGCATGCCCAAAGGGAGACACAAGAAATATACAAATTGGCATTTCAAACATCAAATTGAAGCAATTATATTCTTGTGTAAAATACATGAGCTGCACTTATTAGCAGAAGGAAACAAAGAATTGCTACCAGCATTGCAAGAAGGGTGAAAAAGATGAATAATTCAACCATTATAATTATTGTAGTGATTATATGAATATAGAAATATATATCATAATGATACTCCTACCTAACACTACCTATAACATAGAGGGTATAGTGTAAATGCACTCTGCCAGATTGCTTGAAGCAGCCTAACTCCCCATTTACCTGTGGGTGATGCATCAGGAAGCCAGTGTGTTGTAGAACAAGCTGCTATCCTTTGAAAGATAATGATGGAAGTCTGCAGGGCTGGCAATCAGTGACGGGAGACCGTCCAAGATAATGCATGGAATGCTCACTAAGTGAGTTAAGCTCAGAAACAGTTTATATAATAAAAACTAGTTTCATTCACACTGTGTCTGAGGTCCATTGTTAGTGTCACTGTTTGTCTTTCTGATTCAGGGCTGTCTCCTAAGGAACAACAAAAACAGAATGTACAGTGTTGTGATAAAATGTTTAAGAAGAAATATGCCTACAAGCAGAACACTTACTAAGTACGTTATCATATACATAAAAAGCATATGAAAAGTCACAGTTAAAAAGATGTCAAGTTTAAATGTGAACTTGTGAAATGGAAATTTTTGAACCTCACAACACCCTCTCATTGGCGGAAGGGACACTGATACTTCAAGCTAAAATTAAAGGCATATCCTAATATTACACCTAATATATGTCGAAGCCTAAAATCACAAAAATGTACAATACATGTGTGAAGGTGGAGTATTATGTGGTGATGCTGGTTGGACTTCACCAAGCAATACTGTCACAAACCCCAAAGATAGTCCTTCGATTCACCCTAATAAATCCTCAGTCTTGGTAGCGTGACAAAGAGCAGTCAGGCTATACTAGAGGCACTTGTGTTAAGCATTTCAGAGTACCAACATGGACGATAAGTAATTGACAGGCCTCAAGAGAAATCCGACACCATTTTATAAAAATAGAGTATATTTTTATATTAATTCAGACACTTAAATGTATTGAATAGCATACATATATCGGAATTATAGATTTTAGAAGCAACATAAAATCAGTACAAAATAACACAGTTAAAATGTAACATTGCGGCCAATGGAAAAAAATATAAGTGACAATCGGTGACTTACAGGTCGAGTTGTGTGGTACCCTTGCAGGGTAAAAGTGATGAGGGTCCCAGGACCCGCCCACAACAATCAGTTACATTTTACCTGGCCCGTGGAGCCAGAGTGCAGAGTTGTCCTGGTTGTCCTTGGTGCTGAACAAGAGCCGCTGGAGAGCTGCTTCTACCGCTTACATGGTGCTGCAAGGGAACACGATGCAAAAAAAAACAACTTTGGGGTTGCTGATGTCAGTCGAAGGTTGGATGGAGTTCACTCTAGGTGCAGCATTGAGTAACAGTGTCAGGTGCTGGACTGGCGACCAACAAGCCTTTGCAACAGTAATCCTTGTAAAAAGGTGTGTCGATGTCAATTGTTCCCGGGGAACACTGTACCTGCCTGTAACTTTGTAGAAAGCAATTTACAGTTCCCACGATGCACTAGAGCATCTTGATTTGGGTGCTCCAACAGAGGGTCCAATGGCCAATGATTCTTTGGATCCAGAACATTGTTTTACATGCAGTTTGCAAGGGACTAGTGCCGCTAATCCAGGGGAGTCTGAGGGTGTTACAAACCTCAACAGGGGTCCCTCTGTCTTGAGAAACTGAGAGCTAGCCTACGGTCAATCTCAATCAGGCAGGTCCAGGAGCATTGCCACAGGTGCAGAATATTAGTTTTTTTCTATGTTTATATTCTGTTGTTGCAGACACAGGCCTATGTCTTCTTCAATGCAGGTTTTTCCGGACTGAGGTTCTGGTGTCACGGGTGGCCCTTTAATCCTAGATTTAGGGACATTTGAGGTGTGAGTGCAAGTGGTCAATGGGCTTCTTGCCCCAGAGCTAATCCGCCCCTGAGGTGACAACATTCGGGGGTGCAGGTGGTGCAGGTCACCTATCTACCCAGAACCCACCATTTCTATCACTTTTAAATGGTGGAACAAGCAAAAGAGCAACACCTAAGGAAGTCTTCCGTAGGTGTACAGACCATGGAGCTCACTCTAGAGGTGTGGTTAGCCTTCTGGGTGTGTATCCCTCCTGCATATGTAATTTCCTGCCTGTCTGGGTGAAAGTGTGTCTGGAGCAAAGGGAGGGGGCGGGGGAGGGCTGTTGACTCCTTTGGGAGATAGCCTGGATGCATATCAGAGGCGGTGTAGCCTTCCAATCTCACCGCCTTGATGTGGCACTTCACTAACCATCCTGAGTGGGAGGAGGTGACATCTCCTTCCTGCACAGGTCTTTGTTCCTGACTCCTGGGAGTGTTCACACTGTCTGTCAGGAGTCAGAATCCTGCCTTGGTGGCAGCAAGCGTGAGCTCCCCGCCACAGCACAGAGAAGCTGGAGCAACCAGGTGGGAAAGCTCTAAGGAAGCCTCCTGGGTGCATGCCACATCAACCTGGACATGACATTCATGTCAGGGGTGAGAAGGCATGTTGTTTGATACTAGACTCAACATATCTAGGTGGTACCATAATGGAGCTAGAGACTCCAAGTTTGCCTGGTTGCCAGCCCATGTTACCCTAAGGCAGAGCTCTTCAATCTGTGGGGCATGGTCGTGGAGTCATGGGAAGGGGATCGGGCATTCCTGGGGCTCACTTCTGCCTGGACTCTTGGAAAAAAAGTCCCCAGACAGTTCATTGTGAAATTAAAATAATAAAAGCTGCAATGCCATTCAGGGAGTGTTTTCTTGTGATGTGAAATCGGAGCTGATCAGACAGCTACACAAGGTTTCCTTCCAGGATGCCTACTTGCCTGAAATGAATGGAAATATGCCCTGAGTTTATCTGAAAACCAAAAGGGCAATTTGCAGCTGTAAAGAATGCTTGAGAGCCAGTACTGGCTTTCATTGATCAAATCACTGAAAGCTTTGGAATATGCTGTGAAGTGCACACTTCTAATTGCAAATATATTTACATAGCGATTACTATCCCAAAGGATGTTGAAGGCCAGTAAGGAGCAAGAAAAAGAAGCATTTGCAATGCAATAGGTCTCGCAATTATGCGAGTTTGAGCTATTGGCATTATAAATAACAATGCCTTTTATTTATGTTTTGATTTTTAAAACTTAAATAAAAGGCATTGTCAATTGCAATCCAATTGCTTAAGCTCGCTTAAATGCAAGACCTATTGCACTGCAAATCTATTGTAAATCATTGTGGCCCGTTTATTCTCAAGCACATTTCTGTCAAGGAATTTTCCTCAAGTATATTACTTAACAACTGTAGCAGTTCTTCGAGTTTGAAACACCACATAATTAAAATAAATAAAAGTACTCCCAGTGGCGTGGCTTGAGGCGTCAAGATGGCGGTCGCACTCTAAGAGTGCTCCGGACCCCCTCTGTAGGAAGGTGGCTACCTGACTATGGTTTTCCCAGATTTTATGCCTTGTGTTTATCTGGTTTTCGACTTAGTTGGCCTGGTTCCCTGCTAATCAGGGCCCCAGGCTATCTGCTCTCTCTGTAAAATGGATTCCATGTACCCTAGGTGCATAACTACATTGGCTTGGGTCACCTTATCAGCCCCTGTACAGAGCACTATAGGTGCCCAGGGCATAGGTGCATCCAAGGCCTACCAGGGGCTGCAGCATATATTTTGCCACCCCTGGCTGGCTATCTAAAATTGACACAACTGGCTGATCACTCAGCTGGGGCAAGGTGGTGTAATCACCCCTTGCTTAGATATAGTATGCCTATATCTAAACCTATCTGGACACATATAAACCTGTGAGCCACTCCTATGGCAGGCCTTAACAATCCTGAAGGCAGAGTGCGTGGTTTAATGTGAGATGGTGCTTTAGCACGAGTTGAGCCTGTCTGCATACTATTAAGTGCATTATAATCCTCGCAGTTATATAGCAACTTTGGTTTGGCTTTATCAAAACATGTCGTGTAAGGTGTCATACGAATTGGAATACTACCCCCTCGCCAATTCTGGCGACGGGGGTAGCATTCCATCCTTCTAGAGAGATAAGACATGTTACTTTGCTGAAACGCGGTTGATTTAAAATGAGCCTCAGATCCACAAAATGGATGCCCCTGCCACAGACACGGGTCTGGCCTCCTGCTGCTGACCGAAACTCAGCAAATGGTGGCCTGGACAAAGGGTTTCCTGTCGCAGGGCGGTGTCAAACCACCCCAGACAGGAGATAGTGGATTGTAGTAGGGAGGTTTCAAAGAAACCAGACACTGCCTGGGGAGCACAAGGCTGCCCCTTGCATAATCCGGCCAAACCGGTTCTGGGGCCTTCCAGCCCCAGTCCCAGCGCGGCCTGGATCAAAGGAAAGGGGTGTAACCACCCCCTTCCTGGGTCCCACCCATAGGAGGGGACCTAGCAGGATGTCCAGCCCACCAGATTCGAATAAGAGTGGGAGTAGTGCCAATGCAACTCAGATCATCCTGAAGAAACATAAGAAACGAATTCTGGACCCTTCGACATTCTATTAAACATAGAAGACGGAAGAATCTCCCTTGTGGTCAAGGAGTGACCACCCTGTGCAAACAGGCACCATCCAGCCCTCGACCCTTGCTTTGTTGAAGTTCCCGCCGGAACTCGAGCGGCAGAGATCGACGAGATCAAGCTTGCCTGCCTTCTCCCAGCCCGATCCACAGTCCCTGCAGAGCTGAGACCAGTGGAGGCGACCGGAAGCGTGGGGCACGCCATCTTGAAAAGGCCACGAGACGCTGACCGTGCAGCCCACGAGTGACCCTCGAAGCTGTACACCGGGGTTTGAGAAGCCCCCACCCCGAGCTACACTTGCACCAAAGCTACCCCCTCCACACTCGACGAGTGCTGCGTGGGGCCCTTCTGCTT
This sequence comes from Lissotriton vulgaris, assembly GCF_964263255.1. NCBI lineage: Eukaryota > Metazoa > Chordata > Amphibia > Caudata > Salamandridae > Lissotriton > Lissotriton vulgaris. Next base: position 832,830,777 of record NC_141695.1, read on the forward strand.
GTTTTGGCTCGACGCGTTGGTCCGGTCACTTGCCAGCTGGCTTGTGGCCCCTGTGCCGACGAAACCTTGAATACAACTCGCTTTTCTGGTTGCCCCAGATCTGCACCAGCTCCTGTAAAAAGGAGCCCCCACTCTGACCCTCCTGGTTCGAGTGATAAGCAATCTCCCGGTTCCGTGTGGATTGCTTTTGCCAAGTGCTGTTTGCTGCAATCTTGAAGCCGACGGTGCTGACGGCGAGAGCCTACGTGGGACAGATCGTGACCTGCTCCTGGACGTCGCAGATGCCCCAGAGCCCACGTGACAACGGAGAGAAGCCTATCGACAACCACCTGATTGCGCCCGACATTGCCTGGTTCCGTCCTGGTTCCACCCTGGTCACTGCTGAGTGACCCAGACTCTTTCCCCTCTGCTTTCAGGTACTTTTCGACTTCAATCCACCCTTGGATCACACCAGACACTTCTGCTTCACATCGCCTGCAGCTTCAACAGCTCCAAGCACCAAGAGCCTGCGTGTCAAAACCCGACGCCACTTCGACCCTGTGCACCCACGGCCTGTGGGTGAGGTAACATTGCAACGCCGGTGTTCCCACACTGGTACACACCTCTAGGGTCTGTGTCTAAAGTTTTGTTCCTCTAGGTTCAGCGGAAGTATCTTTTAACTCACTTTGTGTAACTTTTACGCACCATTGACATTGCATTGGTGCAAGCCGCACTTTCCGTGCTGCACCCGAGTTCCGTGGGCTACTCCCGACTTCAGCATTGCTAGTCCTGACTGCTCCCAGCGAATCTCTAGGCCCTAGGCCTAACCACTGTTCGATTGGTATCTCTTATACCACTTTTTTTAGTATATGGTTTAAGTGGCCACCGGCCCTCATCCAAAATTGTGCAACTTTGTATGTTATACTGTGCTTTTGATTTAACGCTTGTGCCCCTTTCCTCATAAAGAGTACTGGGGAGTAATTTAGAAATAAATACATATATTTTTATAATATATACTTGTGTGGTGTCCTTTCATTTGATTACAGGATTGTATGTGGTAAAACAGCTCGCTTAACACGACCTCTTAAGTTTAGCCTTTAAGGCTGCTTAGTCCATGCTACCACTAGGATAGCTTGTCTAACAAGGTTGACTTACAACCAGACATCTTTGGGGTTTGTTTGGACTGATACCAAGTGGTTCCAGAATTGGAAACACTACATATCAGGCCAACTTCTCACATTGGTGTGCAGCGGTGCGGATTTGAGCTTGCTGTTTGTTTTACCATTGCAATCTTTACATCAAATTGAAAGATCACATCAAGTACCTTAGGTACATATAATTCAAAAGCTTAGCATATTAAGTTCTACTGAACTTAGTAGTTGTAGATTAAAGGGATTAGCACACCCTGACTACAACTCACTAGCAAGGTACAGTAGGAAAACACTTAGTGTAGGTAAGTGCATCACTTACACCTCACTAGCCGTCATGTCTGATACAGGTGGAGCCTCAGGCTCTGCTCCTGTAGCAGTTGACCTTACCAAGGCAACTTCCAGATATGACAACCTTAGCCACAAAGACCTGAGTGCCTTGTGCACAGCCAGGGGGCTAAAAAAGGGCAGAGGCCCTACCATTTCTTCCCTGATAGCTATCCTGGAAAAGGATGACTTAGATAAGGTGAGTCAGGCTCCCTTAGATTCAGGTGAGGGGATAAACTCCCCTGAGAATGAGGATCTTCCAGATGAAGAAGAAGAGGAGGAGGAAGAGGAAGAGGAAGGCTCAGATGTAGATGAGCCTGAAGATCAGGATCAGAGGGTGACCCAGGTACAGGTTGCCAGGCTTAACCAGGCCAACCTAGACCTACATGAGAATGGAGAGGACCAGCGCCACTCCAGATCTCATAACATAATTCTCCCAGGCAACAGGAGGGTGAGATCTCAATCAAGGGACTCTCATGTTTCTAGTGCCTCAAGAGAATCTCAAAGAGGGATGACTCCCTCCCAGAGGAAAGAGCATAGGGCCAGAATGAGGGCTGTCCAACTCCAGATAGAGAGGGAAGAGGTAGCCTTGGCTCAAGCTAAACTTGCTTTAGCAAGAGAAAGAAAATTGTGTGGCTTAGATGCCACTGGTGGCAGCAAAATTCCTAAAGAGAAACCCAGGTCCTATGATAGTAGAAACCTGACAAAGATTGTGCCCCCCTACAAGGAAGGGGATGACATCCACAAATGGATGACTGCTCTGGAGAGAGCCTGCATGGCACAGCAGGTTCCTGAGGAACAGTGGGCAGCAATCTTATGGTACTCCTTTTCAGAGAAAGGGAGAGATAGGCTCCTCACTGTCAGACATGAGGATGCCAACAATTACAAAGTCCTGAAGAGTGTTCTAATAGATGGGTTTGGCTTAACCACTGAACAGTACAGGTTAAAGTTCAGAGACACCCAGAAGGCACAGACTCAGGACTGGACTGATTTTGTTGATTGTGCAACTAAGGCTCTGGAGGGTTGGCTAAATGGCAGCAAAGTACATGACTTCACAGGATTGTATAATTTGATTATGAGGGAGCAGATCCTAAGTAATTGTCAGAACCAGCTCTTACACCAGCACCTGGTGGACTCAGATTTGACCTCTCCCCAAGAATTGGGAAAGAGGGCAGATAAATGGGTCAGAACCAGGATTAGGCCTAAGAATCAGGACAGTAACCAGAAGAAGGAGTCTACCAAGCCTCAAGATAAGGGTGGGGATAAAAGTAAAGAAAAGACTTCCCCAGGGCCCCAAAACTCCAAGAATGGGGGTGGGTCCCAAGACACTTCATCAACTGAGAAAAAGCCTTATTGTCATGCCTGTAAACAGGTTGGGCATTACAAAACAGACAGCTGTTGTCCCAAGAATGGCAATAAGGAAAACATACCTCCAAAGCCAGCTCCAACACCTCCTGTTACTGTCAGCAGTAATCCCCCAGGAAGTGGGAGCACACCCAGGAATCTGGGTGGGTTTACTTTTGGAGCCCAGGAGGACCCTGGCCTATCCAGGTCCCCATCCCCAAATGATCTTGTTTATGAGACTGGCATGGGGTTTGCCAACTTCTCTGTTTGCCCAAATACCTTGAGCAAATATAGACAAGAACCCATCATCAATGGTTTGAAAGTAGAAGCCTTTAGAGACACAGGGGCTAGCATCACCATGGTGGCTGACTGTATAGTCCCCTCTAAGCAACTTTTACCAGGTGCCACATACCAGGTAACAAACATTGATGGTATCCAAACAAATCATCCCATGGCAGTAGTAAGTCTCAGCTGGGGAGGTGTCACTGGCCCAAAGAGAGTGGCAGTGTCACCAAACTTGCCTGTAGACTGCCTACTGGGCAATGATTTAGAAATCTCAGCCTGGGCTGAGGTTGAACAGGAAATCCATTCTAGAATGGTAAACTCTAATGGAAAGGTTAGTGGGGCTGTACTGGCTATAGCCCCAACCCAAGATGTCCTTCCTGAAAAGGTTGGTAGGGCTGAGCAACTCTCTGCCCCATCTTTAACAGAATCTCTTCCAAAACAGAATAGCAAAGCTGTTATGATAACAGCTGGAACCCAAACTGAGTCTCCTCCTGAAAAGGTTGGTAGGACTGGGATGGCCACAGCCCAAACTCAAACAGATATGTGTGTTGTGAAGCCTGAAATGATGGATCACTCCACCCAAACTGAGAGCATGGAGAAATCTCCCCCTCACCAGACATTAGGACAGGATCAGCCTCCTCAGGGAACTGATCTTACCCCTGATGAAGGAACTGCCCCAGAGGTTGTTAGGCCTGGCCTGACAGAGCCTCTGATGGCAGTGGACCCTTCTCAGGTGGGACCCAGTCTGGAGCAGGTAACCTGCCCCTCTCTACCTTGCCTCAGTCAGCCCAGGGCTGCAGAGGACAAGAAGGACAGTGAGACCCAGAGGGCCCCCTGTCAAATAAAGCACCCCCATCAACAGATTAGGGGCACCAAAACTAGTAGGCCTAGTAAGGTGAAAACTTTAAAAACTCCTGAGGGAGCCCCCTTAAAAACAGTTAGGGACCTCCCACAGATGGATTCTGTTGGGCACAGCCAAACCTGGGACCCAAAGGGCCCAAACCTGAACTGTCCCTCCAGCAAGCCAAACAGAGGGACCCAGCCTCCAGCTTTAGGTAGTCAGAGACTGACCCTGAGAGCTCAGTGCAACTCCGTTGAAGAAAGAAAGGCACACATGGTGGAAGATAATTGGAGGAAGTTGAGTCCAAAATTAGTGGAGCCTCACTTCAATACTCCATATCCAAACCAGCCTTTAACTTTGCATAAACACACCCAAGGTAGTGATTCCCTATGGTGGAGACCCTCTAATACCCCTAGGGTGAGGGACTGCTTAGTGGACCATGAGACAGGGGGTACCCATGCTAGTGCAGGTACTTCCTTATATGGCCACTCAGGCAATATAGGCTTACCTGGCCAAGGATAGCCTTATCTCCTTTCGTTTGGGGGGGGAGGGGGTTGTGTAGGAAGGTAGCTACCTGACTATGGTTACCCCAGATTTTTTGCCTTGTGTTTAGCTGGTTTTCGACTTAGTTGGCCTGGTTCCCTGCTAATCAGGGCCCCAGGCTATCTGCTCTCTCTGTAAAATGGATTCCATGTACCCTAGGTGCATAACTACATTGGCTTGGGTCACCTTATCAGCCCCTGTACAGAGCACTATAGGTGCCCAGGGCATAGGTGCATCCAAGGCCTACCAGGGGCTGCAGCATATCTTTTGCCACCCCTGGCTGGCTATCTAAAATTGACACAACTGGCTGATCACTCAGCTGGGGCAAGGTGGTGTAATCACCCCTTGCTTAGATATAGTATGCCTATATATAAACCTATCTGGACACATATAAACCTGTGAGCCACTCCTATGGCAGGCCTTAACAATCCTGAAGGCAGAGTGCGTGGTTTAATGTGAGATGGTGCTTTAGCATGAGCTGAGCCTGTCTGCAGCGGTCGGGACCAATTACCTTAGCTGTTCCGGGATAATGCCAAACCATATACTATTAAGTGCATTATAATCCTCGCGGTTATATAGCAACTTTGGTTTGGCTTTATCAAAACATGTCGTGTAAGGTGTCATACGAATTGGAATACTACCCCCTCGCCAATTCTGGCGACGGGGGTAGCATTCCATCCTTCTAGAGGGATAAGACATGTTACTTTGCTGAAACGCGGTTGATTTAAAATGAGCCTCAGATCCACAAAATGGATGCCCCTGCCACAGACACGGGTCTGGCCTCCTGCTGCTGACCGAAACTCAGCAAATGGTGACCTGGACAAAGGGTTTCCTGTCGCAGGGCGGTGTCAAACCACCCCAGACAGAAGATAGTGGATTGTAGTAGGGAGGTTTCAAAGAAACCAGACACTGCCTGGGGAGCACAAGGCTGCCCCTTGCATAATCCGGCCAAACCGGTTCTGGGGCCTTCCAGCCCCAGTCCCAGCGCGGCCTGGATCAAAGGAAAGGGGTGTAACCACCCCCTTCCTGGGTCCCACCCATAGGAGGGGACCTAGCAGGATGTCCAGCCCACCAGATTCGAATAAGAGTGGGAGCAGTGCCAATGCAACTCAGATCATCCTGAAGAAACATAAGAAATGAATTCTGGACCCTTCGACATTCTATTCAACATAGAAGACGGAAGAATCTCCCTTGTGGTCAAGGAGTGACCACCCTGTGCAAACAGGCACCATCCAGCCCTCGACCCTTGCTTTGTTGCAGTTCCCGCCGGAACTCGAGCGACAGAGATCGACGAGATCAAGCTTGCCTGCCTTCTCCCAGCCCGATCCACAGTCCCTGCAGAGCTGAGACCAGTTGAGGCGACCGGAAGCATGGGGCACGCCATCTTGAAAAGGCCACGAGACGCTGACCGTGCAGCCCACGAGTGACCCTCGAAGCTGTACACCGGGGTTTGAGAAGTCCCCACCCCGAGCTACACTTGCACCAAAGCTACCCCCTCCACACTCGACGAGTGCTGCGTGGGGCCCTTCTGCTTGTTTTGGCTCGACGCGTTGGTCCGGTCACTTGCCAGCTGGCTTGTGGCCCCTGTGCCGACGAAACCTTGAATACGACTCGCTTTTCTGGTTGCTCCAGATCTGCACCAGCTACTGTAAAAAGGAGCCCCCACTCTGACCCTCCTGGTTCGAGTGATAAGCAATCTCCCGGTTCCGCGTGGATTGCTTTTGCCAAGTGCTGTTTGCTGCAATCTTGAAGCCGACGGTGCTGACGGCGAGAGCCTACGTGGGACAGATCGTGACCTGCTCCTGGATGTCGCAGATGCCCCAGAGCCCACGTGACAACGGAGAGAAGCCTATCGACAACCACCTGATTGCGCCCGACATTGCCTGGTTCCGTCCTGGTTCCACCCTGGTCACTGCTGAGTGACCCAGACTCTGTCCCCTCTGCTTTCAGGTACTTTTCGACTTCGATCCACCCTTGGATCACACCGGACACTTCTGCTTCACATCGCCTGCAGCTTCAACAGCTCCAAGCACCAAGAGCCTGCGTGTCAAAACCCGACGCCACTTCGACCCTGTGCACCCACGGCCTGTGGGTGAGGTAACATTGCAACGCCGGTGTTCCCACACTGGTACACACCTCTAGGATCTGTGTCTAAAGTTTTGTTCCTCTAGGTTCAGCGGAAGTATCTTTTAACTCACTTTGTGTAACTTTTATGCACCATTGACATTGCATTGGTGCAAGCCGCACTTTCCGTGCTGCACCCGAGTTCCGTGGGCTACTAGCATTGCTAGTCCTGACTGCTCCCAGCGAATCTCTAGGCCCTAGGCCTAACCACTGTTCGATTGGTATCTCTTATACCACTTTTTTTAGTATATGGTTTAAGTGGCCACCGGCCCTCATCCAAAATTGTGCAACTTTGTATGTTATACTGTGCTTTTGATTTAACGCTTGTGCCCCTTTCCTCATAAAGAGTACTGGGGAGTAATTTAGAAATAAATACATATATTTTTATAATATATACTTGTGTGGTGTCCTTTCATTTGATTACAGGATTGTATGTGGTAAAACAGCTCGCTTAACACGACCTCTTAAGTTTAGCCTTTAAGGCTGCTTAGTCCATGCTACCACTAGGATAGCTTGTCTAACAAGGTTGACTTACAACCAGACATGTTTGGCGTTTGTTTGGACTGATACCAAGTGGTTCCAGAATTGGAAACACTACATATCAGGCCAACTTCTCACACCCTCCGTCATCCACCTCGCATCAGCCCACTAGTATCTGCCATCGGCGTCCCAGAGTCTCAGGGACGACTCCTGCACCCTGCCTGCATCGCTCTGACCCTCTGGGGGCCTGCCTGATGCCCGCGTCCCCTTCACTGGCCCTTTGCTCCGGGCGGCCTTCCTCCTTCAAGATGGCAGCCCCCTCGCTGCCTGCTCTTTGGGCCTGAACTCTCGGCCAGGCGCCCCGGCTGCTCCCTCCCTGCCCTGCCCACCTGCGATCCTCTTGGCGGCGGCCTGTACCTGTGGTGGGGGGTCGGGCTGAGGCCCGGATCCGTGGAGTGACCTCCTGCCCCGGTGCCTGTGGATTGGATTGCTCCGGGGGGCATTGGTGACGCTTGTGGGAGTGGAGCGGCACCTGCGGTTTCCCAGCGCTGGAGGTGACCGGAGGGGGTTGCTGGTGGGCGGCGCTGGGTGTGGCCCTTCCCACTCACCGCGCTGCATCTGCGCCCGACACAACCTGGGAAGACAGGTCTGGCCTTGTTGGTGGTGGGTGGACGCCGGGCCCTGGGTGGTGTGACCGCCGGAGCAGCTGAGAAGGCGCCTGGAGTCGGGGGCAGCCTGTGCTACGGTCCGGAGGAGGTGAGGAGGCGGGGGGTTTGCTGTGTGGGCCTCCTTCCCCCCGAACCCTTCGGCGGCTGTGTGGGGCCGCGCGGATGTGGAGCGGAGAGACTGTGGTCGAGGTGGGCAGCGGAACTGTGCGCTGCAATGCTGCTGGGCCGGACGAGCCGCCCCTGGGGCCTGGATTTGCTTCACTACCATCGTGGGCCCCCATTGAAACCCCAAATGTGTCCCCCGCTGGGGCGCCTGCTGTGAATATTCTCACCCTCCACCATTTTGGGGTGCGAGGGGAAGATAAGTGCTGGGGGAACCGCAGCGGAGGCAGGTCAGAGAAATTCTGAAATCCTACTTCCTCCAATGGAGGCAATCATCTGCGGGCGGCAGAGCCTGCAGTGAAGTGGGCCACCCTCTTTACCCACCCTGATACCGGAGAGGTGGGGTGTCTGACTCCGGGGGCCTGTCAGGTTCCCTGGCCTACCTTGGACTTACGGACTGGGAGGCACGTATTCCTCCACTAGCTGCAGGCTGTGAGGCGAGCTGGGACTTGGTGAGGGACTGATCGGCTGCTGTGTCAGGTGACTCATGTGTGTGCCTGCCCCCCTTCTTCTGCCCGGTATCTTACGGGTGAGGCCTGTGGAGGGGCCCTGGGGTCTTGGGCCCACCGAAGTTGCCTCGAGGGGCGCCATTGCCGCGAAGAGTAGTGTTACCTTGGAGAGCGGCCGCCTCCCTTCATCGTAGGGGAGTGGGAGAAGGATCGGCCACCATACCGGGTGGTGGGGGCTGCGGCAGAGGTGCCGATGCGTTCCCCCCCTCGAGCACCTCCACCTGACTCTCTGGGAACTTGGGTAGAAACCGCGCTACTCAGGCCACCACTCCCTCAACCCAAACAAAAATAGACCAATTCACCAAGCCTGATCGTGACCCAGCGGTTGGGTCTACGGCTGCACCTAGGGCGGCTGGTGGTGACCTCTCCACTATCCTGCAGACGATTAGTGCGTCGCAGGCCTTGGTGGAGGGTTGACGTGGCACTGATTCGTCAAGACCTCCGTAATGCCACAGCCCGTATTACAGAGGCGGAGTCTTGTCTTTCCACGGCGGAGGATGACGTGGGCACTCTCAAATCTGAAGTGGCCCGCATGCAGACACAGACCGCGGAGCTGCATCGAAGGGCAGAGGACGCAGAAAACAGGGCCCGGAGAAAAAACTTGTGCCACCTGGGTTTTCCGGAGGGAGTGGAGAAGGGACGCACTGACACCTTTATCGAGGCATGGGTCCAGGCCTGGCTCTCCAAAAAGAAAAACTCCCCCTGGTTTGCGGTGGAGCAAGTTCACCGCTCCCTCACTCCTAAACCCCCTCCTGGAGCTCCCGCCCGACCCATTATCCTTCGAATCATCAACTTCCGGGACAGGGATGCGATTCTGGAGGCCGCCAGGGCGCTAGGTCCCCTACACTTCCAAAACTCCAAAATTATGGTCTTCCAGGTCTTCCAGGACAATTCTAGGGAGGTGCAAACTCAACGCCGGTCTTACGACGAGGTCAAGCAAAAGCTCAGGGCGATGAGCCTCTGCTATGGACTACTCTTCCCGGTTCGCCTTAAGGGGTTTTTCCAAGACAAAACTTTTTTCTTTGACACCCACAGGCGGCATGGACCCGGTTTATGGAAGAGTGGGCCCTCCTACCTGGTGCGGCCCCCTCCCCTGCCCGGAAAACAATGACCCAACCCGGCCAGGTGGGACCCAAGGCGCAGCGGCGCCGAACTGGATCTAGAAGACGAGACAACCACCGGGGGGAAGCCCCGGCGCTCCCACAATTCAGACCTCGAGTCAGAGGGCCTCCTCCCCTACTCTGGTGTCTTCCCTTATCGACATGGGTATCGCCCCACGATCAGATGTCACCCGGTAGAGGGCCATGTCGGACTCGGATCTGTCTGGGAGCCTCGTGATCCGTGGCTCTGGTGGGGAGGAGGGGGTGTGATCAGTGTTACAAGTTGTGTGCCTTCATTCCACCCTTCAGGACCAGATATAACGAGCCTATCACCGACCCCGTGAACCTGGCTCCTCTGGAAGGGTTTACCTTCTCACTGCCTCTTGGATCTGAACCATCTTATGACTTCTTTGTTATCCAATCCCTGCTTATCTACTGTGGGAATGCATCCGTATACATGGAGCGGGGTCCAACTCAGCCATGCTCCTGACTGATTGTTGCTAACCGTTTTAGATTAGCGAATCACCTCTTTGTGGGATAGTTAGTAGTTGGGGTTTTGGGGCGACAGATGCTTCCACTTCAGAAGTGTAGGGTGGGGGGAGTTGGGAGGGACAGGGGACCATTGTTCCTCAACAGTTTGTTTTGTTTAGTCGCCTCGGGCTGCTGGTTTCAGTTCTACTTGGTAGCTATGTTTCGGTGATTGGTCCACAGTTGTTATCAGGAGAGACCCAAGTGCTGTACCTTTCAGCCCAGCACTGAAACTGAAAAATATATATAACCATGATTTACTGTTAACTCAATTTTCCTCCATAGGAATCCAGTCTGGTTTTCACCAGAAAAGTTTTGAAGTGTGGATTTTGAAAAATGACACGTATTCCTTAAAAATCGCCTGTATGACCTAAACGCATTCTTTCAATTGTTTACAGGAGATACAACAGTGCTGGATCCAGCATCCAACACGGAGTAAGAAAAAGTAATGTTAAGACTACTTATCTGCTAAGTTAAATTCCTACCATAGGAAAACATTGGTGATTCTATGTGAAAACGTTTGTCAACTTTTAAAATACTATAATATTCCATAAATAGCACTACTGTAACCAAAACGCTTTTAATCAATTGTTTACAGGAGATGTCCCAGGACTGAATCTAGGATCCAGTCCTGTGGTTAAAAAAGTAATCTATAAAGTAACTAATTGCATTTAACTAGAAATCCCCATTGAAGTAACTCATCCTGAGAAAAGTATATTTTGATACCTTGTTTGATTTTGATTTTGGGCATTTGTAAAGCGCCTGGTTACGCCACTGGCGTGTCCCAGCGCTGTGATAAGTGGAGTGGCTGCCCCCCCCCTCCCACAGAAGGCTACCTGCTAAAAAGGTGGGTTTTAAGCTTCTTCCTGAACAGGACTTCAGATGGTTCTAGTCGCAGTTCTACAGGTAGGGCATTCCAGCATCTGGGAGCAAGGTGTCTAAAAGATCTTCCTCCCATACGCGCCTTCCTTACTCTGGGAAGCTTTAGCAGTCCAGTCTGCGAGGACCGTAGATTACGTGTGGGCTCATAGCAGGTCACCAGACTCTGGAGCGGAGCAGGGGCTTTACCGCTCAGAATGCGGTGGCATGTGGAGAGGGCTTTGAACTCCACCCTCTTCTCCACAGGGAGCCAGTGGAGGGCTTGTAGAGCTGGTTTGGAGGGTGACCTCCTGGGGAGCCTGAGTACAAGCCGCGCCGCTGCATTTTGGAGCACTTGCAGGCGGCCCATGACCCTGCTCGTGGCCCCCAGATATAGCAGGTTCCCATAGTCAAGTCGCGAGGTGACCAGGGCGTGCACCAGCGTCCTTCGAGCAGAAATAAGGAGAAGGTCTAAAACTTTCCTTAAGGCTCTCAGAACACCGAAACACACCCCCGCCACACGGCTGACCTGGGGACCAAAGGCAAGATCCTTGTCCAGCCACACACCGAGGGTCCTGGCCTCCCGGCAGGGAACGGGGACCTCCCCCAGGCAGGGCGGCCACCACGCCGACAACCAAGCAGATGGCCCTCCCCCCACCACGAGCACCTCAGTCTTGCTACCGTTCAACTTTAAACAGTTTGCGGACATCCAGGTTGCCAGGTCTTGCATGCAATTCCTGAAGATGTCCGCTGCAAGGCCGGGTGCACGCGATAGGGAGATGACCAGCTGCGTGTCATCGGCGTAGGACACCAGGCGTAGACCGTGTCCCTCCACAATGGCTGCTAGGGGGGAGACATAGATATTAAATAGGGTTGGGCTCAGGGACGAGCCCTGAGGCACGCCCTGGCCCAACTCAATCTCCTTCGAGTAGCAGTCACCCAATCGGACCTGAAAGCGCCTGTCAGACTGGAAGGACCCGATCCAGCCAAGCGCCTCTCCTGTGACCCCTCCTTCATTCAGACACTGTAGCAAGATGGAATGTGCTACAGTGTCGAATGCCGCGCTTAGATCAAGTAAGATCAAAGCCATGGTTTGGCCCTCATCTACACCCTGTCGTAACGCTTCGACCGCCATGAGAAGCGCAGATTCCGTCGAGTGACGGGGGCGGAAGCCAAATTGCGAGTCGTGGAGTAGCGAAGCCTCCTCCACAAACTGCATTAGTTGTAAATTGGCTATTTTTTCCGCCACTTTAGCCATATAGGGCAGGAGGGAGATTGGGCGAAGATTGTCAAGTTTTTCGAAACTGACATTAGCTTTCTTCTGCAGAGGGAGTACAACTGCTTGTTTCCAAGCATTGGGGACAGTCTGGGACTTGAAGGAGGTATCTAATAGGTGGCGGACATAGGGTTCAAGTACTTGCAGGCTACCCTTCAACCGACTAGGTGTAGTCGGGTCTCTTGGGGAGCCAGATTTTATCGACCCGCAGATGCGGAGAAGTTCCTCAGTAGGAGGGGTGACGAAGGTGGTTAATCGCTGTTCCCCTTTGATTTTAGTGGCCTCCGGGTGCATAGGACTATTGTCGGCCTTCTTCTGAGGGAAGGAGTTGTAGATGTTAGTAACCTTATTTGCAAAAAACTCCGCAATACGGTCACAACCCTCCGTAGTGCAAAGTTTCTTGGGCACCACAGCAGGCTTCCCTACCGCAATGGCTTTATAGATTGAGAAGAGTTCCTTAGTGGACTGTTCAGCTTCTTCAATCTTGTTGAGAAATACAGTGATTTACCCTTTCTTATCAATTTGTGATAGTTGCGCCTACAGTCTATGTACTCTGCTTTAGCTTGGGTCGAGTAGGCAATCCTCCATTGCCTTTCGGCACGTTTACATGCTGCTTTGGCCACCCGCATGTCCTCGTTGTACCATGGAGCCGATCTCTGAGCTCGGCCCCCCATTTTTGCTACACCGAGTGGAGCCACCAGGTCCAGGGCTTCCGTGATACGTTGGGCTAGGTTGGAATTGATTTCTTCTACCCCCTCACCCCCAGGATGACCCTTCGCAGTTAGCGCCTGGTTGAATTTAACTTGAGAGAACGCCGCCCATCTCCGCCTAGGGTGTTTATCAGCAGGAGGTTCGGTCGGACGTGCTCCCAGCAGCTCAATGGTGAATGGGATGAGATGGTGGTCGGACCATGGGATGGGGACCGGATTCTGAGCCTCCACTTGGTCCCAGTTTGCGAAAACCGGGTCAAGAAGGTGGCCCATCTTGTGGGTGGGGTGCTGTACTTTCTGCTCAAACTGCAGTCCTGCCATTGCTTGACAGAAATCACTCGCCGCCTTGTCCGTAGGGGTATCTAGGTGTAAGTTTAGGTCACCCAGAACTAGATATTTGTCAGCACTTAATGCGGCCTCTGTGACGCCTTCTACTAGCTTCTCGATGAAATCGGTTGTCGAGCCAGGCGGGCGATAGATCAGAAGGCCCTTCAAGGTGAAATTGCCGCTTATCGAGATAGAGAAGGCACCGGCTTCACTATCCTCAATTGTAATACATTCTAGCTGACATTGGTAATCCTGTTTAGCAACTATGGCTATGCCACCCCCTCTGCCTAGTACTCTGTCTAATCTCTGCAGGCAATAGCCCTCTGGGATGGCTTCGATGATCTCCGGCATGGAGTCCTGGTCTAACCAAGTTTCCGTGAGGAAGAGCAAATCCCATTGCTTCCCACTAAGGAGGTCATGCATGTCGAGACAGTGCTTTCGTAGGGAGCGTACGTTCAGCAGGCCACATACCAGGTTGTGTTGCTCTCTGATTTTAGTATCCCCTGTATGGAAGGGGAAGTTGCAGTAGCTGCAGCCCACGTTGTTTTCTGCCTCCATACTATGTGAGCAAGGTCCAGAATGCTCACTGCGGAGGAGAAGTAGATCCTCTCGACTCCAGCTGACATGGTCTAATGGAGGGGCAGGGGGTCTGGCCCTGGGCCGCAGTCGGCCGCGGACGGGCGCAGACGGGCTTAACTTAGGCACGACTTCGGCGCGCCTTCGTCGCGCCCGCTGCGCTGCCTGCAACACATCCGCCTTATATCCCCCCCAGCGTCCCAACAACTAGAGCGCTGCAGGTATCGGCCGGAAGTGTCTGGCTCGGACCCTCCACGCCCTCTGCTCGAACGGTGCTAGTCACCGGCGTCAGAACGAGGCGGGAGGGAGGGACGAGTCCAGCACTCCGTTGCTAGGTAGCGGCAACTGCTTGTCTGCCTTGAGGAGCTCAGCCGAGCAAAATGCAGATAGATGTCCGCAGTAGTTCTAAAAATAAAACAGCTGTAGCAATTGGCCTAGTGTTCAGTTCTTGAGTGTGTGAGACCATTTGCTGACTGTGTACAACAAATGCTTTACACACTGTCCTCTGATACTGGCTTACTGCTCGACCAAGCTACCACTTTAGAGAGTATGGTTATATCTAACTTTAGCATCTGCCAAACCTCTGGGGAATGTGGACTCTGTACACAATGTACCTTACTTTGGTCCAGTATATACAGAGCCTCTTTCTTACACTGGTCGTTTTCTAACCTCTTTGCTGCGGATGACGAGCTCAGCTCATCATCCGCCACGGTGGTCGTGTGCGGATAAAAAAATATTCGTAAAAAGTGTTTTTCACAATTACACCCCATTTTGGGAAAATCTAATCGGTATTTTTTCTCTTCCTATGTTCCCCTTCCTCTTTGATTAATTGCGATTTAGTTGTGGGTGTTTTAGCAAGAAACCGGACGGGAAAACAACTTGATCACTTGCGCTGTTTTCTGTGTGAATCCTCACTCTGAAAATTCAGTAGGCAGGCGACCTTTGATTCTAACTATTGTCAACATATAATTATGGGAAGCGATCATATGTGCATACTAATAAGTCTAAATGCAAAAAATTGATACTAAATGTTGAAATCACATTTAGTAAATTATGCTGTTGATTCATGGCAGAATTACAGTTGTAGTAGAATGACAGAAGTGCGCATTTGCATTTTTCCCACATCTGACCAGTTTACTACCAGTCTTCTAAAGCCATTGGGGGATGATTGATAAGGCCCAGTTAAAAAGGAAATGTGAGTCTACGTGCAGTGTCCAACCCGCTGGTACGGTATCTAGTTTTCTAGGATGGATACGAGTTAGAATTTCTCACCAATAGATATTGTGCGTCGTTTATTAAACAGCAGTTTTCAATTATCTACAAGCTTGCCTTTCGATCAGTCATGTTACTATTGTGCATATTTTTAAAGCAGGTTTGTGAATTTGTGGTGCTGTCCATAATTATTACTTAACTTTTTTTAGGTCGAGCAGACCTACCCTCAATGCGTGAGCATTGAAGGTGTCTGCTTCAGACCTATTGTGGCCCGTATTTAGGAATGTGGACAGCTACCAGACGCGCGCTTTGACGAGGTCAGATTTCACCTCGGGAGCGAGCGTCTGATAGCGGTGCAAAGCATACGGCACACATACAGGCACACATACAGGCACACTATCCTCTACCTCGCATTCTCTCTCAATCACACACAGTCACGCATGCGCGCACACATTCCCTCGCGCGCACACGCACACACACACTCCCCCCCAGGCATGCACGCAATTCACATCAGCCCTGGGCCCCACTCACCGACTGCACTCTTCCGGCGGGGCTCCTCACGGCGCGGCGGGGCTCCTCGCGGCGCGGCGGGGCTCCTCGCGGCGCGTCTCCTCATGTAAATCGGGGCTCCCTCAGGTCAGAGGAGCCCCGCAACAGGCGCCACACTCCTTCTCCCCGGCACCCTCCTGGGGACCCGGGCTAACCCAGACGGCAGGGCGCTCCATGCGCCGGCAGCTCGCGGACCTCGGGAGGCGGGACTTCCGGTCGGCCACGAGCGGATTCGCCGGCCGGCCAAGAGCTTCCGGGTCGCCGCGGGCAGCGCGGCGGCGCCTATTTAGATTAAGGTCGTTAACACACCACACACAGCCTGAACCCGTGGCACATTTTTATCACCACAATGTTTTAGCAGAGGTGCCCAAACCTAAACTTAAAGCCTCAATCAACTTAAAATAAGTCTGGGGTCTTCGACCACAAAAATGTTTTTTTAAAGAAGGCTTACGGATTGCAAAAATCTGCAGAGCGAGGTTCATGGTTTTGCCCAGGGTCACGGGGGAAGCGGCAGTCAGCGCCGTGCTTGCTCAGGCGATAACATCAGTCTGGGTGATAAAGAAGCCATCTTTCCCTAAATTGAAGGCGCACTCGGCCTTTGCAGCGTTCCTGACCTTGAATGCCTAGGATTGTTTGGTCATCCAGTGTGCCCTCTATTGCTGGTTTCATATAGTGGGCAGTATGGTGAGAAGCGAGCGCGAGGATGGGGGGGGGTGTCTTATTTCGATTTCCTCAGCAAATTCTGCAGATCCAATGGAAACATTTCGGACCAGGTATGAGACTGTAACACAAACCAGAAAGTTCGTATGCCTTGAGAATAATGTCCCCCACCACAAGTGAGGGGAGAAAGGCAGCACGTGGGAGTGTGGTTCATATACGGAACGAGCGCATGCTTTTTTCCACAGTAAATTTACTTTTCGAAATCGTCTCACTGATTGCTTCTTCAGTGCAATGTCAGCTTTCCCATGCTGTGGTGGTACTTGCAAAGACATACTCCCGCTGCTAATTTAATGAAACCTTCAGCTTATGAAGCGGGGGAGAGAGGCATAATCTTGGTTAAATTTAGCTAGGCATGGAGAATATCTTAATTGGCGAAGCACCCTTTCCACCAAAACTAACTAACTCGTTTGGAACCCAGCAAGCAATGCCTCTATGCCCACCCCTGTGCAGAATCTGGGGCGGTTTGCACCCGTCGAGTCGCACAGCAGTAACTGTCTTTTGCACAGCAACTGCTTTGCTACATGAATGCTTTGCGCTGTAACGGATGTACAAAACCACCATTAGCAAAGCGTCGCAAAAAACCCAGTCTCAGCATTATACATATGGCAGGACTATTTGCTAGTCAAGCATATTTTTTATGAATGCAAAAATGGAGGCCTACAAGGGACAAAAGACTTCCATCTTTGTACTCGCATTATGCATACTTTTTTAGGTCTGGCTTGACAGCATATCTTCTACCACACCTAAGGTGATCAAAAAAGAGCTACAGCGTACTAGGGATTGCCTGTCGCTCCGTCCAGATAGTGATTCTTCTGAGTACAGCTTTTGATTTTAACACGAAGAGTGCTGAACTTCTAAGCAGCTGTAATCATTTGTTTACCAAGCTCTGAGAACCATGGCTTTGTATCAAGTCATGTGTTCTAACAGGACCTTGAGCAAGAGCCCTTTAGTTCACATACTTCACTCTTGTCTTCTCCAGCAGGAGAACGGATGGGAGCAGGGTAGTCAGGTGCAATATACAGATTTCCAGATCCATAGTACCACAATAAAAAAAAAATACATTATATACAGAAGAGATTATTATTCATACGCTTTAAAAAAGCAAAAAACGTTATGAATTACAATAAGAAACATACGCCAATCCCACGGTTAAATTACAAGTACTTTTATTTAATTATTAATTATTTAAAAAAAATAAAAGCCATTATTATTTGTAATATCAATACATCCAAGTCACGTAAATAAAACACATATTGCATGACAAATGCTATAGGTGTCACATTTGCGAAATTTAAAACTATTGGCATTGTAAATAACAAAGCTATTAATTTCGCTATTTTCAAAACCAACACATAAATAAAATATTTGTCATTTACAATACCAATAGCTCAAACTTTACTAATGCGAGACCTATTGCATTGCAAATGCTTGTTCTTGACTATTTCCATGACGGACACCATTCTAGATGTGTAAGCTATGTAGTTTGGAGTCTGTGTTCTTTATCTAGACGTAACGTTGTGAATGCTGATGTGACCCTACTACATTATATATTGCAAAATTGTAAGACAGCACAGGGTGTTTTCATGCTTTGTAGTAGAGTACTTCCTGCCAACAGTCTATTATTTATTTAGTCGGTGTGTTTACTTTTGCACCGGTCTGTGCCAAGGCCCATAATACAATAACGTTCAATTCAATCAAGAGGAACTGATTTGGGGTGGCAGTTAACACACAGGACACTAGAGAAACTAAGATTTCCCAATACCACTTTAAATTCCTCAATCACTTATCACTAAATGACAGCTCCCTCTGCTTGGAGAATTAGAACAGTTCTTCTCCCCCCGCACTGCGATCAATTTAAACATCATCTTCTGTCAGACTCGCGATATAAAGCAATGGGCTTGTTCGAGCTGAGCAGGAAGCACCCCGGCTAAGATCAAGGTAAGAGCAGGCCTGTCATTCACCCATCAGCGTCCGAAAGAAGTGGGGCCACCTCTCAGAGAATTAAGACCTGTGATTGGTACACAGTGAGTACTATGGCAGACCACCTGTTCTTCATTTCGGGCTCTGCGATTTTGCTTAACTAGTGCATGGGCTGTGCTGACATGGGAAAGAGAGTCTACCTCTACAAGGGAGAAACCATGGGTGGGCACCAAAGTATCCTACCTTAGCAAGCATTAAAAATGCAATAGGTCTCGCTTTTCATCAAGTTAAAGCCATTTGCTTTGCTATACAATATCATTAGCAAAGCGCTTTAACTTAATTAAAGGAGAGACCTATTGCATTTTCAATGCCTGTTTGAACATGCAAGCGACCATCCCTCCATGATGAGTCATATCTTCTATGCTTAATATCTCATAATGTGGGCATTGGATATTAAAGTTATGGTGCAATGAATGACTGGCATGGAATACTAGAATATTCCAACCAATCTGATTAACTACATACCCATGTTCTATAAAGACAATATGTTTTTTCTGTATTCTATTTAAATAAGAGGTCAATGCTTGCTTAAACTCTGGCACGCACTTGCACAATGTTATGTTTTACGTTGCTGTAGAGGTTGAGTGTCCCGAAAATCAACTCTGGGATATCAAGTCAGACACGTGTTTTTAGGGTTCGCCTGCACAAGCAGCTTAATAACAATCACATGGGCGATACCAAATGCATTTACCAATGCTGGTTTTATCAGTACACACTGAGAAAGCATTTGATTGGGCCCAACGGCCTTTCATCCAGGAGGTTCTCTATAGGAGAGGACTATCTAAATTCTGGAAACTGGCGACACACGCACCTGGAAGGGTCGGGGTGAATGGCATGACTTTGGGCCCCATCAGGAAACAGAGTGAGAAGAGTCAGGGCTTTCCATCTCCACCCTTATTTGCCCTTTATATGGAGCCCCTTGCTGAGGCGGCCCGCAGAAACCCACAGAATACAGGAGTCACATTAGGCAGAACACAAGTTGGGGGACCTCTCCTATTTAGGCCACATAGCAGCCACTAAGATGACCCAAAACAGTGTACCCTATGCAGGTGTTTCCCTCTTCAACCACCCAGTGGTACACTTTCCGGTATGCAGACACCGATAGACTCATCTGGAAGGGGGAAGAAGCCAGAGTACCCAAACTCAAGCCTTCCTCCCACACCAAAGACCCTCTCCCCTCCAAACTTGTCCAAAAACTCAAACACATCATCACCCCTTCCTGGACTTCTATTATCAACAGCTCCCTTGCCACCCGCTGTGTCCCCACTTCATTGCAACTAGGCCAAATCGCCCCCATTATCAAAAACCCTTTGGCAGACCCAAACGACCTCAATAACCTTAGTCCCATCCCCAACCTTCCCCTTCTTTCTAAAGCCCTGGAAAAATGTGTCCTTCTCGAACTAGATAGACACATTGAACACTTTAACTTACTAGACCCCTTCCAATCTGGCTTTAGGAAAGGATGCAGCACTGAAACCGCCATGCTAAAAATTGTTGACGACATCCACCACTCACTTGACAATGGTGAATCTAGCCTGCTGATCCTCCTTGATCTCTCTGCAGCGTTTGATACTGTTAACCACTCTGCTCTACTAAATGTTCTTAGAGATGGATTCGGCCTGAATGGTACGACACACAAACGGTTTGTCTCATACCTACAACATAGTTCTCAACAAATCAAAATCGCCTATCTAACCCTACCTCCATCACCTTAGGAGTTCCGCATGGATCCCTCGTCTCTCCCACTCCCTTTAACCTTTTCATGGAACCCCTCACACTCATTCTTAAACAAGCCGGGATCAACTACCATCTCTATGCTGACGACACCCAACTCTATTATAAGATTAAAACTCATGCTGACATCCTTCACCTCAACAACACTCATCAAGATTCAAACCTGATTCCACAGTAACCACCTCAAACTCAACCCTAAAAAACTGAAATTCTTTTTTCCCCTAAAAATAACCAGCTCCCCATTCAGAATTGGATCTCTGACCTTAACGCCCTCAACTGCTCCTTATCTTTGTCCTCCTCAGTCAAATCACTAGGGATCTCCCTTGACAACCTCCTAAACCTCAAGGAACACATCAATAATTCTGCCAAAGGAGCCCTCTTCACTCTCCGCCATCTTAAGAAAATCAAGCCCTTCATCCCTATCGATGATTTCAAACTAGCAGTCCAATCCCTTGTTCTTTCTCGCATCGACTATGGCAATGCCATTCTCACCGGAATTCCCAAGATCCACCTAGCACCTCTTAAATCTAGGCTTACCTCAGACTGCAAGCGATTCGACCACATATCCCCTGCCCTTAAAACCCTTAAATGGCTCCCCATGGAAGGTAGATGCACTTACAAAACAGTCTGCATTACACACAAAATTCTCCATCAGAATACACCGACCTACCTCTCTAGCAAACTCACTAAAGCCGGTTGCTCCTGTTCCTTGAGAAGTACTAACACCCTCCTTCTTATCCCCCCCTTCCTTCTAAAAAAGAAAACCACCCAGTCTCGATCCATTTCCGGCAACGCTCCTTGCATTTGGAATGCCCTTCCAACTGACCTTCGCTGCAACCCTTCCTACTCTAGTTTCAAAAAAGAACTCAAACTAAATCTCCTCAATAAATACTGGGGACCCTAATTCATATCCGTTCTCTTCCACTGGCTACATCTGTCCAACCCTAGATGCATTTGCCCTCCCTTTTTTAGCCCTACTCGCCCTTCCTCCTCGTCACTTCCCCCTCCCCGTTTATCACCTTCACTCCTCCTTGCTCGCCCCCCCCTTCCTGTGTCCACCCTCAGCCCGCATCCCCTCCAACCCCCCCCCCCCCTCCACTTCTCTTCCTTACCAACCTAACAGACCATTAATCTCCCTATCCTGACTCTGCAATTTTCCGGCTCCTTTTTTTTAATTTGTGCCTTTTGATATTTTTGATTTATCACATCTTTAACATTTTGTTGTGCTTATTTCCCATTATTTATCATTTTGAAATCTGTCAGGAGGAGACTTTTATGTTGTTTATATACATGTCCCCTGTCTTATTGACCTTTCTTGTCTCTAAAATGTAAAGCGCTCTGATACCCCCATGTCCAGCCAGCGCTATATAAAACCTCTAAAATAAATGATCCAAGTGAGGACTGGGAATCCCCTGGCTCAAGTACTTCTATGTGGCCACAAAGTTAAACAATCTAGTAGAATGACATTGCAAGGCTTCTGAGGAACACTGGTGCTTTAGGAATCAATCAGTTGCCAGCAGTCTTGTGTGGAAGACCCTACGGCTACCCAAGAGACGTAAATCATAGGGAGTGTACAGTTTCCCAGTCCTACAGGCCACCATGCCTGCCTGGGATATGGCGCACTCCTTTAGCAACTTCACCATCTCCGATGACCCCTATAATAGGCAACCAGAGTTTCAACCAGCTAGCGCCAGCACAGACTTTCTATTTATTTATTTATTTTATGCAATTTTTAAAGCGCGCAAATACCCAGGAGGGTGTCTCGGCGCTAGCGTAACAGAGCTCTTCCTGTGAAGAAAAATGGTAATTTATGCTGAGAACAACCAAGTCTTGAGTTTCTTTCTGAAGTTAATGAGCGTAGGAGCGGTTTTAATATGGAGGGGTAATGTATTCCAAAGTTTGGCTGTCGATGTGGTAAAACATCTGTCTCCCCAATTGGCCCTTCTTGTACGAGAAACCCTCAACAGATGGGCTGATGATGAACGTAGAGTTCTTGAATGCTCAAGCGGGCAAAAGGCTTTATTTAGAAATAGTGGGCCTAGATTATTGATGGCTTAGTGGGCTATGCATAAAGTCTTGAATTTAATCAGACTCCTCACTGGGAGCCAATGCTGTCGGATGTAAGGGGAAATGGATGTGAATTTGGGGATGGTTAGTAGAGTCCTGGCCGCGGCATTTTGCACCGTCTGCAGTCTGTTGAGGACCTTTTCTTGGGCATTCAGTAAGAGGGCATTGCAGTAATCTGTTTATTTTATTTATTTTTATTTTGAAAGTTTTATATAGCGCGAACAGGATCTTTGCAGATATCAGAGCGCTTTACACGGCTGGGAATGCCAGCAAGAGAGTGGGGTTACACATAAGTAGTACAGCACATCAATAATACAAGTATAACAGTTAAATGTGTGCATAGATAGTCAGTAGCATCAATAATCCAGGTGGGATACATAGTCATAGAGTTCGAACAGCGAGTTAAATGTGTGCGTAGCTAGTTAGTAGCGACAATAATTCAGGTGAAATACATAGTCATAGAGTTCGAACAGAGTAATACAGGTCGGAGTAGGGTCTTTCCAAATCCACGCTAATAGGTCAAGTGTATTTGGCCATAAAAATAGCTTTTACTTCTTTCTTAAAAAGTGTGAAGGAGGAGATGAGTCTGGTTTCAGGAGGGAGTGAGTTCCAGATCCTGGGTGCCATTCCTGAGAAAGAGCGTTTATATGTTTTTGCCTTCCAGAATCTTCGGGGTTTTAGCAGAAGATTGTCTGTGCCTCTAGTGTTTCTAGAGCCGCCAGAGATTGACAGCTTCTGAGTGAGATATTCGGGAGAGCTCAGATGTAGAGCCTTGTGTGTCATGCAGGCGATTTTCAAATGTATTCTGGCTTCAAAAGGCAGCCAGTCCAGTGTTTTCAAATCAGGGGTGATGTGCGAGCGTTTTTTTGATCCAGTGATGAGTCTGGCTGCAGC
Source organism: Lissotriton vulgaris (assembly GCF_964263255.1). NCBI lineage: Eukaryota > Metazoa > Chordata > Amphibia > Caudata > Salamandridae > Lissotriton > Lissotriton vulgaris. The sequence continues at coordinate 832,853,718 of NC_141695.1, forward strand.
ATTTAGAGAAGCTCTTAGTGGTGCAGTGCTGGTTAACGGGAGACCGCAGAGGGCGGTGCTGCCGTATTCAATTTGTGGGATTACTAGAGCTTGTACTGCAGTTTGGAAGTCTTTGGCTGGTAGGAAGGGTTTAAGTTTCCTCAGTGTATTGATTTGGAAGTTCGCTCCCTTAGTAGCCTTGCTGATATGATGCTGCATGTTAAGGTTGGAGTCGAGGGTTATGCCTAAAGATTTCGCTGAGTCCACTGTGATGGGTTGGACTTTGAGTGCTGTTAACTGTTTAAGCCAGGTTTGCGTGATGGGGGTCTTCGCGGGAGGTGTGATCAGCAGGAATTCTGTTTTCAGAGCTTTGAGGTGATTATCAGCAAGCCAGGATTGTGTGCTTCTAATCGTAGAGTTCAGTAGTAAAATGTCATTGGGGGATTGTAATTTGAGATATAGTTGGGCGTCATCTGCGTACATGTGAAAAAGTACATTGGATGCTTGAAGCAAGGTGGTGAGAGGTTCCATAACTAGGTTGAACAGGGTTGGTGATAGGGAAGATCCTTGAGGGACGCCTAACGACACAGGTATTGGAGAGGACATCAGGTTGTCACTCTTGAATTTCTGCGACCTGTTGTGTAAAAAGGAGGTGAACCACTTGAGAACAGTCCCAGAAAGACCCATTCTTGTGCTCAGAAGATCGAGTAACTTCTCATGTTTGACGGTGTCGAATGTCGAAGAGAGATCAAGCAGGATGAGGAGGCAGGTATCACCTTGATCTAGGATTTGAAGGGCGTCGTCAATTATGTGAGTCATAGCAGTTTCAGTGCTTTGTCCTGCTCGGAAGCCTGATTGATGCGGGTTGAGGAGATCAAACAGGTCGATATGTTTAGTCAGTTGTAGTTGAACGCATTTTTCCAATAATTTGGCGAGAGTGGGAATATTGGTAATGGGACGGTAGTTGTTTAGGTCGGATGGGTCGGCAGTAGGTTTCTTTAGCAAAGGTGTGACTTGTCCAACTTTGAGGGAGTCAGGGATGGTTCTTTCTTGGAGCGAGCTGTTGATGATTTTAGTCCAGAGAGGAAGGAGCAGTGGGATGAAATCTTTGACAGCGTTAGCAGGGAGGGGATCCGTGAGGTGATTGGAAGGTTTCAAGGTGTTGAGCAGTTTGCCTATTTCTTCTTCGGAGTAGGTTTCAAAGGTTGACCATGTTGCATTGTTTTTAGGTTCGGTGGGTGTTATGCAGTTGAGTGTGTTGTGGAGTATTGCATCAGCGCGGAGATCATTCTTTATGTTGTCAGTTTTTATGGTAAAGAAGGTGGCGAAGTCTTCACAGGAGGGTGCTTCGTGCAAGGTACTGAGAGGTTGGGGCTGTTCCTTGGCTTGTGTTCTGATTAACTCAGAGTTTTCTAGGGCGATTTTTTGCTTGGACGAGCTGGAGGCTGAAGAAGTTTGCTTTTGAGCGCTTTATTTTCCTGAAGTAGGCGTTTCTCTTTTTCTTCAGGGTTTTCAGGTGTAGTGCAGAGGGAGCTGACCTCCAGGTGCGCTCTGCCAATCTCATGGCTCGTCTATCTTCATTGAGACTCCCGTCGTACCATGGGTTGGAGATTTTAGCGAAGACTCTTTAGCTGCATGGGAGCAGCCTCATTAATTATTGCGGTCACGGCGCTCAGATAGTCGTCAGTCAGGGATTGGACATCTGTAACGCCAGCGGGGGGGGGGGGGGGGGGGGGGGGGCGGGGGGGGGGAGCAGGAGGTCGCGACTGTTCGGGGGTAAGGATAATGGGTTGAGTTTTTTCAGGTCTCTTTTCCAGACTTTAGGTCTGGTGGGTTGAACCGAGTTGAGTTTGACTTTTTCATTGATGTGAAATGTAACGTTTGTCGTTTTAAAGCTTTATTCGACATTTGTCATAAAAGCATTCACCTAACCCTGATACAATAAATACTACATGTAAAAAATACTTTCTAAAAATACATATTAAACATGAAATGTCGAAAATGTAACAATATGATGGTCTGACCAGTCACAGGGTTGTCTCAAGTTGACTAGCGCCCTCTTTGGCGATAAGGTCGAGGATAGAGCCTTTCTCGGGGGTCGGGCTGTTGCATAATTGTGTGAGGTCCAGTGCGCTTAGGAAGCTTTTAAGACTATTTACCACCGCATCGTTAGGGTCGTTCCAATGGAGGTTGAAGTCACCCAGGTATATTTGGGTGAGCTGTCGTCCTGCGTTGGTTGAAATCAGGTCCATCATTTGTTGGGCGAAGATGAGGTGGTCTCTGGGAGGGTGGTAAATGCCATGGAGAGAGCATATCGGTTTGCCATCACTGATGATATCGAGGCAGATGTATTCGTAGGAAGTTGGGTAGGGACGGCACGGAAACTGTCAGTACAGAAAGGCTGTTCCTGTATATGCATGCGATTCCGCCACCTATCTTGCCAGACCTGTCAAGCCTAATGATGTGGTAGTTAGGGGGGACCAGAATGTCCATTATAGGTGTAGAGGATTCGGTTAACCAGGTTTCAGTCAGGATGATTAGGTCAAGGTTCAATCTTAGGATGAGATCAGCGATGGCGGAGGAGTGTTTAGAAGCCGATCTGCAGTTTAGGAGAGTGCATTTGAGACGGGGAATGTCTGGAGAGGAAGAGGGTACTAGAGAGAGGGGGACTTTCCTATGGTTATTTGGGACGGATATTCTGTTAAGAGTGGAGGATCTGCGGGGATTTGAGTGTATTGTGGGGATGGGGAGGTGCGAGGCAGTTGTGATGTTTAGGGGAGCTTGGTCGTAGGAGCTGAGGAGGGAGAGGGTGTCGAGGTCCGAGAGAGGGTTGCATGTACGAAGGGGGCGGTTGTTGCGATTGTGGGCGGGGATCGCGGTCCAGTGAGTGCGGCGGTTGTGCTTGTTGCGATTGTGGGCATGGATCGCGGTCCGGTGTGAGGGACGTGGCTTAGGAGCGTCGTCGGGACGTGAGGGTAGCAGGTTGAGAGGGGGGGTGGTGGTGAGTGAGGCGAGTCTAGGGGGTGTGGTGAGCAGCTCTTTGATGGTGTGCATGTCTTCCTTGATGGTGTGAATTTCTTCTTTGAGTTGTAGGAGGAAGGACATAATCTTGTCTAGCGTGGGGTGAGTATTAGTGTTGGGGGTGGACGTCATGGTTGGGTGGATGCCCTGGGACTTAGCGTGCGGGTGGGAGGGAGGGTTAGTGTTCATGCAGGGCTCCGTGTTGTCGTCGTGCGGGTTGGTGTTAGGGAGAGAGGGTAAGGGGGCGATGGGAGTGGATGAAGTATGGAGGAGGTTAGAGGCGTGGAGACGGGGATTCATGGCAGGGGGAGAGGGCGGGGTGGAAGTGGAGGGTATGATGGTGGTGAAAGGGGAGCCTGAAGGGAAGTGAGGGCTGAGAGTGGGGGGGGGAGTTGAGGTTGGAGGTGGTCCTGTCGTGGGACTGGGGAGTTAAGATAGTAGATGTGGTGTGCTCTGCATGCTTAGTTAGCGTGTGGAAGTGGGGGCTGAGAGAGGGGGGGGACAGGGTGTGGGATTTGTCGCTATGTGTCAATCTGGTGCTGAACTAGGTTAGAGGGGTTGTGGGCGGGGTCTATGGTGTCAGTGGGGAGAGGATGGGTGGGGGTATTATGAGAGGGTCACCGGGGTGGGAGTGTGGGGTCGGTTGGTGTGTGATGGGAGGTTATTTATGTCTGTGATTGCGGATTGTGGGGTGTTTGCAGCAGGTGGGTGAGTGACTGGTGTGTTGGGGGAGGAGGTGAGGTGCATGTCGTTCTGGTGCTGAGCCAGGTAAGAAGAGTTGTCGGTGGGGGCTGTGAGGTCTTGGGTGATAATACTGGAGGGGATGTGAGTGGAGGTCCGATGGTTGGAGAGGTTCTCTTTGAAAGTGGGGAACAGGTTGTCTAGTAGTTCCAGGTTCCTGTCTGTGGATTGAATTAGGACAATCCCGTTATTGTAGATAGTAATGGTGGTTCTGCCTAGGAAGAGTTGGGAAGGTGTGATGGAGAGAGTTAAGCAGTGAGCGGATTTCCTGGTGGTGGTGACAGTGAGAACACCAAGATACTAATTAGAGTTTTGCCCGCAGACGGAGGTAGACATGGAAGAAGTTTTTTGATCCTTTTTAAAATATAAAAGGATGAGGAGACCACAGAGTTGGCATGTTGGAGGAAAGTCATTTTGTTGTCAAATATGACTCCTAAATTGCGTACCTTGGCTACCGGTTGGGGGGGGGGGGGGGGGGGGGAGGGGCACACCCATCTGAGGTGGCCACCATTGGGGGGGACCAGCTAGGTTGCAAGTTCTAGCATAGCAATTACCAAATTGTAAGTGTGTGGAGGACCTTTTAAACGTGAACTGGATGCAGTCTTTTGAACAGTTTAAGAGGTAATATGGCCTACCTGAGAAGGAGTGTATGAAGCATATACAACTCAGCCACTGGGTGACTCAATCTGCAGTCCGGAGGCATGCAACTCAACCACAGATCGAATATAAGAAATGGCACATTACAAGACCCGATAAGCATTTAGTCTCCGCCCTTTACAAAGGGCTTCTAAAGGCACTCCCCTACCACAAACACAGCAACACAAAATCAATGGGAACAAGAATTAGAACACTCTCAGATAAGGAATTGGGGAGCGATTCCACCGCCCAAGTGCACTTGCCCTACGAAGTTTCTCATCACCCCCTCCCCAAAGCTGGAGGGCTGAGGCACACAGGCACTCTTATACCCCAAGCTGCAACAGTATTGGAAAACGGTAAACCAAATGATTGCCACCGATATCTCCCATTCCCTGTTTATACTATTTTGAGTCTACCCAATGCACTCTTTCCCATTACGCTCACAACGGGATGCATTAGGTGCGACTAAACATGCAATCATGGCCCTGTGAAGCCTTCTTGGTTGTTAAAGTTCTATTGATTGATAACAAGTTTCAAACTACTCTTTATCGAAAGAACACGGATCGTAACAGCACCCTTCACTACTCCAGTTTCCATCAACCCAGTTTAAAACATAACTTACCTTTGTCTCAACTCATGAGGGTAAAAAGAATCATATCCGATCCTTCAGAGAGCATCCTACAAACTGAATTCATGTGCCAGAGATTCCAAGGTCGGGGTTTCCCTGAGAAAGTTCTTCCCACCGACAAAACAAAATGTACCATGAATAGAGATGAATTGCTCTCAACCAAAATAAAAACTGACAACAAACCCATGATTGTGGTTTCTAAATACTCTACATTAAGTGCCAAATACCGCAAAATTCTCTCAAAACACTGGCAACTTCTCAGCAGAGTCCAGACTTTCAAGGTCTGTTTGAGCAACCTCCAATCTTTGCTTACACCCGTGGGCCCAATCCCAAAGAAATACTCACCCACCCTAAAAATCCCAAACCTCATGACACATGCAAAGAATTACAACCTTGCTACAACTGCAGCAATTGTAACAACGTAATCAAGGGCAACATATTACATCATATAATGAAAGGCAATCCCATCAAATTAAAAGTGAATGCCACGTGCAACACCAATAATGTGATCTACCTACTCAAGTGGCCTTTGTTACGTAGGGCATACTGAACGCAAAATTCGAACAAGCATTTTGGAACACAAAAGTAACATTCAGACCAGCAACATGAAATCCACTGTTGCATCACATTTCGCTGAAAACAGACACAATGTCGCACAACTGAAATTCACTGTGCTTGAAAATGTACAAACCACAGTCACCATGACCATGAAGGATAACTTGCTTCAAAGAGAAAACTTTTGGATCAGATACCTGTGCACGATGCAGCCCACTGGGCTCAACGTTAGAATGGAATTTCTTTGCTATTTATGAACTGTACTTTGCATATCACTGCTGTTTTATTATTTGTGATGCTCATACTCACTGGTATTTTTTAAAGTGTGCTTTATATTATTCTCACCCGTTTTACGTATTTATATGATTTTCACCCGTTTTACGTTCTTACATACATATCCCTGGTCTTTGTTTATATAAGTCACTCTCATTGTTTATTTTCACCACTTTAAGATGGCCGCTAACCTTTCACCCGCAGTCCACTTTCTATCTTCATTAACCGGCCACGCTACACGTTCACTGTTTTTTAACAATCACCTAAACGCTAGCAGCACAGCACGATTTAAGCAGTGACTGTCCCACACGAATGCTGTAAGTACGAACTCCCCAATATCGCCCGCACTTTCACGTTAAATCATGTATTTGTTGACACTTGGTCGACATTGTTTTTCATCTCTTTTGAACTCCATTGAATCTTCAAGCAGGTTCACGCTGAACGTTATCACTGTACTTTAAATTCACTCAAGCGCGCAGTGGTCACATTTTTTTAATGCTCGTTTTTAAACACGTTTTCCCCATAATCCACAGTAGGCATTTATCACACATTTTGATATACTCTTTATGGCCACCTTGGACCCTAAGCACACATTCCATTCTACAGCATAATAACTCCACAATGAATTATTGTGTATTTTGAAACTATGATTGATTTAAGCACCATGTTGATGATGCATATTATGGAGATATATTTTTTATTTCTCAGACAGTTTATTTGTTCTTCTCTTTAGATTCTCCCCTGACGAATAGCTTATTGGAAAGCCCGAAATGCATAGGGATTTACAATTCAAGCATTTTGGAAATTTGTAACATTTAACCTGCAATATATGAATGAACTGTTGGAACCATTAATGAGATTTAATGAATAATGGACTAATCTAGTGATTTGGATTTACTTTATTACACCCCTTGTTGGGTACCTTGAAGGCTGTGCGCAGGGGGACAATTGCAAATCTGGATTTGCGTTTTCGAAACTACTGGATATACATGGTAGTAGGGGCTTTCACTGCCGCAGTTTTAAACAGCCCCCCTTTTTCTCCCGTGGAAAGACCGGATTAAAGGGACAGCCAGTGCAGCCATGGCTATTATAACAATAAATTAAAGGCACGGAAAGGTGATTATTACACAACGCTCAAGTCAGTAGACATGCATTTTGTTGCCGGGACTTGCATTACTGTCGTGGGCAAGAATTTTGGCGTTTCGTTGCTTACTCCCAGAGAACATGGAGAAATAAAAATAGACTCAGTCTAAAATAAATTCCCTTTGGGATTCCTCAAAGTAATACAATGTTCACACACCACATTCAACCAATCACTAACAGTGTAGCGGTAACCAAAAACCCAATTGGAAAGGTGTAATATATCTATACAAAAAAGTTGCAAATCACTCAATACAAATGCCAAACCAACAATTATGAATAGTTTACCATTTGGTAGAATTTTTCTATTATATCTTAAAGAACCGTTGTGGTTCAGTAACTTTTAAAGGCATTTAAAAGTTACTTAACCACAAGGTTTCTTTTGGATATAATAGAATAATTCTATTATCGTTGGTTTGGCATTTGCATTGAGTGATTGGCACTATTATATCTTCCCACATAGTGTTTAGCAAGATAAAATCTTTGTTGAACGTACGATTTTATACTCATTCAATGTGGTGGTGTTGCACATTTTAAAATTGCGTTTAACTTTTTTTGTTTAGATATTTCAAGTAAACATTTCCATATTGGGGTTTTGGCTACTGCTACACTGTTGGTGATGGATTGTTTCGATTGCATGTGGAATGTGAACATTATTCTATGTGTGAGAGGAATCCCAAAGGGAATGTATTTTTAGACTGTCATTTTGGTGTCCTGACCCTTCGGCAACTAGGACCCCTCTCTTCTTGAGAATAGCACAATGCTATTCCTTGGGCGTTTTATATTGTTTGTTAGCTGCAATTTTTAAAAGTTTCACTTTTAGGACAATGGGCACAAGCAGGAAACATAAGCGAAAGACAATGGACCAGATAGCGAGGGTTAGATTTGCACCGCATCTAAATGTGGGCAAAAAGATTGTTGATGAACACAAGGGTCTATGACATCATGTAGGAAGACGTACTGGCTGTTAAAACTGACTGAAAGGAATTTGGAGTAACAAGACACAACTAGCCAGATTGCCAGTGTCTGCCCAGAGCGTTAATCACCTAACTTATACATGGCCGGACATTGAAAGAACTTTATGCCCAATAGCAAACAAAGAAATTCATGCCGGGTTATTTTCATTACCTTTGCTGTCACCATTGAGTTGCCAAATTGTATTTTCCTTTACTTCCTCCTAAAGGTGGTCTTTTAGATTATTTTCTTTGCCAACTTCAAAAACAATGCATGTAGTGTAGGCAACAGCAAAATTAGTGGTCAATTTTGCTTATTTAGTCAAGACCCAAACTACCTGGGACCAGGTTGATAAAACTCGATAGCTTTGTTACTGTAGTAAAGTGCCACTTTTTGACATGGTCACTCCGACTTATGCTCACGGATGATATTTTTTTATTGGTAACGCACTCAAACGCTAACTAGGCCCCAGAGCTTCAGCCTAAAAGACGACAAATGTTCAATTGAAACTGAAATTGTCTCAGACTTTAGCACCCCTGCAAGTTCATAGTATTTTGTACCTCTGCTACCCAGGGCCTGGGTACTAAAAGAAAGTCTCTAAAGGATGCAGTACGATGCTTCCTTCAGGGAGCATCCTGTCGGGAAGTCATCACAGAGGTCCCAAGAAGTCAGCCCTGTCTCTTCAGAAGGTCACACCAAACCATCCAGGAGCACCCCTGCACCAATACCCTGGTACAGGAGCATTTGCCCAATCCAAGGCTTTTTGAGTGTCAAGTCCAGGCACCACTGCTGCCAAAACTAAACCACCCACATAGGGAATCGCAGGACGGACAAGGCTCACCCCAAGTGTGCCCTGCTGTCTGTTTTCTTACTCTCTGCATGTCAAGACCAAGAACAGTGAGCCTCCACACTAGCTGGCCAAACCCCTCTGCATCGAGCTCCACAGCCCTGGTTTGCGGAAACTGACAGTGCACCCTTGCTCCCAAGACCCTCATGAACATGCCCCCAAAAATCAACACATGCCACCAGGTACTCTGGACTAAACTGTGAAGCACTCTAGGCTACCAACACCTCTGCACCCGGTTGCACCAGGGTAGGTACACTTAACTGCTGGTACTTTGGACCTTGGGCCTCAAGCACATTAAATCCTACTGTGCATCCTCCACAACTGATTGCAAGTATATGTACGCAGTACATCTTTACTATCATAAGACATTACCTAGTTCGATGACAATACCTCAAAAAATGTTATTTGAGCATTTCAGTATTTTTTTGTAAAATACATAACTTTGAAAGTTTACCTAATTCTGATAAGTGTCCTTTATATTGAACAAATCTTATTTTCCAAATTGGTCTAAAATTTCTCCTAGAGTGTGTCTTAGTTGACTGTGCAATAACAGCTAAACCCTCCACCCTGAAAAGCAGAAGCTGCTGCACCACTACCACAAATGGGATTATTAAAGTACGCCTCTGTAAACCAATAAGGGTAGGCTGAACTTTTTTGCACGTATTCCTACATAGGTTACTACATAAAAAGCCAGCTTCCTACGGTTACAGTGTGAACCTAAATTGAATATATACAGCAAAAACACTTCATTCAATATAGAACAAATCATACCTACTTTCGCATGTAGCACTTCATGATCAAGACAAGTGGGACTACATATGCAGACTGATATGCTACATAGGGAGCAATCAGCCAATGGTCCACACGATTCCTGGTGATGCATACAGGCTACTGGATTAATGAATGTACAATTAATATTAAAATTGGTGACTGTAACCACGGGCAAGCATACAGCATTATTGCGGTCACAACTGCTCACTATGCAAAGCCTTATGGAACAGACGTTTAAGAAAAAAAATCTGCATCGCCAGCCTCCGCATTTTACATAGGCTTTATTTAGAAGTATAAAACAATGATCAGTAAAGAGCTGTTGGCAATGCATACGTCCATTCATGGAGGCTAAAGTTCACAGCATTTATTGACGGCTCTTAAGATTTGGAGTCGAGGTTGCTTTTGATCCATCACAAAAAAGGCCATCAACACTGAAGAGAAGTTCATGGAGCAATGTCAGCAAGTCCACATGCAGATAGGTTCAAGTGCACAAAATTGAGACAACTGATTTCTGATAGTTTGGAATTTGTGCAGCATTACACCGAACAAAGTAACAGATGTAACAGCTGAGGAATGACTATTTTCTTTACCACGCCAGAAAGTCCAATTAAAGCCTAGCTGGATACCAAGTAAACAGAATTCTCCTTAGACAATTTTAATCTGGTGTAGGTGAAGTAGGCCTTCCCACAATATAATACAAGGAAAACGTGTTTCAAAATAACTTCGTAGAAAACAATCCGCTCGAGATTTAAAAAAAGAAATGACAGATTAAAACCCCTTTTGAAAGTAAAACGTAATTGTTCATAGTTGTATCAATCCTACATCAGAACACTGAATCCGCCATAATGCTGAGTCTTCATTTCTGTAGATTTGCTTACTGGTTAGCTGGTATCCATCTGAAATGAAATACAATTTGCGTTATATAGACTGAAGTGAAAAGTGATTGCTTATTGCAACTAAATAGCTTTAACTCTCGTTACTGTACGAAGTTGCCTTAATATACTGATGCGCTACTTATTTTCATATGCAATGTTCCAGCACCAGTGCAATTTTGCTGCAAAGGATGAATAATAAACTGCCCAGCAACTCCAAAGTACAATAACCTCTGAAGTCTGGTGCAGATGTGACTCCTATAGCGAGGACTGTATTGGCAAAATAGAAACATAGCCAGTCCGATCCATTTTCTTTCACTGCTGGCACACAGGTGCACATAACCTAACTCTCTCCCTAAAGCTTACTAACTCGAAAAGCATAACTTAACTGTTTTAATTATTTCTGTACCGTTCCAGATGCCCGTTTGCTCATCAAAAACTATGGATGAATTACAACATTATGGATAACCCAAAAATGGTGAGGTAATGACATACTCTAGCATTGTAGGCATCCAGCTGTGCATCAAGTTCTTCTGCTGACAACTGCTGTCTGGGGTTCCGTGCGGGCCCACCTCTGCCTCTACTTCTGTTACCACGACCCCTTCGGTTTCCACCACCTCCACCTCCACCAAATCCACCAAGGCCACCACGTGGTCTGCTCATTCCACCTCGATTTATACTGGAATAAAAAAAAAAGTTACTAACACAGGAATAATTGGTTTCTTATTCTTAGCACGATCGAACAGTTGGCATCAATATATTCGATAAAAATATTTTTCAATCACATGATCATAAAAGATATACATCACATTATAAAAAAAGGTTTTAAAAAACGCATTAAACATTAGTGATCAAGGTTTAAAAAAAAAAAAAGAAAAAAGGTGTGCCAATAATTCAAATCTGTCCTGAGTCTCCAAGTCTCTTTATGCAACGGGTTCGGGCGTACCACATTGAAGTTAAAAATTTGGATAGTGCAAAAACTGTAGTAGGAGCTAGATCTGTCTTTAAGACTCTGTAAGCAGGTAGAAAAGTTCTGAACCTCAAGTTTCTAAGCAGGGGGACTAGCCAAAATTTCCTGCTCCTCTCATAGGTCCGGCAAAAGAAGACCACATGGACATCGTTCTCTTTCGGGTGGTCACATGCCGGGCAAGTTTCTGTGGAGGAGCGACAAGACCATGATGCTGTGAATGATGCCAGAGGAAGAGTTCCATATCTCCATTGGAGGAATAGTTTTCTGGTTAATGCCGGAGTCATGGCATCTAAGACACTTTCTAGTTGATAAGAATCTTTAATTTTTATGAACTGGTTGGATAATGATCCATCACGAGTGCCTTCGGCCGCTCTGAAGAGCATGTGATCGTAATAAGCTCTCGAGAGCACCTTTTTAGGGATCTTAATGCTAGTATTTACTGGGTCCAACCATAGTTCGAGGAGTACAATTGCCTCAAAAGTTCTCTTGATGTAAATCAGCCAGGGTGTTCTTGCGGCGTTGGGCAACTAAAAATTCCTGCAACTCAGCTCTGTAAGTTGAGAGATCTGGACTGCTCCATAGACACCGCCAGAATGCTAAAGGTTTGAGCCCCAGCTCCTCCATTATGGGCCGAAGGCCCATATCCAGCCTGAGAGGGAGTAATGGAAGAGCAACAATCTGTCTCAGGAATTTATTCTCAAGTTAGTAATTTTGATGATGGAATATGGCCCCACAGCTCGCCCCTGTATGTGACACCCCCGGGGCCTGTGCTTTGTAAATGTGAATAATAGGGGTGAGTGGCCGGTAGGGTTATTCGTTCACTAGTCTCATGGTGCCACCCACCAACTGTGCCAGTTTGATGTTTGCTTTTGACTGGTGGGCCGACCACGTTAAATTTTCATTGAGGGTGATCACCAGATATTAGATTGTGTGCACCCGTTCCAGTTGAACTGTTCCCAGCTTGGGCGGTTAAGGGGCTTGGGATTGAGAATCATGTATTTAGTTTTCTGTGGGTTAATTTCGATCCCCGCTCTGAGCAGAACTCCATAAACCCGCCCAAGACACGTTGTGTGCCCATTAGGGATTTAGACAGCAGCAGGGTGTCATCGGCAAACATAATTGCGGGCACCCTGCTGCCAGTCAGTTTTGGGGCATCAGTGTTGGGAATCCTGGTCAGGTGGGCAATTACCCCGTTCACGAAGAGGCAAAACAGGGTCGATGCAAGCACGCAGCCCTGTCTTACCCCTCTGCGAACGGGGGACCTTTCGGTTAAATTGCCACCTCTGCCACACCCAACGCGGGCGTAGTTGTTATGATGTAATCTCATCAGGATTGCCAAGATGTCTCCCGGGACATTCATCTCCTCCATGACTTTCCAGTTTTACTCTGGGTACCAAATCAAAGGCGGCACGCAGGTCTACAAAAACAGTATACAAGGTGCCGCCCTCAATTGATGCTGTCCTCCAGTATAAAAGGTTCAGCCTAAAAATGTTATCTATTGTAGAGACCCCCTGTCTAAATCCCGCCTGATAGGGAGTCAGGATATCAGTCTCCTCCATCCAATTCTGTAGCCGGTCCAGAATCAGTCTTCCGAAAAGCTTTTGGGATATATCAATAAGACTGATCGGACGATAGTTGGCTGGGAGCAGAGGGGAACCCTTTTTGAAAATTGGCACCACTTCTGCTCCCAGCCAAGTATCCGGCACCTCCATTCCCCCAGGACAGCGTTAAATATCAACGTAAGGTATGGGGCCCATATCCCTGGTTCCTGCTTAAATAGGTCGCCGGGTACCCCATCGAGACCAGGGGTTTCCCTGTAGACAACCCAGCTATAGCCACCCTCACCTCTTTCAGTGAAAGGGTCTCCTATTGGACCTGGCACTATCGTAATGTTTGTTGAATTTGGAGCCCCTTCCTCCATTGAGTACAGTGACTGAAAATGACTCTGCCATAAGCTAGGAGCTATGTTGGGCTCTATTGCTGAGGATAGGTCCTCTGTTCCATTGGACACTATTCGCCAGAATTTGCACGAGTCTTTAATGGCAAGTGATCTTGAGAGGTTCTCCCAGTATTGTTGGTCCCACTCAGCCCTGGCATTCACCAAGAGCTTCCTGTAGGACCATCTCCTGGATTGGATTTCATCCCTGCCTTTGCGCCCCTTAATTGCAAGTAGCAATTTGGTTTTTGAGTCCCTGCAGGCGGCATTATACCAGGTCCTCTTAGCTGTGAGTCCTTTTTTAGCCCCTCCTTTTGAATATAGGTCCAGGTCCAGAGTACTAATTAGTTCTGCATGGGTCAATATATAAATTTGGCATGTATTAGCTCGGCACTATAGTTATCACTCTTACCTTTGAGGCGGCCTTCTCTGTAGGTCTATTTGTGAAGTCACTAGCTGGATGCTCATTGGCCGCCCTGGAGGTAAAGAAACAGAGCTTAGACCAAATAAACGTTGTTAAAGGCTAAGACTTCAAAGTTGGAACCTCACACAGGGTATCAATTCATGCAGTGCATTTCACACAGGCCCATAACCCTAAAAAAATACACGTCGGGTGGGAGTTTTACCAACGTGGTTTGCCAATTGCCTAACAGAATAAACAAACTCTTGTGCAAGAAATGATTGTATAGCATTCAGCACAAGTCTTTAACCACACTGTACTGGTCACGAGTCACAAACCAATGCATTCATGTCTGCTGGTGCAACAAAGCATTTAACACCTTACGACTAAACACACCCAAAACGAACTATCCTGAAAGCTACACTGCAAGCAGGACCTCGTATATCCTGCATCTGGATCACCGACCACTCCAAGGACACATTCTTCTACCCGTTTCAAAGCCTTTGTATCGGTAACACCTTCATCCTTTGACAAGTCCCAAGACCATATCTACACCTAGTGTTTTATACCACTTAAACTTCATCCATACGTTAGGCTTGGCGATCTATGCAGAGCCCCACAACAACGGCATCCGCTCAGAGTATGTTGTCCAGTAGTCGACTAGACAACTACTTGTGGCTTCTGTGATAAGAGTAGGTAGATCAACATGGTACCACTGACGCAGTACCGCTTCCCTAAACAGATTAGTCATTTGAGTAAACTAAATTAAACAGTGAGATGAGAAAAGGGCATGTCCAACCAGATTTAATAAAGAGCATTACAAATAGGAGCTAAAGCGAACCCTGGAGGCAAAGTTCTAAAACTCCTGTAAGCAAACATCTGATGCGTCTTTGTATTGAAGATTGGAAAGCTGTGCCCAAATGTCAAATGTGTTACAGAAAGTTGCCTATACACCATATACACATTATATGCAAGTCTAAATTAATTTGGTCTTGCCTAGGCAGCACATGCGGAGTTGAAACATTGACACTAAACCCTAGTCACAGATCTGGGTTGAATCACTCATTAGCTCACTTCGCCACCCCAATTCAGCCACAGCCATATGCAAGTCTGTCAGGACCCCATGCCTCATGGGACAGTCACGACTTATCAGCCAAGCCAGGCCTTCCCTAGACCCAAAACAATCATCCTGGACCGGTTATGGGTAACACCCCCTCCTCCCCCAATCAGCCAGGCTAGCTAGAATTCAGTGGCTAAGTGAACAAGGGACCAACAACTGGGCATAATGTGCCAAATTGGGGCGAACAAAGCAGCACAAGACCTGGCTTGGCAGTTCAGGCTGGACTGTTCCAAGGTACAGGGCCAAAACGGTTTGCATTTAGTTGGGTCTGAACGGAGGTGGCAAAGTGAGCTAAAGAACGAGGATGGATTCAACCAAGATGTGTGACTGGGGTAAGTCTGAAAAGTTTCAGCGCTCTATCATCCTGTTGAGTTTATATTCAGGATATGGCATAAAGCTCTGCCAATCCTTTTAAATGACTCATGTCCTTTGTAAATGGTGGCTTTTTATCGGTCAAAAGGCTTAGTAGTCTCTCCTTATCTCTTGTAACCTCCCATGAGGACACCCCTGCTACATGTGCGTTGTGACTCCCTAGGTTTTAATTACAGTCTTGAAGCACTATTTTCTTAAATGGCTTCAGACAGGACAGTTTGCACTAAGCTTGGCTGGCAGTGGTTAATTCACTCACTAGAGCTGAGTTCTTCAAACTGTGGGGCGCGACACTATCTCAGGTGGGACACGCACTCCACACGAAGAGCTTACCTTTCAGAGTCTCGAGGTGTCAAGTTCAAATGGAAATCCTCCCGTAGCTGAGGGCTAAGGGAGGGGAAATAGATAAGGCAGGCTGTGTGCTTTTGTTACGTTAAGAGCTAACAGTTATCCTTCCCAGGAGAGGGTTAATTGGTAGAGCTTGGATGCTTCAGCGGGAGGCAGGGTCTCCTCTGCTAAAAAAAAAAAAAAAAAAAGGACAGTCCTGTTCCTTTGCGTTCGATTTCAAAGCAGATGAGACTCCTTGCCTCCCACTGCAGCTGTCAGGACCGTCTTTCCTTGCTTTCAGTTTTAGCAAAGCAGACATCCTGCCTCTCAAAGCAGCTGAAGCATTTCAGCTTTACCAGTTTAACCTGGTCCTGGGAGGAAGCTCTTAGTAGAAAGGAGACAACGTTTTTTTTAAGATTACATAGGCAGGCGCAAAAAATGAGCCATGTGTTTTTTAAACAGCCTGCTTTTCTGGACAATAAATATGCTTATAAACAAACATTTGTAATAATAGCAATAGTTAAACTTATCTGAAACCCTACGCTGCCATCAATAACCTGCTGAGTTAGTTCAAGTGTCTGGGAATGCACCCTGCATTCAGACAACTTGCACTCACACCGCACTCAGTGATCACTCTGCACTTGTGCTGTTCACCCTGTACCACACCCTGCAGTCACACAAGCACACTACTCACCTGCACTCATGAAACACTTCACTCGCATGTCTCCCTTTCTGCTCAATGTGCATACTCACTCAAATAAGACCATCACTAACCCTACATTCATTTGTCCCACTCTGCACTGACATCCGCACCTAAATTCATATGGTCACCTCACTCACCCTGCAGTCACTCCTCTTACCCTTCTCTCACAATGTCGCATAACTCACTGTGCACTCACATGGGCATTCTTACCACCCAAAAAGTGCAGAGGGTTAATGTGCCTGCTATAAAGAATGTGTACCATGCAGATCAAAGAACTGAGTCTGGGTAAACTGAGTAGCGCTATAAAAAAAATGAAATGTTTGCCAGAAAGGTGCTGTAGAGAGATGGGGTGCATTGTTGAGTGGTAGTGAGAAAATTCAGGCAGAGGAGGAAATGGGGGCCAAAACAGACCGTTGCACTATGTGCGTCCAGTGCTAGGGGCCAGCCATGGATGGGAGTGTTAGCCCCCCCCCCCCCGAAGTTCAGGTCTAGTTGCGCCCCTGTACACAAGTATGGGCATGTCGTGCGCCAAAGATTTTGCAGTGTACCAGATTCCAGAAATTTCTGTCAGGTGGTTGGGAGTCCCAACATCTAAAAAAATTCAGCTGGGGGGCTCAACCTACAAAAGTTTGAAGACCTCTGCACTAGAGCATCCCACATTTATGAGACAGCCTATAAATGTCCCTTCATCAGCTCCACACATTACAACCTAATCCAAAATTAAAGTAATCATTTTGACACTTCAAAGCTACTACTTGAATACATGGACATAGCTATTTGAATGGACTTAGTACTGGCTTGCATGCAAGATGGGTAGGGTGGATTTACCATATCTTCTGCAGGGTGCAGTATCATATGGGACCAAGAGGGGGGCCCCCTTTTTGTTCACATATAGAAATAAACCTGGTAATGTGGCTATATCAAAAACATTGGCATTTGCCAGTAATTCCAACTTTGCAAGGCACCAGCATTGCAGGTCTACAAACTATGGGGCTCCAAGAGCATCTTGCAGGACTGCACCTAGACATGCAGTGCTGGTCCCTTGTTCACTAGGGACTTCTAAGAGCAGCTTGCGGTACTGCTCAGACATACAATGCTGGTTCCTGGACTCATTATGCAAGCATTTGCAATGCACTATCTCGCATTACTGAAAGTAGGAGCTATTGGTGTTGCCTTATTTGCAACACGAGACCTATTGCATTGCAAATGCTTGTTTTAAAGTAGACGGCTGTAAGATAAATCTACTCCTAGAGAGCATCCACACCACCCTGGTAAGTCGTTAGAAAACCTCGCTCGTCACAAATAATGGGCTACAAGATTAAACGCATGGCGTACCTTTATATCAGTAAATTGCCTCACACAAATTTACGGAAAACATTGACTGGACAGTGTGCCAACCAGATGTATAGCACCAAGACTCACCGTCGAGGGGGACGCCATTATACTGCTTCATCGCCTTCAGGGCATCTGCTTTCCTCTCAAAGTGAACGTCAGCAGTACCCAAACTGCGGCCTGACCGATCATAGTGCACAGCAGCTTTCTTCAAGGTACCAAACTCCGCAAAGAGCTCCTAAGGGAAAGAATCGGGGAGAACAACTTTTAAGAACTGCAAACCTAAAGGCCAACCCCTTAAATAGGAATTACACCCATCCTGATTAAAGGCATTTCAATACATGCAGGGTATTGAAGAGATTCCAAGAAACAAATTCCCATATTGCCGTGTTTGTGTGGTGTAATCAGGGATGTGTCGTCATGATGCCAGGAACACACACACCTCACTAATGTTTAACCGTTTATTTATATGGGGCAATCGTACAAAATGGTCATTTAGCACAGCCAAGTCTTTATTCAGCCACGATACACATTCTTTTCATAGAGAAAAGAATAAATTGCATTCTACCCCATGAAGATCTGGATTTTTCGTACTGGACGAATGTCTAATTGTCACGTACCAAACTTTCCAAAGAACCCATCCCAATACAGGCAACTACGGATAACTGGAAAACATTTTAAATTTATTTTTTCTGTGCACCGGAAAACATCAACTCCTCAGAGGGTCTATCGGAACTACATTAAAACGGTAACCATGTAAAATTATTTCCTTTACATAGACCGGATATATAGCCACAATAAACGATAAGTACATGTTTAGTATCCAAATAAACAATGCGTAGTACCTTAATGCTTACCTGAATGTCCGCATCGGATACACCAAAATCCAGATTGGACACTAGGAGTTTGCCACCAGTCTCAACGCCGCCGCCACCACCGCCGCCTCCACCACCACCACCTCCATAACCACTGTCGAACATGTCATGTTGCCACTTGTCGGGAAGCTGCTTTGGCTGGAAGAGGAAATAAAATGACACGCAATGCTGACTGCACACATTACATCAGCCCTCTCCGCACACAAGGGCGGATTGAGAAGTCAAAAAAAACATTAAAATATCAGAGTACCCATATCAAGTAGTGGTCCCACTGGCAGTGCCTCGAAGTGTTGGTAAGCTGTGATGCCACCATAGGAACGGTTCACTGTCAAAGTTGGTATGTGTTGGAATCTAGTAGACATACCGTTGTGGTCACCCCCGACCCAAATGTATCTAATAACTCTGGACCATCCCCAATTGAGCCATCGCAAAACTCCCCAAAAACATAGTATATTCAGTTCAAATCCAATGGCGATTCAAACTTCACGCAGGTGTTCTTTACCCCTTCCAAACACGGGGGCCCGTTTCCAAATTTGCAGTAAGCGGGAAAGTAGGAGCAACGAAGGTAGCTGCACAATGGTTCTGCATATAATAGGAAACAGAATCCAGACCAGGGAGGGATTTGCAACAAAAAAAAAATTTCCACCCCCAATAAAGTAATCAATTGGTCAGGACTACTCAAAGGAACGCTCCTGGCAAAAAAGACCTTTAACTTTTTACACGACCTGGAAATACAAAGTTAAAACTCCTTTCCAAGAGCCCAGCCAAAAAACAAACAAAAAAGCGCTTGTAGTGCCATGTTCCCGCTCCGCTCCCTTATACAAGAACAGAGGGACAACTAGAAAAGAAGATAGGATTCACTGACCAAAAGCCCGACGACTAGGCCCCGGCCCAAGTATTTGATCCATCGCCAAACCCAACAGGTTTAAACACCTACTTAATTAGCTTTGTCGTCTGTCCCAAGTCAGGCAGACCTCAGTCAACATGACGGACAGTACTCGCAAAAAAAAAAAAAAAAAAAAAAAAACAACAGAAAATGACCCTTTTCCATGGCAAGGAGATACCCTCTCGTTAACTGTGCGTAGCATCCAGTTTCTTCTTTAAATCTGAGACTCAGTAGAATTTACTCGGCAAGTAGGGACCCTCTAGGCAAATAACCACTAAAAACTCAAATCTTAACAGCGTACTATAAAACTTAGCCCTATCCATTAAAAAATCGTGTGAAACCCAACTTCCAATGCGATAATCAAGCCCGACAAGAAATTGCCCGAAAACAGAGGTTCCCTGCCCTCCTCCCTCTAGACGTAGCCCCGGTCTTCAAGTCGGTAAGAGTTCGAAGACGGTTCCAACACTTCCAGGTGAGGACCCACTCCTCCGGTTGTCGCTGGCTCGTTGCTGTCAGCCGGGCGTCGCTGCTCCCCTTCGGGCTCTCTTCTTCCAGCTGCTCTCCATAGTGGCCGCTTCCACTGCAACAGGAGTGCTCTCACTGGGAGGGTTAAGGTCGCCATTTTGCGCTCTGTGCGCGGGCCGGGACTAGGTCCCTTCCCGGGCGGGCGCCATTTTAGGTACGGCCGGCCCTTAAAGCAGGACTCGACCACTGAGCCATGGTCTGGCCATCAGTGCAGGCCAGGGCGTCTGGGCCTGTGGCACCGCGGGCCTGAGACCCGCCACCTCTCCTCCTCTCAGGCCCGATCTCCCCAGGGCTCTTACGCCCCAGCTCACAGGCCCGGCTGCCTCTGCTCACGGGATCTCTCGGATGTAACGCTCACCCTGCTGTATGGCGCGGGCCGGACCCTCCCCCGGCTCATAGCCGGTCGGTTCCGCAGGGCTCCACCTCCTCCACCGCCTCCTCTGGGTCCAAGGCCGCTCCGGCCGCCGCCGCCCCCTCCTGGTCCTCCACGGGACCCTCCGCTCCGTCCTCGACCCCCACCACCGCCTCCTCGGGGTCCACCGCCACCTCGGCTCCGATTCATCTTTATGATATCATCTAGGGACATGTCCATCTTGTCGCCCATTGCAGCTACACGTGAAAAGGGCGCGGCACGGTGGCTCGTACTCGGTGACGTGGACGGTGGCTCTTCTTGCACAAGTTTCACGATCTCTTCGCGGTAACCGAACGCGACGCAAACAATGCGTCGTACGTACGACGACACCAGGGTTTTATATGGCACGCACACTTCTCGTGGCGTCACTTCCGGCGTATCAAACGCGTTTCCTTATTGAAGTTTTCCCTTCCGCACGGTTTAACTTTCACAGCAAAATGGCGGAAATGACGTAGCACGTTTTCATACACACGGTCATGTCATCATTTTATTAATTTATTTATTTATGCGCGGACTTTACCCGAAGGCGTCGGAGCGCTTCACAATAGGAACAGAAAATTACAAGTGAACAATTTACAAAAGCAGACGATAAGTTACATGAGGTAAAGGTGAAAATTGTGAGAAAACAAAATACAAGAGATAGCTAACAGTGCATTACAGGAGGAAAGAGTGACAAGCAGGGCACAAGTCCTAAGAAAAGAAGTGGGGGGACTCTCCAATGTAGGCGTGGTCACAGGAAGTGACATCACGACAGGAAGTGACATCACGACAGGAAGTGACATCACATGTAAGGCAGATCTATCATTTGCATATAATGCAAGATTTAACAATTGAAGCTGCTTGGTACTTAAGCCTGTGACTTAAGGTCCCTGCATGGAGGAATTAGCAGCCCAAATGTGGATGAAGTTTGGCGAAGGTGACATGAACACATTTTCAAAACGCTACAGGAAAGTTTGACTGCAAGATTTTGTATACATTACAGGTTCCCAGAGAGGCTGCTTCCCACACTCGACAATGACTATTACACACAGTAGGGCTCCATATTCACGTTATTCTATCGATGAGTGTTATATGTTATCCCCCCACCTATTGTAAACTAGCGACTCTGTATTAAATAGTTTTGTCCCAGCTGCCTCTCTCTAGCTGTGGCTAGATTTATTTATTTCATTTATAAAGTTTTATATAGCGCGAACTTGATCCCGAAGGATATCAGAACGCTTTACAATTTGCAGCAAAGGTAACAAATCAGAACATTAGTCTAACATTGGGAATCTTGGCTGAAGACAATGGAGCTGCCGGGCATTAACTTGGGTCAATGCCTAAATTTTAGATATATTAACTGGCCATTGTATTTATTTTAGCAGATTTATTTATTTCTATTTATTTTAGGAAATGTATTTAGTTTTGGTATATTTTAGTTTGACTTATTTGCCTTAATTTACTTCAGTGCAACAAAATATAAACATTGCTTTACTTTGTATTAATACTGTTTATTTTTGTGATAGTTCCTAAAAAAAGGACCGATTATGACTCATGCATTGTAATGGTTGTTTCCCCCTTTACAGAGACTACTTACTATAAAATCGGGGTGGGCCTAGCTCATGATGTCATTTTGTGGGGACCCCTTGAAGAAAGCGGGCAGAACCTTTGCAAAACTTTGTGCCCCCATCCAGTAGTGCAATTATCCAAACACTGACTGGATTGAGCCTAAATTAAAAATATACTGACATTCGTAATGCCAAGTCAGACGTCATCATGGAGTCATGTTTAAATGAACAATCCAGCGCCATCCTACACCTCCCCATTCCACAAAATTATACAATTCAGACCAACAACACAAACTAGAAGGGGGCTTTGCTGTCATCATTAAACATTCCATGTGGAAACAGCGACACATGGAAGAACACACAAGGGTACACCATCATACTACTTACATTTTGTAGCCTGGTGTCAATTGTTCAATGCAGGGCGTAATTTGTGCCAGTGCTTAGCGCCGGCACTTAATTGGCAGGGCCGGGTCTAGTGGGACTCTGATTCTACACGCACGAGGCGCACAGTGAATGTAAAATGTTTTAATTTAACTTACAGCACACTTGCTAGTACTAATACTTAATTAACTCCTCAAGTCTCGTGCAGCCGCATCGCATTGTGTTTAGTTTTTCACATCTCAGTTTACCCTTAATTGTTCACGATCACTTGAATAATGAAATATTCTGAGTGGGAGAGCTCTTTGGCAGCACTCTGCCAGGTTTCTCTCTCGTCACTCTCATGCTGCTGTGTTAAAGAGCCTCGGTTCTACCGCACAAAGAATTAGGGTGACCAACTGGCATTGGTGCAAATTCAGGACGGTGAGTGTAAAAATTCAGGACAAAGGGTCAAAATTCAGGACACAAATTCTGGACAGGAGGTCAAAATTCAGGACAAAACTTCAGGACAATAGGTACGTTTTACAGACACATCAGAGGTCGCGCAATAGTATATAAGTAAGCCCAGCCATTTCCAAAAGTATTCAACCATTTGCAAACCTATCCATCATGTATCCTTCCATCTATCATTTCACTCATCCATCCCTTCATCCATCCCCTCATCCATCCTTTCACTCATCCTCCATTATCCATCCACCCTTTCACCCTATCCATCTGTACACTTATCCATCCACTCTTCATCCCATCCATCCATTCACTCATCCATTCAACCATTTACCCTTTCACCAATCCAGCCATCCTTTCACTTACTAATCCTTCCACCCATCCACTCTTTTAGTCATCCATCCTCCCTTTCTCTCTCCATCGACCCTTTCACTTAGCCTTCCTTCCTTCCATCCATCCATCCATCCATCCACCCACCCATCCATCCATCTACTCATCCACTCATGAATCCATCCATTGCCCCTATCACTCATCCATCTATCATTTCACTCCTTCACACATCTATTCATCCTTTTGTCCATCTACTCTCCCTTTCACTCACTCATCCATACTTACACCCACCCTTTCACTCATATGTCCATTCATTCACCCTTGCACTTATCAATCCATCCATCCATCATTTCACTCATCCACCTACCCCCATCATCCACCCACCATCCACCCACCCACTCATCCATCCTTTCACCCACCCACCATCCAATCCACTGATCCATCCTTTCACCCATCCACCATCCACCCACCCACTCATCCATCCATCCTTTCACCCACCCACTCATCATCCATCCATCCATCCTTTCACCCACCCACTCATCATCCATCCATCCTTTCACCCACCCACGTATCCATCCATCCTTTCACCCACCCACTTATCCATCCATCCACCCCTTCACCCACTCTCCATCCATTCATCCTTTCACCCACCCATCCATCCATCCCTTCACCCACTCTCCATCCATCCATCCTTTCACACACCCATCATCCATCCATCCATCCATCTGTCCTTCCCCTCATCATCCATCCATTCATCCCCTCATCATCCATCCATCCTTCCCCTCATCATCCGTCCATCCTTTTCCCTCATCATCCATCCATCCTTTTCCCTCATCATTCATCCTTCCCCTCATCATCCATCCATCCTTTTCCCTCATCATCTATCCATCCATCCATCTGTCCTTCCCCTCATCATCCATCCATCCTTTTCCCTCATCACCCATCCATCCTTTCCCCTCATCATCCATCCATCCATCCATCCTTCCCCTCATCATCCATCCATCCTTCCCCTCATCATCCATCCATCCTTTCACCCACCCCCTCATTATCCATCCATTCCCTCATCAATCCATCCATCCCCTCATCATCCATCCATCCACCCTTCCCCTCATCATCCATCCTTTCACCCACCCCCTCATCATCCATCCATCCATCCTTCCCCTCATCATCCATCCATCCATCCATCCTTCCCCTCATCATCCATCCATCCATCCATCATTCCCCTCATCATCCATCCATCCTTCCCCTCATCATCCATCCTTTACGGTCATCCATCCATCCTTCCTTTCATCCATCCTTCCCCTCACCCATCCATCCATCCATCCATCCTTCCCCTCATCATCCATCCTTTCCCGTCATCCATCCATCCATCCCCTCATCCATCCTTCCTTTCATCCATCCATCCTTTCCCCTCACCCATCCATCCATCCCATCCATTTATCCTGCCCTTCATCCATCCATCCTTCCCCTTACCCATCCATCCATCCATCCCATCCATTTATCCTGCCCCTCATCCATCCATCCTTACCCTCCATCCATCCATCCATCCTTCTCCTCATCCATCATCCTTCCCCTCACCCATCCATCCATCCCATCCATTTATCCTGCCCCTCATCCATCCATCCTTCATCCTTCCCTTCATCCATTCTGCCTTTCATCCTTCCTTCCCCTCACCCATCCATTTATCCTGCCCTTCATCCATCCATCCTTCCCCTCCATCCATCCTTCCCCTCATCCATTTATCCTTCCCCTCATCCATCCTTCCCCTCCATCCCTCATCCTTCCCCTCATCCATCTTTCCCCTCATCAATCATCCAGCTACCCTTCCACCCATACATCCAGCTATTTACATTTTCTCTCCATCCTTCCCCTCACTCATCAATCCATCTATCCTCTCTCATTATCCATTTATTCAATCTTTCATTCATCCATTCACCCTTTCACTAATTCATCAGCCATTCACACATCCCTTCACTTACTTACTCGCCCACCTTTCCATATTAATTTTGAGCTGAGCCCTTTTGAGAAGAGGCCCATCAAGAACTTCACCCTCGCTGCAGGGGCTGTTCCAGGACTGGGACAGAAGCCACCCAGGGCGGAGACAGGATCCACCACAGGGGGGGACAAGAGCCATCACAGGCGGGGGTGGACTGGAGCCACAACATGGGGGGACAGGGGCCATCACAGGTGGGGGGTGG